>NC_092347.1:43198336-43870541 GCF_963676685.1 Mytilus edulis
ATCAGCTAGTTGTAAACACTCTGCATACTGTTGACTAGTGTGTAATGTTTTATTTACCTTATAAAGTAGATGTTGTTCTGATACTATAACATCAGCTAGCTGTAAACACTCTGCATACTGTTGACTAGTGTGTAATGTTTTATTTACCTTATGAAGTAGATGTTGTTCTGATGCTATAACATCAGCTAGTTGTAAACACTCTGCATACTGTTGACTAGTGTGTAATGTTTTATTTACCTTATAAAGTAGATGTTGTTCTGATGCTATAACATCAGCTAGCTGTAAACACTCTGCATACTGTTGACTAGTGTGTAATGTTTTATTTACCTTATAAAGTAGATGTTGTTCTGATACTATAACATCAGCTAGCTGTAAACACTCTGCGTACTGTTGACTAGTGTGTAATGTTTTATTTACCTTATAAAGTAGATGTTGTTCTGATGCTATAACATCAGCTAGCTGTAAACACTCTGCATACTGTTGGACTAGTGTGTAATGTTTTATTTACCTTATGAAGTAGATGTTGTTCTGATGCTATAACATCAGCTAGCTGTAAACACTCTGCATACTGTTGACTAGTGTGTAATGTTTTATTTACCTTATAAAGTAGATGTTGTTCTGATACTATAACATCAGCTAGTTGTAAACACTCTGCATACTGTTGACTAGTGTGTAATGTTTTATTTACCTTATAAAGTAGATGTTGTTCTGATACTATAACATCAGCTAGTTGTAAACACTCTGCATACTGTTGACTAGTGTGTAATGTTTTATTTACCTTATGAAGTAGATGTTGTTCTGATACTATAACATCAGCTAGCTGTAAACACTCTGCATACTGTTGACTAGTGTGTAATGTTTTATTTACCTTATGAAGTAGATGTTGTTCTGATGCTATAACATCAGCTAGCTGTAAACACTCTGCATACTGTTGACTAGTGTGTAATGTTTTATTTACCTTATAAAGTAGATGTTGTTCTGATGCTATAACATCAGCTAGCTGTAAACACTCTGCATACTGTTGACTAGTGTGTAATGTTTTATTTACCTTATAAAGTAGATGTTGTTCTGATGCTATAACATCAGCTAGTTGTAAACACTCTGCATACTGTTGACTAGTGTGTAATGTTTTATTTACCTTATGAAGTAGATGTTGTTCTGATGCTATAACATCAGCTAGCTGTAAACACTCTGCATACTGTTGACTAGTGTGTAATGTTTTATTTACCTTATAAAGTAGATGTTGTTCTGATACTATAACATCAGCTAGCTGTAAACACTCTGCATACTGTTGACTAGTGTGTAATGTTTTATTTACCTTATAAAGTAGATGTTGTTCTGATACTATAACATCAGCTAGTTGTAAACACTCTGCATACTGTTGACTAGTGTGTAATGTTTTATTTACCTTATGAAGTAGATGTTGTTCTGATGCTATAACATCAGCTAGTTGTAAACACTCTGCATACTGTTGACTAGTGTGTAATGTTTTATTTACCTTATGAAGTAGATGTTGTTCTGATGCTATAACATCAGCTAGCTGTAAACACTCTGCATACTGTTGACTAGTGTGTAATGTTTTATTTACCTTATAAAGTAGATGTTGTTCTGATGCTATAACATCAGCTAGCTGTAAACACTCTGCATACTGTTGACTAGTGTGTAATGTTTTATTTACCTTATGAAGTAGATGTTGTTCTGATACTATAACATCAGCTAGTTGTAAACACTCTGCGTACTGTTGACTAGTGTGTAATGTTTTATTTACCTTATAAAGTAGATGTTGTTCTGATGCTATAACATCAGCTAGTTGTAAACACTCTGCATACTGTTGACTAGTGTGTAATGTTTTATTTACCTTATAAAGTAGATGTTGTTCTGATGCTATAACATCAGCTAGCTGTAAACACTCTGCGTACTGTTGACTAGTGTGTAATGTTTTATTTACCTTATAAAGTAGATGTTGTTCTGATACTATAACATCAGCTAGCTGTAAACACTCTGCATACTGTTGACTAGTGTGTAATGTTTTATTTACCTTATAAAGTAGATGTTGTTCTGATGCTATAACATCAGCTAGCTGTAAACACTCTGCATACTGTTGACTAGTGTGTAATGTTTTATTTACCTTATAAAGTAGATGTTGTTCTGATGCTATAACATCAGCTATCTGTAAACACTCAGCATACTGTTGACTAGTGTGTAATGTTTTATTTACCTTATAAAGTAGATGTTGTTCTGATGCTATAACATCAGCTAGCTGTAAACACTCTGCGTACTGTTGACTAGTGTGTAATGTTTTATTTACCTTATAAAGTAGATGTTGTTCTGATACTATAACATCAGCTAGCTGTAAACACTCTGCATACTGTTGACTAGTGTGTAATGTTTTATTTACCTTATAAAGTAGATGTTGTTCTGATGCTATAACATCAGCTAGCTGTAAACACTCTGCGTACTGTTGACTAGTGTGTAATGTTTTATTTACCTTATAAAGTAGATGTTGTTCTGATGCTATAACATCAGCTAGCTGTAAACACTCTGCGTACTGTTGACTAGTGTGTAATGTTTTATTTACCTTATGAAGTAGATGTTGTTCTGATGCTATAACATCAGCTAGCTGTAAACACTCTGTATACTGTTGACTAGTGTGTAATGTTTTATTTACCTTATAAAGTAGATGTTGTTCTGATGCTATAACATCAGCTAGCTGTAAACACTCTGCATACTGTTGACTAGTGTGTAATGTTTTATTTACCTTATGAAGTAGATGTTGTTCTGATGCTATAACATCAGCTAGCTGTAAACACTCTGCATACTGTTGACTAGTGTGTAATGTTTTATTTACCTTATGAAGTAGATGTTGTTCTGATGCTATAACATCAGCTAGTTGTAAACACTCTGCATACTGTTGACTAGTGTGTAATGTTTTATTTACCTTATGAAGTAGATGTTGTTCTGATGCTATAACATCAGCTAGTTGTAAACACTCTGCATACTGTTGACTAGTGTGTAATGTTTTATTTACCTTATAAAGTAGATGTTGTTCTGATGCTATAACATCAGCTAGCTGTAAACACTCTGCATACTGTTGACTAGTGTGTAATGTTTTATTTACCTTATAAAGTAGATGTTGTTCTGATGCTATAACATCAGCTAGCTGTAAACACTCTGCGTACTGTTGATTAGTGTGTAATGTTTTATTTACCTTATAAAGTAGATGTTGTTCTGATGCTATAACATCAGCTAGCTGTAAACACTCTGCATACTGTTGACTAGTGTGTAATGTTTTATTTACCTTATAAAGTAGATGTTGTTCTGATACTATAACATCAGCTAGCTGTAAACACTCTGCATACTGTTGACTAGTGTGTAATGTTTTATTTACCTTATAAAGTAGATGTTGTTCTGATGCTATAACATCAGCTAGCTGTAAACACTCTGCATACTGTTGACTAGTGTGTAATGTTTTATTTACCTTATAAAGTAGATGTTGTTCTGATGCTATAACATCAGCTAGCTGTAAACACTCTGCATACTGTTGACTAGTGTGTAATGTTTTATTTACCTTATAAAGTAGATGTTGTTCTGATACTATAACATCAGCTAGCTGTAAACACTCTGCGTACTGTTGACTAGTGTGTAATGTTTTATTTACCTTATAAAGTAGATGTTGTTCTGATACTATAACATCAGCTAGCTGTAAACACTCTGCGTACTGTTGACTAGTGTGTAATGTTTTATTTACCTTATAAAGTAGATGTTGTTCTGATACTATAACATCAGCTAGCTGTAAACACTCTGCATACTGTTGACTAGTGTGTAATGTTTTATTTACCTTATAAAGTAGATGTTGTTCTGATACTATAACATCAGCTAGTTGTAAACACTCTGCATACTGTTGACTAGTGTGTAATGTTTTATTTACCTTATGAAGTAGATGTTGTTCTGATACTATAACATCAGCTAGCTGTAAACACTCTGCATACTGTTGACTAGTGTGTAATGTTTTATTTACCTTATGAAGTAGATGTTGTTCTGATGCTATAACATCAGCTAGCTGTAAACACTCTGCATACTGTTGACTAGTGTGTAATGTTTTATTTACCTTATAAAGTAGATGTTGTTCTGATGCTATAACATCAGCTAGCTGTAAACACTCTGCATACTGTTGACTAGTGTGTAATGTTTTATTTACCTTATAAAGTAGATGTTGTTCTGATGCTATAACATCAGCTAGTTGTAAACACTCTGCATACTGTTGACTAGTGTGTAATGTTTTATTTACCTTATAAAGTAGATGTTGTTCTGATGCTATAACATCAGCTAGCTGTAAACACTCTGCATACTGTTGACTAGTGTGTAATGTTTTATTTACCTTATGAAGTAGATGTTGTTCTGATGCTATAACATCAGCTAGTTGTAAACACTCTGCATACTGTTGACTAGTGTGTAATGTTTTATTTACCTTATAAAGTAGATGTTGTTCTGATGCTATAACATCAGCTAGCTGTAAACACTCTGCATACTGTTGACTAGTGTGTAATGTTTTATTTACCTTATAAAGTAGATGTTGTTCTGATACTATAACATCAGCTAGCTGTAAACACTCTGCGTACTGTTGACTAGTGTGTAATGTTTTATTTACCTTATAAAGTAGATGTTGTTCTGATGCTATAACATCAGCTAGCTGTAAACACTCTGCATACTGTTGACTAGTGTGTAATGTTTTATTTACCTTATGAAGTAGATGTTGTTCTGATGCTATAACATCAGCTAGCTGTAAACACTCTGCATACTGTTGACTAGTGTGTAATGTTTTATTTACCTTATAAAGTAGATGTTGTTCTGATACTATAACATCAGCTAGTTGTAAACACTCTGCATACTGTTGACTAGTGTGTAATGTTTTATTTACCTTATAAAGTAGATGTTGTTCTGATACTATAACATCAGCTAGTTGTAAACACTCTGCATACTGTTGACTAGTGTGTAATGTTTTATTTACCTTATGAAGTAGATGTTGTTCTGATACTATAACATCAGCTAGCTGTAAACACTCTGCATACTGTTGACTAGTGTGTAATGTTTTATTTACCTTATGAAGTAGATGTTGTTCTGATGCTATAACATCAGCTAGCTGTAAACACTCTGCATACTGTTGACTAGTGTGTAATGTTTTATTTACCTTATAAAGTAGATGTTGTTCTGATGCTATAACATCAGCTAGCTGTAAACACTCTGCATACTGTTGACTAGTGTGTAATGTTTTATTTACCTTATAAAGTAGATGTTGTTCTGATGCTATAACATCAGCTAGTTGTAAACACTCTGCATACTGTTGACTAGTGTGTAATGTTTTATTTACCTTATGAAGTAGATGTTGTTCTGATGCTATAACATCAGCTAGCTGTAAACACTCTGCATACTGTTGACTAGTGTGTAATGTTTTATTTACCTTATAAAGTAGATGTTGTTCTGATACTATAACATCAGCTAGCTGTAAACACTCTGCATACTGTTGACTAGTGTGTAATGTTTTATTTACCTTATAAAGTAGATGTTGTTCTGATACTATAACATCAGCTAGTTGTAAACACTCTGCATACTGTTGACTAGTGTGTAATGTTTTATTTACCTTATGAAGTAGATGTTGTTCTGATGCTATAACATCAGCTAGTTGTAAACACTCTGCATACTGTTGACTAGTGTGTAATGTTTTATTTACCTTATGAAGTAGATGTTGTTCTGATGCTATAACATCAGCTAGCTGTAAACACTCTGCATACTGTTGACTAGTGTGTAATGTTTTATTTACCTTATAAAGTAGATGTTGTTCTGATGCTATAACATCAGCTAGCTGTAAACACTCTGCATACTGTTGACTAGTGTGTAATGTTTTATTTACCTTATGAAGTAGATGTTGTTCTGATACTATAACATCAGCTAGTTGTAAACACTCTGCGTACTGTTGACTAGTGTGTAATGTTTTATTTACCTTATAAAGTAGATGTTGTTCTGATGCTATAACATCAGCTAGTTGTAAACACTCTGCATACTGTTGACTAGTGTGTAATGTTTTATTTACCTTATAAAGTAGATGTTGTTCTGATGCTATAACATCAGCTAGCTGTAAACACTCTGCGTACTGTTGACTAGTGTGTAATGTTTTATTTACCTTATAAAGTAGATGTTGTTCTGATACTATAACATCAGCTAGCTGTAAACACTCTGCATACTGTTGACTAGTGTGTAATGTTTTATTTACCTTATAAAGTAGATGTTGTTCTGATGCTATAACATCAGCTAGCTGTAAACACTCTGCATACTGTTGACTAGTGTGTAATGTTTTATTTACCTTATAAAGTAGATGTTGTTCTGATGCTATAACATCAGCTATCTGTAAACACTCAGCATACTGTTGACTAGTGTGTAATGTTTTATTTACCTTATAAAGTAGATGTTGTTCTGATGCTATAACATCAGCTAGCTGTAAACACTCTGCGTACTGTTGACTAGTGTGTAATGTTTTATTTACCTTATAAAGTAGATGTTGTTCTGATACTATAACATCAGCTAGTTGTAAACACTCTGCATACTGTTGACTAGTGTGTAATGTTTTATTTACCTTATAAAGTAGATGTTGTTCTGATGCTATAACATCAGCTAGCTGTAAACACTCTGCGTACTGTTGACTAGTGTGTAATGTTTTATTTACCTTATGAAGTAGATGTTGTTCTGATGCTATAACATCAGCTAGCTGTAAACACTCTGTATACTGTTGACTAGTGTGTAATGTTTTATTTACCTTATAAAGTAGATGTTGTTCTGATGCTATAACATCAGCTAGCTGTAAACACTCTGCATACTGTTGACTAGTGTGTAATGTTTTATTTACCTTATAAAGTAGATGTTGTTCTGATGCTATAACATCAGCTAGCTGTAAACACTCTGCATACTGTTGACTAGTGTGTAATGTTTTATTTACCTTATGAAGTAGATGTTGTTCTGATGCTATAACATCAGCTAGTTGTAAACACTCTGCATACTGTTGACTAGTGTGTAATGTTTTATTTACCTTATGAAGTAGATGTTGTTCTGATGCTATAACATCAGCTAGTTGTAAACACTCTGCATACTGTTGACTAGTGTGTAATGTTTTATTTACCTTATAAAGTAGATGTTGTTCTGATGCTATAACATCAGCTAGCTGTAAACACTCTGCATACTGTTGACTAGTGTGTAATGTTTTATTTACCTTATAAAGTAGATGTTGTTCTGATACTATAACATCAGCTAGTTGTAAACACTCTGCATACTGTTGACTAGTGTGTAATGTTTTATTTACCTTATGAAGTAGATGTTGTTCTGATGCTATAACATCAGCTAGTTGTAAACACTCTGCATACTGTTGACTAGTGTGTAATGTTTTATTTACCTTATGAAGTAGATGTTGTTCTGATGCTATAACATCAGCTAGCTGTAAACACTCTGCATACTGTTGACTAGTGTGTAATGTTTTATTTACCTTATAAAGTAGATGTTGTTCTGATACTATAACATCAGCTAGTTGTAAACACTCTGCATACTGTTGACTAGTGTGTAATGTTTTATTTACCTTATAAAGTAGATGTTGTTCTGATGCTATAACATCAGCTAGTTGTAAACACTCTGTGTACTGTTGACTAGTGTGTAATGTTTTATTTACCTTATAAAGTAGATGTTGTTCTGATGCTATAACATCAGCTAGCTGTAAACACTCTGCGTACTGTTGACTAGTGTGTAATGTTTTATTTACCTTATAAAGTAGATGTTGTTCTGATACTATAACATCAGCTAGCTGTAAACACTCTGCATACTGTTGACTAGTGTGTAATGTTTTATTTACCTTATAAAGTAGATGTTGTTCTGATGCTATAACATCAGCTAGTTGTAAATACTCTGCATACTGTTGACTAGTGTGTAATGTTTTATTTACCTTATGAAGTAGATGTTGTTCTGATGCTATAACATCAGCTAGCTGTAAACACTCTGCATACTGTTGACTAGTGTGTAATGTTTTATTTACCTTATAAAGTAGATGTTGTTCTGATGCTATAACATCAGCTAGCTGTAAACACTCTGCGTACTGTTGACTAGTGTGTAATGTTTTATTTACCTTATAAAGTAGATGTTGTTCTGATGCTATAACATCAGCTAGCTGTAAACACTCTGTATACTGTTGACTAGTGTGTAATGTTTTATTTACCTTATAAAGTAGATGTTGTTCTGATACTATAACATCAGCTAGTTGTAAACACTCTGCATACTGTTGACTAGTGTGTAATGTTTTATTTACCTTATAAAGTAGATGTTGTTCTGATGCTATAACATCACCTAGCTGTAAACACTCTGCATACTGTTGACTAGTGTGTAATGTTTTATTTACCTTATAAAGTAGATGTTGTTCTGATGCTATAACATTAGCTAGCTGTAAACACTCAGCATACTGTTGACTAGTGTGTAATGTTTTATTTACCTTATAAAGTAGATGTTGTTCTGATGCTATAACATCAGCTAGCTGTAAACACTCTGCATACTGTTGACTAGTGTGTAATGTTTTATTTACCTTATAAAGTAGATGTTGTTCTGATACTATAACATCAGCTAGCTGTAAACACTCTGCATACTGTTGACTAGTGTGTAATGTTTTATTTACCTTATAAAGTAGATGTTGTTCTGATGCTATAACATCAGCTAGTTGTAAACACTCTGGGTACTGTTGACTAGTGTGTAATGTTTTATTTACCTTATAAAGTAGATGTTGTTCTGATGCTATAACATCAGCTAGTTGTAAACACTCTGCGTACTGTTGACTAGTGTGTAATGTTTTATTTACCTTATGAAGTAGATGTTGTTCTGATACTATAACATCAGCTAGCTGTAAACACTCTGCATACTGTTGACTAGTGTGTAATGTTTTATTTACCTTATAAAGTAGATGTTGTTCTGATGCTATAACATCAGCTAGCTGTAAACATTCTGCATACTGTTGACTAGTGTGTAATGTTTTATTTACCTTATAAAGTAGATGTTGTTCTGATGCTATAACATCAGCTAGCTGTAAACACTCTGTGTACTGTTGACTAGTGTGTAATGTTTTATTTACCTTATAAAGTAGATGTTGTTCTGATGCTATAACATCAGCTAGCTGTAAACACTCTGCATACTGTTGACTAGTGTGTAATGTTTTATTTACCTTATAAAGTAGATGTTGTTCTGATGCTATAACATCAGCTAGCTGTAAACACTCTGCATACTGTTGACTAGTGTGTAATGTTTTATTTACCTTATGAAGTAGATGTTGTTCTGATGCTATAACATCAGCTAGCTGTAAACACTCTGCGTACTGTTGACTAGTGTGTAATGTTTTATTTACCTTATAAAGTAGATGTTGTTCTGATGCTATAACATCAGCTAGCTGTAAACACTCTGTGTACTGTTGACTAGTGTGTAATGTTTTATTTACCTTATAAAGTAGATGTTGTTCTGATGCTATAACATCAGCTAGCTGTAAACACTCTGCATACTGTTGACTAGTGTGTAATGTTTTATTTACCTTATAAAGTAGATGTTGTTCTGATGCTATAACATCAGCTAGCTGTAAACACTCTGTGTACTGTTGACTAGTGTGTAATGTTTTATTTACCTTATAAAGTAGATGTTGTTCTGATGCTATAACATCAGCTAGTTGTAAACACTCTGCATACTGTTGACTAGTGTGTAATGTTTTATTTACCTTATAAAGTAGATGTTGTTCTGATGCTATAACATCAGCTAGCTGTAAACACTCTGCATACTGTTGACTAGTGTGTAATGTTTTATTTACCTTATAAAGTAGATGTTGTTCTGATGCTATAACATCAGCTAGCTGTAAACACTCTGCGTACTGTTGACTAGTGTGTAATGTTTTATTTACCTTATAAAGTAGATGTTGTTCTGATGCTATAACATCAGCTAGTTGTAAACACTCTGCGTACTGTTGACTAGTGTGTAATGTTTTATTTACCTTATGAAGTAGATGTTGTTCTGATGCTATAACATCAGCTAGCTGTAAACACTCTGCATACTGTTGACTAGTGTGTAATGTTTTATTTACCTTATAAAGTAGATGTTGTTCTGATGCTATAACATCACCTAGCTGTAAACACTCTGCATACTGTTGACTAGTGTGTAATGTTTTATTTACCTTATAAAGTAGATGTTGTTCTGATGCTATAACATCAGCTAGTTGTAAACACTCTGTGTACTGTTGACTAGTGTGTAATGTTTTATTTACCTTATAAAGTAGATGTTGTTCTGATGCTATAACATCAGCTAGCTGTAAACACTCTGCATACTGTTGACTAGTGTGTAATGTTTTATTTACCTTATAAAGTAGATGTTGTTCTGATGCTATAACATCAGCTAGCTGTAAACACTCTGCATACTGTTGACTAGTGTGTAATGTTTTATTTACCTTATGAAGTAGATGTTGTTCTGATGCTATAACATCAGCTAGCTGTAAACACTCTGCATACTGTTGACTAGTGTGTAATGTTTTATTTACCTTATGAAGTAGATGTTGTTCTGATGCTATAACATCAGCTAGCTGTAAACACTCTGCATACTGTTGACTAGTGTGTAATGTTTTATTTACCTTATAAAGTAGATGTTGTTCTGATACTATAACATCAGCTAGCTGTAAACACTCTGCATACTGTTGACTAGTGTGTAATGTTTTATTTACCTTATAAAGTAGATGTTGTTCTGATGCTATAACATCAGCTATCTGTAAACACTCTGCACACTGTTGACTAGTGTGTAATGTTTTATTTACCTTATAAAGTAGATGTTGTTCTGATGCTATAACATCAGCTAGCTGTAAACACTCTGCACACTGTTGACTAGTGTGTAATGTTTTATTTACCTTATAAAGTAGATGTTGTTCTGATGCTATAACATCAGCTAGCTGTAAACACTCTGCATACTGTTGACTAGTGTGTAATGTTTTATTTACCTTATAAAGTAGATGTTGTTCTGATGCTATAACATCAGCTAGCTGTAAACACTCAGCATACTGTTGACTAGTGTGTAATGTTTTATTTACCTTATAAAGTAGATGTTGTTCTGATGCTATAACATCAGCTAGCTGTAAACACTCTGCATACTGTTGACTAGTGTGTAATGTTTTATTTACCTTATGAAGTAGATGTTGTTCTGATGCTATAACATCAGCTAGCTGTAAACACTCTGCATACTGTTGACTAGTGTGTAATGTTTTATTTACCTTATAAAGTAGATGTTGTTCTGATACTATAACATCAGCTAGCTGTAAACACTCTGCATACTGTTGACTAGTGTGTAATGTTTTATTTACCTTATAAAGTAGATGTTGTTCTGATGCTATAACATCAGCTATCTGTAAACACTCTGCACACTGTTGACTAGTGTGTAATGTTTTATTTACCTTATAAAGTAGATGTTGTTCTGATGCTATAACATCAGCTAGCTGTAAACACTCTGCACACTGTTGACTAGTGTGTAATGTTTTATTTACCTTATAAAGTAGATGTTGTTCTGATGCTATAACATCAGCTAGCTGTAAACACTCTGCATACTGTTGACTAGTGTGTAATGTTTTATTTACCTTATAAAGTAGATGTTGTTCTGATGCTATAACATCAGCTAGCTGTAAACACTCGGCGTACTGTTGACTAGTGTGTAATGTTTTATTTACCTTATAAAGTAGATGTTGTTCTGATGCTATAACATCAGCTAGCTGTAAACACTCTGCATACTGTTGACTAGTGTGTAATGTTTTATTTACCTTATAAAGTAAATGTTGTTCTGATGCTATAACATCAGCTATCTGTAAACACTCAGCATACTGTTGACTAGTGTGTAATGTTTTATTTACCTTATAAAGTAGATGTTGTTCTGATGCTATAACATCAGCTAGCTGTAAACACTCTGCGTACTGTTGACTAGTGTGTAATGTTTTATTTACCTTATAAAGTAGATGTTGTTCTGATGCTATAACATCAGCTAGCTGTAAACACTCTGCGTACTGTTGACTAGTGTGTAATGTTTTATTTACCTTATAAAGTAGATGTTGTTCTGATGCTATAACATCAGCTAGCTGTAAACACTCTGCGTACTGTTGACTAGTGTGTAATGTTTTATGAAGTAAGAAGCAAAGTCCTGGTAAAACTAGCTGACGTAACAGTTTCATCTGTTGTTGGCGACTCTCATCTGGCTCTTCTTCCTGAAAAATACAACAGAAACAAATTTCAAAGACAATCCACACACCTTAAAAATACAGTAGTCCGGTCTAACTAAGTTTTAACCTCAAACTTATTGCAACAGAAAATGTTTCAAGTTCTAATCTATAGCATTAAGCCCTAAATATACACAGAAAAAAGTTCCATAAAATCTAACTTAAGGAAATCTCAAAATCAGCATTTTCAATTTCCTATAGAAATTAACATTGGATGGGGAGATAATTCTGCAAAACTGAGGCTTTTTTTGTCAGATTTTGGTTAATTTTCTTAAAATGTATGTAAAGTAAGAGACTATGATGGGGTTTTTGTATTTTTTTCAAATTTGTATTTGATTATATTATATCTTCTGCTCATGAAATGTACAAAACCCAAGTGTTATGGGTATTTTTATCTTTTTTGTGCATTTTTCATTAAAGAAATTGCAAATTTGTGGCTGTGTGACCATTTTTAATAAATAATGTGAAAATTTGGTATTATTTATATCTGTATATTATATTTGTTCAGCATCTACCTTGTTTCAAAAAACTTTAAACCACAAAAAGAAGAATATATGCTTAATCATTTTTATTAAATTTGAGGTTCTTTACCTTGACATGTTGAAAAATTCAATAAATGGTCAACTAATGAATTACGAAATATCTAGATTGTACTTTGATAAAAGATATGAAAACACCATTCAAGTTGTTTGTTATACTCTAAAGACGGCTAAAATATCAAGAATCAATACATTTTGTTGGATAGAAGCGGTAAAGTTATAATTTTGTATCAATTTTTATTGATATTTCTGTCTTTTTTTGCAGAGTTATCTCCCATTTCAATGCAAATCTCCATAGGAATTTTAAAATATTTTTTTTTAGTTTTCCTCTAGTAAGATTTTGCTGGACTTTTTTTCTGTGTATATTTGGGGTATAAAACTAAAGATAACAACTTAAAAATCTTCTGTTTCAATTTCTTTAAGGTTAGGGTCAAATTAATGCTAGATTGACTTGGACTACAGGTATTTGAACTATATTGAATGATTTTACCTGAACAAAATATGGTCATATGTTAATCCAGATAAGTAAGATTATCAAAAAATTTAGGAAATTCCGTTGGATTCTCAAAACACATATTTATTGGAATAGCTTCTATACTGAAAAAAAAAAAAAAAAATGCTTTAAAAAAAATCCTTCAATTGAATGAAAGCTGAAAACAGAACTTTATTTTTTGGATGAAAATGAGCAGGTATAAAAAGTGTGATATTTCAAAATTCAATTTAGGTCATAGATGGTTGAAATGTTAAGCACTTACAACAGATGAGGCAGTATAATACAAGTTGCTTTTGGAAATTATTTTATTTTATGATTTTAAAACATAAGACCAAAATTCTCTCTTATAGTACAATGTTTTAAGAGTAATTGCTAGTTATCACGGGATTGATTGATTGATTGTTGGTGTTTAAACGCCACTTACAAGCGCCACTTTTGGGCTATTTAGAGGCAGTTAAATTTATGGAGGTGGAGGAAGCCTGATTGTATGGAAACACTTCAATAGGAAAACTGACAGTCCTAGTCAATTAAGATTGGAAAGGAGTGCACCTGCAAGCACGGGTTCGAACTCACAACCTTAGTGTTGACTGGCTAATGAACTACTTAGACCACTTGGCCACTGAGGCCTCAGTTATCCCAGGGCCATTTCATACTGAATGTTTAATTCACCTTTCTACTTTGTTCATAACAACAAATATATATTGTTAGAAAAGTGCACATTTATATTTCTGACCTCTTTCTGATCCACCATCCAACCGCCATCAGCAAATAACAGTACATTGTACATCTTTCCTTTTGTTGTCTGAAATAAAGAATACATCTTTAGATCTTACTATCATGTATTTTGGGAGAAAGTTTCATGTGTGTTTTTGGTTTTTTTAAGAAAGCTTCCTGTACGTAAATCATAGAATTATTACTTTCAATATATATAAATATACTGTAAACCAACTTATTTTTGCCTATCCTATATTTCACGTTTTACCCTTTCTAGTCCACTTCACGGCTATTTAATTTAATGTAGTTTGATAAGTAAAGATTAAAGTTTTACATATTCATGTTATTTGTCTACTCAAGGAAAGTCATGAAATAAGTTGGTTTACAATATGTATATTCATTCAGCAGATCAAATTTATTCATTTATAGTGTATTAATGTACGTTTTTTGATTGAGTTAAGCCTGCCAATTGATATTTTACCGTGTGTTTTTCTATGTTGTGATGTTATGCTATTGTTTCAGCGACTAGAGGCTCTAAAGAGCCTGTGTCGCTCACCTTGGTCTATGTGAATATCAAACATAGGAAGCAGATGGATTCATGACAAAATTGTGTTTTGGTGATGGTGATGTGTTTGTACATCTTACTTTACTAAGCAGTCTTGCTGCTTACAATTATCTCTATCTATAATGAACTTGGCCCACTAGTTTCAGTGGAAAATGTTAATAAAAATTTACAAGTTTTATGAAAATTGTTAAAAATTGACTATAAAGGACAATAACTCCTTAGGGGGTCAATTGACCATTTTGGTCATGTTGACTTATTTGTAAATCTTACTTTGCTGAACATTATTGCTGTTTACAGTTTATCTCTATCTATAAGAATATTCAAGATAATAAACAAAAACAGCAAAATTTCCTTAAAACTACCGATTCAGGGGCAGCAACCCAACAACAGGTTGTCTGATTCATCTGAAAATTTCAGGGCAGATAGATCTTGACCTGATAAACAATTTTACCCACGTCAGATTTGATCTAAATGCTTTGGTTTTTGAGTTATAAGCCAAAAACTGCATTTTACCCCTATGTTCTATTTTTAGCTGTGGCGGCCATCTTGGTTGGTTGGCCGGGACACATTTTTTAAACTAAATACCCCAATGATGATTGTGGCTAAGTTTGGTTAAATTTGGCCCAGTAGTTTCAGAGGAGAAGATTTTTGTATAACGACGGACGACGGACACCAAGTGATGAGAAAAGCTCACTTGGCCCTACGGGCCAGGTGAGCTAAAAAGGAGAAGGTTTGGATCCATTAAAACTTTTAATCCCGCTGCAAATGTTTGCACCTGTCCTAAGTCAGGAATCTGATGTACAGTAGTTGTCGTTTGTTTATGTAATTTATACGTGTTTCTCGTTTCTTGTTTTTTTAAAATTCTATATAGATAAGACCATTGGTTTTCCCGTTTGAATGGTTTTACACTAGTAATTTTGGGGCCCTTTATAGCTTGTTGTTCAGTGTGAGCCAAGGCTCCGTGTTGAAGGCCATACACTGACCTATAATGGTTTACTTTTTTTAAATTGTTATTTGGATGTAGAGTTGTCTCATTGGCACTCACACCACATCTTCCTATATCTATGTAAATTGCTATCTTTTGTGTAATTTTGATATATTACTTTTAACAATTCATAATACATACTAAATATTTTTGTGATTTTTTCAATTTAAATAATATTACAGTTGTCAATTGAAGGGCTTTTGCCTAAATTAACAATTGCAAGACACCAACAGAAACAGCATGTCTTGACTAAATTAAGGCAAAGACAAAAACATTTATTGCATCTTGGAGGTATTTTGCCTAAACCAACAAGACACCAACAGAAACAGCATGTCTTGACCCAATTAAGGCAAAGACAACAAGAATGTGTCCTAAGTACGCGGATGCACCACTCGCACTATCATTTTCAATGTTCAATGGACCATGAAATTGGGGTCAAAAGTCTAATTTGGCTTTAAAATTAGAAAGATCATATCATAAGCAACAAGTGTACTAAGTTTCAAGTTGATTGGACTTCAACTTCATCAAAAACTACCTTGACCAAAAACTTTAACCTGAAGCATGACGAACGGACTCACAGACGAACGAACGGACAAACAGAGGCACAGACCAGAAAACATAATGCCTCTCTACTATCGTAGGTAAGGCATAAAAATATTCATTGCATCTTTGACTAAATTAACATGTAATTTTGAATTTGAACTATATGTATTTACTTTAGTTTGGGAAATTAAATTATGTCGCCATCTCTCCATTTCTGCCTCATACTGTTTTATACGATGCTCGTGAGCAACTTTCTCTGTAAATGTAGCACCATGTGATAATGTAGGTTTAGTTGGCTGTGTATGATGGTAAGTGTTGAACCAATCATTAAAACTATCCATTGCATCCTGTAATTATAAAAAAAACATTAACTATTAATGTGTATGATGGTAAGTGTTGAACCAATCATTAAAACTATCCATTGCATCCTGTAATTATAAAAAAACACATCAACTATTACTTCATATATTTACATATAAAATATGGTGGCTTACTACATCCCTCTCTATCTATCTTTTCGTCTCTGGTGGGAAATAAAGCCATAAATAGTGGCTGACAGCATAAACTCTATACTTGTAGCAGAACATGCAAGACCTTCCCATATAGCCAAGGTTTACCCTTTTTCATACACATATCAAAATGGGATTTATTCAATGAAGACATGTTTAGTTTTAAGGGTAAATCACAAAGAGATTTCCTCTGCTCTTGATGATACTTATGAGTGATGCAATATAATGTGTGCATAACAAGAAAAATGCAGAAGGACAAAATATAAATTCAAATAATTGTACTTCCTTGCAGTCTTATTTTATTTTTAATGAAACTATACGAAATAATCATATTTTTTTTTACTGCAAAATGCTTTTAACAAGACCAAATATTATTTCTGTTAAGAGGTATTTGAAAAAACAAGAATGTGTCCAAAGTACACGGATTCCCCACTCGCACTATGCTTTACCATGTTCCATGGACCGTGAAATTGAGTAATAATCTAATTTGGCATTAAAATTAAAAAGATTATACTATAGGGAACATATGTACTAAGTTTCAAGTTGATTGGACTTCAGCTTCATCAAAAACTACCTTGACCAAAAACTTTAACCTGAAACTCCCACTTTCATTTTCTATGTTCAGTGGACGGTGAAATTGGGGTCAAAAGTCTAATTTGGCTTAAAATTAGAAAGATCATATAATAAGCAACAAGTGTACTAAGTTTCAAGTTGATTGGACTTCAGCTTCATCAAAAACTACCTTGACCAAAAACTTTAACCTGGACGGACGGACGAACGGACGAACAGAGGCAGACGGACGAACGAAGCCACAGACCAGAAAACATAATGCCCCTCTACTATCGTAGGTGGGGCATAAAAATAGGTTAATAGGAACTCCAGTAAATCTCAAGTAGTCACCCGATATAAGTTGTTCCAATCTAAATTTGTTAACTAGCTCTTGAAATATATTTCGATTGATTTGACAAACAGCATTTGTTATAGCCATGATCATAAGTAATGAAATAATATTTTTAATGTTCACAATTTTTAATCTGTTGCAGACATAGTAACTAACACATTACTACATGTACCAACCATAAGTAATGAAACAATATTTTTAATGTTCACAATTTTTAATCCGTTGCAGACATAGTAACTTACAAATTACTACATGTACCTACCAAGTAAGCTCTGTGGCAAATAAACTCTCTGATGGAATTTTCATCTTCTTCTGATAAATCTGTTGCTCCTGTCTATAAAAGATAAACAAGTATCATGAAAACTAAGTGTAATGAATTTTTTGTTTTGTTTTCAATTTCAATACTTTATTTTAATATCATATTGTAAATAAACTGATCATAGATGGTTGAATTTTATATTTCTTTTACAATGCCAAAAATTGCATGGCTTATAATTTTAAAATAACATACATCTTGTAAAATTCTCAATTTAATCAGTTCTAAATCAGGAAAAGCATCTCTAATGAAACACATTTTGTATCTTAGGCTTTAATTTAGAATGTGAGTTGACTGAAGAATTAGGTTACCACCCTGTACATTATACACCACATGAAAATAAATTATGATGCAGGTAAAACAGCATAAAAAGTAACAATAACATGTTCAAATTTTCCATGTTTTGATGAGCAAATTAATGTTTTGAGAAATGTCTTTCATTTTAAAAATTTCCAGGTTAATTTACCATTTAGGTGTTTGAAGAAGCTTGATTTTTTGCAATCTTTCAAATAGTTTACCTGCATTAACTGGACTTTAAACACAACATCTATAGAATCTGGTGGTAGCTTATCAAATATTTCCTTTGCTGCAGTCAATTTCTTCACGGCTAGAATAAACAAAGTAATTCATTAAATATACGACATCTTACCGAGTACTATAAACCAAAAAATTTTCATGACTTTCGAGATTAGAAAAATATTGTGAATATAAATTGTAAACAAAGTAATTCATTAAATATACGACATCTTACCAAGTACTATAAACCAAAAAATGTTCACGACTTTCGAGATTAGAAAAATATTGTGAATATAAATTGTCACAAATATTATAGATTTATGAGCCAAACAAAATAGAACATGGTGTCGGAGAAGCATTTGTTTTAGAAAAAAAAAAAACATAGATTATTCTTTTTGCTCGATATGCCAATCTCATATTATTTTTTATGAATGAGTAACACAAGATGACTTAAAAGTGGTCTATGTTAAAATATAATCAAAACCAAAAAACTACTATAATTTTACATGCAGTGTTATCAAATACTCAAACATGAAATTGACTTTTTCTGAAGTTATAAGGAAACATTATACGTACCAACAAATGCTCTCATGATGGCATTAGCTTGCTTTAATGCCTCTGACCTTTGGTTGGGGTCAAAAACAAGCCAATCAATAGACTCTATTTTTTTCTTATCATCCTGAAGAAGAAAAAACATATATTATGTCATCTCTCAGGTCAAAGTTCATAAAGAGTGATACAATGATAACATATATGTTACACAATCATAGAAGCTGAAAACATTTGCTTATTGTTGAAGGCCTTACCTTGAAGTAACTTAGTTGTTAATTTCTACGTAATTTGGTCTCTGGTGGAGAGTTATCTTATTGGCAATCATACTACATCTTATGTTTATATTCAAGACTTCTCAGATAATTCAACATTGCAATGATCAAAGATCATTGTCAGATGATGTTATTCCCAAAATTGTTTTTGGTAAATACATGCATTGAACATGTCCAGGCCACCATAAATGAGAGGAACAAACATATAAAAACATGCATACCTCTGTAATATTTGTATCTATGTTTGCCTCTAAGTTTTGACTGAAATCAATGATATGATGACTACGTATGTTTTCTACAACTGTCTTTATAATGGATTGGACATCTAGTCCTGCTTCTCTAGCCAACTCCATGCACTGCTGTCGTTCTCCTAATTCTGTAATACCTGAAAAATTATATGAAATTTAAATAATGTTCAAGTTAAATTTTGTTCTCAAAATGTTAAAATGATGTGACAAATATGTAAAGTAAATGGTCTGGTGGCACACTTATACACAATATTTGCCTGGTTGTTTTGAATAATTTAGTTTGTCAAAACGTATTAAGTGTATTTCTAAAGAGCAGTTCTAGGATAAAGCATCATTAAGAATTATAAGGTTGTTCTTTGAAACCTTGAATTACTAGGAGATTCTATTATTGCCGGTGATATACATGTAATACACTACATCTGATGGTCTCATTCAGTTAGTAGATTTTATGAATTGCTGTTAAGGGGGCTAGCGGGTATAAATGATTTTTTTTACTAATATAGGTTTTCGCTATTTTTATCTATAAATAAACTTTATTCTATACCTAATAGAAAAATAAAATAAAAATATGGGGTCACCGTACATCTAAGCTCACAATCTGTCTTCAAAAGAAGCATGCATTTTTGTTTAAGTAATTTTTTTCTGTTGAACTAATAGGAGAAAAAAGGTAATTACAGAAATCGCTTAAATTTTACAATAGTTTAGTTTAAGTACAGCTTTAGTACAGCTTATTTGAAAAAGATGAGTTAAAAAAGATATTTCAATTTTTAATGCAAAAATATGGCATTTTTTAACTAAAAGGAGATAAATTGGAGCTTTTTCAATGTTATCAGACCTGATTTTGATGTAAGAAAAAAAAAGCAAGGCCCCCAGAAAATTTTGGAAACCATCTTTCATCTTGACTTTGAAATCTCGACCAATCTCGTTCGTCCTTTTATTAAAACATAGCTATGGCCAATCAAAAATGAGCTTATTTCCGCTTTTGGAAGTTTTTCTATATAATTTTTATCGGATTCGGAGAAGAGCGGAAAAATATCCGGTTTTGCTGTGATAAATAGAAAAACGGAATTTAAAGCAAGAAATCGGAAAGAAGTCGAGCGGAAAGCGGAATTCCGCTAAAAAACGGAAGAAAATCAGGTCTGTGTTATAAACATTTTAAAAGTCATCTGGGGCCAAAACGAATTAATTTTTTTCGGTTGATTTTTGTACCATATCATAAAGTAACAACTTGAAGCGTAATAAATAAAATTTGTAATGAAATTTTTTTTTTTAATATTTGCTAAATTTTTTGTCTGAAAATTAACATTTCTTACATAATTAAAATTAAAAAAATAAATAAGACATTAAACACCCAATAAACAAGTTATTTTTCTAAGTTACCTTCAAAGAATCTAGCACACATCAAAATCTGTAACTGTGGTGGTAATGTTGCAATGTAATGTGGGACTAATGATTTGTTGTTTTCCTGGATCAGGTCATCTACATAGGCTTCTAATATTACATTTACATAATCATCCTGAAGTAATAAATGTTAAATTAAAAAGTGGGAACATGCTGAAATGTGACTCAAGGTGAATACCATATATAGTAATAGTGGGTTATTTTCGTGGGTGTAAAATTTTACAATTTTCATTGAATAAGGTATACGAATAATTTTGGCAGATTCAAAACTTTTATCTCTACCTTTGCATGGGCCCTTTTAAATTTGTAGAATTTATTTTGCCGATTTTGTTCTATCTGTGAAAATAAGTGAAAATTTACACCTCACGAAAATATCCCCCTATACGGTAATATGTAGACAAACTTTATGATGAAGGTATCACTAAAAGTATGAAAAAATTTAATGCTGATCAATGATCTATGAAAATAAGGTCGGAGTCAGTTGACCCCTGTTACAAAAAAAATGTAAATCTTAGAGACATTATATAGACTAAATGAAGTTCACCTACTACATGTATATATTGTAATTGATAACCTGAAAGTTAAAGTTGATCAGTTATCCATGAAAAGAAGTCAAGGTCAAGTAACTCCTGCAAGAAGGACATGTATACCTAACCACCAGTCAATGAATCAAAAATAGTTAACTTATAACCATGGTTACTGAAGGTAATCGAGATAATTAGCCTTCATTCTTTTCATCTTGATTAGTCCTAATGGCCGACCACATTACCATGTTGTTTTTTGCTTCTTCTTTTTTTTTCATTTTAATCCAATTTTACAGTGTTAATTCAATCACTTTGCTCTTAACATTTCATAAAATAATTGATATATAGTAACATACCCTAAACCCTTGCCTGGTACCTCTAAAGAACAATACTAGGTGAGCCATAAACCTGATAAGATGAGTATGTAACTTTGCCCGGTCTGTATGAATCCATTGTGCCATTACCTCTAAAACTTCTGAAAGATTACAGAAAACTCATGTACACTTTTTTCATTTTAATAGAATGTTTTATGATGAAACATCTGCAAATTTTAAAAATATGAAAAGTTCTATCACTTTTTTTCTTCTAAAAAATAGCGACATTTCCTTACACATGCATACTGTAAATACATCAATTATTGCAAATATCTGAATGGGTTAGTATCGTAAATAATACGAACTCACATTCTGAAATCGGACATATTAACATGGTATGCTCAATTTTGGTTCATCAACAAGAAATTGCAATAATAAATGCACACAATAATTTCCGAATTTATAGTATTCAAAAATTGATTAATGAATGGATTGTTGCTTGGTATCCACTTGAAAATATTTCATGCATATCATGCATATTCAGGACAAATAAAAAATTTAGGGTGAAAATGCAAATTAAGAAATTAAAACCAATGTATAAACTTTTTTTTTTTCAATTATGCAAAAAAAATATTGCACAGGATGAACCTCCAGAAATTTAAAAACAAATATTTCAATATTTGCTTGTAATATATACAGAAATTGAAATTTCATAAAATGTCTCTTTCCACATATTCACACTTAGTCTAATAAATGCACATTTTTTTCAGTTGATTAAGATAATGTTAACTTACTGTCTATATTGCCCAAGATAATATGTTTCTGTATGACGTGGTACCACTCTTGTGATTCTTGTCTCACATCCTATAATGAAGGATAAAACAATATGTACTGTGATTTATTGTCTGCAAGATGTTCTGTCATTTAAGATAATGAAATCCTTTATATATGGTACTTCATAAAACATCATGGTATGTAAATTGTAAACCAACTAATTTTCCTAAGTGATTTATTTTCATGACTGTCAGAAGTCGAAAAATGGGGCAAATATCAATCAATAGCAAAAATTTGAAACTTTGATCCTTCTTTATCTAAATCATCAAGTGAATTTGCCGCAAAGCAGGCTAGGAAGGAAGGGCTTAACGCAAAATAAGTTTGTTCACAGTAATTTATCAAAACAACCACACAATACATTTTTATAGTCAAGAATAAAAATAAATCTACCTACCTCATAAGATTCTATTTTCTGAAATATTGATTCTTTATCAGTCCTGACAAAAAAAGAATACAAAATCATTAAAGCAAATTAAAATATTCATGCTTTTACAATCACACATACAAATACAATTTATCTTCTATACCGTATTTGGGCATGTATAGTCCGCACTTTTCCCCCTTAAAATCTATACAAATAAGGAACTTTTACTACAAATCACATCGATTACAAAATATTGGTATTTCCTCTTAAAATGCTGTATATATTTCAATTCTTTCAATATTTAAAGTTTAGGCAACGGGTCATGTTAGTGTATGCACTTATATTTTACAATTAGGTTTTTTTTTGCTTGTGAGAGAGCTGTCTACAGAGTACATATTCCATTATATTAATGTTCTATCTGTTTTACTGTACTTTGTCATTTGGTCTCAGGTTGAGAGTTGTCTAATAGGCAATTATACAACATATTCTTATTTTCATAATTATGCTTTACAAATTTTATTTGTGCCAGATGTATCTTGTCAAAAAAAAATGATAAATGTATAAAACAAATGATTTTTATAGTTTGTTCATATGTTGTGTTATACCATAGTCCCAGGTTAGAAGAGGGTTGGTATGTAATACTTACAACTGATCCCAATATTCTGGTGGGAGATTCTCTAAAGTTCTAGGAATAGTCTGATGTAATCTTATTTCCTGCTCTACCCAGACATCTATGCCTGCCCTTAAATGTGCCCATAGATGATCTGACCATGATTTACATGCAGGTAACATAGCTCTAAGATTACCAGAAAGTACACCGTACATAGCCTTCTCATGAATATCATACTTTGGCTGAAATATTATTCAAAAATGATTGAAAAAGAAAAAGATACAATGTTGTTGTAATTCATTATCATTCTTGGGATAAAAATTATTGTGGATTTCGTGGGTTACAGTTTATTTGCAAATTTAAATGTTCAACAGCACCCACATTTTCTAAAGGCTTTCATGCAAATTTTAAAGAAATATCATCAAAATACAAGTTTTCCTCAATCCATGAAAATTGATATCCACAAAAATTAATAAATTCACAATTTAAAGAAATTCAATGTTGCAATTTTAGTAAAATCAATAAAAATAGAATATGATTTATCTTTGAATGTTTTAATGTCTTCTAATCAATAAATGGGGGGGGGGGGGGGGGGGGGGCCTTTTCTGGACAAAATTTGGTTCATTATATAGGGAATCACTGCAGCAAGACCGGAGTGGGCCCCCCTCTTAGGCAGTCAGTAGGCCCCCACTTACAAAAATTTTAAGATACGCTACTGTTCTCAGCAGCTATTTTTTATTTGAGTCCAATGATCTAAAGGGTCAACATACACTCTTTAAAATTTAAACAGTTGCTAACTAAATTTTTGCCCAAATAATGAATATAATCATTATCAAACGATACCATCTATTTTCCTTTTATTTTTTTAATACGAAACAAACGCAGTCAAATCAACTTTCTATAAAACTTACTTCTTTAGCCATGTTCCAACAAACACTTTTCCAAATGTCTCTGTAAGGATTGCCTTCTATTGTAGATAAGCTTCCATCTTCTGATACACTGGAGAAATTTGGATCATGGTGTAGTCTCCATCCTTCTAAAGTTGCAGCTCTCCATGACTGACCGTGAGATCTACACATATCTTGAGCCTAAGATGAAATCATTTATAAGAGAGTTATCTTAGCAAAAACCTTTATATCTAAGTATTTATAACTTCTCTTATTAAATGTTATGAGCAAATCAGCCCTAATACGGATTAATCAGCCTGTGCAATACTGAAAAAAC
This sequence comes from Mytilus edulis, assembly GCF_963676685.1. Classification (NCBI taxonomy): domain Eukaryota; kingdom Metazoa; phylum Mollusca; class Bivalvia; order Mytilida; family Mytilidae; genus Mytilus; species Mytilus edulis. The sequence goes on from NC_092347.1 coordinate 43,223,059, forward strand.
AGGGCCAATACAGAAAAAAGTTGTGTTGGCCCATGGGCTAATTTCGGGACATTCACTTCTGGTCTCCATTTTTTTATGCCTTACTTAACTTAGACGTATCGTTAAGCATAAAAACATTTGTAATATATTTTATAACTTTAACTCATAGAATAAAACATTTTGAAGTCTTTTTTTTATAAATAGCATTATCATATGTAACTTCTTATACAAATGATACATATACTTTTAAGCCAATAATTAACATACCAAATCAACCCTTCCACCTCGTAAGCAAAGAAAAAGTGTTTGCAGTAATCGTCTTTCATCATCTTTGTCAAGATCATCCAGAAGTTTGTTCTGTCTGATTGGTGCATCAGGATCCTGTAATGTAATGTTTATATAGAATTTGAAAAACAGTTTGCAATCATGCATACTCTTATCACTTTATCCATTCTGATCGCTAAGTATATATAACCAAAAGATTGACTGTGGTAATAAGTCACCTTGACCTTTTGTGTGACAGTAAGAGACATCAATTTGGTTCAGCCAGATGAATATAAAGACACATTTAACCCAGCTTAGTTTATCTAGTGAAATATATGCCTAGCATTCCCCAAATATAAAATCTGTATAACTTGATACGGCTATCTCTATAACTATTTATACTGCAACTGAATCTCTTCTTACACATTTACAATACAACAGGTATAATCCTTATAACTGCAAAATCAAAGACTACTGTAAATTCAGAAATTATTGCAATGTTTTTATTATTGCTAAAAATGTGAAATTAAATGGCATTTTATTCTAAAAATGACAAAATCTCAATAATAAATGCATGCAATAATTTAAGAATTTACAGTATCATAAAACATAAAACATAAAACATACCATTTCATCTACCATTGGCCTTTCACTACCAAATAGTCCTGATTCTTTGCTTTTAAGTTTACTCAAAGTATTTTCCCTGAAAAATAAACATGATATAAAATACACAAATCAGTTTTAATTTTATTTGATTGATAGATCAATTGGTGTTCAACCTCCATTTACAACACTGTTGGCTATTTTGAGGCGATCAGTTTTTATTGGAAGAGAATGATGGACAGCCCCTAGAGAATTACCAACCTCCAGCTGGAAAAGTGACAATCCTAGTCAAATAAGATTGGAGTTGAATGCACCACCGCAGTGTTCATAGGCTAGTGATACAATAGTTGAACTATTTATGACATTCCACAAATGAGGACCCTTTTCAAAATGAGAAGGAAATTCACAAACTTGTAAACCTGTTGTTCAGTGGTTGTCGTTTGTTGATGTGGTTCATAACTGTTTCTGGTTTCTTGTTTTTTTTTATATAGATTACTGTTGGTTTTCCTGTTTGGATGTTTTAACACTACTCATTTTTGGGGCCCTTTATAGTTTGTTAGTGGGTGTGAGCCAAGGCTTCGTGTTAAAGGCAGTACTTCGACCTATAATGGTTTACTTTTACAAATTGTAACCTGGATGGAGAGTTGCCTCATTGGCACTCATACCACATCTTCTTATATCTAGCTTCTAACTTAAAAAAATAATACTTTAATCAGGAACTAAAAATATGATAAAAAATATGATTGTTTTACATGTATATCTAAATATAGAATATTTTATAAAAGAAAAGCATCCTGCATTTTAAACAGTCTGATATCTTAATAAATATTTTTAACATTAATTTATAATTAGAAGCATATGCATATATATACAGTTTTCTTACAATATTGTAATAGTTTTATTCTAAATCAATTTCAAGATCTGTCATCAAAATTTATCAAAGACGTATAATTTTTTAAGTATTTTTTTTTAAAGAAATTTTGCTGATGAATGGAATTCCAAATCATTATGTTTAACTGTAATCCTTTTGACAACAGAGTTGTAAGTATAAAATCTTGACTCACCATGCTACAGCTCTGTCAGAAAAAAAATGTACATTTTCTGTGTAATTATCCACACTTTCCTGTGCACAACTTTCTAACCAGTCTACAACACACTGTAACAGAAAATACACTTTATACATATATAAAATTACTTTTTATTACTATCAGATTAATATTTTGTGTTTTGTGGGGAAAAGATTGGTTTATGTGTTCTTGCAATTTTGTGTCAATTCATATTTCAATGTGCATTTAATCCTGAAAGTATGAACAGATACGACATTTTTGCTTTATATCATAATTAGTACCCCATAAATAAGATACTTCTACAGTATAGCAATGTATAAGACTGTGAAACTTGACTTTAAACTTCTTCATCAAATGATCATGCAAAATAATTAATGAAATATGAAAAAAAATCAACAGACCTGGCATTGTCTAACATCAGAGTGCTTTTCAAACAAACTTTCTGCAACTTCTTTATCGCTCCTTCTTAAAGGTGTTTCCTGGAAATAGAGATCAAACATTATTGTTAAATCATTATCAAGTAAAAATTCAATTACATAACCATTCAAATTTGCAGCTAAAGCCTTAACATATTACTTACACAGATAGACAAAGACAAATTCAGTCTGATATCAAATATAAATATCACAGTATGACTTTTATTTTAAGGATGTACTTAGGTGAGGTTTTGGAATTTGTGTCAAGTGTTCGGACTCCTTGGTGTTTTTCCATACAATACAATGTAAAATATTTTGCCCCATAAGACCCATTTATTTTTTCATATAAGATTTAATAGCTCATGAAAGGTCATTTACCAAAATTTTAGCAGATTCTTGATTTTCTTTTGAGACCCAAATAATACCAATGCAAATATAAGGTAAAAGTCAGAGTCAGCCTTTTCCCGCCATATTTTAAATCTCAAATATCTGGAAAAGGAGGTCCATGAACTATCAATATGTTTCGCTTATCTTCATCCTTAATTGATGCTCTACCAGCTTATAGTATCAATTTTAATTTCTTAATTTCTTAAATTTTACCTAACCTCACCTAAGTACATCCTTAATACAACAGATATTCTACAGCTTTAGCCACACACTCAGTTGTACTGATATACAATGTATATTTGCATGACATGAAATCTAGCAAGTTTCATGACATGTCCTTAAAATACAATAAAACCAAGGTTTTGCACAATGTAATTTGAATGAGATGACAAAGCAATACTAGTCTAATTTTTCCCCTAATTAAAAAATATAGTGGATGGATAACAATAATAGGTCCAAAAAGACAGTTGTGTGTATAGAATGCTTTTTTTTTATGAGATACATGCTGAAGGTTTTATTTAACTAGTGGGAATATGATTTTAAAATTAAAACATTAATAAAAGTAACAAAAAAAGCTAAAATAGTCATTACATGGAATGATCTTTTTAAACACACATAATTGTTTGAATTAATAGGCCACCCATAAAAAACTGTGATATCTTCACCTATAATACCCAATGATTTGCCTGATCAATTGTCATATATATCTTAATTTATTAGAACCAATGATTTACCTGATCAACAGCCATATCTTAATCTATTAGAACCAATGATTTACCTGATCAACTGCCATATCTTCACCCATTTCATCTTTTTGTTCTGCTTCCACCTGATCTTTGAACAACGACATAACTAGCTGCCATGTGTTTCTCTCTTCATTCAGTAAGTGTAACAAAGCATATTTCTGTTGTGACCTAAAAGTAATAAATTTAAGTAATGATATAAAATCTAAAATTTATTTGAAATTGCTGTGAAAAAAATATGTTTCTGTTATCAGTGTTAACTTTCAGTTAATGCAGTTTTGCTCTTTAAAATTCTAATAGAAAGGATTTATTGTCACTTTCCTATCTTAATTCCCACTTTTATTCAGTTATAAGTTCATAGTATAAATCAAAATTATTGTAAATCAACCTTCTAATTATGTTTAACACATAAATAGTACATTGTAGCATAGATACTTAGCTTCCTTATAAACTACAAAAATGTATATAAAATGAATTTTAAAAAAGCTTCTTTTCTAGTAAATCTCTCATACATCCAAAGAACAGCAATCAACACCAAGCCCATTATTTAGGGAAAGGTTTAATTTTTTTTCCATGGCTCTTACATTATTCAGTGAATATTAAAATTTCCATAACTAATAACTCCTTACACTGAATCTCTTGTAGCTCCACGGAAAGTTTTCTTTAACATTGTAACCTGTTCTCTACAAGTCTTCTCATAACCTTGTAACAAACTAAAAGACTGATTTCCTGATGGAAAGGATTTCATTATTTGCATAAAATCCTGGAATAAACCTTTACAACCTGAAAAATAAATCAATTCTAAGTATCAATTAAAGAATATATGCATAAGTATATCCAAAACGTTATTTGTAGTACATTTTGTACAGTGTAACCTGCCTAATCCGACACCTGAGTATTCCAACATCCTGCTTTAATCGACACATTTTCATGGTCCCAAAATAAGTTTATCCTTGCAGTAAAAACCTGAATATTCCAACATTTTTTCTGGTCCCCCAGTGTGTTGGATTAGGAAAGTTACATTGTACATGTATTTTAATTTATTTTTTTAAGTTGCTCAAAATCTTAAAGACTGACTGGCTGGAAAAGTGCTCTAATTGTACATCTACTGTATCACTAGCCTGTAAACACTGAGGTTGTGAGTTTGAACCTAGCATGTGGCAGACGCTGCTAATACTTTCTTAATTAACTAATAATAGTGTCCTAAATATGATTTTTTTTTTAAATTTCATGCATACTTTCTTATTTATGCTTATCAACTTTTTGGAAGCAAATATATTTTGTAATTTTACTTAATTTTCCACTGAATCAATATCAAGTTGTTTATTGACAATTAACTCAGCATTTTCTACATAAGTTACTTATCAATTTATGGTTCACCTCACAAATGAGAAGATTTAAATATATGTTAAATGTGTATTCACTAAGTGTAGACTCAAAATAGCAAATTTGTAAGACAAAGTAAACATACCAAGACCTTCCTCTATTAACAGTCCTACATTAGTGGTGGTCAAATCTTCTGTCATATCCTCCTGCAGAAGGAGAAATTACGTATTACAGTAACTGTATATACAATTCTTGTAATTATAAACAGCATATTATTGTGAATTCTAATATGAAGTGCTTCTTTAGCTTTGTAAACAACACCGTGATAAAATTCTCTATATATCTATACTTAACACAGACTTAGAAATGTACATAAAAATGGCTGTTAAAATATACCTCCCACGTAAATCCACATGTATTGTAACCTATGAGCAAACACTATGTCGATTTCATTGTGGTTAACATAATTAATTACAATTGAAACACCTTACATTGCCTTTTTTCTTATTCTGAGGCATAACTAAAAAGAATTAATGCATCAAAGATAAAAACTAGAGGCTCTAAGAGCCTGTGTCGCTCATCTTGGTCTATGTGCATACATGTATTAAACAAAGGACACAGATGGATTCATGACAAAATTATGTTTTAATGATGGTGATGTGTTTGTAGATCTTACTTTACTGAACATTCTTGCTACTTACAATTTTCTCTATCTATAATAAACTTGGCTTTTAGTTACACAGCGGAAAATATTTTATAAAAATTTACAAAAATTTATAAAATTAATGAAAATTGTTAAAAATTGACTATAAAGGGCAATAACTCTTTGAGGGGGGTCAACTGACCATTTAGGTCATGTTGACTTATTTGTAGATCTTACTTTGCTGAACATTATTGCTGTTGACAGTTTATCTCTATCTATACTAATATTCAAGATAATAACCAAAAACAGCAAAATTTCTATAAAAATTACCAATTGTGGGGCAGCAACCCAAAAACCCATTGTCCAATTCATCTGAAAATTTCAGAGCTTATAAATATTTACTAGATAAACAATTTAACTGGTTTCAGAGTTATAAGCCAAAATCTACATTTTACCCCTATGTTTTATTTTTAGCCATGGAGGCCATCTTGGTTGGTTGGCAGGGTCATCGGACACATTTTTTAAACTAGATACTCCAATGATGAGTGTGGATAAGCTTGGTAAAATTTGGCCTGGTAGTTTCGGAGAAGATTTTTGTACAAGACTACAAAAATTACGAAAAAGGGCAATAACTCCTTAAAGGGTCAACTGACCATTTTGATCATGCTGACTTATTTGTAGATCTTACTTTGCTGAACATTATCGCTGTTTACAGTTCATTTCTATCTATAATAGTATTCAAAATAATAACCAAAAACAGCAATATTTCCTTAAAATTACCAATTCATGGGCAGCAACCCAACAACGGGTTGTCCGATTCATCTGAAAATTTCAGGGCAGATAGATCTTGACCTGATGAAGAATTTTACCCCCATGTCACATTTGCTCTAAAGGCTTTGGTTTCAGAGTTATAAGCCAAAATCTACATTTTACCCCTATGTTCTATTTTTAGCCATGGCGGCCATCTTGGTTGGTTGGCCGGGTCAACTGACACATTTTTTAAACTAGATACTCCAACGATGATTGTGGCTAAGTTTGGTAAAATTTGGCCTAGTAGTTTCAGAGGAGAAGATTTTTGTAAAAGTTAATAGACGACGCCGGATGACCACGATGATGATGGACGACGGACGCAAAGTGATGAGAAAAGCTCACTTGGCCCTTCACCCGTCTTCGGGCCAGGTGAGCTAAAAAAATGTACAAAATCAAAATGAATTAAAATTCCATGAAATTCCATTAATGTTTTGCACATTAATGATATTTCAAAACATGACGTTATATGAATGAAAACGCCAAAGCTGAAGGTTTTTCTGTTGTGTTTACCTTCTTAACTCGGATTATATTGTACTAAAATAACGTTTTGAGGTAGGTGTTGCTTTTTTTTCTATTCTAATGCATTATTCATATATCTACTGGTTTCAGCAAGTCAACACGACGGTTCTTTGGTTACAAAATGTCAACAGTGAATTTGACGGTAGCTTACAAGAAAAATAATCTGAATAAAAAATGGCAAATGTTTGGTTTGAAAACTAAGAGAATCAATCACATTTTTTTCTAGCAGTTATTTAAGAAATGATTCATGTCATCTACAGATTTAATAGATCTTTTTTTACATTTATCTAAAATTGGGTAATATAGAACAGTAACACACGCACAAATAAAAATTCCCATTGGCTGCATTGAGTAATTCTTAGTGAAACATTGGAATGACTGGTGACTAGAAGTGTTAACATTCTGACTTTTTACATAATACCTATGGTATGTAAGAGTGAATCATCAGCATCCACTATGAAAATTCCCCAGAGAAGCTATTTTTAAGTTCTGTATATATCTATACTTCAATAATCCAACTTACTAAATATTGCGTCCCTGAATTATTCTGTGGTTGATGCTGCAACAGTGAGGTCTGGAATGAGATGTTATCTTGTTTCTGTGGAGTTTTTCTTGGTGTTGGACCCAAAATGGTTGACACATCAATTGCCTTTGGAGCATCTAAGAAACAAATTCATATTAACTTAATAGAAATGTCAACTGTTTGGGACATAAATCCCCTCGTAGCTTCAGATTTTTTTTAAATATCTTAAAAATTGTTTTGATATTTAATTATTGAATTGGACTTTGACCTATCAAATGTGACATTGAGTGTGTAAAGTTCAATATACACAACTCTTTAAAGTAAATTAGCATTTAGAAAATATGCTCAGATTAGCCTACACAATGTATCTTCATAATGCTACAATATGTCACTAATGGTTGGAGTTCCTGGAATCTTCTAAGCAAAACGTTGTCAGATAAAATTAGCAATGTAGCCAACTATACATGATAACAACAAAATCTTACTTAAAGAAGAAAGGTATGAGACATATAGTGTCAGAGGAACAGCTTATGGCCTTTAAAATGTGATGCTGGACCAAGTTCACAACATACCTCTGAATCCAAGCAAGTACAAAGTTGTATTCAACACAACATGGAACACATGCACAAAAACAGTCAAGACATACAGACCAACAAAAAGAGGACGAGAGGAAAAAAATAACCAGGTTCTCTGAATTTGATTCTTAAACAACTTCAATTTATTTTTAACATGTCTTTATAATTGCTCCTCCATAATATATATTAAATAGCTTCATGTATTAAAAAATATCTTATTTTTACTTACATGATGTGTACCTCAGGACGCCATGAACAGGTGTTCTAGAAAAGCTAGAAGTTGCTGCATTTCTAGTTTCTAGAGGAGAGGCAATACTTTCATCAAGCATTTGTAAAGCTACTATTTGTCAAGGATGTTAAAATAATTCTGTGAAGATATTGCGTTTACTCCAGCAATAGTTACAGGAATTTTGTCAGATGGCATTTGGAAAAAAATTCCGCTAAAAATCTAGCTCCTGCTAAACTTTTATTGGTATACTTCACATTTTTTAATTTTAGAAAAGATGGGAATTTTTTTCAAAAGAACATACTAAATTCTGAAGCCAATTGTCATAAAATCTTCTTCCATGTTACCTACATACTTAAAAGAAACAATTTGTCACATGGAGAATTGGTGAGGGCTATTCCATTAAAATTTATGTGGGAGGGTAGGAAGGGAATTTTAAAATATCCCTATAACCAAGAACAATTTTTTAGATAATTTTGCATAATGGTAAATTGGTAATAGACACATACTGAAAATAGACCATTGACCCACATTTAATATTTAAATTTCCATTTCTACCTTCCCACATACATTTTAATGTAAAAGCCCTGATTTCAAATATGTTATTATCATTACATTATCAAAAGACATAAAAACCCAGTGAAATAAAACAGAGGCTGTGTGTAGACTGGCTGCTCACATTATATATGTCATACAAGATTTCCGTACAAACAAATTGTGGAAATTTTTATCGACTAAAACTTTATTAATCAATACAAAACATTTACATATACATGTATTTTGTATGTTTTAAGGGCTTCCTGACTAACCCTAATTTTGAGCTCCAACCATTAAATGTTTTGCTAACTATCATAAATAGATAAAGGAAGATGTGATATAAGTGCCAATGAAAAAACTCTCCATCTTAGTCACAATTATAAAATTACACCTTTAAAGCATGTTACGTAACTGCTACCTAATTCTATCTATATATGACTCCAGTTGACAGAAATCATTCTCACATAAATTATTGATATGAATAATGGTAGTACTGGACTAAACAAGACAGGAATTCACCCAAAACAAATTCAAATTAACAGACTTTTCAACTCTTTGGAAAGGAATCCATAACATGATTAATCCAGTTACATAGTTGTTTTTACCAATACACATAAACTATAATAGTGGTTATTTTTTAAACAGAGAGGATACATTTTTGTATGTTAACATTAGCGCTCCTCCTCCTGAAAGTTCTACTCTGTTCTTGTCCCCGTACAGCTGGGGATTCTCCTTCCAACATGGCCTCTAATCTCATTTGTCTTGGCCTTAAAAAATCAAAAGGCAAAAGATATAAGGTATAAAGAATATCCAAATAATCAAATGTAAAGTGCATCTGAGTTTGTCAAGGCTATCGATATTTACCATGTTTTCAACTTTATAAGTTGATGCAAGGGACAAAAACTGTTGTTGTACAAAAGTAGGCCCCTGTTGCATTTAATATTTATTTGCTTTTATCCTTGTATACACCTTATTAAAAGTCACTTACAGTTTGATGCTAGATAACTATTTCAGAAGCACCACATTTTGACCAAAGGTGAAAAAGCTGTTTCATGTACTGTGGATTCATTATAATTCATTGAATACAATTTTCGTCAATGTCCTGTGTACAGTTGAACCACGAATTTAAATGTTCTAGGAATTGCAGATTTTATATAGGTTTGTTTGCAGACTTTGGTAAATTGAGATTTCTAATATGATAATATTTATTTGAAACAAAATCAGCTGAACGTTTTAATCACGTTCCATTGTTAAAGAAATATTACGGTTCTCGATGAACAAATGTTTTCAACTGCTATATATCCAATGAAATTTTCCCCATGAAGTGGTTGGTTCAATTTTTTTGAAATTTTAATATTCTTGACAAGAGTGTCAAAGTAAATATTTTGTCAAAATTTGAAGAAAAATTAAAGGAGTCAAATTAATTTGAGTCAAGGTGTATGGTACATTGTACCACCTTAACTGAAGAAATTTGATAATTGAACTAGATTGGAATGAAAAGAAGAATTCTTATGTTCATCCCCAGTTTTTGGATGGGTTTGTGTTGCTTAGTCTTTAGTTTTCTATGTTGTGTCTTGTGTACTATTATTTGTCTGTTTGTCTTTTTCCTATTTAGCTGTGGCGTTGTCAGTTTATTTTTCGATCTATGAGTTTGACTGTCCCTTTGGTATCTTTCGCCCCTGCTTTATAAAAGAAATTTGCAAATACTATTCTGTCACCTTTATCCAAATTTACCAATTAAAGGACAAATGAGAAAAAATGAACAGAAGTTGACCTAAATGTATATGCTTTAAAAGTTCAGAAAAGAAACTTTTCATAGTATAATCTTATTCATAATAATTTTACCTTACAAAAATAAATGTAAATTAGCCCCAGAAAAGAGCTATAGCATTACAAGAGAGAACTGGCATTAATATTAGAAGCAGAAGATCTGGTACAATGTACATGTATGATTGCCAATCACACCTTATGTTGTTGAAGCTAGCAACCATAGGTCACTGTACAGCCTTCAACAATGAACAAAACCAATATTGCACAGAAAGCTTTAAAAAACCCCAAAATGACAAATATAAAACAATTCAAACGAAGAAGCTAAAGGCCTTATTTAAGTACAAAACAATAAAAAAAATATGATATCTCTGATACATAAACACACACACAACCAAACATTTATTCTTTACCTACCTTTGATCTAATGTCATGTCTGACTCATCCATCATGATAACTTACAAGATTCCTGTAAAACAACATAGAAAATTATATCAGTAAGACAATATTAAATAAAGGGCTGCGCTTAAGCGCATGATACGCCTGTTGCTCTTTTAACTTGTCTTTTATGCTTTAAATGAATTTATATGATCAACTAGAAATATATATACAAATCAAAAGGGATGTTACATTAATATATTCACCAAAGTTTCATAAAATCCCCCTTTTTTTAGTATAAAAATTCATTACTTAAGAAAACGTAAAATATAAAATTTATAAAAATGGAAAGGGAGCTTATGTCAATAGATATAAACAATTTATCAAAGTTGCATAAAATTTTGTGAAAGTGTTTGTTATTGTCCCAAAATTGGAAAATCCCCCCTTTTTTAAGCATAAAAATTCATAACACGGAAATGTAAAATCTGAAATTTATAAAAATTGAAAGGGAGCTTACATCAATAGATATAAACAATTTATCAAAGTTGCATAAAATTTTGTGAAAGTGTTTGTTATTGTCCCAAAATTGGAAAATCCCCCCTTTTTTAAGCATAAAAATTCATAACACGGAAATGTAAAATCTGAAATTTATAAAAATTGAAAGGGAGCTTACATCAATAGATATAAACAATTCACCAAAGTTTCATGGACATTGGTGAAAGCCTTTTTGAGTTATTGTCCGAAGTGTTGAAAATCCCCCTTTTTTTATGAATAAAGCCCCATAAATCCAAAACTTAAAATCTGAAATTTATAAAAATTGAAAGGGAGCTTACATCAATAGATATAAACAATTCACTCAGGTTTCATGGACATTGGTGAAAGCCTTTTTGAGTTATTGCCCGAAGTGTTGAAAATACCCCTTTTTTTATGAATAAAGCCCCATAAATCCAAAACTTAAAATCTGAAATTTATAAAAATTGAAAGGGAGCTTACATCAATAGATATAAACAATTCACCAAAGTTTCATGGACATTGGTGAAAGCCTTTTTGAGTTATTGTCCGAAGTGTTGAAAATCCCCCCTTTTTTATGAATAAAGCCCCATAAATCCAAAACTTAAAATCTGAAATTTATAAAAATTGAAAGGGAGCTTACATCAATAGATATAAACAATTCACCAAAGTTTCATGGACATTGGTGAAAGCCTTTTTGAGTTATTGTCCGAAGTGTTGAAAATCCCCCTTTTTTTTATGAATAAAGCCCCATAAATCCAAAACTTTAAAACTGAAATTTATAAAAATTGAAAGGGAGCTTACATAAATAGATATAAACAATTCACTAAAGTTTCATGGACATTGGTGAAAGCCTTTTTGAGTTATTGTCCGAAGTGTTGAAAATCCCCCTTTTTTTATGAATAAAGCCCCATAAATCCAAAACTTAAAATCTGAAATGTATAAAAATTGAAAGGGAGCTTACATCAATAGATATAAACAATTCACCAAAGTTTCATGGACATTGGTGAAAGCCTTTTTGAGTTATTGTCCGAAGTGTTTAAAATCCCCCCTTTTTTATGAATAAAGCCCCATAAATCCAAAACTTAAAATCTGAAATTTATAAAAATTGAAAGGGAGCTTACGTCAATAGATATAAACAATTCACTTAAGTTTCATGGAAATTGGTGAAAGTGTTTTTGAGTTATTGTCCGAAGTGTGGACGATGTTTATATGTTTATTGTTTTTTATAACCTTCTCTATATTCTTGAACAAAATTATGACATGAAAATTGTTTTTTCCTCATGTTTTTCTTTCATTTTGATGGTTTTTTTCAAGGGGGGGGGAGAAAATCGTGTAAGACGTAATATAAAGTGCTTGTCATTTTCAAATTCTTAAAAATACTATTCATAATATTTGCTTGGCCTGTTTTGTCTGCCACTAACATGACTAACAACAATGACTAAAATCAAGGACCGATTGTACACAAAGCAATGGAGGCAAGAAGTGGGATTTTCTGAAGTTCTGAATTGTTTTTAAGCATTTGGAAGTCAGGTTTGAAACAGCCTTTAGAAAATTGGCATTTTTGTACAATACTTTAGAATAACACCGACAACATATATTTAGAAATGTTTGTTTTAATTTGGAAGAGTAGAAAAAACATATTCTGCACTTGTTTATAACGCTGGTATAAGCGTAGTGACGTCAATGCAGTTTTCCTGTGTGATAAATACAATATAAAAGTCTGAATGAACCAACAAGATGACCGATTATAGACTAGGGTAGGATATAGAGATTGAGACGGTTTGGTACCATTAAAACGTTTAATACCGCTGCAATTGTTTGCCCCTTTAGTAAGTCAGGAATCTGATGTTCAGTCGTTGTTGTCTGTTTATGTGGTTCATAATTGTTTCTCATTTTTTTTTATAGATTAGACCTTTGGTTTTCCTGTTTGAATGGTTTTACACTAGTAATTTAGGGGGCCCTTTATACCTTGCTGTTCGGTGTGAGCCAAAGCTCTGTGTTGAAGGCCTGTACCTTGACCTTAAATGGTTTAATTTTATAAATGGTTACTTGGATGGAGAGTTGTCGCATTGGCACTCATAACAAGTCTTCCTATATTTATATATATATGTAACGAATTTATATAGAAATCATATCCCTGATCATATTTCCTATGATATTAGTTCAACTAGATCTTTTTTACAGGGACAAATTTTGGCTCACATATGCCCCACACGATATTCCCCTATGGCTATGCCCCATTGTCAACGTATATTTGTTCCGCCTAACAGAAGTTCCAATGGAAACTTTGTTATAAACATTGTCATAATATCTATTCCTGTTGGAAGAAATATTATATACCATTTATTCTGTTAGGAACATATACTGTAATATTTATTCCTGTGGAAATTATTTTCCACAATATTTTTTCCTTTTGGAACTTATATTATGAAGGAACTTCTATTCCGTGACACCATATCCCTCTTTTATAATTTCGGATTTTGTATTTTGTGTAAGAATTTTTTTTACATGCATGATGTACTTTGTGTACAGTTAAAATAGAAAACAATATACAGCTAGATCTCATATATACTTCTATGACAGCTTCTGTGCTTAATGTGATCGCATACTATATTTCTCAGGGAAAAAAATCTATTTTTCATTCGCGCTGCCATAAAATCAAGGGAGGTAATCACTTTTTAAACTTTTCAATGAAAACGAATGAACTTTACTTTTAAATTTTAACATAAAAGATTGAATTGATTTTTTTAAATATTGTAGAATTCTTCTTTAACTCCATAAATCTAGTGAAATTCAACAAATAATAAAAGATTTTATCAATAATTTTAACGATTTAATTAGTTTCGTTTTGCACAAGATTCTTAAAGACTTTATAAAATGGCTTCGAAGAAGAAACGTGTTGTGCAACTTGAAGAAAAAATGCAGGCCGACGATGTCGCCGATGATGAAGAAGGGTCAAGTGACATGGATGATGATGACAGTAGTGATGGTGAAGTTAATGAAGTAAGAAAATAACCCTGTCAACCAAATAAACAATATGAACATACTGAAAGGACGTTCTCTTGAAAAAGAGTTACCCCCCTTTACCCACGTTTTTGTTTGCTCTTTTTTAATTCTCATTAGGCTACTCGTATCCGCAACTGTTTTAATAATGTTGACTTCTGGATTATTTATAACAGTTTTTTTTTCTTTTTTTTTTTATATAAATTATCAATAATTAAATTGAGTACATTTGAAAAAAAAATTAATTAGTAACTTGATATAGTATGGTGACATGTACTTCAGAGCTTTCGAGACGGGTCGGCCATACTTCCATAACGGCCATAGGATTTGTCGGCCATACCGCCACATCGGCCACACAAAATTATTGAGGTTATATAAACATAGAATATAATGATAAAATATTGCAAAGCCTGTGTTACTTTTTAGACTGCTCGAACAGCATTTCACTACCCAATCAATGTATGTTTGCACTCCGCTTGAACTCAGCTTGGGTGCTGTGTTTTTATAGAGATCTTGAACAGTATTTCTTTTTGAATTTCTTTAGTTTAGTTTAAGCATATTTATTTATAGTGGATTGGGAAACAAGTTTTGCAACTTATGTTAATCCCTTTCCACTTTGCGGGTGCGAGTGCTGCCTTGTAGCGGCATTAGCCTGCTCTTTTTCGAAATCTACAAGGGTGTCTTTAACGTGCAAGAGATATGGCTCTCTCTTATTTATGGTCCCCGTCCGACGGACTATCATCGTTTCCTCAAGACCATACTCGCAAATGGTGTCAAAATTTTCATCCCAGATTGGAATCGAACCAGGAACCTTTGTGTTAGTAGTCCGATGCACTAACCACTACACCACGGCTCTCTTAACAAAATTTCTTTACAAAAGCATAATTAATGCTTGTGTTCATCAAAGAAGTAATAATAAGCAATTAACTATCTTCTTAAATTCAAAACTTAATCATTACTTGATTACTTTGTTTTACATTTCATAACTACTGAATCTTATAGTTATATCCTTGTTTTCAAAATTCCAATAGGGAACATACCTTTTATAATTGTATAAATAAACCAATTGTTCAAGACGTTTCGGCCATTGACCTTCTTCAGTTGTTTATTATTCCTCTAAACTACATGGCTGACATTTCTTATAGTTATAGTCAGTCAGAGCTCAGACATAAATAAGTCTCAATCTGCTTTTGACTCATAGAGGTCTAAAGTTGTAGTTTTGAGATATGTTTCCCTTTAATGCAAGACAAAATACGACTTTAATAAGTTAAATATTGTTAAGCAAGAAATAATTGACCAGGATCAAAAAGTTGCAAATATTGACTCCTACAAGTCGATAAGTTCTCAAAATTGGTTAACTTCCAAGTCCCACGCATATTTATGAAAAGGTCATGCATCTAAATCAAATAATGACAACATTGAAAGGCAATGCTTTGTCTTCTAAAGAAAAATATGAATGAGAGTCTAAAAAATCGAAAATAATGTTAATTAATCTTACAATGCAACCACCTGGAACCACACTTAATGAGGTAAAACATCTGTGTTTAGTAAGGATGTTCAATTAGATAATTGAATATAGATAGCTCAAGTCCTTGTGAACTCTCAGACAGGTTTTTGCTGCCATAGGTGGTGTACTTTGGCCACTAAGTACATTTGTACAATTAAGTTTTTTTTATCAACATAAATAGACCTAAACAAGTCTGTCATTTTCTGACTTAGATAAGTCTAAAATTGAAAACACATTTTTATAATAAATACATGTTTTGACTTCTTTAAGTCAAAAACAAAAATCGACTTGTTTATGTCTGAGCTCTGACTGATAATTTTGACAGAAATAAGTCTCCCATTCGGATAAAGTCATTCGAATCATATTTGTGCATTTTGTTCTGTTAGTTATACGCAAGATATCATAAAATCATTTGGAAAACAATATGATATTTTAATATGTTATTAGATTAAACACATTCCTATATGATATACATAATGCGTAAACAAATGATATAACAAAATTAAACATGATAAATAATGTAAAAACAGTATAGTTTATTAAAAAGTTATAATAACCATCTATAAGTATCAATTTGAAAATATTTCATATATAACATCACATTTAAAAAAAAAATTAAAACATGGACGATACGTCTTTACATAGTATGGCCGTTTTTGTACTATGGCCGTTTCATCTTTTCGGGGTATGGCCGTTTCATATTTTCGGGGTATGTCCGTTTCGTCCTAGGGACGTCATGGCAGTTTGGCCGTTACTTCCTGCATCAACTTCAGACATTATAACACTGCATCAGCCATGCTGCAATTAATGCAAATAACCCATCCCCTTCCCTGCCTGACATCGAATAAAGGATACTTTTCTAAATTCTAGTGTGCAAGAATTTGAATTGTCTAAAAATTATGTCATATAGATGGTATACTCTAGATACATTTATTTTCATAGATAACAATTTTCGTGGATGAAGAAAAACGCATGTTTGTAAACATTTAAGCTCAGGGTTTTGACAGAGTCTTCATACAAGCTTTTAGAAAACTTGTCATCCGTTGAATATTTAATTGTGTGGTTCACCAATACCCAGGAAATCCACGAAAATTGGTAACCAATGAATAATAATGAATGTACAGTAATACTTTATTCATGAAATGTACTCAAAGAAAAAGTAACAGGTAAAATGTTATGTCATTGTTTTAACAAAGTTTCCTGAACTTCTGTAACATATGTAAGGTGGAACAATTTAATGTTGACAAATCAACCCCGAAAAGTTCAGAAGAGTTCCACAAAGGGTCTCTATCACAGAAATGAGAAATACTTCTCTAGTGTTTAATTATTTGTATACGATCGCAAATATTATAAAATTGTGGTCATATATTGGTATCACGTTGTTGTCGACCGAAGACGGATGGTTTCCGGATAATAACTTTAGTAAAAGTAAATAGAAATCAATAAAATTTTAACATAAGCTTTATTACCACTAAAGGAAGGTTGGGATTGATTTTGGGGTTTTTGGTTTTAATAGTTTAGTAACAAGGGGCCCAAAAGGGGTCAAAATAAATATTTTTATACGACTGCAAAAACTAAAAAAAAATTTGGTCGTAAATTTGTATCTAGTTGGTGTCGTCGTCGTCATAGTCCTAAGACTTTTGGTTTTCGCACTATAACTTTAGTTTTAAGTATATAGAAATCTATGAAATTTAAACAAAAGGTTTATGACCACAACAGGAAGGTTGGGATTGATTTTGGAAGTTTTGGTCCCAACAGTTTAGGAATTAGGGGCCAAAAAGGACCCAAATAAGCATTTTCTTTGTTTTCACACTATAACTTTAGTTTAAGTAAATAGAAATCTATGAAATTTTGACACAAGGTTTATGACCACAAAAGGAAGGTTGGGATTGATTTTGGGAGTTTTGGTTCCAACTGTTTAGGAATTAGGGGCCAAAAAAGGGCCCAAATAAGCATTATTCTTTGTTTTTGGGGTCCTAAATTAAACTTTTGTTTGATTTCTTCAAAAATTGAATAATTGGGGTTCTTTGATATGCCAAATCTAACTGTGTATGTAGATTCTTAATTTTTGGTCCCGTTTTCAAATGGTCTACATTAAAGTCCAAAGGGTCCAAAATTAAACTAAGTTTGATTTTAACAAAAATTGAATTCTTGGGCTTCTTTGATATGCTGAATCTAAACATGTACTTAGATTTTTGATTATGGGCCCAGTTTTCAAGTTGGTCCAAATCAGGATCCAAAATTATTATATCATGTATATTAAGTATTGTGCAATAGCAAGAAATTTTCAATTGCACAGTATTCAGCAATAGCAAGAAATCTTCAATTGCACAGTATTGTGCAATAGCAAGAAATTTTCAATTGCACAGTATTGCGCAATAGCAAGAAATCTTCAATTGCACTTTTTGTCGAGCCTTTGACTTTAGTCGAAAAAGCGAGACTAAGCGATCCTACATTCTGTCAGCGGCGGCGGCGTCCACAAATATTCACTCTGTGGTTAAAGTTTTTGAAATTTAATAACTTTCTTAAACTATACTGAATTTCTACCAAACTTGGACAGAAGCTTGTTTATGATCATAAGAAAGTATCCAGAAGTAAATTTTGTAAAAATAAAATTCCATTTTTTCCGTATTTTACTTAAAAATGGACTTTGTTTTTCTGCGAGGAAACATTACATTCACTCTGTGGTTAAAGTTTTAAAAATTTTAATAACTTTCATAAACTATCCTTGATTTGTACCAAACTTGGCCAGAAGCTTGTTTATGATCATAAGATAGTATCAAGAAGAATATTTTGTAAAAATAAATTTCCACTTTTCCGTATTTTACTTATAAATGGACTTTGTTTTTCTGCGAGGAAACATTACATTCACTCTGTGGTTAAAGTTTTAAAAATTTTAATAACTTTCATAAACTATCCTTGATTTGTACCAAACTTGGCCAGAAGCTTGTTTATGATCATACGATAGTATCAAGAAGAAAATTTTGTAAAAATAAATTTCCACTTTTCCGTATTTTACTTATAAATGGACTTAGTTTTTTTGCCAAACATTCACTCTGTGGTTTAAGTTTTTATACGACTTTTTATAATGTTCTTAAACTATCCTGGATTTCTACCAAACTTAGACAGAAGCTTGTTTCTGATCAAAAGTTATTATTCAGAAGTAAATTTTGTAAAAAAAAAATTCACTTTTTCCGTATTTTACTTATCGATGGACTTAGTTTTTCTTCCAGTTAACATTACATACAGTCTGCAGTTAAAGTTTATACAACATTTATTAGATTCATAAACTATCCTGGATTTTTTACCAAACTTGGAAGCTTCTTTCAATCAAAAGACAGTATCGAGAGGGAAATTTTTATTGATGTTTTTCCTCATTTTGTTGAGTCTGCGATTAACAGCAAAAGTAGGCGAGACACTGGGTTCCGTGGAACCCTTACGAATTTTTTTACATTTTAATATTTTTTGATGTATTTAAATGAGTAGTTATTGTTGCAAACTCCATTAGAAATTTGAATTGAGATCAGATTTTGAATAAGGGAAAGGGGGGGGGGGGTCAGTTTTTCTCATTTTCATAAATAAAAAGAAAATTTCTTCAAACATTTTTTTGAGAGGATTAATATTCAACAGCATAGTGAATTGCTCAAAGGCAAAAAAACAAATTTTAAGTTCATTAGACCACATTCATTCTGTGTCAGAAACCTATGCTGTGTCAACTATTTAATTACAATCCAAATTTAGAGCTGAATCCAGCTTGAATGTTGTGTCCATACTTGCCCCCAACCGTTCAGGGTTCAAGCTCTGCGGTCCTATAAAGCTGCGCCCTGCGGAGCATCTGGTTCTAGTTTCAAGTCAATAACTTGTGTGTGGTGTATGGATCTTTCTGGAATTGTACCACAAGGTTCCATTTCAAAAAAGGAAGGTTGGGATTGATTTTCGGGGTTATGGCCCAAACTGTTACAAAAGGAATAAGGGGCCAAATACAATAATTTTTCTTTGTATAAATTGCTTATTTCTTGACAAATTTCAATGGGGTTTTATTCTTGAATTCTTAGGGTTCTTAAATATGCTGAATTAAGTTTTTATACGACCCCAAAAAAATTTTGTGATCATATAAGGCTTAAATTAAAATATTGTTTGTTTGCCCTTTACCGACCGACCCTATCAATTCGTTCCGCCTGAAAATCTTTTATTTGTATTTACCAGCAAGATTTTATTTTATTTTATTTTTTCGTTCCTACCAAAAATCTTATATTTGTATTTCCCGTTCAAAACTTTTTTACCGTAATCCTCGGGTTTTATCTTTACGTATAAGGTCCAGTCCGTTTGGTATCACCTGAGCGTTTGACATGAACACTTGCATTTGAAGTTTCAAAGCATTTGTTTGAAATCGATGTTGAACGCTTTCTGAAATCATGATATGAAGTACGTTACTCTGTACCTTTAAACTTAAAGAGCAGGGTTCATTTACAAAAAAGTTCGTTTGATACAAAAGTATTAACGTGTGTACAAACTAATTTGTAAACGGACGTTGTATTCTATGTAGGGATGGCCTTTTGTGATCCGCATATCAGAATGATTATGCTGACGATGCCGTTAAATTATTTATATCTGACATGAACCAAAAGTGACAAAACCCTGTAAAGTGGAGAATATCTGGCAGTAAAATCGCCAAGTTTTCCATACAGATAATTTATAAATGTGATGCAAAATACGTGACAATTGAGTTTTAAGTCTTATAGCATTTTTATTGGAAAAAAAGGCACACACGAAATTTGGAACACTTAGGGACTTTTTCTTCTAGTAATATATGTCTGCCCGGACATTATCTTACCAGTACAAAGTTATCTCTTACATATTTTTTTTTCAAAACTAATAGTCCCAGCGGAAAACTTATTTGCAAAAACAAAACGGACAAAAAATGACATTATGCAGATTTTGTATCTATAAAATAAAATATTTTACCTACCTGCCTACCCATGACAAATAATATACCAAGCCAAGTTAATTTTTTGGGGAAAAAAATAAAATATTTTACCTACCTACCTACCCTGTTTCAAAACATAGGGTCGGAAAAGGGCAAACAAACAATATTTTAATGTAGGCCTAATGGTATGATGCCGTTGTCCGATGACACATTGGTTTCCGGATAATAACTTTAGTTTAAGGGAATAGATCTTCATGAAATTTTTTCAGAAGGTTCAATAACACAAATGGAAAGTTGGGATTGATTTTGGGGATGATGGTCCCAACCGATTAGAAATTAGGGGCCCAAAAGGGGGCCCAAAACAAGCATTTTTCTAGTTTCAGGATAATAACTTGTGTAGAAGTATTTCAATTGCTCTGAAATCATACCGCAATTTTTAAAACCACAAGTAGAAGGTTTGGATTCATTTTAGGGGTTATGGGGCCAAAGTTTAGGAATTAAGGGCCAAAAAGGGGTCAAAACAAGCATTTTTCTAGTTCCAAGACAATAACTTATGTGCAATTGTATGGATCTCTCTGAAATTGTACCACAATGTACCATATAACAAAGGGTAGGCTGGGATTAAGTTTTGGGTTAATTGCCCAAAATATGTAGAAATTAGGGGCCAAAAAAGGACCAAAAAGAAGCATGTTTCTAGTTTCCAAACAATCCTGACAATAACTTGTGTTTAAGTGTATGGATCTCTCTGAAATTGTACTACAAGGTTCAATACTGCAATGGAAAGCATGGGATTGAGTTTAAGGGTTGTTGTTCCAAAAGTTGGGGTGGTTTTTTTTTTTGTTTACCATTTTTTGAAGGGCTTCCTTTTTTTTAAAAAATTTTCAAATTTCGAATTTTGAAAAGTTTCAAGAAGAAATCTTCAATTGCACAGTATTGTGTAATAGATTTGTTAGATCTTTGACCACATTAATTTTGTGACAAAAACCTATATTATGTCAAAAATTTGATCACAATCCAAATTCAGACAGAATCAAGCTTGAATATTGTGACCAAATTTGTCTCAACTGTTCATGGTTCAACCACTGGGGTCGTATAAAGCTGCGCCCTGCGGAGCACCTGGTTGGAATTTGGTCCTCTTTTTAAATTGGTCCACATGAAGTCCAAAGGGTCCAAAATAAAACTTTGTTTGATTTCATAAAAAAAGGAATTATTGAGGTTCTTTGATATGCCGATTCTAGCCATGTATTTAGATTTTTAATTTTGGGTTCCATTTTCAAATTAGTCCACATTTCGGTCAAAAGGGTCCAAAATTAAACTTTGTTTGATTTCATCAACTATTGAATTCTTGGGATTCTCGATATGCTGAATCAATCCGTGACCATATTTAGATTTTGGATATTGGACCATAGTTGGTAAAAAAAAAAATTTAAGTTCATTAGGCCACATTCATTCTGTGTCAGAAACCTATGCTGTGTTCGACCTCTGCGGTCATATAAAGCTGTGCCCTGCGGAGCATCTGGTTATTTTTTATTTATAATATTTACTTGAAATGGCATTTATAAATAAAGATGCCAATTGTTCAAAAATGTTTTGGCTTATTTCAGTATTGTGAATTGAGAAAGTTCTCCTTTTTCATAAAAATCCTGGGTAAACAGTGTCAACTTTATACACTAAAATAGTTCTATATATCATGTATGTCTAGCCCTACATGTTTTTTTAGGTAAACAAATCCGTTTTGGACTGACTTGATATCTAAATCTTCCAAGGCTTATCACTACCTTTTTGATACACGAAATATAGTGCATTGATCATAACATTCTATACATCCTATCCATGAACATTTCAAGAAATTTTTCCATGTTATATATGCTGAGATAGTCAAGGCACAAAATGATGTTACACTTTTCAAGAAATTTACATAACTTTTGCAAGGTACAGGAATCTAATATCTGTTTTAAAAATATAAATGATGTCATAAATTAGGTCGTCTTTAAAATTTCGAGTTAAATATCTTCTTTTTGTCTAGATCAACTACAACCAATTCATTGATATTTAATTTTATATCCCACTGATAAATTGAAGCAATCTTTACTCTTCTGTGCTTACAAGCACTTTGATTTTGTATTAGAATGTATATTAACAACTTTAATCTTGCAGGAAATTCAAGTAGAATTTGAAGCTAGAACAATTGAAGACAGTGATTTTCATGGAGCTAGAGCATTGCTACAGCAGGTAAGTCATCCAAACAATTACACATACTGGTCTTTACTGAGTCTTGACTGAAACAAGTTTTGAATGAAACATAGATGTGCTTTATTCTTAATCAGTTGTGCATGGTAAACTTTTTATCATGTTTATCAACCCTTTTAAAAGGTAAAGTTTTTGCCCCTTACTAAATATTTGCAAAAAAAGGTTCAAAGAGTCTCTTCATGTCATTATATTTTTTTAATTTAAAAAATGAAAAATATAAGTATTACCTACATGTATTTATGGTACCTACCAAGGCTACCATTATAAATAAATATCTATATACAATGAGAGTTTACTTTTCTTTTCATTGCAGCTGTTTTTAAAAGCCAAGATAGATTTATCTGAGATGGCCAACACAATCATATCACAGAACTATATAGGAAGTGTTATAAAGGTTAGTTGTTATATTAAGGTGGTACCTAACACTACAGTGAGATAACTCTGTAAAATCAGCAGAACGTTTTAATGACATTGTGTTCATAAGGGAATATTAAGCTTCTCCATGATCAAAATAAGAGTTTGTCAAACTGCTATATAACCAGTGTATTTTTTCTGATAAAACGGTTGGTTCAATTTTTTTGAAATTTTTATATTTTTGTAAAAGGGTCAAAGTAAATACTTTGTCAAAATTTTAAGAAAATTAAACGAGCCAAATTAATTTTAGTTAAAGTGTTGGGTACCACCTTAATGAGGTCTAAATTAAATTCGTTCTGAACATACATGACATATATATATGACATTTGATGTAAAGCAAAAGACACACAATCTACCATTAATGCGCGATGTTATTTCAAATCTGACAATAATTGAGATATTCCTTCATAATGAGAACAGACTGTTGTCTTTTCATATAGATGCAGGATTCACAATTTAATCATGTTAATGTATAGTTAAAATTCCATTAAAATGGTGACCGTGAAAATCTATCTTACTTTTAAATCCTTATTCATTTGAATTATTTAAGAAAAAGTTCAATAAAAATGACCAAAATTTGTCTTCCTGTTTAAACATCATTTTTTAGATAATTTCAGTATGAAAAAAAAACTGTTTCTAGTTAAACAATTTAGTGATAATCTTCAAAATAGCTATTGATAAATGTTAATTTGATCTGTTCCGTTGTAAGAATATTGATTGGTTTCTTCATGTTCGTTGTAAAATCAGTTGTTATCTCCCCTTTAGCAAATAGATATTCCAGACAGTGACGAAGAAGATGATGACATGGGAGAAGGTGACCCGGTTCTTGGTTTGATTACAGTAATCAACGTCACTGAAAAACAGGTCAGATGGCATTAGTACATTTTTTGTACATCATTAAATATCTGTGAATATACAAAACTAGAAAAACGCTCTTATCCTGCCAAAAGAAAATGATATAAAAGTGGATTTTTAATTTTCAAGTAATATATTAATATGTTTTCAAGTGGGACTAGTTTTTTTGAATCCAGGTACATTTTATCTTTTTCCAAAGGCAGTCCAAATTTCTTGGCCTTCCTTCAGGTTATTCTATTTTAAAGAACCTGCCAAATGATTAACATTTATTGTTAAATTTGTTTTTAACCAGAATATGGTATGCATGAAATATTTGTCACTTAACTTCCAGCAATCGACAATCTACAATGTATGAAACAGTTACATTTTCAATTGTTAAACCCTTTCATACAAATTACATTACAGAATGTCGAGTGTGTTAAACAGTTTAGATCAATGTTAATGGAGAAATGTCAAGCATGTTCACAACAACAAAAAGAGAGGTTATCACAGATATTGACCGATGCAGATCAACAAGTAGGATATCTGATATCCGAGAGATATATCAACATACCACCACAAATATCTGTCCCCATGTATGAATCGTTGTTGTAAGTATACATTGACATATATACATATATATATATATATACTAGAACACACCCGTGAAATCGCGGGCATATACAGCTTGTGAACTGCTGTAGAATGATTTTTGTCGAGCCTGCAACTTTTGTTGCAGAAAGCTCGACATAGGGATAGTGATCCGGCGGCGGCGGCGGTGTTAGCTAACTTCTTAAAAGCTTTATATTTTAGAAGGTGGAAGACCTGGATGCTTCATACTTTGTATATAGATGCCTCATGTTACAAAGTTTCCGTCAGTCACATGTCCAATGTCCTTGACCTCATTTTCATGGTTCAGTGACCACTTGAAAAAAAAGTTCAAATTTTTTGTAATGTTGAATTCTCTCTTATTATAAGTAATAGGATAACTATATTTGATATGTGCGTACCTTGCAAGGTCCTCATGTCTGTCAGATAGTTTTCACTTGACCTCGACCTTATTTCATGGATCAGTGAACAAGGTTAAGTTTTGGTGGTCAAGTCCATATCTCAGATACTATAAGCAATAGGGCTAGTATATTCAGTGTATGGAAGGACTGTAAGGTATACATGTCCAACTGGCAGGTGTCATCTGACCTTGACCTCATTTTCATGGTTCAGTGGTTATAGTTAAATTTTTGTGTTTTGGTCTGTTTTTCTCATACTATATGCAATAGGTCTACTATATTTGTTGTATGGAACGATTGTAAGGTGTACATGTCTAGCGGGCAGATGTCATGTGACCTTGACCTCATTTTCGTGGTTCAGTGGTCAAAGTTAAATTTTTATACGACCGCAAATTTTGAAAAAATTTTCGTCGTATATTGCTATCACGTTGGCGTCTGCGTCGTCGTCGTCGTCGTCGTCCGGCGTCCGAATACTTTTAGTTTTCGCACTCTAACTGTAGTAAAAGTGAATAGAAATCTATGAAATTTTAACACAAGGTTTATGACCATAAAAGGAAGGTTGGTATTGATTTTGGGAGTTTTGGTCACAACATTTTGGGAATTAGGGGCCAAAAAGGGCCCAAATAAGCATTTTCTTGGTTTTCGCACCATAACTTTAGTTTAAGTTAATAGAAATCTATGAAATTTTGACACAAGGTTTATGACCACAAAAGAAAGATTGGGATTGATTTTGGGAGTTTTGGTTTCAATAGTTTAGGAATAAGGGGCCAATAAAGGGCCCAAATAAGCATTTTTCTTGGTTTTTGCACAATAACCTTAGGTTAAGTAAATAGAAATCTATGAAATTTAAACACAATGTTTATGACCACAAAAGGAAGGTTGGTATTGATTTTGGGAGTTTAGGACCCAACAGTTTAGGAATTAGGGGCCAAAAAGGGACCCAAATAAGCATTTTTCTTGGTTTTCGCACCATAATGTTAGTATAAGTAAATACAAATCTATGAAATTTAAACACAAGGCTTATGACCATAAAAGGAAGGTTGGTATTGATTTTGGGAGTTTTGGTCCCAACAGTTTAGGAAAAAGGGGCCCAAAGGGTCCAAAATTAAACTTTGTTTGATTTCATCAAAATTGAATAATTGGGGTTCTTTGATATGCCGAATCTAACTGTATATGTAGATTCTCAACTTTTGGTCCCGTTTTCAAATTGGTCTACATTAAGGTCCAAAGGGTCCAAAATTAAACTTAGTTTGATTTTGACAAAAAATGAATCGGTTGGGTTCTTTGATATGTTGAATCTAAAAATGTACTTAGATTCTTGATTATTGAAGTTTTTTGGTCCAGTTTTCAAATTGGTCTACATTAAGGTCCAAAGGGTCCAAAATTAAACTTTGTTTGATTTCATCAAAAATTGAATCCTTGGGGTTCTTTGATATGCCAAATCTAACTGTGTATGTAGATTCTTCATTTTTGGTCCTGTTTTCAAATTTCAAATTCTACATTAAAGTCCAAAGGGTCCAAAATTAAACTAAGTTTGATTTTAACAAAAATTGAATTCTTGGGCCTCTTTGATATGCTGAATCTAAACATGTACTTAGATTTTTGATTATGGGCCCAGTTTTCAAGTTGGTCCAAATCAGGATCTAAAATTATTATATTAAGTATTGTGCAATAGCAAGTCTTTTCAATTGCACAGTATTGTGCAATGGCAAGAAATATCTAATTGCACAATATTGTGAAATAGCAAATTTTTTTTTAATTAGAGTTATCTTTCTTTGTCCAGAATAGTAAGCAAGAAATATCCTATTGCACAATATTGTGCAATAGCAAGAATTTTTTTTAATTGGAGTTATCTTTCTTTGTCCAGAATCAACTTAAATCTTTGTTATATACAATATACAATGTATATACACTTTTTACTACCAACTGATAAATTTAAATAATCTTTACCATTCAGTGATAACAAGCAGTTTTTTTACATCTTAATATTTTATGATGTATTTAAATGAGTAGTTATTGTTGCAAACTCCATTAGAAATTTGAATTGATATCAGTTTTGAAAAAGGGAAACGGGGATGTGAAAAAAAAAGGGGGGGGGTTAAATTTTTCTCATTTCAGATTTCATAAATAAAAAGAAAATTTCTTCAAACATTTTTTTGAGAGGATTAATATTCAACAGCATAGTGAATTGCTCAAAGGCAAAAAAAACCTTTTAAGTTCATTAGACCACATTCATTCTGTGTCAGAAACCTATGCTGTGTCAACTATTTAATTTTAGATTTAAAAAGTTTGAAGAAGAAATCTTTAATTGATTTGTAAAATCTTGGCATTTGTTTTGTGTAAAAAAAAAACCATGTAATGTCAAAAATTTGATCACAATCCAAATTCAGAGCTGTATCATGCTTGAATGTTTTGTCCATACTTGCCCCAACTGTTCAGGGTTCGACCTCTGCGGTCGTATAAAGCTGCGCCCTGCGGAGCACCTGGTTGTGTTTTGGTCTGTTTTTCTTATTCTATATGCAATAGGTCTACTATATTTGTTGTATGGAACGATTGTAAGGTGTACATGTCTAACGGGCAGATGTCATGTGACCTTGATCTCATTTTCATGGTTCAGTGGTCAAAGTTAAGTTTTTGAGTTTTGGTCTTTTTATCTAATACTATATGCCATAGGTAAACTATATTTGGTGTATGGAAATATTTTATGATCTTTATGTCAGTTGCACAGGTTTTATTTGACTGTGACCTCATTTTCACGGTTCATTGCACAGTGTTAAGTTTTTGTGTTTTGGTCTATTTATCTTAAACTATAAGTAATAGGTCAACTATATATGTTGTATAGAAGCATTGTTAGCTGTACATGTCTGCCTGGCATGGTTCATCTGACCTTGACCTCATTTTCAAGGTTCATTG
Organism: Mytilus edulis; assembly: GCF_963676685.1. Classification (NCBI taxonomy): domain Eukaryota; kingdom Metazoa; phylum Mollusca; class Bivalvia; order Mytilida; family Mytilidae; genus Mytilus; species Mytilus edulis. The sequence goes on from NC_092347.1 coordinate 43,251,190, forward strand.
GTCTATGTTTAGTTATCTTGGTTAATGTTAAGTTTATGTGACAGTTGTTATAAAGCTTAGCTTTATACTTAGGACTATCAACATAATATCAATGATTAGTATAGAAGGCGAGACATTTCAGCGTGTGCACTCTTGTTTGTAAAAGATATTATGTATGGATGGTTTCATAAAAGGTATCAAAAGCCCTCTCCCTTTTTCCAAAGTCAAATGTTTATTTCCTTTCTGTTAAATTCAATTATTTTCGTGTTTCTGGCCTCAGACCACAATTATTCTTCTCCTTTGCTACAATGCATCTTTTGGTAATTTTAGTCAAATTAAAATTAAAATTTTAAAATATGCTTCATGGACAATCCATCGGTGCTTGTTTTCTTTTGAGAGCCTTATTAACATGCCAATGGTAGGGTATGAATCTTGTATAAATGACTAAGACCGACTAAGGCTTATTTAATGGGGTGGTCGGAAGGGTCCTGATCTCGAGATCCCAGGCTTAAAAACATGAAATCATGAATTGCAGAATTTATAGAAATTCATATCCGGAAATCCCGAAATCAAGGCCCCCAGAAGCTCTGGCATAAATAAAGCAAAATCCTGCATTCTCCTAATCTCCTGGCACCTAATTTTATCTTTTAAATGACCATTTTTTTAATGTATGAAATTAAAGAAAGAAAAAAAAATCTCAAAGAAATTTCATTTTTTTTTTATGTTATAGTTTTTTATTTTCATTACCTTATGCTTACAATTCATTTAATTTTAAAGGAGTTTTATTTATAAAATAATCCGGTTTGTTAGAAATCTTGATCGATTTATTTTGCATAACTACGTGCATTTGTAAACAAGTGACCCCCCTTTTCTCTCTAAAGACTGTTACGCGTATTTAAATCATACAATTATTTCTCAAGCATTGACAGAAAATTGATTTATCCTCTGATTTTCTCTTTTTTTTGTAAACTGTTCAATGAGTCGAATACATAAATCATTTGGAAATGTTATTTATTTGAGGTCGAGTCGACAATATTCTACTTTCGTTTTTGACCTTGATTCTCTGAACACCACGTGGGCTTTGAAAAATGAACTTCAAAAGATACTGTTAACCAGATTCTGACCAATATGATCTACTACACTTTCTTTAATTTGACTGATATTATTCCATAACATAAGATTGTCATCCTATCTGATTGTCTTCACGTTTTAAAAGCCAAAAAAAAAAGCCAACAAGTTAATGACCATCGGAACGTCTCTATTGTTAACGTTCAATGACTACCGGAATGTTTCTCTTGTTATCTTTGAAAAGAAACGATGCATTCTGTCTTTAAATAGACAACCAATCAGTGACCTGAATTCATGTGAACTATATTTAGCCCAAGGTAAACACTGACTTTTCATCCTTGTTTATCGTGACCGCGACTTTGCGACAATACGTCTCTCGGCTGCCTGCAAACATTTGAAAGATATTTTTTTCTTTTTGAATTTACATTTTTGTCAGTGAAGTAGTTGGCACTTGAAGCCACCGTAAACGGCGGATTTCCGCCGGCTACCGGCTTCAATGGAAAGCCCTGGACAGAATACAGAGAGTCTTTATATATTGAAGTTATATTATCGTAGATAAACACGAAAATCATTTTCCACTCTAAGAAAGTATAATAGTTGTGGTTTTTGCGATCTAAACAACATGATATGGAGAACGCTCTGATTTGCTCATTTATTTTTTTCAGTTTTGTTACCTATCATACGATTGGTTGTACTTGTGCATGTTTCAAACCAGAAGTATTATCTATCACTAAAAATCAGTGTGATGACGGAATCAATATCCGAACTCCTTTTTTAGCTCACCTGGCCCGAAGGGCCAAGTGAGCTTTTCTCATCACTTGGCGTCCGGCGTCCGTCGTCGTCCGGCGTCGTCCGGCGTCCGTCGTCCGTCGTCGTTAACTTTTACAAAAATCTTCTCCTCTGAAACTACTGGGCCAAATTTAACCAAACTTGGCCACAATCATCATTGGGGTATCTAGTTTAAAAAATGTGTTCGGTTACCCAGCCAACCAACCAAGATGGCCGCCATGGCTAAAAATAGAACATAGGGGTCAAATGCAGTTTTTGGCTTATAACTCTGAAACCGAAGCATTTAGAGCAAATCTGACATGGGGTTAAATTGTTTATTAAGTCAAGATCTATCTGCCTTAAAATTTTCAGACGAATCGGACAACCGGTTGTTGGGTTGCTGCCCCTGAATTGGCAATTTTAAGGAAATTTTGCCGTTATATGGTTATTATCTTGAATATTATTATAGATAGAGATAAACTGTAAACAGCAATAATGTTCAGCAAAGTAAGATCTACAAATAAGTCAACATGACCGAAATGGTCAGTTGACCCATATAGGAGTTATTGCCCTTTATAGTCAATTTTTAACCATTTTTCGTAAATATTAGTAATCTTTTACAAAAATTTTCTCCTCTGAAACCACTGGGCCAAATTTATCCAAACTTGGCCACAATTATCTTTGGGGTATCTAGTTTAAAAAATGTGTCCAGGGACCCGGCCAACCAACCAAGATGGCCGCCATGGCTAAAAATAGAACATAGGGGTAAAATGCAGTTTTTGGCTTATAACTTAAAAACCAAAGCATTAAGAGCAAATCTGACTATTAGAAAATTGTTTATCAGGTCAAGATCTATCTACCCTGAAATTTTCAGATGAATCTGACAACCTGTTTTTGGGTTGCTGCCCCTGAATTGGTAATTTTAAGGAAATTTTACTGTTTTTGGTTATTATCTTGAAAATTATTAAAGATAGAAATAAACTGTAAACAGCAATAATGTTCAGCAAAGTAAGATTTACAAATAAGTCAACATGACCGAGGGGTCAGTTGACCAATATAGGAGTTATTGCCCTTTATAGTCAATTTTTAACCATTTTTCGTAAATCTTAGTAATCTTTTACAAAAATCTTCTCCTCTGAAACTACTGGGCCAAATTAATCCAAACTTATCCACAATCATCTTTTGGGTATCTAGTTTAAAAAATGTGTCCGATGACCCGGCCATCTAACCAAGATGGCCGCCATGGCTAAAAATAGAAGATAGGGGTAAAATGCAGTTTTTGGCTTATAACTCAAAAACCAAAGCCTTTAGAGCAAATCTGACAGGGGGATAAATTGTTTATCAGGTCAAGATCTATCTGCCCTGAAATTTTCAGATAAATCGGACAACCCGTTGTTGGGTTCCTGCCCCTGAATTGGTAATTTTAAGGAAATTTTACTGTTTTTGGTTATTATCTTGAAAATTATTATAGATAGAAATAAACTGTAAACAGCAATAATGTTCAGCAAAGTAAGATTTACAAATAAGTCAACATGACCGAAATGGTCAATTGACCCCCTAAGGAGTTATTGTCCTTTATAGTCAATTTTCAACAATTTTTATTAAATTTGTAAATTTTTACTAACATTTTCCACTGAAACTACTGGGCCAACTTCATTATAGATAGAGATAATTGTAAGCTGCAAGGATGTTCAGTAAAGTAAGATGTACAAACACATCACCATCACCAAAATACAATTTTGTCATGAATCCATCTGCTTCCTTTGTTTAATAGTCACATAGACCAAGGTGAGCGACACAGGCTCTTTAGAGCCTCTAGTTGTTGTTTTTCTCCAAAAATAACTCAATCTAAATAATCATAAGAATGGATGACAAATGCGACTATGCATGTTACCTATAGAACACAGAGGCATGATGATTAATTTATTGTGGAAGGAAGAGAAGCGACACACAAAATAAGGTCTTCTCGTTTAATAGTATAGATATACAAGTTAAAACATTTGCAGCATCCATAACTTGTCTGTCCTGTACATCTAAAGTACATGTCTCTTATTACATCTATTGCAGCCGATTGCATTGAGTGTGTAGGGAAAGATAGAATCCCTGGGTAGCTTGCTTGTTAGCTGAACCATGAAGTCATTATTAGGTTAGGTATACTACCCTCCTTTTAGAGTAGACTAGTCCGAGAGATAACTAATCTATCTGTCTGTAAGACTAGACTACTTCGAAAGGAGGGTAGTATACCTTAACTAATAATGACTTCACGGTTCAGCTAACAAGCAAGCTAAATAAGGATTCTGCCTTTCCCTACACGTTTCATGCAATCGGCTGTAATTTATATGGTATTTTACCAGGTATATCTATCTATGCAGGCAAGAGTAATTACATGATACATTTATTATGTACTGTGGATATTTTCCTGAATTAAAGAAAATTTGTATTTTCGTCAATATTTAATTTTATAGTTTTGCCAAAGCCCCCATATGCATACATTCCTATAAAACATATCTAATTGGTTGAACATTTAGATTAATAACAAAATAATTTTATTTTAGCAAAGAAATGGAGAAATGTACAAGAAAGAAAATGAAATATGAATTTGGACACTATATATTAATATCAAAGTGTTACAGACCAAAGGGTTCAGATCAGCTGTTTTATACAAATGCTGAGGAGGAGTTAATATCCAAGGTAAACATTGACTATCTTACATGATTGGCATTTGAGAACATGTATACTTATTTTTATGCGAGGAAGAGGTATTTTCTTGTAATGTATACAAAATCATTGTGTTATCAGGACAAAGAATATCAGTATATGTCGGAATATTGATTGTGGCTTCCTCACTGTAATGTTAGTGGATGAACTTCATAAATAATAATTCACAAAGCAACATCATAAACAGATCATGAAGACGGTGCGTTGTTCCATGCCCAAACATACCCTATAGAATTTAAATACAGGAAAACAAAAACCTATTTACCTTTAATGTAAACTATAACTAAGCCAATTCATGTTCCATCTAAAAAAAAAAAAACTCTGATTCAACAACACTGTATAACCATGTCTTCCAAAACGGTCATATTATCCGGACATTTGTAATTTTACCGGTCATTGTCCAGCTGGCTAAAGCATGAAGGAAACGGTCATCTTCTATTAAGTATTCAAGGCTTTCTTCAGAAATAGACATTTTAACATAATTTGCATTCTTTCTGACCGAACCGTTTGTCTTTTTAAACAGCCACCCATTTCTGGTCATAAAAGTGACATGATCATTAAGTACAATCAAAACAACCCCTCCTTCTCATTTTAATAAAGGGTAATTAGTTGACGAACAGCTGAAATTTACTTCTCAGATGACAGGTAAACTATTTTGCAGGTTTGAAATTTAATTATGCATCCTAATTTCTTCAAAGTGCTTAAATTGTCATTGATACCTTTATCTCACCTTTATTTTGAATATGTTCTTGAAGAAATAACATAGAGAGAGCTACTTACACTCAATCATGCTTTGCAAACATACACTGAATTTATGTATACGTCTAATCCATGTTTTACCATTGATAAGATAACAACTGGTATTAGGAAATTTGCTTTTTTTCAAAACGAGTGTTAAGTTTTTTGACAACTTTATTTTGCACAAATAAAGAGTCTTAAGTTAAGGCAGTAATGAGTATGCTGATGTTGCTGATGTTGCTCACTTCAAATGATGCACTTTCAATTTAACAGTTTATACCAGAACTTCAATTTGTTTCAAAGAAAGTTTTTTAAAAATATTGTTGTTTTTTCAGTTGTGAAAAAAAACAATCAACAGAAACCAGTGATCTGATAACAGGCACATACACAATGGGGCAGATTAAATATGTTATTGGGCACCCAAACCTCGAACCTATGTCAATTCTTAAATTATCCAAAATAAATTAACAGTTTTACAATTGTATACAACATATTTCTTAGTATTTTGTTTACAAGCTTTTCTTGTAATGAGATTTATTTTGTTTTACAGGAGTGTGAATTTTCCTTCACTTACTCTGTTGCATCAGAGCGGGATACTGTGGTGGATGGGAAGTGGGATGCTGAAGATCAGATGGAGGCTTTAAGAACTGTACTTGTGATACCATCAGAAAATCTACAAACAGCTGTAGCTAACATTAAAACAGCTTTGGCTGCTACTTAAAAATAAATTTTATCTTGTCTTAGATGCATAGTTAATTGACAATTTTAAGGATGCTTTCGGCTGACATTTAATTTTATCTTCAGTGTTTTGTAAGCCCTGTGGCTTTTCTTAGGATGCAATGCATTTTAATATTTGGCCTACAACCCGATAGTTGTCAGTACTGTGGATTTACTTTTATTCCTGGGATACCAATTTTTGAAGATTTTGAAGATACAATATTTAAACATTCAACGGATTACGGATTTTCTTGATTTATATGCAATATTTGACAAAACCATGAAATAAATATCAATAAAAATGCAAGCTGTATTCACTCTGCAAAAATTAGTATCCACCAAATAAATGAATCCACAGTATTTTATTGAAACATTCATTTAAACATTTGTCAATACCAGTAATATTTACTTCATATTTCATACATTTGTTAAGCATTCGTTGGCCAGTATGGTGATTTCGTTTTTAATAAGCAAGTCTTTTAAATAGTCAAGAAGGAAAAACCTGTTTAGTTTTTAGCTCATCAGGCTTTTTTCTGCTATCTCTGACTTATCATCTGTCTGTTAACATTTTACTTATTGATCTACCACCAAACAGAATGAAAGCAATCTTGGCATACATGTGCCCTACAATGTACTCTCCAAGAGGTTGTTAGTTTGAATCCTGTATGTGGTAGGTGGGCTTGATACAATTTTAACTGTCTAGGATTGTCAGTTTTACTACTGAAGGTCTTTAGTTCTCTTTGTCTCCCATCACCAATAAACTAACTACCATTTCAGGAAAGTGGCATTTAACACCAATCAGTCAATCCTCTCCAAGAGCTGTGACTTTGGTGTTGATTATTTAGCAAATATGAACACCTTGGCCTATTCTAATTTCTGATGTGCTTGATGTGCTGGACTTAAAAATCTTCTTGAGAACCATTGAATTGCATAAACCAGACTTCAATGAAATGTTCATATGAAGGCCATTTACAAGTGTTATTTTTATGTCAAGCATTTATTAAAAATGGATTTCAGTAGTGATAATTAAAACAAATGTTAGCGTATACATGAAGTTGTATTTATTTTTATTTTCAATAACAATTGAAGTGGAATAAAACAAAAACCAAGGCTTCATGTTGAAGGCAGTATTTTTATCTATAATGGTTTACTTTTACAAATTGTGATGCTCTTGGATGAAGAGTTGTCTCATTGGCGCTCATACCACATCTTTTTATATCTATGAATGTTCTTTAGAGAGTACTTATTTAGTGATGTTAATTTTGTTATGATGAAAAGTCTAATGTGGGTCCAAGGGTTTCTATACATATTTTTGTGAAGAGTCATTCCAAAAGTGAGAGGTTTTTTTTATTGCATGTCCAAACTAAGCTTTCATATTATTTTCTGATAGTAAGTCTTCTATTATGAGAAATTTGAGAGTCCGACATCCGCTTGAATTAAGACATGTTATAGTCAGTAAAATACATGTAATAAAACGTCACATAACAAGTTTCTATGGGATATAGTCTAAAAGCAATGATTTTTTGAAATGTTGATCTAAGATAATGTCTAAATGTTATTAATGAGGTTATTCAACTGTTGCAATTTGATACAAAGTCAGATTTTTTTTTGTGACCTCATTGACTTGTGTTTCATTGGTTTTAATCTCTCTTCATCTATATGGCTCTATAGTTCGTTTACATTCAGCTGCAAAATTTAAATTGGTTCCGAAGTTTTAAAGGATTTCTACATTAGCATTGTATGAACCTAACCATATGCAATACATGTATCACAATCAAGATGAATTTTATATAGGGTTTAGGAATCAGCTTAATGTGTAGCTACAATTAACTTTGCAGTGCAAGCAAGCAATTATGCTGTGATGTTTTTGTACGAGTCATTTGTCTGCATTAGCATTTTTTCTTTCAATACCAAATTATTATTTGGCCTATCTTAATAAAATGTTCATTGGCAGAAAACACAACCTGGTTGTGATCTTCTGGTTAGTTTCACTGCCTGTTTTCTGAAAAGCAATACCTGAACAGTTATTTTGACTTGTACAATGTATTATTATTCCCAAACTGCCATTTCAGTGGCCAGATGCTAAATCCAATAGACCTAACTGCAATTGTACATTCATGGTCACAGATCACTCTTGATTATGAGGTCAAAGGTCAGTGTAACTATTACTAAAACCAGTATATTGAAATGTATGCTGAAAAGTGGTTCCAGATGCTAAATTAAATGCTTTCAAAGGCTTGTATATATGTTTCAAATTTCACTGTCAAACACAATGGAAGGAAGAATTCTACTGACTTGTAGGTCACACACCGAAGGTCAAGGTCAAATTAAGGCTTTTAAAAACAGACATGTATAGGACAGTGGTGTCTGGAGAGTTAATCAAACACCTAAAATGGGTTAAAGATGCAGTATATGTTTGCATTGAAACCCATGGGAAATCATAATTTTATCTTTCTTTGAAAGGTGATGTTCTATACCAAACTTGCCACTAACAATGTATGGAACGATTTTCACAAGAAAGCATTTTGATCATCCCAATATTTTAAATAAACATGGCTGCAAGAGGTCGATCTTGATTCTAATTTGTAAAAAATCAATCTTCTCTGAAACTATTTCACCAAATCTTCAAAAAGTTCAAGGGATACTATAGGCAGACCCTGTACAAAGAATACGAATTCTATATCCAATAAGTGAATCTTTATTCCTTTTCTCTGTAACTACAGATATAACCTACATTAATCTAACATTAAAACATTTCATTTATTCATAAATCTCCAATTAGTTAAACATGGCTGTTCCTTATTCTTGTTGGTCATTGAGCGTTTTAGGAAATAAAATCTATAATACTAGGGCTGCAAAGTCTCAGGCATGTTCATGCTTTTTTGGCGGCATTTTCCTTTGATCTTTTCAATTTTGACCAAATCTCATGCATTTGCTTCATGAAAAGTTGGCAGAACTGCAATACTTCAGCGGACTGAGATACAGCTGAGTAATAAGGGCTCTACACAAGGTAGGGGTGTTTCTCATTGTTGAAGGCTGTACAGTTACTTATAATTGCTTACATCTACTTCATTTTAACTTTTGTTTTTAACTCTCATTCGCAATCATACCACATCTTCTTATTTTGATACAGAGTTGTGTAGTATTTCACTTGATACCGGTTTCCATTTTTGGCACTTGAGCTTTTGTGTGTATTGCTTTTAAATGTATGTAATTTATTAATGTGATAAAATAAAATATAGAAATTATACTTTGGTATTTATTCCAAACATACAATCGAGAAAAAAAATCAGGATCACTATGAAATCTTACATTTAAGGTGTAAAGAGATTTGGTGGTTTGGGAAGAAATATAGATTATTGTGTATGCACCACAATACTTCACAAGGACCCAGTCTACCATATTTGGTTTTATGCAGATTCAGATATTCCTGGATGAAACCCTTTGTATCCGATTCATCCTGGTCAGTTGATCCATCTGTACCTGGTGGAATCACGAGTGGAGTTTGGAACTGCTTCTTTATTGAAATATCTGAGTTGAGTTTTGTTTTAAGTGAGATCCATTTGGCTCAGATTTTCAACATTACAACCCTCTTACATACTGTGGATTCATTTTTTTCCATAGATGCCAATTTTTGTGTACTGAGGAAAACTTGCATTTTTGTGGATATTTGATTTCATTGTTTTGCTAGAGTCTGCATATTACTGTGGATTCATTTATTTCCGTGTGTACCAATTTTTTTATGTCCCATTTATGGGCATTATGTTTTCTGGTCTGTGTGTCTGTTAGTCAGTATGTTCGTCTGTCCCACTTCAGGTTAAAGTTTTTGGTCGAGGAGGTTTTTGATGAAGTTGAGGTCCAATCAACTTGAAACTTAGTACACCTGTTCCCTATGATATGATCTTTCTAATGTTAATGCCAAAGTAGAGATTTTTTTCTCATTATCACGGTCTACTGAACATAGAAAATGATAGTGGGGATAGGGCATCCGTGTACTGGGAACAAATTCTTGTGTACTGAGGAAAACTTGCATTTTTGTGGATGTTTAATTTCAGTATTTTGCCAAAGTCTTGTAGAAAAAATGTAATTCGTTGAACACTTAATTTCCGTGGATAACCTGCAAAATAATAGGTATCCCATGAACATTAATGAATCCACACTATCACATCACAATTCACCAATAACTATATTCTAAACATGATTGGATATTTAGAATCCCATTTAATCTACTTAAAACACGGCCCAATAGATCATCTAAAGAATAGGGTAAGGGTTTCGTTATTTATGTCTGACATGTATGTAATTTAACACATAGTTGTATAGTTAGGCATGTATCTAATCTTAGATATGCAAAAAGCAAGCTGATTTACTAAATGTCCTTGAACATCATTTCTACCAAAAAATCTTTGATTTTGCCTTTTGACTGTAATGGCATAAAGACAAATCCTTTTAAATTTTTGTATTGCACGTCACTGTTCAAGGAGACAAGTGAAGTTAAAATTATTCCGAAAATCTAGATTTTTCGCTTAACCGTATCAAAGTGGCAAACACATGTTTGGTGTTCTTTTCATGCAATGACAGCTAACAAAAGTGACTTTTTTAGGGTGTTACCTACAATTAATGCTAAGTGATGACACAAACTCATATATACGTTAGGATCACAAGAGTTACTCCACTGTAAGTGTGACCTTGTATTGTAAAACTATATGTTCTAAAGTATTTCACTCTTGATCCTAGATGAAATAAAGTTAAAAAAATATTTACAAATTAACCATATACAACTCATTTTAAAGTTCATATTATTTATTTATTTCTTTCTCTTTTTCTTATTTCCAAGTCCAGCAAACTCAAAACTTTTCAAAGGATCAGCTTTCCTTTTCTACAAAAGAGAAACAACAAAAATGTAATAGGTATAAAATCACAGGCTTTTAGTATATGATTTCTGCTAGAATTCTTATAGAAAAAAAGCATCAAGATATTTCTATAAACAAATCATTGCATCTTTATACACAATTGCTTTGTATGTTATATTTTTTTCTGTTTGAATTAAAACACATCAAGATGATGATGATGGATGGCTGTTTAACATCCAGTGATAAATTAAAGGAGAAAAGTTATATGAACACTCCTATGTTCTAGGCCTAATACAGTAAGCCTGGTATTGAACATGCCATTTCACAAGCCTTACTAGAACACATTTCACATGCATTGCTAGGACACATTGCTCAGACTTTGGGCTGACTTTGTTCTTACTACTTAATGCTGTGTTTTATTCTGAGAAACAGCAAAATAACAATTTTAAAGTCTTTGGTTGTATCATACCCATAACCTCCAACACTGAGGTGAGCACACTACCAAGCAACCACAAGGCAAAACATGGGAAGAAACAATACGTCTATTAACATAAAACCTTATTACTATACCAAATTAAAAGCAAATTCATACAAACAGGCTAAAAATTCTCTTTCATGGCTCACTACATAGCCATGTATCAATCTATAATTTAACATAATATGATGTTCAGTTTAAATGAAACCTAATCTCACCCTAAATTTCTTTTCAGTCTGTGTAGGGCCTCTGTTAAACTGTTTATTTCCTGATCTAGCTTGTCTACCTCTCCCACTCAAGTTTTTAAGTGTCTGTGGAACTATGTAAACATATAATAAACACTGTGTTACCATTATTACTTGATGTAATAGGGAATCATAGATTACATTGACATTTTGAATGAATTGTATAGCATGGTATGAGTACTTGAAATTTAATCATTGGTTACTGATGGAAGGACCTTGAACGACTAGTACAAATGTAATAATTTTTCATAAAAAATATAGAATGTAAAGTTGGTTTTTTTTTAGCTTTAAAACTTCTGGTATATGACTTAATTGTGTCAATTATCAGCATCTTAAACTGAAAATAAATATAACAGAATAAATTGCTTAGCCAAGCACAGCTGGATACAACCGCAGATGTCCAACCCTGAACAGTTGGGGCAAAAATGGACACAATATTCACGCTTGATACAGGTCTGAATTTGGATTATAATTAAATATTTGGCACATAATAGGTTTCAGAAACAGAATAACTGTAGTCAAAGATCTTGGAATGGTTATATGATTTGAATTTATATTCAATTTTTTGCTGTTGTGCAATACACCATGCATTGGTACAAAAATTAAAGTCATATACAGATGAAGTTTTTTCTTGCATGATCACAAGTCTATATTCAGTTAACAGATTAATTTCATATTTAAATTTATAAATTTCTGATGTAAAAAAGAAAAAGTTGAAAGCTTTTGTCAGATTGTGATAATGAGCAATCACTTTTCTTATCACTCCTGATATCATCCATCAACTTTATATCAGACAGTTCATTGTTTTGTAGTGAGCTTTTCTCCAGCAATTATAATTTTCAATATCTGATTTGTGAGCCATGATTTATAGTTTGAATCCTATGCATAAAATTACTGGTAATTGATTACTTACTAAGATAATCAGGAACATCTTTTAAATGACTAGAACTTTTTACTGTGTGTAAACTTTTATCATGTCTTAGGACTTGTAAATCTCTTGGATTATCTTCAAAATAAGACTGCAAAGAAAATAAAGGAAAAATTCAGGAAAAATTCATTACAAAATTCTAGTCTTATTATCTCCTTGAAATATTCATGTACTTTCTTTTATTCCTTTTTAGGCATAAGTAATTCCAAACTTTACAATATGTATCATTATTAACTTCTTACAAAACAACCAATTTGATTTTGACATTGTAAAACTGGAAATAATTTGCTAAAATTAAATTGAACAAATAGTTTGCTTACTTTTACACCAGGGAATGTTTGATCGACATGTCATATTGGAATTAAAAGAAAATATTTGAGTGTGGAAATGTAAAACATGTCTAAATTTTGTAAATATCTTGAAAAAGTTTTTAAGTCTCAATACACTGCTTTAGCTTCTATGATGTGAGTCTCATGAACATTCATTGTTTTATATATACAGCCAATTGCAATCAACTTGAAAAATTCTTACTAAAACTTTAACCACAGACTGAACATAACTGTAAATGTAACCGATGAATGAATGTAGGATCACTGTTTTCCTTCAGTGACAAAATGTTGTAAACTTGACAAAAAAGCAAGATATTGTTAAGGTTGTGTACCACTGAAGAAATCAATATATCTTTCATTAAATCGAATACAATGTGTCAAATATAATTCCACTGTGTAGCAAAATAATCCTGTACAATTAAAATTATCAAATAATCTTTTTAAATCTTTTTTATAAGGTAAAGTAGCCTAAGATTATTTAAAAAAAAAAATAAAAAATCACAGAATAGACAATATTGTCACCTACCTTTAATTTCTGTGAAGTTAAAATTTCTATTTTGATTTCTTTTAATCTTGCTTCTCTAATGGCAACTTTGGTAACAGCCCTCATAGCATCCTGTAATATAAAACAAAATATTAGTTTATACTCATATAATTTAATTTTGGATGTAACGTGTCTTCTGATTGGCTAAAGTCGTTTTGTTTATCAGCCCATAGACATAATTTAGTCATGTGACCATGACTTCATCAACGTTTTTTCGTGGTTTACTCCGGTTTAAAATGAAATTTAGATTTAAATTATAAGAAATAACTGTAATATTTTATGTCAATTCGAAATAACATAAAAAAATGTGGTGCACAATTTAGAAAAACCCACGTATGTTATTTCGAATAGACAGAAAAAATATTACAGTTATTCCTTAAATAATTCTATAAATATATATTTGCACTTCTTTATAGTAACTTATTTATAGATATTATTTTAAAGATCTGTTAATTGTTGATTAAAACTTTGAATGTAAAATACAGAACTAATGAACTATCTTACATTAAAATATACCATACATATTCAAGACAAACATAAAGTATTCTTTGAAATTAAACTAAAATAGGCCAAGGTCCTTGAGATTGAGTTTCCATACTCCTCCATATATCTTTTTACAGCTTGTACTGTTTAATTGGTGAAAAAAAGTTTTCAAATAGAGAATAAAATTGTCTGAACTAGTATGTTTTAGGTACACTTTTTAGTTTAAACATATTTATTTATAGTGGATTGGGAAGCAAGTTTTGCAACTTATATTAATCCCTTTCCACTTAGCAGGTGCGAGTGCTGCCTTGTAGCGGCATTAGCCTGCTCTTTTTCGAAATCTACAAAGGTGTCTTTAACGTGCAAGAGATATGGCTCTCTCTTAACACGGGTCAGCCATTTATCGTCCCCTTCCGACAGACTATCATCGTTTCCTCGAGACCATACTCGCAAATGGTGTCAAGGGAGAGCCGAAAATTCAGTTCCTGAAATTTTCATCCCAGACGGAAATCGAACCAGGAACCATTGTGTTAGTAGTTCGATGCACTAACCACTACACCACGGCTCTCTTACCCTTTTTAGCTTGCTGTTTGGTGTCAGCCAAGTCTGTGCTGAAGACTGTACTTTGACCTATAATGGTTTACTTTTACAAATTGTTTATTATATGCATATTTATGAAAATTTATATGCATAATTATGAAAATAGTGATGTACTTTATGTATTGATATCAAACCTTTGCTCTGTATTTAAAACCATCAATCTCCTCCATTCTGAAATTGTATGGCTTAAAAACATTGTCACCATCAGCTGAAATACAATAAATTTCTCATTAATAAAATAAATGAAACACTTTTACATTTTACTTATCCTTTTAAATGTGTTTTCAAAGAAATCTTTGAAGTCATGTATTTGCATAAGAAATAACATTATAAAAGTATCATATCATATACTGAGTCTATAAAACTTCATATCAAATATTTCCGAAAAATCAATAAATATTAAACATAACAGTACATAATACATACGAGTTGACTCAGCTAGAGCTTCTTCGACTTCTGCTAATGATTTCATTTCTTTCATATTGACAAATGACAAAGCTGTTCCTTGGTTATCTCCCCTAGCAGTCCTGAAATAATTATAAAGAACTACTTTATATTTATAAGGGCACAACTAGTGAATGATTATAGTGACTCCACTAAAATTAAAACTTGATCTGTATTTTGTGGTAAAAAGCATTGTGTATAAGTTTCATAAGATTTGGTTAAGGCAAACTTAATAAGAAAACAGAAACTAACCAGGTGCTCCGCAGGGCGCAGCTTTATACGACCGCAGAGGTCGAACCCTGAACAGTTGGGGCAAGTATGGACAAAACATTCAAGCGTGATACAGCTCTGAATTTGGATTGTGATCAAATT
Source organism: Mytilus edulis (assembly GCF_963676685.1). NCBI lineage: Eukaryota > Metazoa > Mollusca > Bivalvia > Mytilida > Mytilidae > Mytilus > Mytilus edulis. The sequence continues at coordinate 43,266,451 of NC_092347.1, forward strand.
TTTGACATTACATGGTTTTTTTTTACACAAAACAAATGTCAAGATTTTACAAATCAATCAAAGATTTCTTCTTCAAACTTTTTAAATCTAAAATTAAATAGTTGATCATGACACAGCATAGGTTTCTGACACAGAACGAATGTGGTCTAATGAACTTAAAAGTTTTTTTTGCCTTTGAGCAATTCACTATGCTGTTGAATATTAATCCTCTCAAAAAAATGTTTGAAGAAATTTTCTTTTTATTTATGAAATCTGAAATGAGAAAAATTTAAACCCCCCCCCCCCCCCCCTTTTTTCACATCCCTGTTTCCCTTTTTCCAAAACTGATATCAATTCAAATTTCTATTGGAGTTTGCAACAATAACTACTCTTTTAAATACATCATAAAATATTAAAATGTAAAATATAGTGCTTGTTATCACTGAATGGTAAAGATTGGTTGGTAGTAAAAGTGAATATACATTGTTTATTGTATAAAACAATAAAAAAAACTTCATCAGCAACATTTTATATTGGCAAATTTCCAATGAAGTTATTTACATAAAATTATTGGCAAATAAAAATAGAAAATGACATCATAGTCATGTCTGGCAAATGTCCAACATACATTATCTAAAAACATTTTAGATAAGATAAGGGAAAAAAAGCTTCATCAGCAACATTTTATATTGGCAAATTTCCAATGAAGTTATTTACATAAAGTTATTGGCAAATAAAAATAGAAAATGACATCATAGTCATGTCTGGCAAATTTCCAACATATAAAATCAACTACTATTCTATACAAAGAAAGATAACTCCAATTGAAAATTAATTGCTATTGCACAATATTGTGCAATTAGATATTTCTTGCTATTGTGCAATACTGTGCAATTGAAAATTTCTTGCTATTGCACAATACTTGATATGGAATCCTGATTTAAACCAACTTGAAAACTGGGCCCATAATCAAAAAGCAAAGTACATGTTTAGATAAAGCATATCAAATAAGGCCAATTAAAATTAATTGGTAGATTTTCATCCCCGCCCGCCCCTCTGAAATCGTCCCGCCCCGAATTTTTTTATTTTATAAAATTTACGATTTCCGGATTTCGTTCATTCCCGTTACCGGTAACCGTTAAAATTTCGTTTCATCCTCAAAGCTTCCTGTTTCAAATTTCGGTTTTGTACCTCAAGTAAATCTAACAAAAATGATTAAGTCGACCTTTCCGCTGCTCTATGATGACAACATCATCTTCCGAGATTAAAGATTGATAATGAGAATGACGTGAAATATTGGTGTTAAGAGAAACACGCTGTTTCCAAGACTGCAAATCGCGGTATGTCACAAATTTCTGTGATTAGAAAACTGCGGACTTTTTTATTTAAGCAGTGACTTTGTCTCAGGAAATTTAAACTGTAAATGATACCCAAAGTGCAAGATTCGTGGAAACCATTGATACAGAAAACATGACTGGATTATAGATATTGAAATACAAGCACGAACTTGTCAGATTTATGACCGTTTATTGAAATTAAAAAGTCGACTAACATATGCATTTTATTTATGCAAGCCCTTTGATTTTACCCATGGCTGTCTTTTTATGTTGACAAACAGCAAATGTCCCAATACACCCAAAAAAGAGTCATTAAACAACAACTTTTTTTTATTATTAAGTTCATGTTTTACATGATAATTATATTTTCATCTTGCATATAAAGTACCAACCCTATTATTTTCAACACTCTGAGTTTTTATTTTATTCTGTACTCATAATAATTGTGTTGCATACCAATGCATTTGCTTCATTTTATGGGAATACAAACCATTGTTTAGAAACCCAAATACATTTGGTGTAGGTAGTCTAGCTAACTGAAGCTGAGACTACTATAACACATGTGTTATAGTAGTCTCAGACTGAAGAGAGTATATTTCTCGCACGTTTTTGTTGTTAAGTTTTTAAAGCCGGAATTAGATATATTTATAAGATTTGAAAAATTATGTAAGATTCCTCATACTTGTGTATGTAAAAAAGAAGATGTCACGGGTATGATTGCCAATGAGACAACTATCCACAAAAGACCAAAATGACACAGACATTAACAACTATAGGTCACTGTACGGCCTTAACAATACATGATATAAGCTTATTATTACACTTGCATATATGAAGAACTCGTCACAAAACATGCAAAAGGGTTTTATATGAAATAAAATTTAAAAAATAAAATCCTCCCACCCGCCCCATTTTTTTCAAAAATTTGGAAGAAAATCTACTAATTAATTTTAGTTGGCCTAAGCCCAAGAATTTAATTTTTGTTAAAATCAAACTTAGTTTAATTTTGGACCCTTTGGACCTTAATGTAGACCAATTTGAAAACTGGACCAAAAATTAAGAATCTACATACACAGTTAGATTTGGCATATCGAAGAACCCATTTATTCAATTTTTGATGAAATCAAACAAAGTTTAAATTTGGACCCCCATTTGGACCAACTTGAAAACTAGGCCAATAATTAAAAATCTAAGTTCATTTTTAAATTCAGCATATCAAAGAACCCCAAGGATTCAATTTTTGTTAAAATCAAACTAAGTTTAATTTTGGACCCTTTGGACCTTAATGTAGACCAATTTGAAAACGGGACCAAAAATTAAGAATCTACATGTACATACACAGTTAGATTCGGCATATCAAAGAACCCCAATTATTCAATTTTTGATGAAATCACACAAAGTTCAATTTGGACCCTTTGGGCCCCTTATTCCTAAACTGTTGGGACCAAAACTCCCAAAATCAAACCCAACCTTCCTTTTATGGTCATAAACCTTGTGTATAAATTTCATAGATTTCTAATTACTTATACTAAAGTTATGGTGCAAAAAAAAAATAATGCGTATATTTGGGCCCCTTTTTGGCCCCTAATTCATAAACTCTTGTTACCTCAACTCCAAAAATCAATCCCAACCATCCTTTTGTGGTCATAAACCTTGTGTTTAAATTTCATTGATTTCTATTTACTTATACTAAAGTTATTGTGCGAAAACCAAGAATAATGCTTATTTGGGCCCTTTTTTGGCCCTTAATTCCTAAACTGTTGGAACCAAAACTCCCAAAATCAATCCCAACCTTCCTTTTGTGGTCATAAACCTTGTGTCAAAATTTCATAGATTTCTATTCACTTAAACTAAAGTTATAGTGCGAAAACCAAGAAAATGCTTATTTAGGCCCTTTTTGGCCCCTAATTCCTAAAATGTTGGGACCAAAACTCCCAAAATCAATCCCAACCTTCCTTTTGTGGTCATAAACCTTGTGTTAAAATTTCATTGATTTCTATTCACTTTTACTAAAGTTAGAGTGCGAAAACTAAAAGTATTCGGACGCCGACGACGCCGACGACGCCGACGCCGACGCCGACGCCAACGTGATAGCAATATACGACGAAAATTTTTTCAAATTTTGCGGTTGTATAAAAATTTAGCAATTTTTCCATTTATAAAGGGCCATAATTAACGATTCAAGTGACACCACCAAAATTAAAACTTGATCTGTGTTTTTGTGATAATAAGCATTGTATAAAAGTGTCATAACCCCTAAAAGAAGGTTGGGATTGATTTTGGGGGTTATGGTCCCAACTGTTTAGGAATTAGGGGACCAAAACAGGGGCCCAAATAAGCATTTTTGTACTTTCCAGACAATGACTTGTGTGTAAGTGTATGGATCTTTCTGAAATTGTACCACAGGGTTCCATAGCAAGAAAGGAATGTTGGGATTGATTTTTGGGGTTTTGGACCAAACCGTTTAGGAATAAGAGGCCAAAAACAATACTTTTCTAATACTTTGTATAAATTGCTTATTCTTGACCAATTTCAATAGGGTTTTATTCTTGAATTTTTGGAGTTCTTAAATATGCTGAATATAAGATTAAGTTTTTGGAAGTTGGTCCCCGTTAGTCCACATAAGGTCAAAAGGGTCCAAAAATAAACTTTGTTTGATATCATCAAAAATTGAATTATTGAGGTTCTTTTTATCGAATCTAACTGTGAATTAAAATTTATAATTTGGGTCCAGTTTTCAAATTGCTCTACATTAAGGTCCAAAGGTTCAAATTAAAACGTAGTTTGATATTAACAAGAAATTCAATTCTTGGGGTTCATTAATAAGCTGAATCTAAACATGTATTTAGATTTTTGATTATGGTCCCAGTTTTCATTTGGTCCAAATTGGGGTCCAAAATCAAATTTTGTTTGATTTCAACAAAAATTAAATGTGTGGGGTTCTTTGATATGATATAGATTTTCGATTTTTAGGCCCTGTTAACAAATTGTTTCACATTGAGGTCAAAAGGGTCCAAAATAAAACTTTGCTTGATTTTATCAAAATTTGTGAATTATTGGGATTCTTGATATGCTGAATCTAACTGTGTTTTAATTTTAAAGTTTTCAAACTGGTCTACATTAAGGTCCAAAGGGTACAAAATTTAATTTTGTTTGATTTTAACAAAAATTGAATTCTTGGGGTTCTTTGATATGCTGAATCCAAACATGTATTTAGATTTTTAATTATGGGCCAAATTCAAGTTGGTAAAAAATGGGGTCAAGATTTAACTTTGTTTGATTTCAACAAAAATTGAATGTATGAGGTTCTTTGATATGCTAAATCTAACCATGTATTTAGATTTTTGATTTTGGGGCTTTGTTGAGGTCAAAAGGGTCCAAATTAAACTTTGTTTGATTTAATCAAAAGTTGAATTCTTTGTATTCTTTGAAATGCTGAATCAATCTATGGCCATGTATTTAGATTTTGGATATTGGACCATAATAGGTAAATTTAAGTTCATTAGACCACATTAATTCTGTGTCAGAAACCTATGATGTGTCAACTATTTAATCACAATCCAAATTCAGAGCTGTATCAAGTTTGAATGTTGTGTCCTCAACTGTTCAGGGTTCGACTACTGCGTTCGTATAAAGCTGCACCCTGCAGAGCATCTGGTTTGATATGTGCTGTTGTTGGTTTGTTGACTCATTGATTTACTCGATGTAAATATGTTTATCGCTATTTTGTGCATTTTTCTTTTGATTTTTTTTTGTGATAATTTTCATATCATGCTTCTCGCTTGAGATGGGAAAATTATCGCTAGAAACTAAGGACATGCGGCGTTGTTAACGAAATTGACATGAAATTGACAACGTCGTCATAGGTAAAATAGCGATAAACAGATTATCATTGGTCATCTCAACTCGATTGCTTTTCTCACTTTCGCTGTACCAGCTCAAGCGAGAAAATCAATCTCGTTGAGATGATCAACGATAATCTATAATTATTGTGACATATAACCCTAATTTCATTGTATTAATACTTTTTGGTGAAACAATGACAAAGATCATGCATACCTCCCTACTCTGTGAATGTATGTATCAACTGTTGTTGGAAAATCAAAGTTGATCACATTTGACACATTCTGGAAGTCTATACCTCTGGAAACACCATATTCTTTATCTCTCTTTATTTGTCTAAAAGTATAGATACTTAAATATTAGTGTATGCTGTACATGCTGTACACAGTACAGTAACTGTAGATTCCAATAATTCAGATCATTAATATCTTAGGTGTTTTGGAGATGAATACCTCCAATACTTTATGGTAATAATCTTTACAAAGCACAAAAATGTTGGCATTTACCTCAAAAGCTTTCAAAACCTTCAAACAAACTTATTAAAATAGGATATAGTTAAGATACTGTTGTCAAGTCATTACAGATTGCATATTTTGGCTTTAATATTGAATCACTTATAGGGTCTTTGCATTTTAAATAAACACATTAATTCTAAAACCAGTTGTTGGCATGATATGGGTTATGTTCTTCTCATATATTTTATGATGATATAATACATGTACTAAACCCCTGACGGGAGGGATTTTGCTTGATATTCATATGATGAAGACATAACCTTTCATCATTTTTATTGAGGTCTGGAGCAGACATGTCAGTAACTGCTAGTAGTCCTTTATTAATTTATGTTTCATTGTCATTTTGTTTAGTTTCTTTTGTGACCTATTATTACATCAGACTCTGACTTCTTCTAAACTGAGTTTTACTGTGCATATTATTGTGTGTTTTTACTACATTGGCAAGAGGTATAGGGGGAGGGTCTAGATCTCAAAATCATCTTAAGACCTGTCACATTTTTACGCCTGTCCCAAGTCAGGAGCCTCTGGCCTTTGTTAGTCTCTAGTGATTCTTTAATTTTAGTTTCTTGTGTATATTTTGGAGTTTATTATGACGTCCACTATCACTGAACTGGTATACATTTTGTTTAGAGGCAAGCTGAAGCAAACCTTAGGGTGTGGGAGTTTCTCGCTGCATTGAAAACCCATTGTTGGCCTTCTGCTGTTGTCTGCTGTTTGACACATTCCCCATTTTACTTTTTATTCAATCATTATTCATGACAAACAACATTATCATCAAGTTACAATTTTTTTGTGTGAGCACAAATGTGTGAGCTTTCACCAAGGAAGAAACAGAATCTGATGACCCCCTTTTTAGCAGTACCAAGTAATAAGATTTTTTATTTGTTGCAGAGCATTCACTTTACTTGTGAATTCTTTTTGCTTTTTATCTTTTGAAATAGAATTCTTGTTGCCTTTTATTTTATGAAATAGAATTCGTTTTGCCTTTTATTTTAGGAAAAAGAATTCTTTTTGCCTTTTATTTTATGAAATACAAAACTTGCTTTACTTGGTTAATTGATGATGTTTTATGCAGGTTATCTTTATTGATGTCTTCCATATTGTGACTGCATTATACTTACTTATGTTTCTTTTTCGTAGGTTCATTTGGATTGGTTTTTGGATTCATCAGTAACGTTTCATCTGAGGCTACTATATAATCATACAATCCTTCATTATACTGGGTCACAATATGGCATCTGAAAAAAAACCATGAATATAGTATTGATCTCAGCATCAAATCATATTTAAGTTAAACTATTTGAGTGTGTTCACTGTACATTGGTGCATAAAAGTTACTTGCTTGTTTGTCAGGTGAACCATGAAGTCTTAAAAACTTAGAAGCTAATGCAAATATAACAAGAATGTGCTCATAGTACACAAATGCCCCATTCACACAATCTTTTTCAGTGAAAACTCTAACTTTGCATTACAATCATATCATAGAGAAAATGTGTAATAAGTTTAGAGGTGATTGTTCTTCAACGTCATCAAAAACTACCTTGACCCAAATAAATTCACTATTTTAGTATGCAATGCATTCTGGGTAATATCAAAAGTGTACACCAAAATGTTGTGATTTGTTAAAAATGTCATAAACAATGGAAATGCAACTAATCATGTGACATTTCTATTTGGGGTGCAAACAATAGAATTACCCATAGTTCTTCATATTCTGAAACGCCCAATTGACGTGTACTTGTTTTATAAATTAATAACCCAACAGGGATAACAGATGGATGAACAAACTAACACCAGAACAGATGGGGCATAAAAACATATCCAGACAGAATTTTTAGTTACCCATTCCGTGTTTGATTGATAAGTTATAACATCTGTTTCTCTATCAACAATTAGTAGCAAAGGTAAAATTCATTTTATTGTCCACCTAATAAACAAGCAAACTTGACTTCATTGTTCTATATACTATGGATTCATTTATTTTTGTGGGTACCAATTTAAAAGGATTGAGAAAAACTTGCATATTCAAGGATATTCAAATTCGTGGTTTTGGCAAAGTCTGCATTCATTCCTTTAGAAAGTTTGTAATTCTTTGAACATTAAAATTTGTGGTTCCCTTGTAAACATGAAATCGACGATAATTAGTGACCAAGAAATATTAATGAATCCACAGTATATAAGTAAAAATTCTGGAAAGTAATTATAGCATATTATAAAAGTAAAAGGTTAATAAATATCTAAAACACTGAGACTTTTCTACAAAATTACAATGGTAAAAGTTTCTTTTACTTTGATGCTAAATGTGACTCAAAGTAACACTCAGGAAAACAAGAATGTGTCCATAGTACACGGATGCCCCACTCGCACTATCATTTTCCATGTTCAGTGGACCGTGAAATTGGGGTCAAAACTTTAATTTGGAATTAAAATAAGAAAGATCATATCATAGGGAACATGTGTGCTAAGTTTCAAGTTGATGCGACTTCAACTTCATCAAAAACTACCTTGACCAAAAACTTTAACATGAACTTTGCGCTATCATTTTCTATGTTCGGTGGACCGTGAAATTGGTGTCAAAACTTTAATTTGGCATAAAAATTAGAAAGATCATATCATGGGGAACAGACTTTTTGATTATTTTTGCTGTTTTGGCCTTTATAAGTTTATACAATAAAAGTCATTTATATAAAAACTTTTCTAATATATACCTGTATATATACATACTACTTGATATTACTGGCATGTAAATACTGGTACATGAATACAAATGTTTTTTTTCATAAACATTAATATATATCAATATCATATAATTAAAATTAAAATTACCTTGAGCTAACAGGAAGTTCTGAATTCAGCACACAACATTTTATACCAAACTGTTCCAAAAATAACTTTAATCTGAAGAAAAGTATAAACCGTTTACATTGAATAAAAAATCTTCTAAATTTTCTAATAATGTTGGTACAATGTTTTATATTCATGTATTTTAGTGCTCCTTACAGCAAAAATTTCCTCTCTTTGATCCCTTTTAAAGAAAACCAAATATAAGCCATGTTCAAACTGAATGGTAACTACATATAATTCAAAAACATACAAAAAATTACACTATTTAGTATAATAGGTATCAGGATACAAGTTTTTTTTATGACAAAAGTAAACTCTTTTGAAACAAGTGTTATTGCAATAATGGCAAATATATCACAAATTTCAGTCAGTTGGTAGGGGCCTAGGTGGCCGAGTGGTCACTACTGTAATCACAAGCCAGTCAACACTGAGGTTGTGAGTTTGAACCAAGCTCATGTGGGTGCACTCGAATCAAATCTTAATTGACTAGGAATGTCAAATTTCCTATCGAATGTCATTGGTTTTCTCCATGCACTCCGGCTTCCTCCTCCAATAAAAACTGGCCACCACAAAATAGCCCAAAAGCTGTGCTTAAAAGTGGTGTAAAACACCAAAAATCAATTTCAAATCAGTCAGTTAGCATTTCAAACTTCAAAAGATACACTGCTAGTACAATTGAAACTGTATCACAGTATGATTAAATCATTTTTCATGTGTTGCAATATAACCTCTTACCCTTTAACTCTAATTTGAACTGTAAAAACAAAAACTTGTCTTAAATCTTTATTTCTAACGAAGTTCATTTAAGACTGGTTTTACTGTAATCTAATATGATATCAGTGCTACTTACTTATAACAACGATTTACATTATTTACAAATATAATAGACTTTCCTCGTACAAGTCCTAATTTTAATAAGGCACATATCAATGTAAATTTATCTTCTTCTTCACATCTACAAAGAGAAAGTTTATTCTATCAAATACATTTGTAACTACTGTAAATTCAGAAATAATTGCACGCATTTATTATTACGATTTTGCCATTTTAGACTTAATTTTAATTTTTTGCATAATTGAGAAAAACCCTGTTTAATTCATATAAAAAAAATGTGAGTTTAAAATATTGCGATTATAACCCTGTTGCATTTTCACAATAATTTCTGAATTTACAGTAATTTTTTCTAACATATTTGAGGAATGATGTAAAATCAACAATCAACAAATGGGTTTTTCCTCATCTTTCTACAATCCCACAAACAAAAATTACAGCATTAACCATAAACATCTTTTCAAGAAAAATTTAATGCTTTAAAATGAAATAAAACTAGGAGCTGAATAACAATGGATCCAATATTAAATGTTTTCCTTAAAAACTTAATGACATACATTTTTAGGCCAATAAGTGAAAACATCCTGAAACTGTTTGTAAAGAGAAAACCAACATGGCTTCAATAAAATCAAAGACCGGTTAGCTTTTTTATAACAGAAATGATTTTAAAATAAATGATCTACAATATGGTGTTGCATATATGTCCTTGAAAAGGTTTGCAGTAAGTTTGTTATAAATATGTATATGTAGATGATGTTTCTTTACTTAAAGTAAATATGGTATCATAAGAAATCTTGAAATTATAATTCCATAACAAAAAACAATTTTCATTTCTAAGTAGCTACTTAGCAAACCTATGCCCCATTAAATTTCTCTGGCCTAACTTACTTGATATGATACTGTGTCAGCTGTGATGATTCAGGTAACTGTGATTCTTCTAACTTCAAAATTACCTGAAAAAATTCATTGTTTACTATAGCAAACACCAAACAAGTTCATCATGAAATGTGCTAACATCTTAATGTATATTTGGTGTCGGCCAATGTTGTTATGTTTCTGTCTCAACGATTTAAAATCCCACTTTTCCCTTTAATCATGTTGAGATTCTATCTAGGACAAATATAACATTTTATTTATTATAATATATTATTTTAATTAATTTTATAGTTTTTAAGATCATTTTTATAGCAATCAAAGAGCCAGCATAATTATACTTGAACTTGAAAAGATATTAGAAAGGTTAGAAAACAGTTGCACATGAAATATTGAAATTGTTTTTTATGGGACAAATTCACATATAAAACCAAGTTTTGCATAAATTTGAGAACCCTTTTTTGACTAAAAAGTACAGCAATTCTACATATGAAAACAAATTTTGCTTACAATTTGAGAATTTTTTTTTTTACTAAAGAGTACAATTTAATCGAAAGCAATGATATTCCAATGCCTTAGAAAACAAAGAGTTAGAAGCAAGAAGCAAGTTGACATAAAAAATATAAATTACATATCTACATTATACAACTTACTGCATTATGAAGAACTAATTTCTTCAAACTTAATACATCATCACTGAGCGTAGCTGACATAAGGAAAGCTTGATATATCTTTGGCAGTTGTCTGAAATACAAATACAATTTCTTTATTTAAAATCGTGACTATATTACTAAGACTTCTACAATGGTATAAGTTTCCTCTAAAATGATGTTCTATTCAGTCAAAAACATAAACAACATTATTATTCCCATGTTGTTATGCTATTTCGATCACAGTTTATTGAAAATATTTGTCTTATAATATTTGAAGTTGCCATAACAGACCTTTATTATTCTCTGATATAGTGATACTTGTGATGAAATACATCAGAGTTTGATTTTGCAGTTTTTACATCTCTTTTTTCTATATCATTAAAGATCATTAAACAAAATGTACAAGAAAGCTTAAAATTACTGCTCAACAGAATGTTATATCATTCAAAGACGATGAAGAAAATAGAGGAAACCTTACGTAACTTGTTGTTTATAACTATGAGAGAGAGGGGCAAACATCAGTTTGTCTTAACAAATAAAATCTGAAACAAATATTTGGTGTAAGCTATAACTCATGCAAGGGCCTAACATATTAAAGTCCTCAAAGAGCATATGAGGGTTTGAGACAAATAACTAAAAATTTACTTTATGATAGCTTTAACATCATCCTCATAGCCAAAAGAGAAAACCAGATCGGCTTCATCTATCACAAGCATCTCCAAGGTGTCTTTGATACTGAGATTACCAGCCTGTATGTGTGCCAGGATACGTGTAGGTGTACCAACAACTATATCGGGTTTCTCCATCAATTTGGGTCTGTCAAAATATAGATAAATCTTACATTATTCTAAATGCATATAAGTTTATATGTTGTGCAATATTACTTAACAGAGTGGGCAAAACAACAGATAAAATAGTTCAATGTTGCCATTATGTATGCTAATACATGTAATCTTTTGGCAGCATTTGGTGTTTCTACCAACCATGACTCTTTCTAGTAAGGGAACTGCTTAACCTTGCAGAGTCCTAGAGTACTCTCTGTTCTATTTTGTAGGGTTTGTGTAGTGTAATCTTAGTTTCCTGTGCAGCATTTTGTAGACTAATGTTTGACTTTACATCTTTTTACTTTTGGATGTGGTGTTGTTTGTCTTTTTCAATTTATGATTTTTGATTGCCATCTTCGTATCTTCTTATTTTTACAAGAGAGAAAGAAGTAACTTATTCAACACCTTGTACATTGTAGATGTTCTAACCATGATAAAACATTTTTATTTGTCAGCCAGGCATGGTGTTCAATGAACATATACAACTTGTTTTCATTAATGTGTACCTTTCCTTTACATATATGTTGCTGTTTGATAGATATATGAACATGTGGTATGAGTGCCAATGAGACAACTCTCCATCCAAGTAACAATTTATAATAGTAAACTATTATAGGTTAAAGTACACTTAGTTTCTGTCTTTCTGATGGTTTTTTTTGTTACTCAATAAGATCACTATCATTTGTGATGTTACCTTTGTGTAAGCAGTGGAACTTTTGGCGAAACATCAACACATTTTATTTCTCTGGAACAACATGATGTCAATTCCTGAAACAGAGAGTAGAAATCAAATACATGTACTAATGAAATATTTCTATATCCAAATACTATAAATTCATATGTACCAACTTTAAATAAAACTAATATGAATGCAAAATTGACATAATAAAATTAAGAAAGGAAATGGGGAATGTGTCAAAGAGAAAACAACCCAACCATAGAGTAGACAACAGCCGAAGGCCACCAATTGGTCATCAATACAGCGAGAAACTCCTGCTCCAGAGGAGTCCTTAAGCTGGCCCCTAAACAAATATGTATACTAGTTCATAATACATGTTTTCATAAATACATGACCTCAATACTATATTCTTATGCATAACATGCAACTTATTTTCTGATTATTAGCGAGAAAGCTCTGTAATGTTGGTGTATCAAGAATGTCCAAGAAACCAAAACTGTAGAAATGTAATTTAATACATGTACCTCTCTCTTTTTCTAAAGACTTTTGTTACATGATTAATTTTGTCCCACCATCTACCTTATGTTAATTTTTTGTGCTATCTATGAGTAGGTTTAAAGAGAGATCATCAAGATACATGTACATGTACACTAATGTCACATGTGCATATACACTAATGTTACATTTAACTAATGTGACATTTACATTTATCTCTATAAATACAATGTATAGTATACATTGTATTTATAGAGATAAATGTAAATGTCACATTAGTTAAATTGTACACTAACCATAAGATTTTTATATATGTACATGTACACTAATTTTACATGTAACTGTATAAAACAATATATACTAACCATAAGTATGTACACTAATGTTACAAGTAACTCTTTAAATACAATATATACGTACCATAAGATTTTTATATGCTTGGTGACATAGTTCCTTAGAAGGGGTCAGGAAAAGAGCTTTTGTACACTGTTCTTTACTGGTCTAGAGAGAAATTGAGAAAATGTACTTTCTGCAAAACTATTTGTAGTACATACAGTATTCATATCTGTAAAAAAATACTTGCAACACAATGCATTTTGGAAATTTGTTTGATGTCCTTATGAAACTTCAGATATGGTTATATATAGTTTAATTTATCAATGACGAAAACATGATGATTAATTGACCTTTACTGAAAATAATTAATATTTCTAAATACATTACATACAGTATTTTATCTATTTCTCAGTTCAAGAGAATGCAAAATGATTATGTTCCATACTACATATTCAGAGTAAAACAATTTTCCATTTCAAAGAAAAATGGAAAATATTCAGTGTACTAGTATGCATTGTTTTACTCACACTAACATCAGAGTATATCTTATTTCATCACATTGTATATCAAAAATATTTAACTCGAGTCAGTTGTTATGCTTTATTTGCTTTGTATTTGAACATGTGACATGTTAGATTAAACATAGATTTCAAAGTACTGTGGATTCATTTACTTTTGTGGGTACCAATTTTCGTGGATTGCCGAAAAACTTGCCTTTTCGTAAATATGTGATTTCGTGGTTTTGCCAAAGTCTGTATACCACCAAATAAAAAGCTTGTTGAAAATTTTAATTTGTGGTTAACCTGTACCCACGAAAACTGGTATCAAACAAATAATAATAATCCCTAGTAGTATTATTATTACCTGTTTAGACTGTAATATTTTTTGAACCACAGGAATGGAGAATGCTGCTGTTTTACCAGATCCAGTCCTAGCCCTTGCCAAAATGTCTTTTCCTTCTAAAGCCAGAGGGATTGCTTTTTCCTGAATTGGTGTTGGTGTTGCCCAGCCTAAATTTGCAATTGCCTGTAAGCGTAAAATATAAATTAATTCAATACTAACCTATTGGTAAACAATGGGATATCCCTCCAAACTCTATCTGCTGTTACACAGTGCACTCTTCATAAAAGATTTCATACAACAAATCCATAATAAGCACAGGAATTGAAGACACTTATAATTTTGTGCCAAACCAAGATCAAACAGTACATAATTTCAAAATAGAAAGAGGAAAAATTATCTATAAATAAGGATACATTGTACTAATGTTTTTCACAAACATACCAGCTCCAGTAATAATCATGATTATAAACTAATAAATTGGTCTTTATATAAGCTTAATTTTGGTATGGGTTCAAACTAAAAATAAACATTGTGATAAATGACAAAAATTATTTTCTTGGATAAATGAAAATCATCAACATTGCAAACATCACAGAGATGCATTGTCAAGCTTCGAGTCTGTAGCTAGTCAAGTGATGTTAAAATAATCTGTTGTATCTCAATGAACATGTAGCACACAGCATAGATAGAAAACACCAAGAACCTGTCAGTTGCACTACAAAAATGCATAATTTTCAAACAGATCACAGTATTTTAAGCAAAATATTAAAATAAAGACAGAGATGTCCAGTCATATAGAATGACCAAAATAAGAGCGATTTATTTGATGTGAAGTGTTCTATAAGGTTTGTGAATATGGGAATGCAATGGTCACCATTTTGTATTACCCCATATACATTCTGTACCCTTCTGTGAATGTGATTATAACAAATTTGAAGTGACATATTATAAGTTTGATAAAATTTTTAATTAATCATAGAGGTGCGATCTAATATTTCATATCACATATAACCTTATTGCTTATTATCATGTGCACCTTTAAAATTCTGTCATCCAACCCCATCTCATGGAAATTCAAGGTTTTGTCCTCATCTGGTTCTGACATCGTCTTGCTTGTTTTGATTTTACCGGAAGTACAAAAAACATGTGCTTCCTTTACCTTAAGTCTGACAGAACTTTTATTTATTCAAGCGTGACTATAAAGTCATTCTTATCTCTCTTGGGTTTTCGTTGAGTTTTGTTGTAAAATCAAATGTCCGAATGACGTCATTTGCCATACTGCAATATACAGGGTAACAACAAAATGTCGAAAAGACACAGAATCGACGTTGGCGACTCTTTGCCAAAACGCACAAGGTATGACAGCTGTAAAGTCATGGCAGCCTTTGCCTCATTCAATTTATTAAGACACACATTTGTCTTGTTTCATTTCTCTAACTGTAGAATACCTATAACACTATTAATTGAACATTTCCACAGTAGCGCACAACGCATGCCGAATCGGACATAATTTATCCCCCCTTTTCTTCATAAATCTTTTCAGTACTTGTCAGAGGGAGGGACTGTCCCTGAAGTCTTTTAGGATCTCCTGTAGTTGGTGATCTCAATACTGGTATACTAGTATTGTGCACAATACTGGTATAAAAACTTTGTACCAGTATTGTTTTCCAGTATTGTACCAGTGTTGTGTTTTTTTAAATAAACAAATACATATAGGTGATTAATCTTTAATTAAAGGTGTCACATATATAAATGCATAATGAAATTAACATATGAAATGACAATTTTATATGAAATGATTGTAAAAATCAAATCAAATATTTTATTATAGTCTCACCTCTCTACATGTATCCTCGTGTATTGTATTTTCGACCTTCTAACATTTTTCTGAATTCCCTGTTATATGTTTGACCATAGACATACCTAATATTTTGAGAGTCGCTAGTATACTTGTGCATAAAATAATTGTATCGGAAATATATTTCGATCTTTAATTAATTTCATTTGAGTTCATTAGATCGATGGCACCTTTGTTGACAAAAACAAGGGTCTTGTGTTTTTGACCTATCTATAAAAAAACGAGTCTAAAGTCAGAAACGACATCTCGTACATATCCGGAATTGGTTATAAATTTGATACCAAAGTTTATATCAAAGTGTTAGAGGCGATCTAACTTATGACTTAAAGAATTAAATGGTTAAATATACAACTACATGTACAAAATGTATAAGATATAAAATATTATTTTGATGTCTTTTTTGGACAAGTTGTACACATTTTAGAATGAGGCACTTTGGAAGCCTTGTATGGTCTTGTATACATTCTTGTTTTTTTTAAATACTTTGGTTTATCCATTGTGAAGTGAGGTTGGTGAGTATTGTCTGTAATTTCCATTTCCACTGACACTGTTTTTTCTGTAAATAAAATTGAACTGATATTTTATTTTTTGGTAAAAAGCTGTAAGGAGCATGCGTATTTCTGTATTCAAATTAACTTTAAGTATAAAAACTAACCACCTGACAGTCATGTGACTTAATGACCTTGAAGTTAACTTTGCATGCAAAAAGACCTCTAAAAAAACGTAAATACTTAATATAATAACTTTATTTGAAAAATCTTCACCCCACATGGTATCATTTGCTATTGTTACTAAGTATAGCAGCCGAATATGACCTCATGCAGGCATGCGCAGCATACGAAAAGTGAAAGTAGAATTAGGTCGAAAACGTCAGACGGTCGAAAACACAATACGAGATGATACATTACAAACATGAATACAATATATACAACATGTTTTAATTAAAAGTACAAAACAATCTTAAAAACATTCGAGAGCCACTCTCAAAAGAGTTATGAGAGACTTTTACATAAAAAAAGGACAGCTCGATAAAAATACAAAACATTTTTTATCTATATAAAACATTCTTCCTTTGAATTAAAATATCATGGCAGATTTTGGCAGAATAAAAGCACAAATTTTCATTTGTAAATAAAAATATAAATTTTTCATCATCATTTAAGTCTAAAAAATCAATATTAAAAGAAACTGCTCTAGTAAAAAACCTCTTGTCTTGCCTGTGAATATAAAGGGCATTTGGGTAAAACATGTTTCTCATCTTCAATGAGTTTCTGTTGCATACATGAATCATTAAAACAAAATCTATTTTCACTTAAAACCCCTTCATATCTGCCTGTTTCAATTCTAATCGGCGCCACACCACATCGAAATTTAGCAAAGGCACTTTTATATTTTCCTGGCACATGAAAACTTAAATAATGTTCTTTATAATATTCTTGTTTAAATAATCTATCAACTTTTGTTGCAGAAAGCTCGACATAGGGATAGTGATCCGGCGGCGACGTTAGCTAACTTCTTAAAAGCTTTACATTTTAGAAGGTGAAAGACTTGGATGCTTCATACTTTGTATATAGATGCCTCATGTTACGAAGTTTCCGTCAGTCACATGTCCAATGTCCTTGACCTCATTTTCATGGTTCAGTGACCACTTGAAAAAAAAGTTCAGAATTTTTGTAATGTTGAATTCTCTCTTATTATAAGTAATAGGATAACTATATTTGGTATGTGCGTACCTTGCAAGGTCCTCATGCCCGTCAGACAGTATTCACTTGACCTCGACCTCATTTCATGGATCAGTGAACAAGGTTAAGTTAGGGTGGTCAAGTCCATATCTCAGATACTATAAGCAATAGGGTTAGTATATTTGGTGTATGGAAGGACTGGTATGTGTACATGTCCAACTGGCAGATGTCATTTGACCTTGACCTCATTTTCATGGTTCAGTGGTCAAAGTTAAGTTTTTAAGTTTTGGTCTTTTTATCTAATATTATATGCCAAAGGTCAACTATATTTGGTGTATGGAAATATATTATGATCTATATGTCAGTCCCGCAGGTTTTATTTGACCATGACTTCAATTGCACAGTTCATTGCACAGTGTTAAGTTTTTGTGTTTTGGTCTATTTTTCTTAAACTATAAGTAGTCTTTGACAACTTTCCAAGTCCTGTTGAGAAAAAAAATGAACATGTTGAAGATTTTATATTGATTTCAATAATTCTTAATCAGTTATACACAATTACCTCTTTTTGTGTTTTCTGTCTTATCAAAATATATATTGCAAAGTTTATAATGACCCCTAAAATACGCATTAGTTAAGCTAAAAAACAGTTTTGATCTAATGTTTTTTTTCTGGATTCAAAATAAATTATAACAGCTACTGGTAACAGTTTTTTCTAGGTCATATGTAGGGAAGTGAGGGCATAAGGTTTTCTTAAGCTTTTAGGTTGGAAAAAATGCAATAAATCATGTGCTGATCTTGGCTTATATAATGTACTCAAATTTTTAAATGAGAAGATTTGATTTATTTATTAAGGCTATTTAAAATGACCCATTTAAGAACCTGATTATGACTTCAATCATTCATTCTTTAATTTACTTATTATCATTCTATTACAGGGAAGAAATGGATAAAAACATGTCCAAAGATGATAAACCTTCAAAAAGTATTTTTGAGGAGTTCAATATTCAAAAACCAACAATCAAGATGAATCCATTTACAGGTAAAAATAAAGATCCTAAACCATTGTATACTGTATCCCTTAGGTATATGTTTCACAGCATTTTGTTTGACAGCTAAGGTTTATAAAGTAGTTAACTATATATAATCCAGTGCAAAGTGGTAATATTGAAGAGAATTGATTACATTTTTACAAAGTAACTAATGGAAATAAACTATAAGTTATAGATTTAGAAACTTTGTTTTATACAGAGATTACCAGAAAATTAAAATGATTGAATGAAAAATATTGATGTTTGTTAGGTAATCATAATTATGATTTGTATGTGTTTATTACTGGCGTATTATACGACCGCAAAATTTGAAAAAATTTTCGTCGTATATTGCTATCACGTTGGCGTCTGCGTCGTCGTCGTCCGAATACTTTTAGTTTTTGCACTCTAACTTTAGTAAAAGTGAATGGAAATCTATGAAATTTTAACACAAGGTTTATGACCACAAAAGGAAGGTTTGTATTGATTTTGGGAGTTTTGGTCCCAACATTTTAGGAATTAGGGGCCAAAAAGGGCCCAAATAAGCATTTTCTTGGTTTTCGCACTATAACTTTAGTTTAAGTTAATAGAAATCTATGAAATTTTGACACAAGGTTTATGACCACAAAAGAACGGTTGGGATTGATTTTGGGAGTTTTGGTTTCAACAGTTTAGGAATTAGGGGCCAAAAAAGGGCCCAAATAAGCATTATTCTTGGTTTTCGCACAATAACTGTAGTTCAAGTAAATAGAAATCAATGAAATTTAAACACAATGTTAATGACTACAAAAGGAGGGTTGGTATTGATTTTGGGAGTTTAGGTCCCAACAGTTTAGGAATTAGGGGCCAAAAAGGGATCCAAATAAGCATTTTTCTTGGTTTTCGCACCATAACGTTAGTATAAGTAAATAGAAATCTATGAAATTTAAACACAAGGTTTATGACCATAAAAGGAAGGTTGGTATTGATTTTGGGAGTTTTGGTCCCAACATAATAAGGGGCCCAAAGGGTCCAAAATTAAACTTTGTTTGATTTCATCAAAATTGAATAATTGGGGTTCTTTGATATGCCGAATCTAACTGTCATGACTGTGTATGTAGATTCTTAACTTTTGGTCCCGTTTTCAAATTGGTCTACATTAAGGTCCAAAGGGTCCAAAATTAAACTTAGTTTGATTTTGACAAAAAATGAATCAGTTAGGTTCTTTGATATGCTGAATCTAAAAATGTACTTAGATTCTTGATTATTGGCCCAGTTTTCAAGTTGGTCCAAATCGGGGTCCAAAATTAAACTTTGTTTGATTTCATCAAAAATTGAATAAATGGGGTTCTTTGATATACCAAATATAACTGTGTATGTAGATTCTTCATTTTTGGTCCTGTTTTCAAATTGGTCTACACTAAAGTCCAAAGGGTCCAAAATTAAACTTAGTCTGATTTTAACAAAAATTGAAATCTTGAGGTTCTTTGATATGCTGAATCCAAAAATGTACTTAGATTTTTTTATTATGGGCCCAGTTTTCAAGTTGGTCCAAATCAGGATCTAAAATTATTATATTAAGTATTGTGCAATAGCAAGTCTTTTCAATTGCACAGTATTGCGCAATGGCAAGTCTTTTCAATTGCACAGTATTGCGCAATGGCAAGAAATATCTAATTGCACAATATTGTGAAATAGCAATTTTTTTTGTAATTAGAGTTATCTTTCTTTGTCCAGAATAGTAAGCAAGAAATATCTAATTGCAAAATATTGTGCAATAGCAAGATCTTTTTTTAATTGGAGTTATCTTTCTTTGTCCAGAATCAACTTAAATCTTTGTTATATACAATATACAATGTATATTCACTTTTTACTACCAACTGATAAATTAAAATAATCTTTACCATTCAGTGATAACAAGCAGTTTTTTTACATCTTAATATTTTATGATGTATTTAAATGAGTAGTTATTGTTGCAAACTCTATTAGAAATTTTAATTGATATTAGTTTTGGAATAAGGGAAAGGGGGATGTGATTAAAAAAATTGGGTTCAATTTTTCTCATTTGAAATTTCATAAATAAAAAAGAAAATTTCTTCAAACATTTTTTTGAGAGGATTAATATTCAACAGCATAGTGAATTGCTCTAAGAGAAAACAAAAATTTTAAGTTCATTAGAACACATTCATTCTGTGTCAGAAACCTATGCTGTGTCAACTATTTAATCACAATCCAAATTTAGAGCTGAATCCAGGTTGAATGTTGTGTCCATACTTGCCCCAACCGTTCAGGGTTCAACCTCTGCGGTCGTATAAAGCTACGCCCTGCAGAGCATCTGGTTTATATTGAATAAAAATTGTGAATGGCAGTAGAGAATGTGTCAAAGAGACAACAACCCGACCAAAGAGTTGAAAAAACAGCCAAAGGCCACAAATGGGTCTACAGCACAATAAAAAAAAATATTGCACTTGAAGTTGGGCTTCAGCTGGCCCCTAAACAAAAATGTATATTGTAAGGCTTAAATTAAAATATTGTTTGTTTGCCCTTTACCGACCGACCCTATAAATTTGTTCCGCCTGAAAATCTTTTATTTGTATTTACCAGCAAGATTATATTTTATTTTATTTTTTCGTTCCTACTAAAAATCTTATATTTGTATTTCCCACTCAAAACTTTTTTATCGGAATCCTCGGGTTTTATCTTTTTAACGTATAAGGTCCAGTCCATTTGGTATCACGTGAGCATTTGACATGAACACTTGCATTTGAACAGTTGAAGTTTCAAAGCATTTGTTTGAAATCGATGCTGAACGCTTTCTGAAATCATGAAATGACGTACGTTACTCTGTACCTTTATATCTGAAGAGCAGGGTTCATTTAAAAAAAGTTCGTTTGATACAAAATTATCAACGTGTGTACAAACTATTTTGTAAACGGACGTTGTATTCTATGTAGGGATGACCTTTTGTGATCAGCAGATCAGGATGATTATGTTAACGATGCCGCTATATTATTTTTATCCGACATGGACCAAAGGTGACAAAAGCCTGTAAAGTGGAGAATATTTGGCAGTAAAATTGCCAATTTTTCCATACAGATTATTTATAAATGCGATGTAAAATACGTGACAATTGAGTTTTAAGTCTTGTAGCATTTTTATTGGAAACAAAGGCACACACGAAATTTTAAACACTCTAGGGACTTTTTCTACTAGTAATGTATGTCTGCCCGGACATATCTTACCCTTTAGGTAAGCTTACTGTCAACGTATATTTTTTCCACCTAACAGAAGTTCCAATGGAAACTTTGTTATAAACAATGCCATATTATCTGTTCCTGTTGGAACAATAGTCTATATCATTTATTCCGTTAGCAGGTTAGGAAAATTGTCTGTAATATTTATTCCAGTGGAAATAATATTCCAGAATATTGTTTCCATTTGGGACTTATATTATGAAGGATCTTCTATTCCGTGATAGTACAATGTACGTAGTACAGAATATAAGTGCAAGTTCAAACTCTTCAAAAGTTCCAGGCATATAAACGTTGAAAATATGCGACACGGCTCTATATTTTGATATGTGAAAACAAAATAGTAGTGCATATGAATAAGCTTCACATTCTACGCGATATTTTTTTTTCAAAACAAATAGTCCCAGAAAACTTATTTGCAAAAGCAAAACAGACAAAAATGACATTATGCAGATTTTGTATCTATTAAATAAAATATTATACCTACCTGCCTACCCATGACAAAAAATATACCGAGTCAAGTTATTTTTTTTGGGAAAAAAATAAAATATTTTACCTACCTACCTACCCTGTTTCAAAATATAGGGTCGGAAAAGGGCAAACAAACAATATTTTAATTTAGGCCTAAACTCTACATGATTAATGTTTCTTTTAACAGGAATGCCATATACACCCAGATACTTTGAACTATTCAACAAACGATCTCTTCTGCCTGTATGGGAATACAAAGATAAATTTCATGATGTACTAGAAAAACATCAGTGTTTGGTATTGGTAGGGGAAACAGGTTCTGGTAAAACAACTCAGGTAAGATATATCTAATAATCTATTATCAGTGAGCCAAAGGAAATAGAAGTCATAAATGAATTGACTTTTCTGTGTTGGTCTCTAATATCGATTTTGATAGTTTCAGTCAAGTATGAAAATTTTACATGGAGAAAAATAGTGATGCCATAAAAAAATTAAAAGCAAATTTTTCTGGTTGCCAGACATGCCAGATGAATCCTGAAATCTCATTATTTCAAAATAAACATTGTGTATAAAATGATATATATTTCATACAGATTCCCCAATGGTGTCTGGAATGGGTCAGAGCAAGATTCAATAAGAAGGGTGTAGCTTGTACCCAGCCTAGGAGAGTAGCAGCTATGTCTGTAGCACAGCGTGTGTCAGAGGAAATGGATGTGTGTCTGGGGTCAGAGGTTGGATACAGTATACGATTTGAAGACTGCACATCATCAAGAACTTTATTAAAGTAAGAATTAAAGTGAAATTGGACTGGTAAAGAAACAGAAACAGTAAAAAAATGCATACTTATGCTATTTCAAAAGCAATTGCCTGTAGGAAAAAATGATTGACAGATATTCTATTAAGCTCCAATTTACTGGACTGGATAGAAAATGTCAGCCAATGACAGACAGTATAATTATGTCTGAACTCATCATATCAACAAACGGCAGAGATGAGAATGAGAGCAGATCTAGTTAGCCCTTGACTATCTGTCTGTCCGCTTGAAACGCAAACTGTACCTGGAACTTTACTAAGTGATTGAAGATTTGCACTTCCTATTCATGTCTACAGAATAGCACATTAATTACTTTAATTATTCATAATCAAGCAATCCAATATAAAAATGTGTAAGTTTTATACTATACAGCCTTCATGCTAAACTTTGAATCCACTCAATTTTACAAAACAATTAGATTCTATTAGCCTGTGGGTATGATTTTTATAAGCCTTGATTTATGATAACTTGGTTTACATTATATGAAAAAACTATGTAGTTTTAAATTGAATATGTATATTAACAGATATATGACAGATGGTATGTTGTTACGAGAAGCTATGTCTGACCCTTTACTTGAGAATTATGGGATAGTTATGCTTGATGAGGCTCATGAACGTACACTGGCTACAGATATATTAATGGGTTTGTTGAAGGAAGTCAGTAAACAAAGAAAAGACTTGAAGATAATTATTATGAGTGCTACGTTGGATGCTGGAAAGTTTCAGGTATAAACACCCTTTGAAATTTCTGTTTTAGAATATCCCAAACCCTTAAAGTGATCCTAGAATTTTATCACAATAAAAATAGTAACGTTCTGTTAACAGTAATTATCAAAATTTATTGCAGGGGTAGTTACAAAACTACAATGGTTGTACTGAAATAATTGAAAATTTTCTTTGATTTTAGAAATAAATTACATATCTGCCTCCAGTTTTCTGAATAACATCTGTGAGAATTCAGAGTAACAAATGTACTTTATTCCTAGGCACATAGTAAAGCAATGTTCTAATTTATCATGCAATCAGCGTTGTAAGCTATACATATAAAAGTTTACCCATATTGTCTCCTGTAATTGTCTCCTGTACTCTTGCTTCTATTGAAACAATCCAATGGGATTACTGTAATTGAAATCAAAACACAATTTTCAAGTAGTTTGAGAGTTGTTCTATTTATTCCTGACATTGTATACAAAGAATGAACTTTGAATGTGGAATTTGCAATCTCAAGAAGTTTTATTTTTCATACTTGTTCACTCTAAAAAGAACTTTTAGACCGTACCCTATGGATGTGACTTCTACAGATTTTCATTGTCCAAAAATTGATGATTATTCAAAGTCTGGTAGTTCTCATCTAAATCATCTCTGTTGGCAGATATGCTAATAAATCATGAACACACACCTCAGGGGCTCATTTCTTTATGAATATTTAATAAACGAGTCCTTGTCAACTCTCTGCAATCAGATCATGTTGATAAAAGAACTATCTCTTATATATAATGTCTATTTTATTCCAGCATTATTTTGACAATGCTCCATTGATGACAGTACCTGGGAGAACTCATCCTGTGGAGATCTTCTACACACCAGAACCAGAGAGAGATTACTTGGAGGCTGCCATCAGAACTGTTATACAGATACACATGTGTGAAGAGATGGCTGGTGATTGTCTGCTGTTTTTGACAGGACAGGAGGTATGTTTAATGCCTTGTTTATGATCTGGCTTTATTTCATTTTACATAAAGATATGATAGTATTTTAAAGTTAAGTTTCACACCTGGTACTTATGATATTGAAGTAAGTATATGAATAAATACCTAACTGCAATCTTTCAAAAATAAGATGGAGAGTTGAATTCAAAGTTAAATACTTGATTGATGGGTTTTTTTCTGTATTTAGGCTTAAATTAAAATATTGTTTGTTTGCCCTTTACCGACCGACCCTATAAATTTGTTCCGCCTGAAAATCTTTTATTTGTATTTATCAGCAAGATTTTATTTTATTTTATTTTTTCGTTCCTACCAAAAATCTTTTATTTGTATTTCCCGCTCAAAACTTTTTTACCGGAATCCTCGGGTTTTATCTTTATCCTGAAAGGTCTAGTCCGTTTGGTATCACGTGAGCGTTTGACATGAACATTTGCATATAGAGTTTCAAAGCATTTGTTTGAAATCGATGTTGAACGCTTTGAAATCATGATATGACGTACGTTAACTCTGTATCTTTATACTTGAAGAGCAGGGTTCATTTACAAAAAAGTTCGTTTAATAATACAAAATTATCAACGTGTGTACAAACCGTAGTATTTTGTGTAAACGGACGTTGTATTCTATGTAGGGATGACCTTTTGTGATCCATAGATCAGGAAGATTATGTTAACGATGCCTTCGACCAGCATTGCTATATTATTTATATCTGACATGAACCAAAGGTGACAAAAGCCTGTGAAGTGGAGAATATTTGGCAGTAAAATCGCCCAAGTTTTCCATACAGATCATTTATAAATGCGATGTAAAATATGTGACAATTGAGTTTAAGTCTTGTAGCATTTTTATTAGAAACATAGGCACACACGGAAATTTAAACACTCTAGGGACTTTTTCTACTAGTAATGTATGTCTGCCCGGACATATTTTACCAGGACAAATTTATCTCTTACAGAAAACCCTTAGGTATAGGTAAGCGTACAAGGTACGTAGTACAGAATATTAGTGCAAGTTAAAACTCTTCAAAGTTCCAGGCATATATAAGGTGTCAGACCACCAATTAAAAATCCCTATCTGTTCAACCAAATTTTGCAATTTTCACAGCTTTCTAAATATTTTACCTTGAGTTTAACTTCAAGGAAACCAGGTATATCCTGAATTGTACATGTATCACCTTCCTACATGCCAATTTTCAACCAATGTTTAAAGTCTTGTAACAAATTTCTGATTTTGAAAAGACAGGTACTACCAAAATAACTCCCGGTTTTCTGGAAATCTTAAATTAGTGTACTATGTAGCGCATTAATCCTGAATTTTTAATGCAAACTCATAGACAAGTTAATTTTGGCTCAAAATGGGCTAAATATATTTCCCTTTCACCAAAAGTTTCATTTCTGCAAATTTGTTGGTTAGTTTAAGTAAACAATGACATCAAAAGCACTATTTTGTGTCAAAGTAGGACTACTTTTACATACGTTCTAAATTGGAGGGAGTAATTGGTGGTCTGACACCTATAAACGTTGAAAATATGCGGAACAGCTCTATATTTTGATATTTGAAAACAAAATAGTAGTGCATATGAATTAACTTCACATTCTACATGATTTTTTTTTTTCGAAGCGCAGTCCCAGAAACTTATTAGCAAAAGCAAAACAGACAAAAATGACATTATGTAGATTTTGTATCTATAAAATAAAATATTATACCTACCTGCCTACCCATGAAAAAAAATATACCGAGCCAAGTTATTTTTTTTTGGGAAAAAAAATAAAATATTTTACCTACCTACCTACCCTGTTTCAAAATGTAGGGTCGGAAAAGGGCAAACAAACAATATTTTAATTTAGGCCTTAGGCTATTTTGAATCTTTTTGAATTTGATTAAAGTTGAATTGAAAAATGCCAAATCTTTTTGATAATTGATATATTTCAGAATTTTTAAACTGTTATTCGTCAGGAACATGAATGATGTTTTTATTATAAGAACTACACGTAGGCTTTCCCTGGAAAAGCTAAATTGCCGGTTGAAAAAAGATTCTCAATAAAAAAAAAACATACTGTCATAAAATATCAAGTGCTCAACTAATATTAGAAGAACTGTGGGAAATAATTGCCCATAAGAATGTAATCATCATCTACAAAGTCTTCAATAATTGTTTTTTACTTTTTCTTTGCAAATCTGTTGCACAACTAGCTTAGATCTGGTGCTTGCTATAATATCATGAATATTTGATATTTCTTCAATTGTAGGAAATAGATGAAGCCTGCAAGAGAATACAGAGAGAAGTTGATAATCTTGGACCAGAAGTTGGAGACATGAAATGTATACCTTTATATTCTACACTACCACCAAACCTACAACAGAGAATTTTTGAGCCAGCACCTCCTAACAAGCCTAATGGAGCCATTGGAAGAAAAATAGTTGTGTCAACAAATATTGCAGAAACATCACTGACAATTGATGGTGTTGTTTTTGTCATAGATCCAGGATTTGCCAAACAGAAAGTAAGTGTTTAATTGAAGTTCAGCAAATTGTAAAGATCCATTGTAATGAATGAAAGAACTATTAAAAATATAAAAAAAACAAAAATTGATATATTATATTATATTTATATATTTTTTTTCAAACATAAGAAAGCTCAAAGTAAAACAAATGCTTACTGATGAATGATAGTGTGGCCCTTATGTAAAAAGGCATAAGAATCTTGTAATATTTCTTGATTTGCAATAAAATGGACCTAATAATTGTTAATATGTGAAAATAGTTCTTAACATTGTAACTTCTATATATAGGTATATAATCCACGTATCAGAGTAGAGTCATTACTTGTAACTGCCATCAGTAAAGCCAGTGCTCAGCAGAGAGCTGGTAGAGCAGGACGTACAAAACCAGGAAAATGTTTCCGTCTATATACAGAAAAGGCCTATAAACAGGAAATGCAAGACAATACATACCCAGAAATCTTAAGATCAAATCTTGGATCTGTTGTTTTACAGCTGAAAAAGCTTGGAATTGATGATTTAGTCCATTTTGATTTCATGGATCCTCCAGGTAAAGTTTTTAGTATAATGCTTCAGAAAATGAAGGTTTGTGCTTTTGCTCCTTATTGAAGACTTCTCTGTGTGACTATGAGATGTACTGCATTAAAAACACTGCCTATGAAATTATTTTGGTCAAGAAAATATGCACCACGTGTCTATTCTCTTATATTGCCTTTTGCCTTGTCATATTGAAGATCAAAAGTCATGAAAAATTTGGTTTAAAGCCAAGTATTGTTATTTGTTATAAAAGTTATTAAAAAAATTAGAACAAAAGTGAATGAAGAGGGTTATTTTTTTGGCTAACAAAGATTTGAAAATAACATGCTATGTAATGAATTTAGTATTGAATCAAAAAACATAGTAATTTAAGTAACAAGACTTTTTTTTTACTTTCAGCCCCAGAAACTTTAATGAGAGCTTTAGAGTTATTAAATTACTTAGCAGCTTTAGATGATGACGGAGAGCTGACAGAACTTGGGTCAATGATGGCAGAATTTCCACTTGACCCACAGTTAGCTAAAATGGTCATAGCAAGTTGTGATTTTGGATGTTCCAATGAAATCCTCTCCATTACAGCCATGTTGTCAGGTAGTAGATGTTTTATAATTACTATATTTTATCAATTGAATTCAATGAATTTCATTTCTATATTTTTTAATTTGTCTTTATATTTTCATTTTAAAGCTTGAAAAATAATGATATTGCTTTATATTATAACTAATCAAAGATAAAATTGCTTCAGAGTTTTCATACTTATGAATATTTCTGGATAAAGTTTTCATCCAGGGCACCAAGTTAAATGTTAAAGGAAGCTCTTAGAAACCGGGTGCTCTGGATAACATTCTGGCTTGCTTTTAGTTTTGACTACATGTATGATGATTAATGGCGATGGGGATGGGCCGTCTGGCCCCTACCGCATCCACCCTGTTTAGTCCCACAGTGCTTTGTGAGACCCACTGAAGCTAAGAAGGCCGCTGATGAAGCCAAGATGAGATTTGCACACATAGATGGAGACCACCTGACATTGCTAAATGTGTACCATGCCTTTAAGCAGAGTAAGTTGAAAAAATAGATGAATTTTAATGTTCTTTAGTTTATAATTTCATATTCTAATGATATAAGGGTAATGGAGTACAAAATTTAAACTCACTTTCACATGATGTATTAAATTTTAGATTCAAATTGTATGAATAAGGGTCAGGGAGTAGGGAGGTGATTAATGACTTCTAACACCTCTGTCTTGAATAAGATTATAAGAGCCCTCTGTCAATTTAATTAATCTCCTTTTAAAAAAAAAAATTAAATTCCTGAATGCTTCAAAAGTTGTCTGAAAATAAATGGATTATTTTTCATGCCCCTCTAAACTTGCATGTACTTCATAGTTTGTTACATATTTTATGTTTGCTTGTAAATTCAACTTGATCTTAAAGCTTGAAATTCTTATATATAAAGGTAACTTAAAATTTTATAATATACTTAATAATGGAAATTGTCGAAAAGACAACCTGACCAAAGAGTAAAAAAAAAAAATTTGAAGATGAAAAAATCTCTAATCAATAGAAATGTATTTCTGAAAACATTTGTTTAGAATATTTAATACATAAATTTGATTGGATTGAATACATATTTATGATTTCCGCTGATTCAATAATCTTCTGTTGTTTCACTATAGGTCAAGAAGATCCACAGTGGTGTTATGACAACTTTGTGAACTACAGATCATTGAAAAGTGCGGATAATGTGAGACAACAGTTGGCTAGAATTATGGACCGCTTTAATTTACGACGAACAAGTACAGACTTTTCCAGTCGAGATTACTACATCAATATCAGGAAGGCTTTGGTGTCCGGATTTTTCATGCAGGTATAAATCATTTTATTTAATTTCCTTTCAAGAAAGAAAAGTCTGTTTTTGTTTGTGAGTTAAGATTGTAGTGAGAAATTACGAACTAAGATTTAAGCAGAACCATTTTTGTTATGCTCCTTTTTCCTTAATAGAAGTTTATTCGATTAAATAAACACAATAGTCAGAAAGAATAATATATAAACTCAATTGATCGGTAAAAAAAACCAGACAAATACAATTTTAAGACAGAAGTTTGTATTAACAAATGTTTGGAATGAATAATATACTAATACAATTGTTAGATAGGCAACTGTCTAAAGATTCAGAATCTTTTTTACAAATTTAACCTGTTTAAATACAATTTTTATTTTTGAAAAATTCCTTGTGATGTCCCAGTTGATATCACATTAAGATAATAGACTATATGTATATTATATAAACCCCATTAAGTCAACTCCAACTCACTGTTACAAAGATTCAATTTATGCAGCTTTTCATGGTAAACTGTTTATTATCAATATTAATTTTGTCAAAACATGTATATTTTGATGAATTGTTCTTTTCTTAATATCCAATTTCAAGTATAACACATTTAATGTATTTACAGAGTATTCTTTAGTAATTGAATCGAAAATATTCACAATTCTGTCTTTTCTGAGAGCTATTCCAGAAAAAAAAAAATTTGAGGGGGGGGGGGGGGGTTGGAAGGCAGTTTTTGTCAGCACCCGCCACCCAGACAATTGTATTTGAGTATTATAGTGCCAGGGATCTCCATGGATGAAAATTGAACCATGGAGGAACTTTCACCATTACAAACCGTGTATACGCTGTACAGTGTAGCGCGATCGAAAGTATTTTATCCCTCCATACAAGGAATGGTGAACATGCTAATTCATTGCTTATTGAAATTATATTTATTTGAATTTTCATTATAGAATTAGAAGTGTCAATATGTTCATTTATTGCCGTTTTTAACCATTCAAATACCAAGTCTTCATGGTCCCCCCTTAGTCGAGAATGACCAAAAGCTGTCATGAAGGTCCCCATGTAGATCTCTTGTATTTTTGGTAATTGTTATGGGGGTCAAAAATCATATGATGTGGAAGCTTATTTTTCATGGACACTGTCAAATTCAGAACCCATTACCGGTATGGCTGATTTGCAGCAACAACAAAACGATTCGTACGGGTTATGAAAAAGGTTAAAGAGATTTGTAAAGCAAATGAAAAGGTTTTTAATGACTTTATCTGACAAATTGATGCTGTGCAACATGCATCTTTCGAGTCTGAATAGAAACCGGAAACGCGGATGTATCAATTTGATTGTAATATACGAAATGAATTCGGAATTACGATACGATATTTCTTTACAGGAAATATTTATAAGTTTTTACTTTTAAACTTTTAAAGTCATTTTAAATTATCGTTACAGCAGTACTCGAGTTATTTGTGATGAAATAATATTTACTGTTTTGCGTCTTATTTTGTACTTCTTAAAAAAGGGGGATGCTGATTGCGTAAGTCAAAATAAAGCACGTGTTCGACTTGTTAAACTGTTTTCTTTGTAACTGGATTATTAATTTATTTATTTAATCCAAATTATCATAATCATTTGCTGAAACTTAGTTGATTAATTCGACAAATGGATCGTCTATCCTCAGATAGTATTCTCCTGTCTGGTTTGTTGATCTACCTGTACAAGCTCAGGTACAAGTGATTAGCGATCTTAATCCGGATATCCCTCAGGCGTTAGAACTGTGTTGGATTATAACACAAAAAGCCTGAGGGTTATGCAATTACATGCATTTGATTATAATTGATAAAAAAAATGGCGTCGGGCTACAAAAAATGATGAAGTTTTGAACGATGGCGGAAGACAATTTAACGATGGCGCAAGATAATTTAACGATGGAGCGAGTCATTTGACGATGGCGCAAGACATTTGAACGATGGCGGGGCGCCATCGTTAAACAGGCCATGGAGATCCCTGATAGTGCATTATAGTGTGAAAAGTTGCTCTGATTTCCACCACCCATGTATTATTAATATAATGTGCCTTCCAACCCCCAATACATTTTTTTCTGGAATAGCCCTGAACAAAATCATCAGTCTTTGGTGGATTTGTAATATGTTGAACAAAGTCATCAGTCTTTGGTGAATTTGTAATATGTTGAACAAAGTCATCAGTCTATGGTGGATTTGTAATATGTTGAACAAAGTCATCAGTCTATGGTGGATTTGTAATATGTTTGTTTCAATTATGTTTGGTTTCTTTTAATGCAAAGTTTTGCATAATTTAGAATTAGAGTATTTCATTCATGTATTTATACATTTTCTTCAGGTTGCACATTTAGAAAGGACAGGACATTATCTTACAGTTAAAGACAACCAAGTTGTCCAGCTTCATCCTTCAACATGTCTCGATCACAAACCAGAATGGGTGCTTTACAATGAATTTGTATTGACTACAAAGAATTATATACGTACAGTCTCAGATGTGAAACCTGAATGGTATGGATAATGTATATAGCAAAAATTATTTAACTGATATGATATTTACTTTAAGATTTACATTAAAAGAAACAAAAATAGCAAGTAAGGCTTGATGAATGATATAATTTCAAAGATGAAACTTTTGAAATAGTTACAAAACTACAATACCTTTATATTTAGCAATGGCAAAGATATGCCAATCTGTTTAAGAAAGGTATGCTTTAAATTACAAAGAATACAATTCCAAAGACAAATGCTTTCTGTTTTGAAAGAGTTTTTCATAAAAAAAAAATAATAAAGAGTGAAGTCTTGCAA
The DNA here is from genome assembly GCF_963676685.1 of Mytilus edulis. Taxonomy (NCBI): domain Eukaryota; kingdom Metazoa; phylum Mollusca; class Bivalvia; order Mytilida; family Mytilidae; genus Mytilus; species Mytilus edulis. The sequence continues at coordinate 43,298,984 of NC_092347.1, forward strand.
AAATCGGTCACAAATAAATTGGTCATTTGTCATATAGATTTTAAATAGCGTAAAAACAAATTTAAAAGAAAAAAAAAGAAACAGACTTTTCATGTCCCAAAACATGTCAACTACTTAATTAAAATTGAGAATGGAAATGGGGAATGTGTCAAAGAGACAACAACCCGACCAAATAAAAAACAACAGCAGAGGGTCACCAACAGGTCTTCAATGTAGCGAGAAATTCCCGCACCCGGAGGCGTCCTTCAGCTGGCCCCTAAACAAATATATACTAGTCCAGTGATAATGAACGCCATACTAATTTCCAAATTGTACACAAGAAACTAAAATTAAAATAATACAAGACTAACAAAGGCCAGAGGCTCCTGACTTGGGACAGGCCCAAAAATGCGGCGGGGTTAAACATGTTTGTGAGATCTCAACCCTCCCCCTATACCTCTAACCAATGTAGTAAAGTAAACGCATAACAATACGCACATTAAAATTCAGTTCAAGAGAAATCCGAGTCTGATGTCAGAAGATGTAACCAAAGAAAATAAACAAAATGACAATAATACATAAATAACAACAGACTACTAGCAGTTAACTGACATGCCAGCTCCAGACTTCAATTAAACTGACTGAAAGATTATGATTTCATCATATGAACATCAGGCACAATCCTTCCCATTAGGGGTTTAGTATCATACCATCATAACATATATGAGAAGAACATAACCCGTGTCATGCCAACAACTGTTTTTATTTTTATGTCTGCGATCATTCTACATTTGTACAACTATATTTATCTCAAGTCTGAGCTCATTTGTGATGACTCACTATAGTTGGTTAACATAAACAGTTATTTATTAATAAATTTTATAAGAGCAGTCAAATTATTTTTGTATATTATCTAGCTATAACTCAACTTAGGTGGTAGTGATTGCAGTTTTGACACTTCTACTATTTTTAGTATCATTTTGAAATCAACCGTAACAGTTACTATTGTATAGAAATTGTAGTTCTATAATTATATGTTACTCATTTATGATTTTGTTCTGTTTTGTAGGTTAGTTGCAATAGCACCTCAATATTATGACATGGACAATTTCCCTCAATGTGAAGCTAAGAGACAACTAGAAAGAATTATAGCAAAGTTTGAATCTAAAAAGTTTCAACAGGAAGGAGCTGCAACGTATTGATGATATCGTGAAATTAGTTTTGTTATATATGTAAACAGTTACATTTAATGTCATCTGTGAAAGAATCATAGCTATCCTTCATTTTGTCTGCATTGTTCCTTTCTATAAGGGGAGACAACTTTTGAGGGTTGATATGATTCTTAATTGTTACGGTTAACATGGACATTCTTGTTGGCTGATGTTTTAATGATTACAGAAACATTCATTGCTGGTTTATTTATCACAAAGTAACTTACTGAAATAAACAATCATTACTGAAACAGCTTTGAAAGTTCTAGGTTAACATTGTACATTTCATCATATTTTGTCAATTTTATATGAGAGTAAATTATCAATATATCATGGTAAATGTCATTCTATAGTAAATGTATGAGACCAAGGATAGAGGGATTTTTTCTTTTGCATGTCATAAGACAACATTGCCTTTGTTTTCTCATACAACCTAGTATGTCTTGAAATTCTCCTTTATGTCGTTTCTGAGGTAAGCCCCTATATTATACAGAAAATGGTAGTTGTGTGTTAATCACACTAGCTGACTAGGACTTTTAAATACTTGAAAGGTTAAATGACATATTCTGTCGTATTATTTCTTCAAATGTCTCAGTTTGCTCAGCATAGTTAGGCTATCATGATTTAGCAGTGTTATACATAGATAAATACTTCATAATTGCATTATACAAATTTTATGTCATATAAGAATTGGGGAAACTGCATACATTTGAGAGCAACAAAAACAAAAGAGCAATAGGGTCCCATAAAACCGTCAAAACATCTTAATGTCACCTGCTTTAGAGAGATTTGCAACATTAGTTTATTAAAAACGCCGACCTTGCAAGGGCTGTATAGCCAGTCAAGGTCGTTAAAAACTTCCATCACCATGTCAGCACTGATGCACCTGCAGATATACCATGTGACAAATTTTGTATCACAAAACTCAAAGTTTAATGGTTTATTTACTTAATGGTAATTTTCCTGATGATTTGGGGAATTAAAGGCTGTAGTTTCAATAGTAAGTATAAATCACTGCAACTACACATTCTTCACATTATTACAGTAGCTAGCTGTATAACTGTTAACAGAAGTAAATAATATGGAAATTATGGCAGAAAGGTATTTGGGAACATTCAAATATCTAACTACTACTAGTAATCTTGAATTCACTGATTTAGTATGCAATGCATTCTGGGTAATATCAAAAGTGTACACCAAAATGTTGTGATTTGTTAAAAATGTCATAAAAACAATGCAAATTCAACTAATCATGTGACTTTTTTTTCTATTTGGGATGCAAACAATAGAATTACCCATAGTTCTTCATATAGTGAAACGCCCAATTGATGTGTACTTGTTTCATAAAATAATCCAATAGGGATCACAACAGTGTATTGTATGGACATGCAAGGACATACATCAAAAGAACTTAGTCTAGTCCTATGCAGTTTCGTATGTAGATTTTCTCTAAGAGTACTGGACCTGAACAAGCATCTAGATATTGACTTTTTATGTCTATCAATTTATACCACCATGAATACATTGAGTCTGAAGAAGCATAAATGTCCGATATTAAGAGGAGGAAGTGATTAAATCTAGTACACTGTGGTGGTGACTGTCAAGGACTAAATAGAAATAAAAATAATAGTTGAGGATATTTTTTTTATTAATATTAAATTAGGCTGTGCAGTGGGTTTTTTTTTAAACAGCTTTATAAAGAGTATATCCCAGTTTAAAGGTAAATTTTTACTGAAAGATTATGTTAACTCATTTTATTGTTGTCTATGATTAAAATTGTTATAAAGAGAACATGTTCATATTTATGAGATTTATTTTATGAGCTTTTTAGCTCACCTGACCTGAAAGGTCAAGTGAGCTTTTCTCATCACTTGGCGTCCGTCGTCCATAAACTTTTACAAAAATCTTCTCCTCTGAAACTACTGGGCCAAATTCTATCAAACTTGGCCACAATCATCCTTGGGATATCTAGTTTAAAAAATGTGTGGCGTGACCCGTCAAACCAACCAAGATGGCCGCCATGGCTAAAAATAGAACATAGGGGTAAAATGCAGTTTTTGGCTTATAACTCAAAAACCAAAGCATTTAGAGCAAATCTGACATGGGGTAAACTTGTTTATCAGGTGAAGATCTATCTGCCTTAAAATTTTCAGACGAATCGGACAACCTGTTGTTGGGTTGCTGCCCCTGAAATGGTTATTTTAAGGAAATTTTGCAGTTTTTGGTTATTATCTTGAATACTATTATAGATAGAGATAAACTGTAAACAGCAATAATGTTCAGCAGAGTAAGACCTACAAATAAGTCAACATGACCAAAATTGCCAGTCGACCCCTTAAGGAGTTATTGCCCTTTATAGTCAATTTTTAACAACTTTTCATCATTTTTTGTAACTTTTCTAAAAATCTTCTTCTCTAAAACTACTTTGCCAAATTTAATCAAACTTGGCGACAATTATCATTGTGGTTTATAGTTTTAAAAATGTGTCCGATGACCCAGCCTACCAAACAAAATGGCCGACATGGCTAAAATTAGAACATAGTGGTAAAATGCAGTTTTTGCTTTATATCTTTGAAACCAAGACATTAAGGGCAAATCTTTCAAGATTTTAATGTCCATCAGAATAAGATATATCCCCTCACAAATTTTCAGTTGAATCGGACAACCTGTTGTTGCTGCCCTTAAATTGGTTATTTTAAGAAAATTTTGCAGTTTTTGGTTATTATCTTGAATACTATTATAGATAGAGATAAACTGTAAACAGCAATATTGTTCAACAAAGTAAGATCTACAAATAAGTCAGCATGATCAAAATTGTAAGAGGACCCCCTAAGGAGTTATTGCCCTTTAGAGTCAATATTAAACAACTTTTCCTCATTTTTGTAACTTGTATAAAAATCTTTTCTAAAACTACTTGGCCATATTTAACCAAACTTGGCCACAATCATAATACTAGGGTATCTATTTTTTAAAAGAGTGTCTAATGACCCCGCCTACCAACAAAGATGGCCGACATCAGTAAACACATTAACAGGTGAGTGACACAGGCTCTTGAGAGCCTCTAGTTTAATTTTTGAGGACTTGTTTGCTTTCATTGGTATTGAAAAGATTGAATGTTTTGGGGTTATAAATTCTTGATATGTGATCAAGAAAAATAGCATACAGTCTGATATTTGTTCTGGTTTTTAGCTCACCTGGCCCAAAGGGCCAAGTGAGCTTTTCCCATCACTTTGCATCCGGCGTCGTTAACTTTTACAAAAATCTTCTCCTCTAAAACTACTGGGCCAAATTAAACCAAACTTGGCCACAATCATCATTGGGGTATCTAGTTTTAAAAATGTGTGGCGTGACCCGGTCAACCAACCAAGATGGCCACCACGGCTAAAAATAGAACATAGGGGTAAAATGCAGTTTTTGGCTTATAACTCAAAAACCAAAACATTTAGAGGAAATCTGACATAGGGGTAAAATTGTTTATCAGGTCAAGATCTATCTGCCCTGAAATTTTCAGATGAATCGGTCAACCTGTTGTTGGGTTGCTGCCCCTGAATTGGTAATTTTGAGGAAATTTTGCTGTTTTTGGTTATTATCTTGAATATTATTATAGATAGAGATAAACTGTAAACAGCAATAATGTTCATCAAAGTAAGATTTACAAATAAGTCAACATGACCGAAATGGTCAGTTGACCCCTTTAGGAGTTATTGCCCTTTATAGTCAATTTTTAACCATTTTTCGTTAATCTTAGTTATCTTTTACAAAAATCTTCTCTGAAACTACTGGGCCAAATTAATTCAAACTTGGCCACAATCATCTTTGAGGTACCTTGTTTGAAAAATTTGTCCGATGACCTGGCCATCCAACCAAGATGGCCACCACGGCTAAAAATAGAACAGGGGTAACATGTAGTTTTTTGCTTATAACTCTGAAACCCAAATCATTTAGAGGAAATCTGACAAGGAGTTAAATTGTTAATCAAGTCAATATATATCTGCCCTGAAATATTTAAATGAATTGGACAACCGGTTGTTGGGTTGCTGCCCTCCAATTGGTAATTTTTAAAGAAATTTTGCTGTTTTTGGTTATTATCTTGAATACTATTATAGATAGCGATAAACTGTAAACAGCGATAATGTTCATCAAAGTAAGATCTACAAATAAGTCCACATGACCTAAATGGTCAATTGACCCCTTAAGGAGTTATTGCCCTTTATAGTCAATTTTTAACAATTTTCATTAATTTGGTAAATTTATGTAAATTTTTACCAAATATTTTTCTCTGTTACTAATGGGCAAAGTTCATTATAGATATAATTGATAATTGTAAGAAGCAAGAATGTTCAGTAAAGTAAGAACTTCAAACACATCACCATCACCAAAATACAATTTTGTCATGAATCCATTTGTGTCCTTTGTTTAATATGCACATAGACCAAGGTGAGCGACACAGGCTCTTTAGAGCCTCAAGTTCGTAAATCTTAGTAATCTTTTACAAAAATCTTCTCCTCTGAAACTACTGGGCCAAATTAATCCAAACTTGGCCACAATCATCTTTGGGATATCTAGTTTAAAAAATGTATGGCCTGACCCGGCCAACCAACCAAGATGGCCGCCATGGCTAAAAATAGAACAATGGGGTAAAATGCAGTTTTTGGCTTATAACTCAAAAACCAAAGCATTTAGAGCAAATCTGACATGCGATAAAAGTGTTTATCAGGTCAAGATCTATCTGTCCTGAAATTTTCAGATGAATCGGACAACCTGTTGTTGGGTTGCTGTCCCTGAATTGGTAATTTTAAGGAAATTTTGCTGTTTTTGGTTATTATCTTGAATATTATTATAGATAGAGATAAACTGTAAACAGCAATAATGTTCAACAAAGTAAGATTTACAAATAAGTCAGCATGACCAAAATGGTCAGTTGACCCCTTTAGGAGTTATTGCCCTTTATAGTCAATTTTCAACCATTTTTATGCCCCACCTACGATAGTAGAGGGGCATTATGCTTTCTGGTCTGTGCGTCCGTCTGTCTGTTCGTCCGTCCGTCTGTCCTGCTTCAGGTTAAAGTTTTTGGTCAAGGTAGTTTTTGATGAAGTTTAAGTCCAATCGACTTCAAACTTAGTATACATGTCCCCTATGATATGATCTTTCTAATTTTAATGCCAAATTAGAGTTTTGACCCCAATTTTACGGTTCACTGAACATAGAAAATGATAGTGCAAATTTCAGGTTAAAGTTTTTGGCTTCAGGTTAAAGTTTTTGGTCAAGGTAGTTTTTGATGAAGTTGAAGTCCAATCAACTTGAAACTTAGTATACATGTGCCCTATGTATGATCTTTCTAATTTAAATGCCAAATTAGAGTTTTGACCCCAATTTTACGGTTCACTGAACATAGAAAATGATAGTGCAAATTTCAGGTTAAAGTTTTTGGCTTCAGGTTAAAGTTTTTGGTCAAGGTAGTTTTTGATGAAGTTGAAGTCCAATCAACTTGAAACTTAGTATACATGTGCCCTATGATATGATCTTTCTAATTGAAATGCCAAATTAGAGTTTTGACCCCAATTTTACGGTTCACTGAACATAGAAAATGATAGTGCAAATTTCAGGTTAAAGTTTTTGGCTTCAGGTTAAAGTTTTTGGTCAAGGTAGTTTTTGATGAAGTTGAAGTCCAATCAACTTGAAACTTAGTATACATGTGCCCTATGATATGATCTTTCTAATTGAAATGCCAAATTAGAGTTTTGACCCCAATTTTACGGTTCACTGAACATAGAAAATGATAGTGCAAATTTCAGGTTAAAGTTTTTGGTCAAGGTAGTTTTTAATAAAGTAGAAGTCCAATCAACTTGAAACTTAGTATACATGTTCCCTTTGATAAGATCATTCTAATTTTAATGCCAAATTAGAGAATTTATTCCATTTTCACAGTCCTTTAAACATAGAAAATGATAGTGCGAGTGGGGCATCCGTGTACTGTGGACACATTCTTGTTTCGTAAATCTTAGTAATCTTTTACAAAAATCTTCTTCTCTGAAACTACTGGGCCAAATTAAACTAAACTTGGCCACAATCATCATTGGGGTAACTTGTTTAAAAAATGTGTGGCTTGACCTGGCCAATCAACCAAAATGGCTGCCACGGCTAATAATAGAACATAGGGGTAAAATGCAGTTTTTGGCTTATAACTCAAAAACCGTATCATTAAGAGAAAATCTGACAGGGTTTAATTGTTCATCAGGTCAAGATCTATCTGCCCAGATGTTTTCACATGGATCGGACAACCGTTAGGTTACTGTCCTGAATTGGTAATTTTAAGGAAATTTTGCCGTTTTTTGTTATTATCTTGAATATTATTATAGATAGAGATAAACTGTATACAGCAATAACGTTCACCAAAATAAGATCTACAAATAAGTTTACATGACCAAAATAGTCAATTGACCCCTTAAGGAGTTATTGCCATTGTAATTTTTAACATTTTTCATAAATTTTTGTAAATTTTTAGATAATATTTTCCACTGTAATTACTGGGCCAAGTTCATTATAGATAGAGATAATTGTAGCAACAAGAATGTTCAGTAAAGTAAGATCTACAAACACATCACTATCACCAAAACACAATTATGTAATGAATTTATCCGTGTCCATTGTTTAATATGCACAAGACCAAGGTGAGCGACACAGGCTCTTTAGAGCCTCTAGTTTCTGTTTGCAAGTGGTTTTCGTATACCAACAAAGATGTACTGTTCACAACAGTCAGCCGACAAAGATTGTAATAATTTTCTAAATAGAACGTTTCTGACAGCGACATCTTATCTGTGTTTCACTGAGGCACTTGTCTCATATCCCCCCTCCTATATACCTTAAGTTGTGAAAATGATCAAAAGCTTTGCAATCTCGATGTCGGCGGTTAAGTAAACATAGTACTATTTCTGTTATATTATTATATAGCCCCTCCCACTTTTCATTACAATCAAGGATCAGCCATTGACAATACAGTAAAATAGAAACCAGAGTTAAATGTGTCATTTTTCACCAGAACAAAAAAAAACCAGAGAACTAAATAGAAGATTATAACTTTAATAGATCATTGCTAGCATACAAACAAGTAGTTGGGTGACTGAGGATTCCGACATTCATAAAATATTAAATGACAAGTAACACACACGCACAGATATATTCATATACATACTCTATATATTAATTTACATAAATATAATTCAGCTCTCAATATTTTCAATAACTGTAAATAATAGTGCCTACATATAGTCCGCTATACTTTGGAATTTCTTTGCAAACTCCAGCATGTTGGACACGCTAACGGAAGTTCATGCTTTAACACAAATATATTATGTAAATGGTTGTTGATGTTTGGACACATAGTAGATGGGTATATATTTGAAACTTTCGCAATTCCAAGACGTTCACATGTACAGGAGTCGTCTGATTTGACAAAGAAGGCATTATTCGAATTGACCGGTCTCTGCTTTTTACGCATCTTCTGTTTACTTGAATTTATTCTTTCTTGGCTCTGTGCATTTATTTCCCGGCAGGTATGAGCAGTTAAACTTGTAAGTTCTAGTTCGTATTCATCCACGTTTCCTATGTCAAAAATTCCTTTTAATCGCCGTCGCTTTTTGGAGTATTCACTTGTGGAGCAAATCTGATCATCGTCCATTAGTCTACATAAAGAAACAGAAAATATATAATTCCTATTCGAATGACATTGAAAGGTGTAATCAGTACATGCATGGCGGAAGAGTTTTTAAAAGACATACACCCCCTTTTTGATTGGAAAGGATATCATTATTTTAGCATAAAATTGTTAAAAAAAAAGAAACTCGCATCGCTCCGCTCGGCGGTAAATAATACGTTTTCTAGAATTACGCGCCCTTTCAAAAATTCTGAATCCATCTTAGTATTTTGATCGAAATTTTCAGAGATGACTATTCATTAGGTGGCACTAAAAGAGTCACATATCTACTCTTAACAACATGGGTAGTCTAGATGTTAGGAACGTTTGCTGTATGTGAACCGTCTATATTTGTTTGTTTACTATGATGTGTTAGAATGCTTCATTTCTTTTAGAAGAAGCTGGGTTTATTAATTGAAACTTAAGACTCAGAATGATGACATCCGACATCCGGAATAATGTCCTTTTACTGTTTTGTATTGATAAAATTGAGAATTGAAATGGGGAATATGTCAAAGAGACGACAACCCGACCAAAGAGCAGAAAACAGCCGAAGGCCACCAATACATGGGTCTCCAACTCAGCGAAAAATCCAGCACCCGGAGGCGGGCCAGAGGGTCATGACTTGAGACAGGCCAAAAATTGCGACGAGATTAACTTATACATATTTTGTGAGATCACAACCCTTCCCTATACCTCTAGCCAATGTAGACTGAAGAAACACATGTGGACTAGCTGCAGTTACTGACATGTTATCTCTAGACTTGAATTAAACTGATTACAAGAGTATGTCTTCATCATATGAAAATCTAACACAATCCCTCCCGCTAGGGGTTTAGTATCATGCCATCATTATTATGATGAAATTAGGAAAAGCACATAACTCGTATCAAGCCAACAACAGCATGGCTTTAGAATAAATGTATTCATGATTTCCGATGCAAAGGCTATATGAGAGAATCAATATATTAAAATCAGCATACCCCATCTATAACGATCTGGCAGCAATATCGCAATTATATCCCGGTTTTGAATAAGTCTGTTTTTAAAAAGGTTTGGTTAGCTTTTGAGGTGAATGCCGACATTTTTGTCCTTTGTAAATAATATAACCATAAAAGATTTAGTAAATATTTTGATAGCGTGTTATATTTTTTCAGTAGAACAAAGATTTCTCAAGTTTCGTTAAAAGCAAATACGTTGTTACATACACAAGCGAATCGAGCAAGTTGAGATACATATATAAACAACCTAAGATGGTTACAAGGGAACATCACCATCTAAAATAGATAAATAACAATTAGAAAGGAAAAATCATCTCTTCCAGTTTATCATATATTTTGGTTACTCATACCTTTGGTATGAAGCTTCCCGTTAAGGTTAGATATCTAAGAAAGGGCAGCGTTCAGTGTTTAATATAAGCTTTATTTAAAGTCAGTTCAGCAGGATATATATCTAGTGTACATACTGGAGTCGTCGTTATTGAGAACCAATCAATATATCATTCAAATATTTAAAAGTGTTTTTTAATAAATTTTTGTATCAGATGTTGTTTCGATGGGTCTTTACTGGTTGATCTAAGTCATACATTGTAACTCATAACAATACAGAAAAAGGTCCGCAATAAATGATATACGGAATCCTCATAGCAAACAAAAATGTTATCTACTAAACAGTCGGGTTTCAAATCAGAACATAGTTCTGTTGTTTGTTGTTACTAAAAAATGACGTAAAAGATTTTGAACATATGGTAATCCGCCTTTCATGTCGATATAAACCTTCCGGACGCCTCCCTGTATTTGTTGATAGTTTCATTAGCTGTTTTTGTTATCGTCCTTTGACAAATTATAATCCAGCGGTTGGCTAACTTGATATTCTTCCTCAAACTACAGTAACTGTAATATCCTCACCCGGGTACCTGCGGCACACCCTACTACTCCAACTGAACTCTTTCGTTTGTTTTTTAATCCCGCAGATAAAGATATTCAAGTTAAGTAGGAAAAATAGTTTTGAATAGGTACTGCCTATTTGAGGTTGCCTCAACTAAATTGAACAAGAGATCGGCCTTCATAAATTGGAAGAAATTCACTATTCAACCGGGAATTCTTTTGTCTGTCCTTCTATGCAACTGTTCCCTTAAAGACACCCCTCAGAAAAAAAAGCTTAACTTAAAAATAATATTATATGACCAAAAATTATATCATCATACCTTCAGTTGATTGTCCACTCTTGTTCCAACGTTTTGATATTTCAAATAATGACGTCACAGTCAACCAGCAACATGACGTCCATATAGGTATGCATTTCATTTGCGCCAATTAAAAATATCTTCATAACTATGGTTATTTATATCCGGCATGTAGCAAAAGTTGCGAAGGCGAGTCTGTGTTTCATTCTGGTTTCCTCTCTCTGTATCTTGATTCCATTTTATATTTATAAAAAAGACGATGAGGTATGATTGCCAATGAGATGTAACTCTCCACGAGAGACCAAATTAGCACATAAATTAACAACTATAGTTCATCGCACGGCTTCAACAATGAGCAAAACCCGTACCGCATAGTCAGCTATAAAAGGCCCCGAAATGACAATTCAAATGAGAAAACTAACGGCCTCATATGTTTGTATTCTGGCTCATGATGAATTTTTAAAATGGTAAAATATTTGCTTCGCTATCTATACAGTGTATATAAAATGCGAATCCAGACTCGCATACGACAGTGAAAATAAACTAAATGCAGTACTATTTTAGAATAAAGGATGGTGGGAAAAAACTTTTTTTACTTTATGAAAACACAAAAAATAATTGATTTGAATGTATGTTTTAACACTATTTCGTCAGAAATTATAACTTTTTAATGTATTAAATAACAGGATTAAAGTCCAAACGAGTGTAATTGAAGCAGCGGAATCCATAATATTGATTACTGAATGCGATTCATTTTATCTGTAAATGATAGGCATTATCAACGTTAGTGCGATAATTTCTTATGTGTAATTTTAGGAGGTGCGATGAATTTTCATTGTGGATTTACATGATTTTTCGATATGCACCAACTAAAAATAGTCTTTTAAAAAAATGACTTTGATATTGATGATTTTTACAATTTAAAATGCAAGCTAGTAGTAGATGTTTACCGTTGGATATGCACGTTTATAACCAAAGTATGGTTGATCCCGGACGTTTCGCGTTGTTTACCATTCGTCGATTTTTTTTTCTGTACGATTGTTGTGTGTTTTCGTCCGACTTCTTTACTGTTATCATATGACGTTTCATTACTATGTGATGTTACTGTTATCATATGACGTTTCATTACTATGTGATGTAGATTAAGACCAAAACCGAAAACTGTTTATTAATTCAGTGACATGGATTGGCCTAACTGTCCAAGATATATGTAATCTATGATGACATGTCAAAGGAATGGATATATTTTATCACATATAGATCTGGGCAAATTATTAAAGAAAATATAATTGAATATATTAGCAATAAATGCTATTTTTACAAAATTTATTGATATATTTATCTCAAGCTTGAATTCACAAATTATGAATATATAATGAATCCTTTAGACTTCATAAATGTCGTTACAGAGTCGGATGCATTAAACCTTTATATGAGGAAAATTTATTAATATGTTTCTGTGAAAATGCATTGCATATACAATGGAGATGAATCGCCCCTATATAGTAAAATGAAAGTCTAGAATCATTATTCGAGAGTAAACATCAGTCGCATAACGGAGACAGCATATTTAATTTTATATCAACACGCTGAATGACAAACTGTGATCTGTTCAAAGGGGCACTGGCTGCGAGATCAGATAAAAAAATCAAAAATAGGATTTGTTTTGTTCAATCATTAATGAAAGTGAAATAGTGAAATAATAATTCGCTTTTAGCAGCAAGTATGGTTAAATTTTTACAAAATAAGCTAAGACACATTGAAGATTAATGTATTCACTTGAATAATTCGTACTCAGTGAATCCGTATCCATGTGAACTTTAATTGAGGGTGGTAAAGGGTTATTTTCGTGCAACGTGATCGCCGTTTTTTATTTCACGTTCAACGTGTTTTTACTTTTTTATTTGACGTACAGTCGTGCAAGACGGGTGCCTCGTTCAACGTGTTCTGCTTATTTAATTTTACGTGCATCGTGATTTTCAAAGTCTTATTTTGCGTGCTCAGTATTTTTCAAATAAAATTCAAACACTTGGCAGGGATCGTCAAGAAATACTTTTTTAAAAGCCGTAAACCAATTATATCATAAATGTGTATACTAAATCGGGAATATCAAGTAAAACAAACAGTTAATATATACAAGAAGGTCACAAAAGGTTCAAATAAAAGTATTTATTTTTCGTGCAACGTTCATTACAGAAATTATTTCACGTTCAACGTGAAATTATGTCTTAGTTCACGTTTTTTTTCGTGCAAGCACCCCCCCCCCCCCCCCCCGCCCTTTACCACCCTCTTAATTTAACCCCTTAGCTTGAGATGGATAACGCACGAATCTTGCATGATGAGTCATTAAAGTGAAACAACGGTAAATCATTTGATTGACTGATTTGATCGACAAAAAAACGTTCTTCTCCAGGTAAAAACGATGATTAACCTATATTTTTAATCCATTATATGAAATTAAATAGATCTAGAAAAATCCAATTGCACAAGTTCGTTTAATCGATTTATATATCTATATTTATGTTTATATACCTTATATGACCATTGGAGGTTTTCGTAGGACAACTCGATAGTTAATACTAGAAGCCGGGCGTCTAGACTAAAGTACTCACGAAATGAAGCTTCCTATTATCGAGCCCATGCTCAGTAAATTCCACAACATAATCATAATATATGCTACAAAATACAGTTAATAATTAGCTATGCATGTACACAGCACCCTTAGTAATGCTACTGGGAGGGTGGGTGGGAAAGCTAGCAAAAAAGAAGCGTGCAGCCATGAGCAGTTACTGAGAAAGCATGGTCCAAACTGAAACGAGGCTGGGTATTTGGGGTCTGCAAGACCAAGCGGGAGCGCGCCAAATTTAAACCTTCGTGCTAAAAACAAATTTACAAATAAATTGAACTTTACCTTACTTGGTATAAAAACAAAAACATAAGACAATATGGCAATATTTAATAGCTTGGTACCCCCAAGCTAAAAACCCCCCAATTACATACATGCCCCCAATCTTATGACAAGCATTGAAGTAATATAAAGTCCCAAACCCAAAGAGGGGGAAATTAACGTGGTAAAAGGGTACTGAAGGTAGAGATGGCTTTCAGCCGTTTATCCATATCACAATCTATGTACCGAGAAAAACAATCACTTGACCAATAACCTAACAATTTTATGTCATCGTCTGAAAGGCCCACTTTGCTACCCCATGTCGCCGCGCCTCTGCGAAAAGAATGGCCTCCATAACTAAGGTGGTCCAACTTCATTAGTTGTAATGTAAAACGAAAGGCATTCAGGAAAACTGTGTATGTCAAACATGAAGTATCTGATAACCGAAAAAGGGGATCCAATGGTTCTCCTACCAAGGCAAGCACCTTAGACATGGCTGCAACTGGGCACAGTGGGTGATTATACAAATGAGGTAGCACTACTTCTATTGGCTTGGAACGAAACTGAAGGGTTTTGATGACTTTAAGACGTACGAGCATACCCCAGCTGCAAGGCAAGACATCTATTCTGCGTAAGTTGAACTCTGGGTTAAAAGTTCCTTTAACTAGAAATTTATTGGGTCGTAAGAAACCAAAAAACCCCGTCAGACAAGCCGCCCAAAATACAATGTTATTATGGTTTGACATATCAAGTACTTTTTTCATACTCAATAAAAGTTCGGGTGTAACTGGCGCTTTACAAGATTGGTTTGTACCTAATTCTCGTTTAACACCAGTTAACAAGTGTTTTATATTCCACGAATTTGAAATAGGATCTTGCAAGTTGTGCATTTTATGCAAAATAGATATAATGTTAATATAAGAACGTATGGAACTATAAGCAAAGTGTTTTTTATCCACTAAATAAGCCACGTAAAACTCAACTGTTTTTTCATCACAAGGCACCGCTTTAAACTCATACTCTTCACAAAACTGAACGTACGTCTTCAAATGCGTACGATACGTTCCTGATGTTGATTCAGCCCACCCCTTGGTTTTCAAGCGTCCTACAGTTATCTCCAAGTCTAATGGCCGGCTTGCACCATCTACAAATATAAAATTCATAGACACGTGTCTCAACAGTTCGTCTGCACTAAAAGAAATATAACTATAACTTGTTAAGATATCATACAGTCTTGAAAGTTGGCCTTCCTCATGCAGCCTGGATGCAGCATCCGCTATAATGTTGCAACGTCCACTTAGAAATTTTCCTTTCATGTCAAAGTTATACCTCGCGGACAGCCAAAACAAGTCCCTTAATAAACTCATTAACACATTGTTTTTTGTCGATCCCTTGTTTAGAATACATTTTGTAGTCAGTTAGCACAATTACAGTTTTATTTTGCCACAAGTGGCCCCAACGAAGCACTGATAAAACAACAGCCAATGTTTCTTTTATGTTTATATGTTCCTTTCGGAAAACCGGAAAATCAATAGCCCAATTCACATAAAAATAATCTCCGTTATAATAGCCACCGCCTCCTAACGAAGAAGCGTCAGTTTGTAAGGAAGTGATAGGCTTGAAATCTATGAATTTAACAGTTCCATTAAATACACTCATAAAGTTTAACCACCAAGAAATGTCAGCTTCAAATTCAGAATTCAATAAAACTTTGTCATTGCGGTTTTGTGCGCTGGAAATAGAGTTAATCAAACGTCTGAGAAAAGTTCTTCCTCCCTTGACCATTTGGCAGGCCCAATTTAGTTTACCACAAAGAGATTGAATCTGTTTAATACTTGCACGTTTACGCTTTTGAAAAGACAATAATAAATTATAAAAGTAAGACTGTTTCTCCGGTGGCATAGTAAGAGTCAATTCACGAGTGTCTATAATTATACCTAAAAAAGTAATGCGTTGTGCTGGTCCTTCAACCTTAGACCAGTTTATGTTATATCCTAATTCTCGTAAAGTACGAATCAATAAATGTAACCCTCTATTACAATTAAACATTGTATCTTCAATAACTAGAAAATCATCCAAATATGCAATACACGTAATATTATATCTACATTTCATTATTATACACACTGCTTCGCTTAATTTTTGGAATATTTTTGGACTCCGGGAGTGCCCAAAAGGAAGCTTAGAATCAAACATATATGTAGGACTATCATCACCTAAGAACGTCCACTTTAAACCTGTTAAATTGTGATCTGAAACATGGCAACACACGGATCTATAAGCACTTTTTAAATCGATTTTTGCAAGAAAACTATTAGGTTTGATGAGCTTTAAAGCGTGACGCATATCCATATAAGCACAATTAGTATCACTAGTATACGAATTTAATGAAATTCCAATCGGTTGACTCGCGTCGTGTATCAAACGAATATCTCCATTTGGCTTCGGCACGGCCCCTAATGAGCTCACAATTGTCGGAATAGATTTTGTTACGATATAATTTCCTAATTCTATCTCTTTCTTAATTTGATTTTCAACTTTTGACCTGTATCTGAAAGCGGACGAATAGTTTTCTCTATTAACCGGATAATGCGGACCAAATTTTATACACAAATGAAATCCATTTTTTACTCCATCTAAAATATATTCACGGTCTTCTATGTCTATAGGCAAAAGACGACCCCAAGCCTCGAAATGCAAACCATTAGTCGTAGAGGTCGCCTTTCTATTCACGACTATTCCTGATTTTGAGGCAGTTCTAAGTTTTTTGGCTTATTTGTGGGTTGAGAATGACCGTTAAGCGCCGAATGCGCATTAGAGAAGCAAATCGCACAGCTATGCATCATTCTGCAATCCGATCGAAAACATGAATTGGAATTAAAATTTCGACAAATTTCTCTCCCATCTGGTAAAAACGGACCTTTGCGGCGCTCGTCTATCCCTGGCCTAGAATTCCTTCCCCTACCTTTAGATGCTCCAACCGACGCTTCAGAAAATGCTCGAAATGTAGGGTTGTCACGTTTAGACACCAACTGGAAATCGCGTAAATCCTGGCGATAAATTCCCCATTCGAATAATTCATCGGCCTGTTTTTGGCGATACTCTTTATCATATAATAACACGGAATACCAAACATTCCTGGTCGCTAAACGATAAATGTCAGCCGTATAGTTAAGATAACCCTGAATGTTACTAAGACGCTTTTGCTTGAGCAATTCTTGCATAATTCTGATGTTGGCGTACCCCCATTCTTCGATCGTTACCTTATCTAGAGTTTTCTTTTTACCGACACGGAACTCGACCTCGCCTCCGAGAGTAAAAGTTTGGAATTGTTCAACAGGTTCTGGCCATATGAAAGATAAGATTTGAAGTGCATTTTGTTCCTTGTTAGGTTGCGAAAAGTTTATAGGCTCACCTGTTGCAGAATGCTGTTGTAAGGATGATGGTTGCAGTCCCTCGGGGAGTGTCAAAGTAGACCTGTGTATTGTTCGCAAACTTTCTTTCTCCTTCTCTATTTGCTGGCGTAAATGAGCCTTCTTACTCTCAATTTGAGCCTTCTTACTCTCAATTTGGAGTTCTTTCAATTGTTTTTCGAGTTCACTTGTTTCCATTTCAGAATTATCATGTGCAGTGTCCAGTTTCGGATTCGCCGTTCCACCGTTTTCCTGGTCAAGTTCCTCGAATGATTCTTGGAAGTCATCATCAGATTCGTTAGAATCCATTTGTTTCTGTTTACCGGCTCTCAAACTCTCGATAATGTCTCTTAACTTTTCAGCATCGTGTCCCTCGGCCATCGCGTTTTGAGAAAGCTAGCAAAAAAGAAGCGTGCAGCCATGAGCAGTTACTGAGAAAGCATGGTCCAAACTGAAACGAGGCTGGGTATTTGGGGTCTGCAAGACCAAGCGGGAGCGCGACAAATTTAAACCTTCGTGCTAAAAACAAATTTACAAATAAATTGAACTTTAATTTTTAGACTTTTTAAATAATTTGGATTAATGTTTTGATTGTTAAATATATTAAATCAAATATGAGAATTCAGAAAGTCAAATAGGTAATTATGGATTTGACAGCCAGTGCCCCGGTTTAAAGTTATCCAAAATTAATAATTATGTTAAACTTTAAAAGGTACACCTTTTCTGCAAATGAAACATAACTGCTGCTTTTAAATCTCGTGTTCGCTCGCTCTGTTCGAGAACTAGTCTTAATAGGGGGTCTCATTGTGGCGTTCGTATCCTGGATCCCTCTTACTGTTTTGTCAAATTCCCTTATCCCGCTTCAACTATGTACGTTACCAATTCTCGATTTTTTTTGTAATTTCCCGTGTCGTAGTAGATTCATTTCCCGTTTTCACGGCACAATAATTTGACTTTCATGTCACGGTGTCACGCTTACAAAAAATCTGCAACCCCGCGTCACCCGCTGACGTACAGATGTGGATATATTTTTTGTTGCTAAATGCATGATTTTTACGCAAATATAGGAAGAATCAACTCCTTATTCTGTCGTTTTCCCATTGAATTATACATGTTCCTTTATCTGAACAAAAGTGTTTTCAACTTTATCATACCCCAACTCTTACGAAACTCTGTTTTTGTTACATCTATTTCAACTTTGGCAAAAAAAAAATCGGGACATTTTAGTGATTTTTGTCTCTTTTACCAAAACAATCTTTAAGAAATGACTTCGAATTTTGAGCGAAATTCAAGTTTGCGTTGTGCTGGCACACTACAAATTACATTTTTAACTAGTGTACAAGTTATGACTACTATTCTTTAAAAACTCACTGCACAATTATTGAAAAAAAAGTCATCATTCCTCTAAAAAGAACCGTTTTCTAAGCCCTTCTTTTTGTAAATATTCTTCAAAACTCAAAGAAAAATAAATGTTTTTTACAGAAAAAATACATGTCATTAGAGTTAACTTGACTTCAAACCGAGAATGATAGAAGTTTGATGCACAGTAAATCACATTGCTGGTTATCTGAGGATTACTTTGAGCCCATAGCCACATCTGTACGTCAGCAAATGGCGATGAAACAAGTCTAAATGCCCCAAGAATATCTTAACATTTGCTTCACCGGTTAAACAAAAACGTGTACTAGTTCAGAGATAATTGATGTCATACTAAACTCCGAAATAAAAGTTACATTACATACAGGACATAATTTTTCCACTGCCGGCAGTGAGATTCGAACACGCAACCTTTCCTCCTTAGGATAGTTAAGCATTCCCCTGTACCACTGGCATCGACTAGACTGTGTTCGAATCTCACTGCTGACTCCTATATTGAATATAATTTATATTTCGGAGTATAGGAACTAACACAACTTACCGGTAAAGCAAATTCGAAGATTTTTTTTTTTTTGGGGGGGGGGGATATTTATCATTATCGGTTTATAGTCCAGTCGACACTAATGACATGTATTTTTTCTGTAAAAACCATTTATTTTTCTTCGAATTTTGAAGAATATTTTCAAAACGAAGGGCTTAGAATACTGTTCTTTTTCGGGGAACTATGACTTTATTTAAATAATTGTGCAGTGAGTTTTTGAAGAATACATTGTAGTATGAAATTAATAATTATGACTTGTACACTAGTTAAAAATGTAATTTGTAGTGTACCAGCGCAAACGCAACCTTCAATTGCGCTAAAAAATTTATGGTAAAAGAGACAAAAATCACTAAAATGTCCCGATTTTTTTTTGCCAAAGTTGAAATAGATGTAACAAAAACTGAGTTTCGTAAGTGTTGGGGTATGATAAAGTTGAAAACACTTTTGTTCAGATAAAGGAACATGTATATTTCAATGGGAAAACGACAGACTAAGGAGTTGGTTCTTCCTATATTTGCGTAAAAATCATGCATTTAGCAACAAAAAATATATCATCTGAACACATAATTTGTAAAAGAAAACAAACTGGGTGAGGATCTTCGTAAGTTTTTTGTTCACTTTTGAGTAGTAGACTTAAGTACCTAAATTTCACGATTTTCATTACGATGCAAGTGGTGCAGGGGTATGCTGACTATCCCAAGGAGGAAAGGTCGGGTGATTCTCACTGCCGGCGGTGGAAAAATCATCTCCTATATTAAATATAATTTATATTTCGGAGTAAAAGATCGAACTAACACACATTTTACACCCTATCCCTTTCACACCGCTACAACTTACTGGTAAAGCAAATTCTAAGATTTTTTTGGATTTTTTTTTTCGGGGGGGGGGCATTTAGACTTGTTTCATCGCCCTTTGCAGACGTACAGATGTGGTTAAGGCTCAAAATAATCCCCAGATAACCAGAAGTGTGATTTACTGTACATCAAACTTCTATCATTATCGGTTTAGAGTCAAGTCGACTCTAATGACATGTATTTTTTCTGTAAAAACCATTTATTTTTCTTTGAATTTTGAAGAATATTTTCAAAACGAAGGGCTAGAAAACTGTTCTTTTTCGGGGAACTATGACTTTATTTAAATAATTGTGCAGTGAGTTTTTGAAGAATACATTGTAGTATGAAATTAATACTTCTGACTTGTACACTAGTTAAAAATGTAATTTGTAGTGTACCAGCGCAAACGCAAACTTGAATTGCGCTAAAACAATTATGGTAAAAGAGACAAAAATCACTTAAATGTCCCGGTTTTTTTTTTGCCAAAGTTGAAATAGATGTAACAAAGACAGAGTTTCGTAAGTGTTGGGGTATGATAAAGTTGAAAACACTTTTGTTCAGATAAAGGAACATGTATATTTCAATGGGAAAACGACAGACTAAGGAGTTGATTCTTCCTATATTTGCGTAAAAATCATGCATTTAGCAACAACAAATATATCATCTGAACACATAATTTGTAAAAGAAAACAAACTGGGTGAGGATCTTCGTAAGTTTTTTGTTCACTTTTGAGTAGTAGACTTAAGTACCTAAATTTCACGATTTTCATTACGATGCAAGTGGTGCAGGGGTATGCTGACTATCCCAAGGAGGAAAGGTCGGGTGTTCGAATCTCACTGCCGGCGGTGGAAAAATCATCTCCTATAATAAATATAATTTATATTTCGGAGTAAAAGATCGAACTAACACACATTTGTGTTTAAACCCTATCCCTTTCACACCGCTACAACTTACCGGTAAAGCAAATTCTAAGATTTTTTTGGATTTTTTTTTTTTTGGGGGGTGGGGGGGGCATTTAGACTTGTTTCATCGCCATTTGCAGACGTACAGATGTGGTTAAGGCTCAAATTAATCCTCAGATAACCAGAAGTGTGATTTACTGTACATCAAACCTCTATCATTATCGGTTTATAGTCATGTCGACTCTAATGACATGTATTTTTTCTGTAAAAACCATTTATTTTTCTTCGAATTTTGAAGAATATTTTCAAAACGAAGGGCTTAGAAAACTGTTCTTTTTCGGGGAACTATGTATGACTTTATTTAGATAATTGTGCAGTGAGTTTTTGAAGAATACATTGTAGTATGAAATTAATAATTCTGACTTGTACACTAGTTAAAAATGTAATTTGTAGTGTACCAGCGCAAACGCAAACTTGAATTGCGCTAAAAAAAATATGGTAAAAGAGACAAAAATCACTAAAATGTCCCGATTTTTTTTTTGCCAAAGTTGAAATAGATGTAACAAAAACTGAGTTTCGTAAGTGTTGGGGGATGATAAAGTTGAAAACACTTTTGTTCAGATAAAGGAACATGTATATTTCAATTGGAAAACGACAGACTAAGGAGTTGATTCTTCCTATATTTGCGTAAAAATCATGCATTTAGCAACAAAAAATATATCATCTGAACACATAATTTGTAAAAGAAAACAAACTGGGTGAGGATCTTCGTAAGTTTTTTGTTCACTTTTGAATAGTAGAGTTAAGTACCTAAATTTCACAATTTTCATTACGATGCCAGTGGTGCAGGGGATGCTGACTATCCCAAGGAGGAAAGGTCGGGTGATCGAATCTCACTGCCGGCGGTGGAAAAATCATCTCCTATATTAAATATAATTTATATTTCGGAGTAAAGGAGCTAACACACATTTGTGTTTAAACCCTATCCCTTTCACACCGCTACAACTTACCG
The DNA here is from genome assembly GCF_963676685.1 of Mytilus edulis. Classification (NCBI taxonomy): domain Eukaryota; kingdom Metazoa; phylum Mollusca; class Bivalvia; order Mytilida; family Mytilidae; genus Mytilus; species Mytilus edulis. The sequence goes on from NC_092347.1 coordinate 43,321,018, forward strand.
GTAAAGCAAATTCTAAGATTTTTTTGGATTTTTATTTTTTTTGGAGGGGGGGGCATTTAGACTTGTTTCACCGCCATTTGCAGACGTACAGATGTGGTTAAGGCTCAAATTAATCCTCAGATAACCAGAAGTGTGATTTACTGTACATCAAACCTCTATCATTATCGGTTTATAGTCATGTCGACTCTAATGACATGTATTTTTCTGTAAAAACCATTTATTTTTCTTCGAATTTTGAAGAATATTTTCATCTGAACACATAATGTATGATCCGGTCAACTTATTTTTTTTCACTTTTTTTGTTTGATTTTCACAAAATATATTTCGATGTCTTCAAGGTGTACAAATCTTAAAAAAATCTACCGAATAACAAAAAAGTTATTACTATTAATATCTCGTCCGGTCAACCGTCATGTCACTATCCGGGAAATCGTCCTGTTATTAGTGCAACCCGATCTACCGACATGCGCATGTGTGACGTGTCACTTCCTTTCGGCACGACAACAAACTTGAGAAGATGGAAACACACGTTTCATATTTTATTTTTGTCCTTGTCATATCTTTCACAAATGCTCTTTACTTCCACATCGGTGAAACAGAGAAAAAATGCTTCATCGAAGAAATTCCAGATGAAACTATGGTTGTAGGTGCGTGCAAATTGTAACATAAGTTTAAAATCTGTCACACATAAAAAATATGGACTTACGATCCCCCTTTTTTGCATATCGTGCAGTTGATAAACTTGAATACTTTAGACAACGGTCTATTCCAAACAGTAAGAAATCATCACCATCAGTTAAAGATGATAAGAAGGAAACATTTATTTAGAATTCATTTGATTTGTTTCTCTCACATTCAATGATTCATGTATGGTCAGATCATAAGTTTTCGTATGTCGTATGAATTTGTTTTATGCATGCAATTTCAGTAGAAATCGTGATGTCATGATGCATTCTTAATAGTACAAATACCCATCAAACAAGGATACCCTCATCTCATGCATGGGGTTAGAGATTTTAAGAACGCATTGACCATTTTGATGTCACAATTTCCATTAAAAAAAGGCATGCATAGGCCATAGAAATCGGCTAGAGCAAAAAAGTCACATTTCCTCTCCGTCTCCGTCACTTAGCTTTGCCTGACAGTGTTCTAGGATTCCCATTACCCGTTACCCGGGGTAAGTGAATTAGGACAACGGGTAGGTCATTTTTTAGCCTTTGTCACCCGGTGGTAAGTCAATTTTCAAGTTCGGGAAGCCGAAAAACTCTTGAAATTTCCCGGTCCTCTTCAATTTTCCCATATCTGCTTTTTATTTTTATTAAATCACGAGAAAAAACTTTGATAAAAGATCAAAGATTTTGTTGATGTCTATCGGCGCTTTTATTCAAGCACTCGTTTACTAGGTGTAATCAAGCGCAGAAGAGACCACATTCTTCTCCAATCATTCTAAAAGTCAGTCACGGTGTCGGTAAAATCGGAAAATCCGGATTGATAACTGGTGCTTAAATCGGGACATAAACGATTTTTTTTCTTGTCATCGGAGGAAAATAAACTTACAGTTGCATTTATTATAGCTCTTAATAAATTACATAGTAATAACTATAACATATTTGTCAAATTTAGTTTTAAAGAAATCGTTTTTTTTAAATTTTGTACAAAATTCAATCGTATCCGAATCCAGCTTTGTTCAGTAAATTACAATATTCAAAGTTATTATGGCGAATAAGTAATTTTTTTATTGATCTTACCCTTGGTAAGTCAAGGTGCCAAAAAAATCCTAGAACGCTGCCTGACCGTCAAAAGTGAAATCTAGTCGCCCTGTTGTTCACCATACTTGCTATCAGTCACTTTCTTCATCAGACATTTTCAATTTTTACCAAGTCGATGAAACATCAAATTTGTATTAAAAAGAAAATGAAATTTCAGACTAAGACGATTCATGTTCTTATAAAAGAGGTTTAAGCATTGACTTGACAGTGTGCAACACAGCAGTGTTCCAGCTAGGATTTCAAAAGGGCAGGGTGCCAATCCTGAAAAGGGCACATTTAACACATGAAAGTTAATTTGAAAAAGGCAACACCAAACATTGTTTTATTCCTTTGATCATAGGTAACTAGGTAACATATATATATACAATCACAATGACATTAGCCCAGATAGGACGTTATTATTCTTTCTTTAGTACTGAAGAAATTGTCAAGCACCTTGTCAAAATTAAGTTTAACATGTAAAATGTTTTGTAATGTATCCTGCTTCATCATATTTCTGTGGTCACACTTACATGACTTAACAAGTTTAACTTGAGAGACTACTACCTCTGCTGTGCTCAAAGGCAACACAGCAGGTTTGCTGAGTAGGTGAATCATGTTAGGGTAAAGTTTAATTAACCTTTATTGGGGCTTTCTGTAGATTCAAAAGTTCTACTCTCTTCATTTTTCTTTTTAAGTTTTCATCCAGTTTTTTGAAACTTTCATTTTCACTACTTCCATTACGATTTCTGAAAAAAAATATCTTTTATAAAGTAATTTTTTCCGTTATTGTCTTTTCCAAGAAGTAATTCTTTAGAAAAAAATAATTAAATTTCTATGCAGTTATTTTTTTCAAGCTATCATTGTTACACAAGAGTTGAAAAAATTAATATATTTCAGTGGATTCATTTTCAATCAAATGGAAATAGTAACTGTTAAAAATATAAAAACTCACATATTGCTAAAAAAAAACTTAAAGTCGTCTAAACTTCTTTTGTCACATTATTTTTTTCTATTTTCCTCTTTCAATCGTCGTTCATGCTTGGGCATTGTGACTGTAAATAAGACAAAAAAAACCAACTCAGAATGTTATATAGTTTTTATACGACCGCAAAATTTGAAAAATTTTTCGTCGTATATTGCTATCACGTTGGCGTCGTCGTCGTCGTCGTCCGCCGTCCGAATACTTTTAGTTTTCGCACTCTAACTTTAGTAAAAGTGAATGGAAATCTATGAAATTTTAACACAAGGTTTATGACCACAAAAGGAAGGTTGGTATTGATTTTGGGAGTTTTGGTCCCAACATTTTAGGAATTAGGGGCCAAAAAGGGCCCAAATAAGCATTTTCTTGGTTTTCGCACTATAACTTTAGTTTAAGTTAATAGAAATCTATGAAATTTTGACACAAGGTTTATGACCACAAAAGAACGGTTGGGATTGATTTTGGGAGTTTAGGTTTCAACAGTTTAGGAATTAGGGGCCAAAAAAGGGCCCAAATAAGCATTATTCTTGGTTTTCGCACAATAACTTTAGTTTAAGTAAATAAAAATCAATGAAATTTAAACACAATGTTAATGACTACAAAAGGAAGGTTGGTATTTATTTTGGGAGTTTAGGTCCCAACAGTTTAGGAATTAGGGGCCAAAAAGGGACCCAAATAAGCATTTTTCTTGGTTTTCGCACCATAACGTTAGTATAAGTAAATAGAAATCTATGAAATTTAAACACAAGGTTTATGACCATAAAAGGAAGGTTGGTATTGATTTTGGGAGTTTTGGTCCCAACAGAATAAGGGGCCCAAAGGGTCCAAAATTAAACTTTGTTTGATTTCATCAAAATTGAATAATTGGGGTTGTTTGATATGCCGAATCTAACTGTCATGACTGTGTATGTAGATTCTTAACTTTTGGTCCCGTTTTCAAATTGGTCTACATTAAGGTCCAAAGGGTCCAAAATTAAACTTAGTTTGATTTTGACAAAAAATGAATCAGTTAGGTTCTTTGATATGCTGAATCTAAAAATGTACTTAATTTTCAATTGGAGTTATCTTTCTTTGTATAGAATAGTAGTTGATAATATATGTTGGAAATTTGCCAGACATGACTATGATGTCATTTTCTATTTTTATTTGCCAATAACTTTATGTAAATAACTTCATTGGAAATTTGCCAATATAAAATGTTGCTGATGAAGTTTTTTTTATTGTTTTATACAATAAACAATGTATATTCACTTTTACTACCAACCAATCTTTACCATTCAGTGATAACAAGCACTTTATTTTACATTTTAATATTTTATGATGTATTTAAAAGAGTAGTTATTGTTGCAAACTCCATTAGAAATTTGAATTGATATCAGTTTTGGAGAAAGGAAACCGGGATGTGAAAAAAAAGGGGGGGGGGTTAAATTTTTCTCATTTCAGATTTCATAAATAAAAAGAAAATTTCTTCAAACATTTTTTTGAGAGGATTAATATTCAACAGCATAGTGAATTGCTCAAAGGCAAAAAAAAACTTTTAAGTTCATTAGACCACATTCATTCTGTGTCAGAAACCTATGCTGTGTCAACTATTTAATTTTAGATTTAAAAAGTTTGAAGAAGAAATCTTTAATTGATTTGTAAAATCTTGACATTTGTTTTGTGTAAAAAAAACCCATGTAATGTCAAAAATTTGATCACAATCCAAATTCAGAGCTGTATCACGCTTGAATGTTTTGTCCATACTTGCCCCAACTGTTCAGGGTTCGACCTCTGCGGTCGTATAAAGCTGCGCCCTGCGGAGCACCTGGTTAAGTAATGAGTTAAAAACACTTCTAATTAATAGATCCTAGTACTACATTCACATTACATGTATGCATGCACTGATCAGCTATTATCGACACACAGGTTAATCTATTTTTAACTTTTTAAAGTTGACAAGGACGCATTAATCTGTAATGGCAGATCATAACAAAACAAGCAAAATCAAACATCATCGATCTCCAAAAGGGCAGGGCGCAACGAAAAAGGTACAGGGCGCTTCGAAATCGTTAAAAATGGCACAAGGCGCAACTGAATATAGGGGTGAGCGCTGCGCCCTCTGAAAATGGCCTAGCTGGAACACTCAGCAGGTTATGTAATCTAAAAAGGCCATCCCCATCTTTGCTAGCCAAGGGTTATGATCCACTCCCGTTCTCTTCACCCTTGGCAGATTGAGCTAACATTTCGGAGACACAAGGTAAGGATTTTTAGCTCACCTGACCTGAAAGGTCAAGTGATTTTTTCTCATCACTTGGGGTCCGGCGTCCGTAAACTTTTACAAAAATCTTCTCTAAAACTACTGGGCCAAATTTAACCAAACTGTGCCACAATCATCATTGGGGTATATACATAATATATAATGTAGTTTAAAAATGTGTAGAGTGACCCCGGCAATCCAACCAAGATGGCCGCCATGGCTAAAATAGAACATAGGGGTGAAATGTAGATTTTGGCTTATATCTCTGAAATCTAAGCATTTAAAGCAAATCTGACGTGGGGGTTAAGTTGTTTATCAGGTCAAGATCTATTTGCCCTGAAATTTTCAGACAAATCGGACAACCAGTTGTTGGGTTGCTGCCCCCGAATTAGTAATTTTAAGGAAATTTTGCAGATTTTGGTTATTATCTTGAATATTATAATAGATAGAGATAAACTGTAAACTGCAATGTTCAGCAAAATAAGATCTACAAATAAGTCAACAGGACCAAAATTGTCAATTGACTACTTAAGGAGTTATTGCCCTTTATAATAAATTTTAAACAATTTTCATAAACTTTTGTAAATTTTTAGAAATATTTTCCCCTGTAATTACTGGGCCAAGTTCATTATAGATAGAGATAATTGTAGCAACAAGAATGTTCAGTAAAGAAAGATTTACAAACACATCACCATCACCAAAACACAATTTTGTCATGAATTTATCTGTGTCCATTGTTTAATATGCACATAGACCAAGGTGAGCGACACAGACTCTTGAGAGCCTCTAGTTATTGGTTGCAGTAGAAACTCGCTGCATCCAATCAAAAAGCGCCTATAACATGATCACGTGTAGATGTAGGAAGTGTTTGTAAACAATAGCCATGTGTAACAGTTTATTGTGCAACAAGTCTTTAAATCACTAAACATACGACTATAATGGGCGTGACTTTAATCTTCCGATAGATGACAACAGTGTTACATTGATACCAATGTTAGCTCAATCTGCCAAGGTTGAAGAGAACGGAGTGGATCGTAACCCTTGGCTAGCGAAGATGGGCCATCCCTTTAACGTCACATCATTTCGATGAAATTACTATCATTCTTCCTGTCATCATGTTTCTGACAAGTTTGACCTTCAGCTACAATGTAAGCAACATTTACATCATGTTTTATAAATTGTGATTACAGGTAATCAGCTTATCAACACCTGATTGGCTACTAACCCCATAATTGACCATTATAATTATTTTCCCTAGGAAAAGCAGTCAGTTGTCATTTAATTTCAATATTTCTCAGAAAACCACAATTTGCAGTTTGATTACAATCCATAGATCTTATCGTAGTTTCCTCAATTGAACAAAATTGTTTCCCCTGACTGTTCGCATTTAAATTTCAAAATATCTAAAAAGTTCTGACTGTTTACAACTGGTTTTGTCGTGAATGTATTCACTTCACACTTTATATCTAACAGAAATTAAACTTTTCATCAATATTTTTCGACAATTTCGATGAAAAGGATAAAACTTTATTCAAAGCTTTAAAAAATATTTTCACAAGTACAAGTCAAACTGATGCTTTCTCTGTCATGTACTGTGCATGCGTAATAGTATTCGATATATTTTACATACATGAAATAATTTTTCATCAAAAACTTTCAAAAATTTCCTTTGTCCCAAACGTTCAGAAATATTTAGTCTAAATCCTTAGTGACAAACTGCTGGCCCGTTACACAATGGTATATTTATTTGTCAATATACAAAAAATGTATGTGGCTTACTTATTATTATCTAGTATGAATTACAGGTCATTATAAAGTGGAAGTTTTTGACAAGAATACAAATAACTATGTCCCATCTGTGCCTGGATGGGGCATGCATGTAGAGATACAAGATCCAGATGATAAAGTTGTTTTATCAAGGGTAAGCCAAACTGTCTAAAAAATACATACACAAGGACATTTTCTTCATGGATTCACCTTAACTGATTAGAATGCCAATGAATGCAGAGGACTTCAGACGGTGAAGACATGTAGAAAGTGTCCTGTTACTATATATTGGTATCATCAAACTGGCAACTTAGTTTATTTGTCTCAGAAGAAGGATTTAGAAAATAAAAAGCCTTTAGACTGACAATGAAATCTGATTAGATTCAGATATTTACTTATAATGGTAGTCAGAGGAGCAAATGTATGATTGATAAAATCATATATCTTTTGAAACTGCTTTTTATCTGCATGAAAAGCAGCATTTTATATTTAGATAAAAACTTTAGTTGTCAGTTACTGTAAATTCAGAAATTAATGCACGAGTTTATTATTGCAAAGTCTGTACTATTAAAGCCCAAAATATATGAAACGTAACAAAAACAAGAATTAAATCACAAAAAAAAAGTTTTATTATCCCACTGATATTTTTGCAGGTTTGCAATTAATTAAAGCATCGCAATAACATCTGAATTTACAGTATGTAAGATGGTACAGTAAATGTTAATTCTAAGCGGCATGTCGCACGTTGCATTGTGTTACAATTACTGATTACAGGAAAGTACAAAGTTCAAGTGTATGATTTTTCTGTGAAGGAATATCATCCCTCAGCACCAGGGTTTGGGATGTTAGTGGAGGTCAAAGACCCTGAAGAAAACATTGTTCTGTCCAGGGTGAGTCGATTGTCCTAGTGGTCAGATTATTCTGTGTGGTTTTTTTTTTTTAAAGAAAATATCAAGATTGAACATTGTAAATTATGGTGGGCATTTTTATTTGTTAGAATAATTTTCATTTTTTTGAAAGCAGAGTTAAGCATGAATACAATGTAGTTGTTAAAAAGGTTTTCGTTTGTTTTCCGACAAAGAAATCCATTTACTTTTCAAGTGTTGTGAATCAATTCATTTATAGATGAAAGGGTTTTGATGGAAATTACGTTTAATACATTTTCAATCTTGATGTTTTCAGTAGTATAATACACTCTCACACAGAAAATTGCTTTGTAACTGACTATTCTAGGACATGGTTGATTGGCATTATCTCCCTTTGTTTGGACCTGGACATTTTCACTTCTTAATATTAGTATAAGCATTTTATTAGTTTTTGAGATATATTTTTCTTTCATTTAATGTAATAGGTAATAATAATGCCTTTCTCTGTTCAAAAACACATACAAGGTTTATTGTATGTATCAGTTTAATGATAAATGTGTTTTATATTTGTATATTGCTGGAAATCGACATTTTAAGCTCTTTAATCAATGTCATTACACTGAAGATTAACCTCAAAAATACTGGGTGAGCAATACAGGCTCACTGAGGCATTTATCATGTTTAGTTTATTAATTGAAAGACATAGAAGAATGTATTTTATTTCATTGTATGATCACTTGAAGTAGTCTAGTACAGTACTTAAAGAGAAAAGTTTGTATGCATGCATATGAGGACAGTTTTTTTTATTGCATAAACATATATACGCATGAACCAGATATTATAATTTATTGTTTTATATTCATGTTTTGGCTGTACATGTACCAGTTACTGGTACATGTACATATTTTAAGTTCACATTTTTTTTATATATTTATATGTAAAATATTGTGTTTTTTCCTTCAAAACTTTGTTATTAAAGACAGGGGTATTGTAATGTTAAGCAGAAATTGTACTTTATAAAGATTATAAGAAAAAATGTAGAACAACTCTGCTAGGACTTTAAAAGAAAAAGAATAAGTAGTTGTGACCTAGTTATATTTATAACATTTGGTTCAGAGGTTGTTTTATATTTAGCTTAAACTATATCTGACATGATTGCAACAGTTTTCTGCTAAAGCAAGCATGGGAATCCTGGATACATGGATACGATGGATACATCGTATTAAATGTTAATAGATAAAGTCTTAATTTTTCAGAGATACTTGTCATGCCAGATGAAAACATGTACCTAAACATAGATGTGTACATTTCATTATTTATAATGATGAATGTACATGTATTTACACTTGCAATTGTAAGCAAATGACTCTGCCAATTGAACAAGAACCCATTATAAAAATGAAAATGTTTGGTGTCATAATTAAAAAATGGTCTTTCCATGACGCCATAAGTGTATTGAGAGACAGATCTAGGGTTATTTGAAGACATTTGAAATTCAGCTAAATAGCAAAAGTGTAAATACATTGTACAAATGTTAATCTATTGCACACACTGCCAGCTCTTTATAATTACAATATTGGTACATGTATGACTTATCATTGTCTGTCTGTAAAAATTTTAGTATGTGTATTTTTTATTAGGTCTCTTTGCTGATTGTTTAAAAACATTTGAAAACAGTCTTGCATTTCTATGCAATTTCCAAACTTGTAGTATTTATTGGGCAACATTTGTAAAAAGAAAAATGTCATTTGAGCATTTAAGAGGTCAAAAGTTGAAAAATTGTCTGATCATTCGATTCTAAAGAATGTAAACTAATTAAAAACCTGTTCTTGCTGTTTGATGATTTACTTTTAAAGAGGGAGGTGGTTGTTTCGAATCGGATTTAACTATAGTTTAAATTTGTAAATTGAAACATGTAGATAGGACAAACTACAATGTAGCTTAATGATTGATTGAGTTTGAATTTATTGCATGTTATATACTGTAGTATGAATTTATAGTTGCCGTGATATTGTTTTTATTATAAAATGTTTATTTAAATCAATCTTAAAATTTTATCATGTTGATGTAGGAACTTAAGTTTTTCTGGCTTGCATGTTTGCTTCTATGCAGCTACCAATAGAAATTAATTAGATGGTGCATAGATCTTGAATTGGTTGAAACAGACTTGTACTGGTTTGTGTAACGTAGATGATCGAATACTGCAAGATGTTTTCAAATGTTTATTTTGATATATTTATTTAGGATTCAAATTTGCAAAAGGCAAGTTATTTTCTAATTTTATTTTTAATTAAGCATAATGTTGGTTTTTTTTTTTTGCAGACCTATGCAGCAGAGGGACGATTTACATTTACATCTCATTCTGCTGGTGAACATATTATCTGTTTACACTCAAACTCGTCAGCATGGTTTGCTAGTGGTCAGTTGGTGAGTAATTTCATGAATGAGGATGATTATTTAAAACATCAAAGTTTTAATTTGGAATTTTGAACGGGGAAAATCATTTTATTGCATGTAAATATCTGAAAAAGTAAGAGTTTCTTACAGCAGGTACATGTATCGTGTCAACAAGTTTTGGAAAAATCTCATATAAATAAAATCTTAGAATCACTCTCAGACTACAAATTACAATTCAATTTAAATATGTTTATGACATTTTTAATGACAGAGAAGGAATAAATTTTTTATCAAAATATTTAAATTTCCTTAATTAAGTTTGCATTATTTCTAGCAAGAACAAGTTGTGGACTAAAGCAGTATAAAATCAAGTATATGTGGAGAAAGTTCATGTACTGAAACGGCAAAGATTAGTAATCACACAAACAAACTATTGTGCATTAATTGTGTTTGAATTATTTTATTTATTTTTCTGTTTAAGAGAGTACATTTAGACATCCAAGTTGGAGAGCATGCTGTAGACTATGCTCAGATACAAGCTAAAGATAAGCTGTCAGAATTACAGCTACGTATCAGACAATTGTTAGATCAAGTAGAACAAATTACCAAAGAACAGAATTACCAAAGGGTAAGATTTTGTTGTATTTATTGTAGTGTTGGCAAATTGAAAAGTTTGACTTTCAGTTACTCAGATAATCTTTTTAACCTATAGTTATATGGAAAATTCTACTGTTAGTGCTCTCATATGTAGTTTTGCCAGAATGTTATGAAATTTATATCATAGGTTTATAAAAAAGTGTTTTTGTTTAAGTAATTGTCCTTGTACCTTGGTCCTTGGATAGATAAAATATGTGCAAGGTAGGGGACATTGGAACACTGTTTTTTTTTATCCAACAAAATTTTATTTATTGTGTTCAAGATAAATAAACTTTTGATTTTCTTCTACACTTAATGTTATTTAAACAACAGTATTGGCCGGATTATGCGACTGTTACATGGAAATTAAAATTGAATTGTCATTTGCATGATTTGAATTTAAAGAATTGTCATAATTTGTTTACTTTGTATTTTTTAGTACCGGGAAGAGAGATTTAGACAGACAAGTGAAAGTACTAACCAAAGAGTATTATGGTGGTCGATAGCTCAGACTCTTATTTTACTGGTTACAGGATTTTGGCAGATGAAACATCTTAAGAGCTTTTTTGAAGCTAAAAAACTTGTATAATACAAAATATTTTAGGGAGTTTAAATAATAAGTTTAACAAATATTAAAAAAAATACCAGAAAAGCTGAGTTTTGGGAAATAAATAAATTATAATTAAATTATAGGATATCAATAGAGTTTTGGGATAAAAATTGGAAAAAATAATAGCATAACCATTATTGCTCACCTACAGAAATCCATTGATTTTTTGTAAAGAAAGTATTATTGGGCAGGGATTATTTTGTCAAATAAAAAAGACAGAAATAACAAAATAATTTAAGATTTTAAAGAAAAAAATTATCAGTAAATTTATTAGTAATTAAACCACATTTAGGATATGTTTTAGATAACTCATCATGAAATACATTATCATGTGTTTTTGACTTTTTTTTATGTTCTTGTGTGAAAGAAATGAATGGATGTGTGTTGGAGAATGAGAGCTTTAACTTCATATTTTATAAGTATATTTTTGTGAATGAAACTCTTGTTAGTTATACAGGATTTGTGTGTTGATGACTAGTTTGTTGTAAGATATACATCCTTGTCAAGGTATAGCCAATAAGGAAGATATTCAAAAGGAAACAATAAAACAGAAAATAGGTCGAATGTATAAAACAATATTTATCATTCTACTTCAATTTCTACTTCATTTCATTACTATTATTTAAAAAAAAATAACACTTACAATTCTTTGTCTATTTGGTGATGATCTGAAAATTAAATTCAGTTATGATTAAAGGGGCACTAGCTACGATATATATAAAAAAATAAAGTATGATTTTTTTTTAGATCAATCATTAATCAATTGGAATAATGAAATAATAATTTGCTTTTAGCAATCAATTTCCTTTAATTTTGTTGAAATAAGCGATTAAACATAATTTTTGACTGATTCACTTGCAAGTGAAAACGTCATCATCATTCTAACCGGTATTCATGTGAACTTCAAGTTAACCCCTAGCTAGAGATTGACAACGCATGCATTGTACGTGTACTGGTTATTTAAAGAAAAAGAATGTCAACAATGAAAGTGAAACTACGGTAAATCATTTGATTACTAATTCGATGCATATAAAATCATTCTTATATGGTTAAAAACAATGAGAAACATCTATTTTTAATCTATAAAATAAAATCAAACAGACCTATAAAAATGCAATTGCATGTGTTGGTTTAATCTATTCGTATCTTTATTTTTGTTTACATCGCTTATATGGTCATCTGAGGTCAAATCGATAGTTAATTAGATGGCGTCTGGACTAAAATACACACGAAACGAACCTTTATATTATCTACCCCATGCTCTGTAAACTGTTAATTTTAGACTTTTGATAGTTTGGATAAATGTTTTACATTGTTATAAACCAAATATGAGAACTTGAGTCAAATCGATTACAATGAATTTGACAGCTAGTGCCCCTTTAATATGAACAGTTTGTTATTTTTTCCTAAATCTTAATAATTCTTTTTCTCTGAAGTGTGCACATTTTTACAGGAAGATGAAATTTTATAAACAGAAATATATGTTATCTTCTGTAATTGCCAGATAAAAGTATACTCAAATTTTACTTTATTCTTAGATTTTATATAGCAAATGTTGTTTAAAGCATTGAATCATTGGTCATGTTGGTGCTTTCATTTTAATATTGTTTCAAAGATTTTCAATTCTCAAGATTTCACTACAGATCTCTCACATCTGACTATTTTAGGTAGAAAGGAAAAATAGTTAGGATGAAAATTTATATTTAAAATAAATAACTTTAAAGTTGATTTGTATCTAGGTTAGTTTCAATATTTTCTGATAACTTAACACATTTAACTATGGAATATCAATTTGATGTGTTAAAATTTCTATAAACGTTTTCATATCTGTCACAAAAAGAAAGCAATAATATCATATTGATTCATATTTTTTTTAACAATGTTGCATTCAGGTAAATTTCACACTTTACACTTGTCCATTGTCTCACAAGATAATAATGAAATAGAAGTATTTTTGTTGATTAGTCTAGTCCAATTATATTTTAAAGTAAGAAATTGATTCATTATAACAATCACAAGGAATTAGCTATTCATTGTATTTGAATTTTATGGTTTAAAAGACATTATGTTTATATGAGATGAGTAAACAATAAATAGTGCTTTATGCCTAAAGATTTTTTAATGTAAATAGGGATTGTATTTATTTGATAAGTATGTACTAGTTAATTAAGCGCTTTATTATAATTTAGCTGGTCTGGTGCACTAATTTTTTTCTGTCTTTTACTGAATATATGGGAGGTATTACTGTTTAAGTTTATAGCACTTTATATATATTGTTGTAACTTATGTTTGAGTACACATTGTGTGGTTAAATGTTAACAGTCGGACGGGATAAGATTGAGCCATAGAATATCCTAATAATTTTTTAATGCAACCAACAGCCAGTCAAATAAAATTGCAACAAGGCTGTTTTTCAAAAAACCCAAATTGCAGCAATTGAAAAGAAATATGCATTGTACTGAAATAATAACCAGAAACAATTTAGGTGATATTTTGACAGATTATTGTAACATTCTATTTGTATGAATGAAGGTATGTGGTTATAATGTTTGTTTTTTTTTTAAATCCGTACTATGGAATTAAGCTGTGTTAAGTATTTTGATTATGTTCTGTTCTATGTGTGCAAGTGTTTTCCTCACCTTCTTTTTTTGTTTTTGGATACTTGCATAGAGTATCTTAAAAAATAAATAACTTTAACTACAACTTTTGTGTCTTTTAAATTATGCCTTTCCTTTACACTAATTGAATAAGTGAAATAACGAATATAAATATATATAAAAAAACACTGAAATAAAATTGAGAATGGAAATGGGGAATTCGTCAAAGAGCAGAAAACTGATGAAGTCCAACAATGGGTCTTCAATACAGCGAGAAAATCCTGCACCCCTGGTGTCCTGCTTCAGCTAGCCCCTAAACAAAGATGTGTACTGGTTCAGTGATAATAGACATCATACGTCAAAACATCTTTAAAAATATATGTAAATAATTGACAAATTATTCAAGTATACACATTACAATATAAGTACTATAGAAGAGTGGAACAATTTGAACAAAATTTGACATGTATTTCTTTGAAGATCCTTAATACGTATTGTAACTTGTGAACCTACTAGAAAGCGAGAATGATCACCAGAGGAGATGTTGATAAATGAACATGGAGACCAATGCAGTCACATTATTCTGTCACTATTTTCTTTAATATAGAATTTCAGTTGAAAACTGAAAAGATTTAGTTGATGGTAGAAACTTAATATTGTCTCACAATAAAGAAAGTTGCAAAATGTATGTGATAAAGTAAAACATTCATATATACAGTTGGTTCAAATTTTGGACAGATTATTGTAACAAAATATCAAAAAAATTCTGTAAATCAAGCAACCAATTTGGATAAATCAATAAATTGTAGGTTATTTAATTACAAATCATTTAGCTTTAATACATATGAATAAAAGATGTGGAATTTTTTGTGGATTATACATCAATACAACAGCAAGGTAATGACACACAAGAAGATCGACTATTAGACAAAATGAGCAAATTACCAACTATGATATTCGTTAAGGATGATGATCATTACCACAGAGAACTTCACATAGTGGCAATTCCAGGGATGCTGTTTGGACAAAAGCATTTTAAGTTTGAAATTTGGTGGCATCCTTTTAACCCTTCTAAAATTATGCCTCATAACAAATGGAAAAATTACTGAAATTTTTGTTTCCATTCTCTAGTCTAACTGTAGTTTGCCTCAACCAAATGTTATGAAACTTACGCACATTGCTAATTACCACAACACACAGATCAAGTTTGAATTTTGGTGGTGTCACTTTTACAATCCTAGAGTTGTGCCCCTTAACAAATGGAAAAATTACTGAAATTTATGTTTCTGTTCTCTAACTTTTTGCTACAACCGAATGTTATGAAACTTATAAACAATGCTTTTTACCACAATACTCAGATCAAATACAAATTTGGGTAGGGTCACTGTTACAGTTCTTGAGTTATGTCCCTTTTTAACGTTGTATGCAAGCAGGGTCATCATCTGAGTCCAATGGACACATTCCCCATTTATTTGTGGTATGAATGAATAATAGCATAACTATATTTTGTATAAGGGTTCCTTGGAACTTCTACATGTTCATCAGTTAGGTTGCATTCACCTGACATTGACCTCACTATGGATCAGTGATAAAGGTAAAAAATATGTGGTCAAGTTTGTATCTCAGATGCTATAGCTATATAGCCAGACTATTTGCTTGGTATTGAAATGAAGATTCAAGTCGGTTTAAAGTTTAACAATTTAATAAGCGATCCAACAAGAATATAAACGATGTTACAATATTGAGTCCAGTGTTTACGGTTTAAGAACCTATCCAAAACTGAATATAAATTATTTCTCAGAAATATATAAAACAGAATAATAAAGAAATACATGTAACTACGGATTAAGCAATTATTGTCCATTGTCCAGATAATCTGCTAAAACTGTCTTTGACAGAAACCTATATTGTGTCAACTATTTAATCACAATCCAAATTCAGAGCTGTATCAAGCTTAAATGCCCTTACTGTTCAGGGTTCGACCTCTGCGGTCGTATAAAGCTGTGCCCTGCGGAGCATCTGGTTGAAGTTTGGTCTTTTTGGAGTTTTTTTTTCAGATACTAAAAACAAAAGGAGCACTAAATTTTTTTTTTATATGGAATGATTGTAAGGTGAGTTTGTCTGTCTGATAGCTGTCATATGACCTTTACATAATTTTCATAGCTCATTGTCCAATGTTGAAAATTCATGGTTTTGTCAGTTTGATAGATACTTAAAGCAAAAGGTCATTCATTATATGTGGTGTAAAGTATGACTGTAAGGTGTGCATTTACTAAATTTTATCATCGGTATAAAGACATCATTCGTAAATATAGCTCAACATGCAGACTTCTAATACGTTCAGGTATTTCACATCCAATTTTTTATGGTAATATTCTTTATAAAGCACAAAGGTGTCAGTATTCACCTCAGAAACTTACAAAACCTTTGAATAGACTTATTAAGAAGGGATATAATTACGATACTGTTGTCAAGTCATTAAAGATTGCATATTTTGGCGTTAATATTGAGTCACTGATAAGGTCTTTGCATCGAAACTAAACACATTTATTCTAAAAACAGTTGTTGGCATGACACGGGTTATGTTCTTCTCATATATGTTATGATGGTATGATACTAAACCCCTAACGGGAAGGATTGTGCCTGATGTTCATATGATGAAATCATAATCTTTCAGTCAGTTTAATTTAAGTCTGGAGCTGGCATGTCAGTTAACTGCTAGTAGTCTGTTGTTATTTATGTATTATTGTCATTTTGTTTATTTTCTTTGGTTACATTTTCTGACATCAGACTCGGATTTCTCTTGAACTGAATTTTAATGTGCGTATTGTTATGCGTTTACTTTACTACATTGGTAAGAGGTATAGGGGGAGGGTTGAGATCTCACAAACATGTTTAACCCCGCCGCATTTTTGCGCCTGTCCCAAGTCAGGAGCCTCTGGCCTTTGTTAGTCTTGTATTATTTTAATTTTAGTTTCTTGTGTACAATTTGGAAATTGGTATGGCGTTCATTATCACTGGACTAGTATATATTTGTTTAGGGGCCAGCTGAAGGACGCCTCCGGGTGCGGGAATTTCTCGCTACATTGAAGACCTGTTGGTGACCCTCTGCTGTTGTTTTTTATTTGGTCGGGTTGTTGTCTCTTTGACACATTCCCCATTTCCATTCTCAATTTTATGTCTGTCTTGCAGGATTCATATGACCTTGACTTCATTTAATGGTTCATTGGTCGATGTTAATTTCATATACGGTTTGGCTCCGGAAGGTGGCCTATGTCATTTGAAAATTGGTCTCTTTGTCTCAATGGCAACCATATCTCATCTAATTTTTATAGTCCAACTTTTGTTTTGTTTCATAAAAAAAGAATGGCCAAGGTAGATACATATGTATTTTGTTTAAGAAGGGATTAATCGTACTATGTCAAAAACACTCTGATTCAAACAAAAAATCTCCGGCGAAACAGAGACATCATCATGATCAAGATGATATTTTTTTATTGACAAGATGTTTGTTACTTTTGGAAGACGTTTATTTCAACAAACAATGGGCATTCCTATGGAAACGAATGGTACACTTCTTCCTGCTGACTTGTTCCATTAATTATGACACATTCACAGACTTCATATGGGAGGTTCTCAACAAGTATAAATAGTAGCTAGCATTATCATTTAGCTTCACGTTCCGCTATGGACAATGTCCTCTAACTAAAAAATGTAGTTTGGTGCCGATTAGGTGACCATGTTAAACGCATCTATTCCATCGATTTCTAAATAAAGAATACTGCAGATATAGATATTTATATAAAGTCTGTCTTATATAACTTGACTTGCATCTAGAAATTATCGAAAAGGGTCAACCTAGAACAAATCTTTACGACAAACGGAAGACTTCAGCTTCACAATTGTGAACTTTTATTAGTACGTATTGCAACTTTCAAGTAAATATACAATTTTGCGCCTGTTCCAAGTCAGGAGCCTCTGGCCTTTATTAGTCTTGTATGATTTTTAATTTTAGTTTCTTGTGTATAATTCGTAGTTTAGTATGACGTCCATTATCACTGAACTAGTATACATATTTTGGTGACATCCCATTAGTCCGACAACCATTATTCCGACAGCCCATTACTCCGACAGCCCACTATTCCGACAGCCCATTACTCCGACAGCACATTATTTCGACAGCTCATAATTTCCCAATGCAACTGTCTTGTGTGTATGGGTAAATTTTCTCTAAAAAAGACCTACTCCGCTCTCTTTACTATTTGTGGTTGTCCATTTTGATTCCAATTATTCTTTTCATGTGGGATATTTGTCTCAGTATATTATATAACTATACAAATCCTTGAATTATCTAATTGTAATCAAAAACTTAGTAAATTATTTGTTTTGGTTAAATATACATATTGGAATCATCTATTAAAAATTTCAAACAATAAACACTGACAAAGGCAAACTTGACACTTATTTCATTTAAAGATTGTTTTCAAAAAGAAAAATATTTATTGCGAACCCTATGATAGTTTTCCATAGATTCACCTGCAAGTTACCTGTCGATTTAAACTTTTTAAGTTCTATTGTCCCATCTTACAAATACAACAGGTATTGTTCTCTGTATAGTTTATTTACCAGGACCTTTAAATTTCTTCTAGGAGAAATATATCACTCATTGATTAATTTACCTGACCAAAAAATCATCTGTTTTTTTATTGAAATACTTCTGACTTCTATAAACTCACATAAACTGTATGCAATATTGTATTTATTCAATATATCATTAATATATTTTCAATCTGTTCAATATAAAATCTGACTTAATAATAAAAAGTTTATTTTAGACACATTTTTTTAGTATTTTCCAATGAATTTGCATGGGTTTTTTTTGGTTAATTTATAGACTATGTTTATGAAGACCTTAATTTAAAAATAATAATATTCAAATTTTTATTTATCAAACACACAAAAATATTTATTGAATATTTGATCAGAAATCAACTTTTAATTTTTAAATCATTATTAATATTGAACACATTAAAAACGAGTTTTTGGTATTGAATAAATACAACACCACATGCAGTTTTGTGAGTCCTTTCTTAGTATTGGTATAAGTATTTTTTCATCATTGACAGTTCAATTTTTTGTTCAGGTATATTAATCAATGAGTGATATATTTCTCCTAGAAGAAATTTAAAGGTCCTGGTGAATAAACTATACAGAGAACAATACCTTTTGTATTTGTTCAATGGGACAATAGAACTGCCAAAAGTTTAAATGGACAGGTAACTTGCAGGTGAATCTATGGAAAACTATCATAGGATTCGCTATAAATATCATTGATTTTAAAAAAGGCAGTTCATATGTTAATTATCAAATCGGTGCTTATCCATTACATTAGGAATTAAAAATGCCAGATTCTCAACAAATCGTATTGTACAGTTGATAAAGTTGATGATGAGCGTCATTTTTAATCGCATGCTCACTTTATAATATTTGAGGGATGAACTCAGCATATTTCTAGCACTTGTCAGAACTTTAAAAAGTTAAATAAACATGATGAATCTTCGAAATTTGTTTTGGTGTTAACACAAGAAAACTTTACCATCATGGGGAAAAAATCTTATTATATTGTTAGGTCTTTTGAATTATGAAGCACATGTCTTGATACTGACTGTTATTTGTTATTAATGTGTTAGTTGTTTTTTTCTATTTTGTTTTGGCTCCGATTCTGACTGAGGCTTAAGCTGCTATAAAGATAATCATATCATACTAGTATTGTAATGTCTTAATAATGACCGAATCATTATACCGCCACTTCTAAAAGTTCTCCGGTCATTCAATATTTTACAAAATTTTTCCAACAACACTTTACATACTTTAAACTACGGTCTGAATGCCCGAGATTTCGCGGGTGTGTTCTAGTAAAATTTAATATGAGCAGTTTTAGAACCTCAAGTTTATTCTGATCAACACTGATGTCTGTCAGTCCGGCTGAGACTACTTATAACAGTAGTATATAGTAGTCTGAGCAGTGTCAGTGCTGTTATTTAACGGCTGTAGAGAAGATATCATAAAGATTTTGACTCGGTTAAAAGGGAGACATCCTGTTCTCCAGGATAAAATGTCTTAATTTTCACTGGTTGTTCCTTTTTAAATACTTTTAAATATTTGCTGTTAAATTAACGCATCATTATATACTTAGCTGAGCGCGAAGCGGAAATCACGTTTACGTCCCCGATATTGTTCCCGATCTTACACGTCATCACCTGAATGTTTACTTTCTGCCACATGTTGTCTTTAGTCCACTAGGAATTATTGCGTTATTTAAAGGATTTATGAAGTTTGTGACCTTAGGACAATAATGTAACTTTAGAAATTTATAAGATATATCAAACTGAAAGACTTTCATACTGTGATATGGACGATCAAGACCTGTATGAAAGTTTACCACCAGCTAGCACCAGCGTGGATCATATGGTGGCCGGTGCTGCCGCTGGTATTCTAGAGCACAGTGTTATGTATCCGGTGGATTGTGTAAAGGTGTGGATTAGTTGTTTGCTTGTATTTATTTACAGGATGATGATAATTTTCAGAAATGAGCAAATCTCTCATTTATTTTCATATCTATGTCAGTAGGACGCTTTAACCTTGTAAAACGTGATTATTATGTTGTAAGGTATTTTGAATTACCTTAAAGTTTTTTCACACCAAAAAAATAATTTAAATATGAAATAACTGATAGCCTTATTTATCATAAACTTGTGAATGTTGTTAAATAACTGAAAAGTAATTAGGTTTACTCAGTTGGGTTAAGTAACAATAAGGGAAGTAACTCAAATGAGGTTAAGATATAGGAGATACAATGATAACATTTTACTTGAGAATGTTTATTTCTATTAGCTCACTTATTCTATAATTTGACTCTTTTCATTTATATTAAAGGTCAAGCATTCATCATTGGGAGTGGATTTAAGAGTTACTTGCAGTCTGCATGACAAACCAGACTGAATCCAAAGTTTTTATTTCAGAGGGTTGTAAAAGGGGGTGGTGATGGGGGTCCTGGAAAAGACATACAAAAAGCTAATTTCTTAAATCAAATGTTTATTACCTAATCACAGGGTCCATTTAGGCATATCAATTACAAACAAATAAAGCATTATAGACAAAAACATATATAGATGTTTAGAAATAATAATGTATTTCGAATTAAAAATATAACTTTAAATTTTTTTCATTGCCATTCTCATAAAACACAGCAAATAATGAATTAATTGCAAGTAAATGATGTAAAATAACAAATGTAAATATTGCATGTATTAATTCACTGCTTGCATTTTCCACTCTTCAGAAATGTTGTAAAAAATCAACCATTAATCACTGGGACTGTGTTATTCATTTAAATACAGATGTACATGTACAAACTCCCATTATAACAAATTTTGCATATACAAATAATATCAATAGGGCTCCCACTACTCACTGGAAAATCAATGGGAGAATTGACTTCTTCTTTTGGAAAAAATAAGGAGAACTAGTAAGATCTAAAACATAAGTGCTAGTTCACTTTGGTTCTAATTTTTGGTTTTCAATGACATACTGTATATATCTTGATATTGGTATCCTGTTTATTTATTCTTTTTTAAATTGGCCAAGAGAATATCCTTTATACTGTATCAGTTTAATAACATTGTACATTTGTGCATGATGTATGTCTACAATTGTCAGATATAGAAGAGTTCTCTATAAGTAGTGGTCCTAGGATTTGACCACCACATTTTGGGAAAATAGGCAAAAAAAAGATTCTGAGAACTCTGTTAAACATGCAGCTCATAATTATAATTTTCAACTGACAGCTACATGTACACAATTATAATTTTCATCCGACAGGCAGTAAAATGCAGGAAATTTCAATCAATGAAAACTATTCCAGTTTATGTGACTTACAAGGCTTAAATTAAAATATTGATTGTTTGCCCTTTACCGACCGACCCTATAAATTCGTTGCGCCTGAAAATCTTTTATTTGTATTTACCAGCAAGATTTTATTTTATTTTATTTTTTCGTTCCTACCAAAAATCTTATATTTGTATTTCCCGCTCAAAACTATTTTATCCGGAATTCTCGGGTTTTATCTTCAACGTATAAGGTCCAGTCCGTTTGGTATCACCTGAGCGTCTGACATGAACACTTGCATTTGAAGTTTCAAAGCATTTGTTTGAAATCGATGTTTAGCATGTGAACGCTTCTCTGTACCTTTATACTTAAAGAGCAGGGTTCATTTTCAAAAAAGTTTGTTTGATACAAAATTATCAACGTGTGTACAAAATAATTTGTAACGGACGTTGTATTCTATGTAGGGATGGCCTTTTGTGATCCGCAGATCAGGATGATTATGTTAAGAGGGTAGTAAAGGGGGGGGTACGGAACAAGGAAACACGTGAAATAAAAATCGCAAAAACGTAGCACGAAAAATAAAAATCGGGAAAAACGAAGCACGAGAAATAAAATCGTAAATATTAAGAAAAAAAGTACCAGAAGTTATTACACAGCTGTTCTTGGAGATCATGTAGACATCGTTAGTGGACATCAAGACCTTGTGGTCACCTTTTAGCGTATGTTACTTGCATCTGATTTGAAAAAAATATTATTATGATGGACTTAATTACATGTATAGCATACATATACAATAGAAAGTAGAATGGTAAAAATATACATCAATTTCTATTATATTACACAAGTTTAAAAAGGCACTATAACTCACTGAGTTTGAGTTACTTCCAATTCACTTTTTAATCAAATGCGGAGCAATGCAAGAACGAGAAAATAAGAGCACCGACACGAAACACGGAAAATAAATAAGGGGAAATACGAAGCACACACATCGAACCAAACACGAGAAAACGAGAAATAAAACACCAAATCACGAAAACACGTAAAATGAAAAGGCCGAAAACGTTGCACGAAAAATAACCCTTTACCACCCTCTGTTAACGATGCCGCTATATTATTTATATCTGACATGAATCAAAAGTGACAAAACCCTGTAAAGTGGAGAATATCTGGCAGTAAAATCGCCAAGTTGTCCATACAGATCATTTATGAATGCGATGTAAAATACGTGACAATTGTCAGAGTTTTTTATACGACCGCAAATTTTGAAAAAATTTTCGTCGTATATTGCTATCACGTTGGCGTCGGCGTCGTCGTCGTCGTCCGGCGTCCGAATACTTTTAGTTTTCGCACTCTAACTTTAGTAAAAGTGAATGGAAATCTATGAAATTTTAACACAAGGTTTATGACCACAAAAGGAAGGTTGGTATTGATTTTGGGAGTTTTGGTCCCAACATTTTAGGAATTAGGGGCCAAAAAGGGCCCAAATAAGCATTTTCTTGGTTTTCGCACTATAACTTTAGTTTAAGTTAATAGAAATCTATGAAATTTTGACACAAGGTTTATGACCACAAAAGAACGGTTGGGATTGATTTTGGGAGTTTTGGTCTCAACAGTTTAGGAATTAGGGGCCAAAAAAGGGCCCAAATAAGCATTATTCTTGGTTTTCGCACAATAACATTAGTTTAAGTAAATAGAAATCAATGAAATTTAAACACAATGTTAATGACTACAAAAGGAAGGTTGGTATTGATTTTGGGAGTTTAGGTCCCAACAGTTTAGGAATTAGGGGCCAAAAAGGGACCCAAATAAGCATTTTTCTTGGTTTTCGCACCATAACGTTAGTATAAGTAAATAGAAATCTATGAAATTTAAACACAAGGTTTATGACCATAAAAGAAAGGTTGGGTTTGATTTTGGGAGTTTTGGTCCCAACATAATAAGGGGCCCAAAGGGTCCAAAATTAAACTTTTGTTTGATTTCATCAAAATTGAATAATTGGGGTTCTTTGATATGCTGAATCTAACTGTCATGACTGTGTATGTAGATTCTTAACTTTTGGTCCCGTTTTCAAATTGGTCTACATTAAGGTCCAAAGGGTCCAAAATTAAACTTAGTTTGATTTTGACAAAAAATGAATCAGTTAGTTTCTTTGATATGCTGAATCTAAAAATGTACTTAGATTCTTGATTATTGGCCCAGTTTTCAAGTTGGTCCAAATCGGGGTCCAAAATTAAACTTTGTTTGATTTCATCAAAAATTGAATAAATGGGGTTCTTTGATATACCAAATCTAACTGTGTATGTAGATTCTTCATTTTTGGTCCTGTTTTCAAATTGGTCTACACTAAAGTCCAAAGGGTCCAAAATTAAACTTAGTCTGATTTTAACAAAAATTGAAATCTTGAAGTTCTTTGATATGCTGAATTCAAAAATGTACTTAGATTTTTTATTATGGGCCCAGTTTTCAAGTTGGTCCAAATCAGGATCTAAAATAATTATATTAAGTATTGTGCAATAGCAAGTCTTTTCAATTGCACAGTATTGCGCAATGGCAAGAAATATCTAATTGCACAATATTGTGAAATATCAAAAAAAAAATTAATTAGAGTTATCTTTCTTTGTCCAGAATAGTAAGCAAGAAATATCTAATTGCAAAATATTGTGCAATAGCAAGATTTTTTTTTAATTGGAGTTATCTTTCTTTGTCCAGAATCAACTTAAATCTTTGTTATATACAATATACAATGTATATTCACTTTTTACTACCAACTGATAAATT
The DNA here is from genome assembly GCF_963676685.1 of Mytilus edulis. Classification (NCBI taxonomy): domain Eukaryota; kingdom Metazoa; phylum Mollusca; class Bivalvia; order Mytilida; family Mytilidae; genus Mytilus; species Mytilus edulis. Next base: position 43,345,525 of record NC_092347.1, read on the forward strand.
AAAATAATCTTTACCATTCAGTGATAACAAGCAGTTTTTTTACATCTTAATATTTTATGATGTATTTAAATGAGTAGTTATTGTTGCAAACTCCATTAGAAATTTTGATTGAGATTAGTTTTGGAATAAGGGAAAGGGGGATGTGATTAAAAAAATTGGGTTCAATTTTTCTCATTTGAAATTTCATAAATAAAAAAGAAAATTTCTTCAAACATTTTTTTGAGAGGATTAATATTCAACAGCATAGTGAATTGCTCTAAGAGAAACAAAAATTTTAAGTTCATTAGAACACATTCATTCTGTGTCAGAAACCTATGCTGTGTCAACTATTTAATCACAATCCAAATTTAGAGCTGAATCCAGCTTGAATGTTGTGTCCATACTTGCCCTAACCGTTCAGGGTTCAACCTCTGCGGTCGTATAAAGCTACGCCCTGCGGAGCATCTGGTTAAAGTCTTGTAGCATTTTTATTGGAAACAAAGGCACACACGATGTTTTTAACACTCTAAGGACTTTTTCTACTAGTAATGTATGTCTGCCCGGACATATCTTATCAGTACAAAGTTATCTTTTACAGAAAATCTTAAGGTAAGCATACAAGGTACGTATTACAGAATAAAAGTGCAAGTTTAAACTGATTTCCAAACTCTTCAAAGTTCCAGGCATATGAACGTGTTGAAGATATGCGGCACAGCTCTATTTTTTTTATATTTGAAAACAAAATAGTAGTGCATATGAATTAGCTTCACATTCTACGTGATATTTTTTTTAAACTAATAGTCCCAGAAAACTTATTTGCAAAAACAAAACGGACACAAATAACATTTTGCAGAGTTTGTATCTATAAAATAAAATATTATTCCTACCTGCCTACCCATGACAAATAATATACCGAGCCAAGTTATTTTTTTGGGGAAAAAAATAAAATATTTTACCTACCTACCTACCCTGTTTCAAAACATAGGGTCGGAAAAGGGCAAACAAACAATATTTTAATTTAGGCCCAATGTATAAACATTGTACATGATATTGTACAATTAAGGTTTCTTTCAAAATGTTTTATCTAAATTCCATGTTGTACTAGACATGCCAGAGAAGTAAATATTGATAAACACTATATATATACTGCATGTTTTAATTTTCGTTCATAAAATTTGTAAATGTGTATTAAAAGTATCAAAATTTTAGAACTGTGGACTACATGTGGCTATAAACTATAGATAGTAAATGAAAATTCAGAAATCAATGTGCTAATTTTAATTTGAGTTAATGCATTTTTCATGACTAACTACAAATGTATATTTATTTAATTTATTTTTCGCTAGTAAATAAATACCCATTATTTACTAATAAGAGAAAAGTTGTTGTTATTGAGTCAGTTATATTATTACAATTAACATGAACACCTTGTACTCAAAATAGATAAAAACTTTGAAGTGTACATGCATTTATTTGTTGAAACGCCGTGCTTTTTGTTGAATCAATTTCACACACACACCATGCACACTATTTGTGGATTTTGACAAATTATGTATTTATCCATTTTTTTTGCTGACATAATGACAAATTACCTTTACCATTTTTCAACTTGTACAAATGAATCAATTTATTACAACTATCCTACATACAAGATGACATGTGTTTGGTTAAATGTACATGTGTTAAGTACATTTATTCTTAATTATAAATCTACATGTACATTTTGTACATCACTTTACAATGGATCAAATAGAAAGAAGAAGGTATGCATTTTGGCAGATTTGACCCTCCCGATGTTCACCTTAAAGTTATATAATGTATTCACTGACATACTTTGATTGGGATTGATTTATCTAGGATGATGACACACAGGATATTCTCAAGATTATATTTATAGAAAGAAAAACGAAGGTTAAATTTTAGGAACATTTCAGTTTAAATAAACACAGTACTCAAGAGTTTTCCAACATATTTGGTTAGTCATGGAGTTGGTTATTTATCACAGAAAACAGTTATATTTTGAATATCCTTGTCTGCTAATTTTTTACAAGTACTTTTCCACGTAAATGAATTAGTGTAATTTCTAATTTCTTTTTACATTTATGAATACTGTACTTGAAAAAAATATTTATTAAAGCAATGTTTACATATGCACAGAATGATAAAGTCAATAATTAATTCTACAACTTAAATGTAGAGGGAAATTTTATAAACATTTTATGGCCAAATAGTACAGAAGAAAATGCCTGTACCAAGTCAGGAATATGACAGTTGTTATCCTTTCGTTTGATGTGTTTGAGCTTTTGATTTTGCCTTTTGACTTTCCATTTTTAATTCTCCTTGGAGTTCAGTATTTTTGTAATTTTACTTTTTTCTTTGAATAGAATAAAATCATATTTAAAGCAGTCTTTTGGGAGAGCAAATTTTGTAGATCTATGGATTTAGGACAAGTATACACAGGAAATCAATCATGTAACAATATTTATCATGAACAAGTTTCAAAATTGAAAAAAAACTTGTTATAGGTTTTTAAAGAATCAGTTTTTAAACAATATTTAAGGAAAACATTAAAATTTCCAAAATTTCATTTTCTAAGACAATATAACACTACAAAATACTCTTGATAGATATTATTCATAAAGTTTATCATTAGAAATAAGAAGAACAAACTTTAAAGAGATTGTAAACTTCAACATTGTTTATTTAAGGTCATTGTAAAGTGGCTGAAATTTGATTAGAATAGCTTGAAACAGTGTTGTCTTGCTTTGTCTCAATAAGTATTTCTAAGATTTGTACACCTGTTCAAGTAGGAGATATTAAACCAATATCCAACCTTCCTTTAATACAAGGACTCAAGTATATTCATGATGTTTCAAATTTTTACACATTGTTAGGTTCCATGTGGATAAGTTTCCTTTTGATTGTGTTGATATCTTGATCAGTTGTTCCAGTGGATTGCAAAATTCATTTTTAAAAACTAGTCAAATTTTTGTCTCACTACATCTCAAGTATGCTATCACTAATTCATATGAATTTTTGTGAACATATCACAACTATATGAACTAATGAAAGTACTAATCTATAATTTCAAAGAAAATCAGCACTGGTGATAAAATAAGGAGATGTGGTATGATTACCAATGAGACAACTATCTGTCAGTGACCTATTGATGTAAATATAAGCACATATATATAGATCCCAGTACTGCCTGCAACATGAGCAAAACCTTGGTCATGTTTCACTAGATTGAAATCAATTTAACATCACAAACATATCATGCAGGAAAACTGCTGATACATAGTAATGATAGAGCATGTAAAATTCAACGAAAGGGAATGAATAGAGGACTTATCAATAGCTACATGGTTCATTTGTTTAAGATATATTTTTTGTTGTTGTAGACTCGAATGCAGTGCCTCATACCAGATCCTAAAGCTGACTACAGAAGTATCGCTGATGCCTTTTATAAGATTGTAAAATATGAGGGAGTACGCAACACTGTGCGAGGTGTAAGTGCTGTCATAGGTGGTGCTGGACCTGCTCATGCAATGTACTTTGCATGCTATGAAAAAATGAAGAAAATAATTTCGGGTGGTCACCAAGGAAACCATTTTGCTCATGGTAAGAAACATATTTTTACTGATACATGCAGTTGTATTTTGTAAAAAATACTATTCCATCAGAAATTGAAGATCAATTACATGTAGAATAATTAGCTTCAATTTAAATTTCTTAACCATATGGCATATAGTTTTACTACTCTGAAACAAGAAAAAACGTATTTGTTTGGTCACTATTCATTTGTAATTGTACATGTACCTCACTTGGCATCCTCATGTATCACTGCATTTTAACTGTACAGTTGTGCATGAAAGCAAAGAGTTCCAAAAGTTTAACATCCTTGACATCTTTTGCAATTAGGTTGCTAAAAGGGGAGTTGTCATTTAAGTAGAGAAGTGGTCGATCAATAATCTTGTCTTTAAACTACAAGCAAATCCTCTACTTTAATGATCATGTGACATATTAAGCTCATAGGGCTAAAGAAAAGAAATATATGAAGAAAATTACAATGATGCATGTTCACATTGCAATGTATAAATGAGGTAAAAGATCTTTTTTGATACATTTCTAGATACATTCCAATTGAGCTAGAGTTACTTCCCTTTTATTACCATTTTGAGGTCTATTTGTTACAGTGTACAAATTCCTTAATAAATAAGCCAAATTCAACCTGTTGCATGCTGACTGCAAGGTTAAATAATTGTTTTCTTAACATTGGCAATTTCCTTTATCCTTACTTGATTCATCACTACAATCTAGAAAGGACCTCTTATCAGATTTGGGTGAACTGCATGTTTAAATTTGGTTAGTCAAATAACAAAATCTACCATATACCCCTTCCAAAAATGGCAGCAAATAGAAATAACCAAAACTTAAATTAAGTCATTTGGAAACCCATCTATTTTCTACAGCTTATTTTGTGATAAGAAAGAACTAATGTTTAAGTTGAGCACTGCAGACTCTCTAGATGATAATCTGTGACAAGTTATATATTTAATACTAAGTTGGCATATATTATATTATATAAATCACTCTTAGTTTTTATATGGTATTAATCATTATTATAAGATTTTCAGGTAAAGATCACATGTCCATGACAAGAATCATATTGTGATGCTGATTTAATCAAGAACCAACTGACAATGTGCTGCTATTCAAACAGGATTGATTATTTTGTTTTTGAGTCAAAAGATAATTAATTATTGTTTCACATTTTTATTGAGATTTTTCATTTTCATAGAAGATGTAAAAGATAATTCAAGATTGGTTTGCATTAATCCCTAAATGTAAATTTTTGTCAAAAGAAAATGTGTGTTGAACACATCACTGATTATTGGATATCAAGGATGAAATATTAAAACATTTCATTTACACAATGATGAATGGATAAATATGTGATGATTGTGTCATGACAATAGATAAGATATATTTTATATAAAATAAGGGGGAAAAAAACCAAAAACATCCCCATGTATGACTTTTTCTCATGGTAGAGACAAACTCTTATAAATGAAAAAAATTCATAGGGAAGTATGAAATATTATATTTACATAGAATTCACTGTTTCAGGATCGAATGCATTCTGTGAAATATTTTCACATTTTTTGTCAAAAAGGGTTATTAATAATGACCTAAACAATTGATAGTCAACAGATTATGTAACTTATTTTTGATTAGGTGCTTAAACATTAAAATTAAACATACTCCATAAGATTCTGAAACAGATAATTTGGAATCAATGCACAAATAACCAGCAAATTCTGAAAGCAACAAGCGAACACAAATCTTATCACATTACACATCTGTTTATTTTTCAAAGGTAAGAATATGAGCATTAAATTCTATAAAATGTATCAATATTTGTAAAATGTTTTATATCTTATTTTAACAGGTACGGCAGGTTTGGTGTCAACATTATTACATGATATGGTGATGAATCCTGCCGAAGGTATTGGATACATTTTTAATATTAATATAAGTAGATGTGGTATGATTGCCAATGAGACAACTTTCCATAAGAGGCCAAATGACAGGTAGAAATTAACAACTATAGGTGACCGTACTGCCTTCAACAATAAGCAAGTTTATTTTTTATAATACAATTATTTCTGTATGTTTCATATGAAGTGAGTGACTTGATAAGGGTATTTTGATTGATAATAATAATTGTCAAGACTGAGATAACACACTGAACAAGTGAAGTGTTATATCATGAGATAGATTTAATTTGCATGTGATGATAAAAGAAATAATGATGTTTTGTAAATATTAAAAATCAGATAAGACCATTTGGAACTTTATGACATGTTTTATTTTATGAATTGGGCCTGATCAAAAGAACAGGATGTTAGATTAAGAATAGTAAACTAGGAAACAAATACGGTTTAAAATAGCTATGGGCAAATGTGCTTGATCACTAAGGGTTTTATGCCATGTATACGGGAACTAATAATATTTTTACCGTAGCAAACACAGTATAGAATTTTTATAATCTATACTGAAGGTCGGTGGTTCCCTTTCGATTCCTCCACCAATTATAATACTGCCACAAAATAAAACTATTTAAAAATAACAGGACTTCATCTTAATGCAATAGTGCTTTAAAAGTTCATCAGTGCTATCTCTATACCTGCTATCTATAAAGACATCAGATTTTTCTGATTCTCTTATACAGGTAGTCTCTAAGAAAAAATGTTAAGTTTTGAAACTTTGGCTTCTTATTTTCAGACATTTTTTTATCCCAAAAATATTGGAAATAATTTTGTGTGCCCTGGCTTAACTGAAGCCACTACTTCTGGTGCAACCAGTGATTTGATAATCAAAGGTGCTTTTCAATTATCAATGATTCATTTTCTTCCTAAAAAAATAGTGCGCAGCCCTTTATATATTCTAATGTATAGCTTCTAATGTCACTATTTCTCTCCATTTGCAGTGGTAAAACAGAGAATGCAGATGTTTGACAGTCCGTACAAATCATGTTCAAACTGTATCAAAGTTATTTACAAGGAAGAAGGTGTCATGGCTTTCTATAGAAGTTTTACGACACAGTTGACTATGAATATACCTTTTCAGTGTATACATTTTATGACATATGAAATAATGCAAGATATAATGAACAAAAATCGTGGCTACGATCCATCATCACATATGATCTCTGGTGCAATCGCTGGGGCAGCAGCTGCTGTTGCCACTATGCCTCTGGATGTATGCAAGACATTATTGAACACTCAGGAATGTTGTTCAAGGTCGCAAGTTTCTTACGTGAATGGGATGACTTCAGCATTTAGACTGGTTTATGAATATCAAGGGCTGCGAGGTTATTTCAAAGGTGTCCAGGCACGTGTGATATTTCAAATGCCGGCAACAGGCATTTCATGGTCTGTTTATGAACTGTTTAAGTATTTACTAACCCAAAGACAAAACATGGAAGATAAGTACCCTAGAGTGAATGGACTTACAGTTAAAGCTGTGGAGAGTAGCGAAGTATAACAAAGAAACCCTCAATCTGACTACCAACCGCCTCACAACAAAACCAACTTTTTCAACTGATTAGAAGAAGCTGCATGTGCTACATACATTGTTTTATTTTTATGTTTTTGTTTGTTTTGGTTTTCATGCATTTTTATGTTCATATTTATTTGTCATATCTCATTTCTGTCTATATCATTTATAATTGATAAGGTTAAAGTTAAGCAGTTATTGCCTCTTAAAGTTTTAAGTACACTGACCTATTTCTTTTTCTATTAATTACATTTTTTCATACTGCTGCTATAACCAATCTTCTAGTTGTATGTTGTAGAGACTTTCTATTTCTTTTATTTACAAAAACATTAATGATGGAAATCATTGATCAAACTTTCTTATAGTTTAATGATTCTGCATCATAAGAAAATTCATAATTTTTTGCAATGTTTATTTTATTGCAAAAATGCAGCATAATATATTTTGCAAACCAAAAAAAAAAAATATCATTTGAAATTTTTGTATCATTATTCATTTATTGCTAAACAGAATTTCCTAAAATTAAAATCAATTCTAACCCATTTGTATCCATTGTCAACGATGGTCAAGCAATAATTATTATACATAAACATTTCTGATTCTAAAGTATTCCTTAGAGAATTTAAAAATAAAATAAAAATCATTGGTCAGATTAAAACCTATTTAAGATAAATAAGTACATTTACATAAACCATTTTACCATCATAAAGTTGCAGGAATCCAAATCATCTTTTATCATTATCAGATATCTATTAATACCAGTTATAGTCCTTTATACAAGGGTCCTGTAATGGTATAGACTTCTTGGTGATGGTCACATTGATTTTTAATATTTAAATGACTTAAATATCTGAATTGTGTCAGATCAAAATTATCATACTACATGGCTTACTTTATCTGGTCTCAGCATTTTCTTCATTCATTATAATCATAATTAGATGATCTATCTTGTTTTTAATGAAACCCTGGAATGTTTACTTTTTAGATTATTCATGTCATTAGTATTTACTCTGAGTAGGTTTCTGTATAAATATGATTCTTGTTTTTAGGTTTCTTATTCATAGTAGCAACAATAAAGTAGGCACATGTGGATTCAGTTAAAATATTCTCGCTTGTGTCAATTAAAACACAGTGATTTGTGGTGATAACATTCAGATTTATGTCCTTGTCATAAAATAACTCTATTCACAGAGAGAAATTTCACCCAAAATCCCCAGCATTCAACAGCAACAGTGATATTTAACTGAATCACATTGTGATGTGCACTGTGTGAACTATGTCAACCGTTCATGCTTTTTACTTGTAATTGTGTCTTTCTTTTATGGTAGTCATCTTGTGATTCTATACATGTAGTGTTTCATTCCATTGAAATCATATCTATGCAATTTAAAATGGTTGATTTGTGTATTGATTATAATTTTCTATAGATTAACTAAATGGCTTGATGTTCTCACAATTCAAAACATTTCATAATTCATGATAGGAGGAGGTATAAAAAACTATTATTTAGTTTCTGTTGTCCTAAAAAAATGAATTCTTTTTAAAATCTTTCATAAAAATTAAGACTTTAATTAATGTATGGATGATATACACTATTCTGGTCATTTTAGTCTAGAATGTAATTTCTGATACTGTGAAAGTACTTTAATTCGTGGGTATCAATTTTCGTGGTTTGAGCAATATTAACATTTTCGTGGGTTTTTAAATTCGTGGATTTTAGTTTTCTTAAAAAAAAATTGAAAAATTAAACCTTTTAGAAACGAAGGTTACAAATTGTCTGGATTGAAGGAAATTGCAAAGTAAACATTGACCCGTGTAAATCGTAGTGACAACACTAATTAATTCAAGATAAAGTGTTCAATAGATTAAGGACCATCAAAGGTGTTAATTAGGCCATACACATGTCACCTAAAGAAATCAGTATCATAAACAAATGCTATAAACGTATTTATAAACGTATATATATCTTGAATGGTCAAATAATTCTGATCAAAATCAAGCCCAGCATGAAATTATTATTTCCCATATGTACGAGAACTATGAGGATATAAAATGAACACTTTATCATACTAGCAACATGTATCAATATTGAAATCTGACTTTCATCGAAAAAAAATATTTTTATGAGAATTAAAAGATCAAAAGTTGTACAGTTTAGGTTATTAAAGATTAAATGGGTATAATCCTGCATGCAGTTGTAGTTCTGTGACTGCTATTAAAGTATTCTCAGATTCGAGCTTATTCAATATACTAGTATATCATATCAGTAGTCAAACCTTCATGGGGATCTTTCCATGTCTTGATTTGGACAATGGTTGTTTTATTTCGTTGGACACTTAAATTCGTGGATAAAGTCATCCACGAAAACCACGAAAATTGGTACCCCACGAATAAAAGTACTTTCACAGTACTCTGCTGTCATTAAATATTGTTATGACATAACTGACATATTTGACAAAATAAAGGCAACTTTACATACAAAATTTCTTGGCAAAATTAAATAATAGCAATGATGAGAAAAGGTTTTACTCACATCAACAACTTTGTATAGGTAATCTTTTGTCAAAAAATCACACACAATTTGTTTGCGCTTTGTGTTTTCTTTTACATTGTTTTTACGAGTTGCAGTTGAAGACTCGAAATTATCAAAGCAAGCATGTTAGAAAAAAAATTAAATTAAAGGGAACAAATTTTGTTTATACATATCTTCTTCTTTTCATTCTCACTTTTTGCCATGCATCTTTTTATTTATAAAGATATGTTAAGACCATTTTTTTTGTGGAAGGATGTTGATAGATGTACATGAAGATTTAAGTAAACTGAAAGTACACGGTTTTCCCTCCTAATTGTATTCTCTATTTTAAGATTTTTTTTCAACATGTTCAAGAGAGCCAACTTGTCTGGTTTTCAAGAATTGATTTGAAAGGTTAAAATAGTTTTATCTTTAAAATAAGAGTAAATTCTAATATGTTTTTGGGTTCTATCATTAAATTAATATCTTTTGTGTTGATGAAGGGTTCTGCAGGTGTTTAGTTTTCAAAGATACAAATTAAAAAAAATTCTGAAAATTATATCTAAACTTGATAATGCTAATTAATTTCTAGTACATGTTCTACTAGGTTTTAAAAATATCAGAGTTTAAATGATTTACACTCTGATACAGTAATTGATGCAGATAAAACAGTTTCAATTGGGTCCAAACTGGGAGGAGGGAGAATGGGCTTTAAACATTTAAATAAAATTGAGAATGGAAATGGGGAACACTATCATTTTTTTTTTTAAAGCAAAAGTTTTTTTTGGTTGAGATATTCTTTTTATCTGTTATATATTTTGTGCTCGTTTATTTTCAATAAGAGGTTGGTTGTGTCAAATTGAGGAGATTTACACAACTTTTTTTTAAATATATTTATTATGATAATTTTGTATGTTTGAAACTGTGGTTTGAGTGTTACTAAGCTTAACTTCAGTTTGTGTGGGTCATTATGAATGCTACACATGTGTACATACTTTCTGTATGGGACATAAATATCGCTGTACATAATGTGTGAGTCATGTAAAGTGCTACACGTATTTGTAAATATTGTGTTTTGATTTTATGTGAGACATGAAAAATGTTTCACAATTGTAAATAGTCGTGAACAGTGAACCCAAAGTTGTGAGGTATTATTCAAAATACTACAGCTTGGGTTAATCTTGACTTCAATTTTTTTCCTTTCATATTACAACTTTTAAATTATTATTTTGTTAATTTATGAATATGTAGAAGACCTCAGATATACTGATGTATTATTTCTTGTTTAATTTATTGGTTGTTAATTTGAATAAATATAAAAGTTTATGTAAAATTTTCAGTGTGAATTTTCACTATATCAAAAATATATCTTAAAATTAAACAGGCATGAAGTTGGAAACATTCAAATATTTGATATGTTATAAAGAAAGTTTTGTGTTGAAAAATGAAATTTGTGCCTTTCTAAGGGTAGGGAGAATTCATGTACAAGTAGTATTCCTACTAAAAACTGTACATTAAATTATTAAGTGGTGCATAATTGTGTATAAAATATAACATCTTCAGAAGAAAGCATTGTATTAGAAAAAGTTTTTTTTTAATTTGTGATATCAATTGAAGACTTTATTTCTGTCACCATTCTGACAGTAAATTAAACTTAGTATTTAGATTCTCCTTTTATCTTGGAGATAAGAAACATTTTTTACTCTCTGTTTTGTATTCAGGCTTTATGGAATTTGTATCCCCTTAATGCTGTTGTATTCAAGGATCTTTTGGTAATTTGATGTAAAGATGTGTTCTGAATTTTTTTTGTTTTTTCTTATTTCAAATAACAAGGTACACAACTATAAAATACAATTTAATTTTTGATAATGAACACCAAACTTTTTTAGTTTAATTTGATTTTTTTGATACAGTGCTTTCATTCCTATGTCAAACCTTGAATGTGTTAAATATGTGATATTTAAGTTGTCATGTAAAATACTCAGACTTCATACAGACATTGTACTTGTTTATATTATTCTGATACGACTTTATAGTACATTATAGATACAACAGTCAAGAAAGATGTTTTGAAAAACAAATAAGGATAAGCCAATTGGTTGTCTTAAAAAATCTATCAGTGAATTTAACTTCAGGTTGCATTGACTATCGTTCAAGTTGTTATAGTTCATTTAGCGGTCACTACTGGGACACTGACCATTGAATATAATGTCATGTGCATTTTTAAATGTATATTTCATAAATAATTCTCATTGAATGAGTTTCATACTTTTTTTAAAGGCGAATACCCAAAAGCTAAATATGTATGAACATCATTAGTAAGATCTAATTTTATGTTTTCAGGATGATTTCTTTGCCATGAAAACGTTTTACCAATTTTTCGGTTGGTGTTACTGCTGCATTTGTTAACTTATTTTATAACAATAAGACAGAATTGATTACAATCATGTTACTGATAAGTAGTCATTTTTTTCTATCACAGATTAGAAATAGTCAACTTCTCCGAAAAACTTTTATTTCTAATACAGAAATCATTGTAGACATATTTTGATCTTGTGGCAATTTAAAAAAATCTGCTGACCATGATTTTGTTGGCAAGAAACCCTAAACACTACTGGTATTCAAATTTTTATGCCCCACCTACGATAGTAGAGGGGCATTATGTTTTCTGGTCTGTGCGTCTGTTCGTCCGTCCGTCTGTCCCGCTCCAGGTTAAAGTTTTTGGTCAAGGTAGTTTTTGATGAAGTTGAAGTCCAATCGACTTCAAACTTTGTACACATGTTCCCTATGATATGATCTTTCTAATTTTAATGCCAAATTAGAGTTTTACCCCAATTTCACGGTCCACCAAACATGGAAAATGATAGTGCGAGTGGGGCATTCGTGTACTGAGGACACATTCTTGTTTATGGTACTTTTAATCCAGGCAATTTTATCCAGTTGCAAAAAATGTATCTAGAGGAAAGAATTCCCTGTTACATTTTGTATATCTGGTAAAATTGAAAACGGAAATGGTGAATGTGTCAAAGAGACAGCAACCCGACCATAGAGCAGACATATACCTGGCACTCTTTTTGAGGGATCATGAAGTAAAAGTTTTGAAGCAGCTAATTAAGTATTTTTACACAACTTTCCTAGTATTGTTCTTTAAAAAAGTCTTTACACTGTGGATTTTGTATGTGGAAGGGGTTCAGATTTAAAACATTTGTTTCATAGCAATTTTTCTCCTGGTACTCTTCCTTGAAGGTGGTCAGAGGCACAGAAAAGGCAGATTATAAAATTTTAATTTTTCCATTGTTGATGCTACCAGTAGTTGCTAACATTTTATATTAATGAATACATTCAAGATTCTTCCAGTATGAATTGATTTTAGTTGTGATATAAGGAAGTAGTACTGATGATACATGCACATGTTGAGAGATGAGACTTTGATAAAAATTGAATCGTAACCTGACATACTCATGGTCAAATGTTTGAAATCATATATATTTCCTATACATCTGATTGAAAACTTACATACTTAACATTTTTTTTCTTTTAGGCAATTGTCACAAAAAACAGCATATTTAGAAAGATTATAAGACTTCTATATAAATATTTAAGTAAGACCATATTTATTTTTGCTACTTAAAAAAATAATCCTGTATAATAAATATTATGTTCTTATATGACATTGTCTCATTTCTTTCAGATGGTTTAAATGTTCAAAAGAAAAGTAAGATATTTAGTATATTTAGTATATTTAGTATCTTAATATTGTCAGTTGATACCTAATAATTTTATAATCTCATAAGATTTTGTATACTTGTTTTTACTTGATGTCAATGTCACAATATAAAATATGAAGAACTATTATTTTCTTTAGAAATTAGATTTCCCAATATCTAATTTTGTTTTGAACAAATGTGCTTAGTCACAAATTTGAACATTTTATTTTACTTTTTATTTTGAACAATAATCTGGTAGAACATAAGGCTTACATGTCTGGTTAGAATTTGATTTTAAAACTGAAACTCATGTTTAATGTTCAAGTGATTGGTTTCTTTTTGAAAGACTGTTTGATGTGTCTGTTTGATGTATTTGTATTTTACAAGATAACTTTGCATATTTGTTGAACTTATATATTAAATAAAAGGAAATGTTATTAAAAATGCTTTGTTTGTTCATATCATTGCCTAAGGAAATTATTAATTATCAACCATTTTCCAAAGTGTACAAAACATACACTTGGGGGGAGGGGGTTGAAAAATCAACATTTTTACAGTACGCTTTTTTTTCATCAAATGAAATAAAACAGTCAGATATGTTTCAGTTTCTTTTCAATGCAAATTTTTATATTAAACTAAACTTTAATAGACAGGATCTTCTTTTTATTAAGAATTATTGGTTTTTGTCTTGAAATCTAAAAATGGTCGATGTACACTTTCTGAGGGAGGGTGGGGGGTCTGAAAAAGTGTATGTTTTGTACACTTTGGAAAATGGTTGACAATTATGGATGACCCCTAAGGAAATTATTAATATGCCAAGGTGATCCTTTCTTGTTAGTCTTTACTCATCATCAAAAGTAAATAAACGCAAATTATTTAAGACAATTATTCATTTATATACAATTACAGATTGTATGGAAGAGATGTATATATAATTGCAAATAGAGAATGAAACACACCTATTTTTATACAACTGAAAAAAAATTTTGCAGACAAATATTGGTATCATGTTGTCCTAGTCTGAAGACACTTAATTTCCTGACAATAACTATAGTTTCAGAGAATGGATCTCTATGAAATTTAAACACAAGGTTTGAAACCACAAAAGGAAGGTTAGGTTTGATTTTGGGGGTTAACAGTGGGGCCTAAAAGTGGTCAAAATAAGTATTTTTGGGCCAGGTGAGCTTTTCTCATCACTTGGCATCCCTTGACAGTGTCATTCATCGTCATTGTCTATAAACTTTTACAAACAACTGGGCCAAATTCAACCAAACTTGGCCGCAATCATCATTGGAGTATGTAGTTTGATAAATGTGTTCGATCCCTTCCAATATGGCTGCCATGGCTAATCAAAGTGATGGATATCACTCATGGAAAGATTAGAAGAGTAGTTTGAATTATTTCATATTAAGGTATGGTGGGGAAAAATGAACATTTATAAAGCACTATTGCTGAAAATTGCATTTACAGCAGGTCTTTAGAAGAAAACTTGCTTTTCCAGTATGAGGATAAAATGAGCTCAAATTAAATACTATGGGTCTCTTAATTTGAACTATTTTATTTAAACTGCAGTTTATATCTTATCGAAATTATGTTGCCGATTCCAAAGATGTTTCAAAAAACAAAAAATGCAAAAATTCTTCTAGTAAATGTTACCAACTATTCTTGTAAGACATAAATCTGGACCAACAGCTTTTAAAACTTTAAAGTGTCAACAACAAAAAATTGAAAAATGTTGTTTTGGGGTATTTTGTAAGTTGAAACAGAGGTTATATGGAATTGAAGATTAAAAGTTTTAGAGTGCCTATTGATCAATTTTTAAAGTATTTTTCAACACAGGGCATTGAAAAACTTATCTTATTGAAATGTGGATTCTTTCTTGATTGCAAAAATATATATTCACTTCTAAAATAGACTTAATGATTGATGGAAAATAAACTAATAAACAATGGTTTGTTGGTACTGTTTCAAGCCAATTCCTGATAAAAAAAATTGTACTAATTTAATTGTTGATTAATTACAGGTGATTATTGGAAATTTATCAAGTAAATTATAGGCCTTACTTAAATACCTTTCATTTACTCATATTTATATTCATATTTCATTTTTTTTTAAGATCTTGTTAATCCATTAATCATTTATCTTTCAGATATAATTTACAGAATCACTTTATGTAATGTAGATCAAAAGTAATTGGCAATAAATAAATCTATCATCCTTATAAATACCAAACATCTAATATACACATTTGTGTATTCAATTATGAGGTCAAATACTTGTGTATTAAGAATTATATGTATATTGAGTGTTCTATATAATTATGTAAGACTGAGGTTGATAGGTAATGTGGTCAGTTTGATTGGCAGTTTAGGAGGTGGGGCATTGTAATTTAAGGTCCACCTTGTCTCTGATTGTTTACTGATAATGACAGTTGTCAATCATACTAGTTGAATCAATACCCAGTTACCTAATCAAAATGTTTTTTAAAAAGCCTGCACATCAACACACCTTAATGACATACATTTTTGAATGAACTGCTCCAATAATATACCCAGTTTTTTTCAGTTTATATGTGTAGTATGTGCACATAAATGAGAACCATAGGGAACTATATTTCAGTGTGAATACATTTAGTAACAGTAGCTAACCTGTACTGTTGTTAGGGAGGCCGGTGCCTAAGTAAAGATTTAGAACAAGTTCTAATCTTTCCAAAAATAGAACATAGGGGTAAAATGGAGATTTTGGCTTATATCTCAAAATCTAAAGCATTTAGAGCAAATCTGACGTGGTAAAATTATTCATCAGGTCAAGCTCTATCTGCCATGAAAATTTCAGAAGTATCAGAGACATTCTGTTGTTGAATTGCTGCACCTGAATTGGTAATTTTAAGGAAATTTTTCAGTTTTTGGTTATATCTTAAACATTATTATAGATAGAGATAAACTGTAAACAGCATTAATGTTCAGCAAAGCAATATCCACAAATAAGTCACAATGACCAAAATGGTCAATTAATGACGTAAGGAGTTATTGCCTTTAAGGTCAATTTTTAACAAATTTAGTGAAGTTTTCTAATCTTACAAAAATTTTCTCCTCTGATACTACTGAAACAAATATAACCAAACTTGAGTCACAATCATCATTAGTATATCTAGTTTAAAAAATATGTCTGTTGATCTTGCCTGCCTTCCAAGATGGCCACCATGGCTCAAAATATAACCATGTGGTAAAATGCAGATTTTAGCTTATATCTCTTAAACCAAAGCATTTAGAGCAAATTGGACAATTTTTTTTAAGTTCATTAGACCTCATTCATTCTTCATTCTGTGTCATAAACCTATGCTGTGTCAAATATTTAATCATAATCCAAATTCAGAGCTGTATCAAGCTTAAATTTTGTGTCCATACTTGCCCGAATTGTTCAGAGTTCAACCTATGTGGTCATATCAAGCTGCGCCCTGCAGAGAATTTTATTTAAACTGCAGGGCAATTGCCCAGGCATGCATTTGGTATCATTATATATTTCATATAGGATCTGAACTCGGCTTTTTCTATGGTGTTAAAGGGGCCATGTGTCTTTAATCTACAGTGACACTATTGACCAGGCAAAATACCTGCTCTTGGAGTTGATTAAATTTTCCTTTTATAAGCAATACGGATTGAGAAGTTGTTTATTTTAACAGTTTTGTGTGTTTTGAAATATGGTGTTTTGGATAAGAAGGGACTGAGGCCTTTTAGAATAAACTCATCATAGATACCAGGATTACATTTTGAGAACTTAACAAGGAGTCTTATATTATTGATAATGTTGAATACTTTCAGGGTTAAAAACTCTTTTTTGCTCAACGCAATTAACAGAATAGTTACATATAAAAAGGCATTCTCATAATGGATGGACTACCATTTAGACACTAGTATTGACCTCATGGTTAGTAAGTCTCTGATATGTTAATGTTTCTGTTTATTGTACACCAGACAGTCTATACTTTTCACAAGTATATATGTCTAAGTCTAATATTACTAAATAGTTGTGTCAGAGATCAGGGAAACAGTATTCATGAATAGGAAACATTGCATTGCTCATACACATTTGAGACTACTATAACACAGTACCACAGTATGTCTGAAGACCTCTTTCACTGCAGACAGAACTTTAGTCAATATAATTGACAATTCTTAGTGGAACATGCAGATGAGCCGGCAATGTACCGTTGTTTGTACGGAATTTTGTGAAGTTTAGGTTTCCAATACAAACAAGGTAAGTCCTCCGATTTGTTGTCCAATGCAATGTTCATTGAAGCCATGAAGGACTTATGATTCGCCAAAATCTCATCCTTGTCAAATGATATGTTTTTGTATATGTGATTATCCGCTCATTTATTGCTAATTCTTTTACAAGACACTCGTAGAAATACGATTTACATGCAAAGACAATATTATTTGAAGCTTTATCCGCAGGAACAACAACATACTTACCATGAAAAGAAGATACACATTTCACAGCCTCTGGTCGATCATTCAAAGTTTTTCAACTTAGGCATGCCTAAAACTTATGAATGCGATGTTTTATCAGACACCTGATTGTTTTTACCCATATGACAAAGTGTCCTGTTCAACTTCTTCTGGAGTTGCCCATGTTCTTGCGTAGTCCTCAATAGATTCTATAATTATTTTGAAGTTATTGTTCCAATTGATGTGTTAAGGTTCTCTAAACTTATAGGACCATGATAAATCACCTTTCGGAGATTCTCATGTTGAATAATTATGTTAAGAGCCTCAGATGGGCTTTAATCATAAGGCGAGTGGGAACAGTCACATGTCAGAGGTTTTTTATATGTTGTTCTAAATCAAGGTCCTGCAATACTTGTTTAGCTAAATATTTTGGATACAATGGTTTTGGTGGTAGGACACGATAGGAACAGACCGTGATTTTGAAATTAATAGGCATTTTAGATGTTACCTCTTTGTGATATAGAACTGGTTGCTGATGTTGATTGCATCAATTCCTCTATTGGTGAACAGGAAGGAATTCTTCTTTTACTCATGTAAAGGTTTCGATCTTTCTGGCTTCAAAAGACGGTAAAGAGTTACTCTCTACTACTTACTAAAGGTAAATTAGTTATAGACTTATTATATTCAATTTTCACTTCCGAAACTCCAATAACAAATTTGTTTTTTTTAGATTATTTTCTTGTAAAAGATGTTGGAAGAGACAATGATATTGGTTCACTTTTTTTTATTACCTTTTTGGGGCTAAAACATGAAATAATTGTGAAATGCACTAATGTAACGGTTCATGACTTGGAGCATGTATATTTTATAGTTTAAGTGTCAGGGTTTGATATTTTTTTATGTCGAATTCTCTCAAGTAATTGTCTATGGTATGTGAAAATGATTGTATGGATCTTAACAGCAGTAGACCATTAACAAGATATTCCAAATTCTAGGTAATGAGACGTTACTTTACATGCATTTAAATAGTTCTAGGACAGGATTTTATGAACGGGAGGCGTAACTCCGGTCGCCCTGGTATAGAGTCCATTGGGATGGTCAGAAGCTCCTGGATCTCAACAATTTTGCATCAAATTATAAAGTATTATAACAGACTCCATGATACAAATTGGTGAAAATAGTCTGCCTTCGGGTCATTCAAATTATGTATAATTGCTTAACATGTGGGTATCAAATTTTTGGAAGAAGTTGTAAATTCAGTAAAAGGTTCAAAAGGTTACTAGTATATGAAGCGGGGCATAAAAATAGGAAAAATAAATCTTAAACATAGCTTTTTCTGAACTTTTGATATATATCAACACCGAGCCTTGGAACACACCGAGCAGCAAGATATAAAGGGCCCCCAAAATTACTAGTGTAAAACCATTCAAACGGGAAAACCAACGAACGATATAAATTATGTAAAAAAAACGAAAAAGAGAAACATCAACAAACGACATGCAACTTCTGAACATCAGATTCATGACTTAGGACTGGGACTATTATTAGTATATAGTTCCAACTTAGGACAGGTGCAAACAATTGCAGCGGGATTTAAACGTTTTAATGCTACCAAACATTCACCCCGAGTTATCTGAAACAATAGTGTAACAATGTATTTATAACACCCCGTTCTAGATAGTCATATCTGGTCCCTTCCAATACAAGCCGGCATAACCACATTTCAGACAATTTAGCTAAAAATGCAACTCCGTTTGTCGGAACATATATACCTATTATATATATAGTGAGTATCCCCCGGTAGATGTAGAATGGCCATTGGGGAAGTGTCACACAAAACAACCATTTATATATTTACCTACCGTTTTGGTTGTTTAATAAAGGTGCCCAAGTCACCCATCGCACGGGGGAATCAGTATAATAAGAAACCAGAATGTGTGTATACGGTATTTCATAAACACGTTTAACCCCGCCGAATGTTTGCGCCTGTCCCAAGTCATGAGCATCTGGCCCGCCTTTGTTAGTCTTGTAATATTTTTAATTTTAGTTTATTGTGTATAATTTGGAGTTATTATTGCGTTCATTATCACTGAACTAGTAAATATATTTGTTTAGGGGCCAGCTGAAGGACGCCTCCGGGTGCGGGAATTTCTCGCTGCATGCATTGAAGACCTATAGTATTGGTGACCTTCTGCTGAAGTTTGTCTGTTCTATGGTCGGATTGTTGTCTCTGACACATTTCCCATTTCCATTCTCAATTTTATTAATTAATGAATATGATAAATTGTCATATTCAATACAATAAAAGCAGATGACGGTATTATTTTTTTTACTTTTTTTTAAGGGGGGGGGGGCGTACGCCCATTACGCCCTAACCTGGACCCGCCCCTGAGTTTGGTTGGAATTAGTGTAGTGGTTTTGTAGGGAAAGGTTTTTGTAAAAATTCACGACAGACAGAAGACGCTGACAATAGCCCACACGGTCCATAGCGTTAAGAGTAAGCCCAAAAATAGATATGATACATTTAATCAATTTACAATTCGTAAGGGTTCTGTGGAACCCAGTGTCTCGACTACCTTTGCTGTTAGTCGCAGGCTCGACAAGAATGAGGAAGCAAATAATAAAATAATTCCTCTCAATACTGTATTTTGACTATAAGATAGGATAAGAATTTTATTAATCTAATCAAGAACCCATAAAGGGCATCATCATAGTTTACAACAATATTATGACAATATGATTGGAAAAAGCAAAACAGAAAACTAATACCATACTATAACGTTATGGAACTATAATTAAGAAGCTTCTGTCCAAGTTTGGTATAAACCCAGGATAGTTTAAGAAAGTTATTTTAAAAGTTTAGAAACTTAAACCACAGAGTTAATGTCATGTTTCCTGGCAGAAAAACTAAGCCCATTTATAAATAAAATACGGAAAAACAGGATTTGTTTTACAAAATTTATTTCTGGATACTATCTTATGAACACAAACAAGCTTCTATAGATCCAAGTTTGGTAGAAATCCATGATCATAAATACATTAAAATGGGCAATTAGTCATGCGCGTAGCTACGTTTACGTCAAAACGCCCGGGCGTACACTTGAATTTTGAAAATAGAACAGATAAATATTCGACATAGAATAAGAAAACTGGTCAAAAGCACATCAGCCTTGTGCTTCTTTTTTCAATGGATTGTAATTTTGAATAAAAAGGGACTTTTACTCAAATAGATCATTTAATATATTTGTTCGAATCTTTTGTAAAAGTCTTAATCTACTATGAATTCTACGTACTTTTCTTTTCAAAGCAATTCACTATCTGCTCAGATTCGATATGCTGTTTGTATTTTTGTCGAGCCTGTGATTTATGTCCCAAAAGCGAGACAAAGCGGAGTCAATATTTAGGTTCCGAATGTGGATAAAGTCTTTTGAATGACTCTCCGTGAAATTTTACAAAAGTTGGACAGAAACTATTTATGATCAATAGAGTATTCAGAGCAATATATATAATAATGCAATTACATTTTGTACATCTTTAATTTTCCCGCATTTTAAGGAGAAAATGTATTTCTTTCTGCAATTAATAAGTGGTTGCAGTTTGGGCTTACATTTTGTTATTTCTCAATTACATTAAGTACTTGTCGAACCTTCATCAAATTTTATGAAAATGCCGAAGAAACTTTTTGAAAAGCATTTGTTTTCGTTCATTTTTCTGTTCTTTTCTGATAGACAGATAGCCGGACTCTTCTTTGTGCAATTAATTTTTTTACATACTCAATTTATAAACCTTCGTAGATTGTTGTGAAATATTTCAGATAAAAAAAAATTAAAAGACAATTTTTTTTTAAATCCCTGTAAAGGAATGATAAATTGATTCACTTTTTGTGGGAAGAAATCCTAGGTGTTCCAGAAGGAATATTTTTTTCGTGTTCATGAAAAGATGCTTTTGTCGATTGTATGCTCACTCACGGCACCATTTAAACTTATTTAAAAGTAATATTTGTTTGGACGTTTTCTCTAAAACCAATGACCATAGCTTCCAGTTTACCACGATGAATAAGTTAACATATTACAAAATTTAAGCAAAACAAATAAACCATTTAGATTCAAAAGTATGTTGCTATCAATGATTTTTTACTGACAGGAATCATTACGGTATCTCATTCTCGATAGCTTTCGGGGGCTTCGTCCCTTTCGAACCCACTACCAGCAGGTGCTTTAACATTGAGCGGTTGGCTACCCTCATATTCCTCGTCAAGGTTCGGGCGTACACGTAAAAATGATCCAGCTACGCCACTGTTAGTACATGATGCTTTACTGACCCCCTCCCCTTTACTGTTCTTGGGCACCTCAATCAACTATCTAAATTGAGATTTTGCTTCTCATTCTTCTTGTTTTCTAGTTTTAAAACTGTCTGGGTGATTAATGTAGTCTTGGTCACTCATTATACATGTATTCAAACCGAAGACTTTAGACATATGTTGCTTAGCTATATTTTGAATAAGCTAAATGCATTTTCAACCTATATTTTAGTTTACTATGCTGAATTTTCAACAATTGCATCTCCAAAGACATAATTAGAAAATACCCAGAAGAGAAAAAATGACCCCTGACTTATTTAGTATTGAGTATTGGGACTAACATTAGGTCAGCCTTTTTTTCTTTAAGAAGGTACCATTTGATATTTAGGGGGATAGGATATAAAATAGTCCTGCATTTTTAACTTGCAGTCTCTGTCATGCCTTTTTATTATTAATTTTTGTCGGTCCTGCCTTTTATAAAAAAATTCTTATTGCCTTTTTATGAACCAAAACTCATGTCTTGTCTTGTTTTAAAATTTCATGCTAGCCCCCCTAAAAATCAAATGGTAGCTCCCTTATTGACAACACAAATGGCCGATGCCTAAACTCCGGGGTAATTATTTTTGTTTACACATTTACATTATGAATGTTTAATAACTTTAATTCCGAGAACGAGTTAAAAACACAAGAAGATTATGTATGTTACGAAAACTTTTAAATATATTAAGGGTACGACAATTTGTTTTTCTGGTGAGAGAATTTCATTTTCGCCTGTTGCTTGGCCTTTAAATGCTGTTTTGTTCAAATTGTTTACTAGACTGTATTTTGTTCGGCAGAATATGCACATTCCTCCTGTTTATGGCTAAATTAATGTCTTTTATTGTTACTAGTCCACGTTGTCCAAAATCCTCTTGTCAAAAATTTAAACATTTAATGAGCAAAATATCATTATATGCTGGTCGAGTACACCGATAATTGTGTAAAAAAAATTGAATTTGCACCCACTCCACTCTGTTTAGAACATTATATTTTTATTTCTTTTTATTTATATTTTATTCATGTAGAAAATACTATCATATACAAAGTTATTAGAGTGGGGTGCCAATATGGTACCGGGAAGGGTTCCGGGGGTTGGAACACCCATTTTCTTGGACAATGAATGCATTTGAATGGGGAAATATAGTTGAAACCCCCCCACCCCGAGGCAGATTTAGAGGGGGTTTTCAGGGGGCCCATGCCCCCCTTTTTAAGGGAAAAAGTTGGTTGATTCTAAAAAGAATCACTGAAGCATGACCAAAGCGGTCCCCCTCTTGGGCAGTCAGTGGGTCCCCTCTCATTAAATTTCTGGATCAGCCACTGCCCCCTTTGCCCTGGGCTAGGACCCCTTTTTAAAATGGCTTGATCCGCCCCTGGGATGGCTGAAATGAAAGAAATATGCTGATAAATTATATTTTTAAAACAAATAAGATAATTATTTAAAGATCTTTAAACTTAGTCAAAATTTCAGTAATTACTGCAAAGGGCAGAAAAACAAACATTAAAAGATTTTAGGAAAATTCCCTGAATATAAAACACGATTTCATAGAAGTATTTCATAATCATATTAGACTGGTTGCCCTAAATTTCAGTTCTTTAACTTTTCAAATGTCTGCTATTCATCTATAATAAAATTGATTTGATGAATATTGTGTAAAGCTGCAGTTATTTGGTTTTAAATAGATGTATAAAAACGGTAAAAATGTGTCCCCCTTTGACAAAACATTAGGAAATTTCAAACCTTAAATCTAACTTTTCAGATGTTTTTTTTTCTCAAAGAAACACTTTTTAGCTCACCTGTCCCGAAGGGACAAGTGAGCTTATGCCATCACTTGGCGTCCGTCGTCGTCTGTCGTCTGTCGTCGTCTGTCGTCGTAAACTATTTCAAGAATCTTCTCCTCTGAAACTACTGGGCCAAATACTTTCAAACTTTAACTGAATGTTCCTTAGGGTATCTTATTTATAAATTGTATCCGAAGTTTTGATCTATCAACAAACATGGTCGCCATTGCTAAAAATAGAACATAGGGGTCAAATGCAGTTTTTGGCTTATAACTCAAAAACCAAAGCATTAATGGCAAATCTGACATGGGGTAATATTGTTTATCAGGTCAAGACTATCTGCCCTGAAATTTTCAGATGAATCAGACAACCTGTTGTTGGGTTGCTGCCCCTGAATTGGTAATTTTAAGGAAATTTTGCTGTTTTTGGTTATTATCTTGAATATTATTATAGATAGAGATAAACTGTAAATAGGAATAATGTTCAGCAAAGTAAGATTTACAAATAAGTCAACATGACGGAAATGGTCAGTTGACCCCTTTAGGAGTTATTGCCCTTTATAGTCAATTTTTAACCATTTTTCGTAAATCTTACTAATCTTTTACAAAAATCTTCTCCTCTGAAACTACTGGGCCAAATACTTCCAAACTTTAACTGAATGTTCCTTAGGGTATCTAGTTTGTAAATTGTATCCGAAGTTATGATCTATCAACAAACATGGTCGCCATTGCTAAAAATAGAACATAGGGGTCAAATGCAGTTTTTGGCTTATAACTCAAAAACCAAAGCATTTAGAGCAAATCTGACGTGGGTAATATTGTTTATCAGGTCAATTTCTATCTGCCCTGAAATTTTCAGATGAATCAGACAACCTGTTGTTGGGTTGCTGCCCCTGAATTGATAATTTTAAGGAAATTTTGCTGTTTTTGTTTATTATCTTGAATGTAATTAAAGATAGAAATAAACTGTAAACAGCAATAATGTTCAGCAAAGTAAGATCTTCAATTAAGTCAATTTGACCAAAATTGTCAATTGACCCCTTAAGGAGTTATTGCCCTTTAAAGACTTTTTTCACAATTTGTTCATCATGTTGACTTACTTTAAAAAATCTTCTCCTTTGAAACTGCTGTATCAATTTCAGCCAAACTTAGGCTAAATGAGTTTCAGAGTATCTAGTATAAATTTTATATTTTATTTCCTTGTATGTCAAGAAACATAGCTCCTATGGCTAAAATAGAACATAGGAGAAAATGATTATTTTTTTTGGCTTTTGAAGAAAATAGGACGATCCAAAAAACATTTAAATAAATTGAAAAGCCAAAATAATCATTGATGAGAGATTTAACCAAAAGAATTAAGGTGAGCGATTCAGGCTCTTGAGAGCCTCTTGTTTAAGCTAAGAATATTTTGTTTTTGATGTTATTTTCAGACAGAAATATTAGTTTACTTTAAAGACATAAAGACCTGAATATAAACTGCATAAAAAACATGGAAAACTATGGTGAAAATGAGCACCCCACTCTAGTTCTGACAAAAATAAAAAATAAATAAAATGTAGTTGAATTTCTAAGAATATTTATAATAATATATTTTGTACAATGTGTCTCATAAGCCAAATAGATATGGCTGAGTTTTTATTGTTCAATTCACAGGCATTTGTTTCTGTCAATGTGCGTTTTATACAGGTGTGGATAGTAAACAGCATATTTACAGAAACAAGTGCTTGTGGTTCTATTAAGTTTTAATCATATTGTTTAATATTTATGCCAAGCAATATGTGACACAATAATGAAACAGATTTTTATGCCCCCCCTAGAGGAGAGGGCTTTAAGATTTAGTCATGTCTATCTGTACGTATGTAAGTCTGTCCGTAAGTCCCGAAGTCCCAAAGTTGGTTTCTGTTCTTTACTTTATATTACTAAACCAAATGTTATGAAACTTCATTGGTCGGATTAATCATTTTAAATTCTGAATTGAAAAAACAAAACAAAAAGGGGTGTTGGGGCTTTTGGTAGGTGTGTGTAAGCCCTCTATGCTCCCTTCTGGATCTGCCGACTGCATGAAATTTTCTAAAAGGAGGTATTTTTTGTTTTAAGTCAATATTTATGTATTGATATTTTGATTCTCTAACTTTCTATTGCAATATAATGAGAAAAAAGTTTCGAAAACTATACCAATACAGAACGACATGTTTTTAAACCACTGCAAAATGTTTTTTGCGTCGTATAGTGCTATCATGTTGTCTGCGTCATTCTCCGAAAAATGCATTTAGTTTCCATACAATAACTTTAGTTTTAGTGAATGGATCTCTATACCAGAAGGTTCAATACCACTAAAGGAAGGTTGGGATTGATTTTTGGGATGATGGTCCCAACATATTAGGAATTAAGGGCCAAAAAGGGGCAAAAAACAAGCATTTTG
The DNA here is from genome assembly GCF_963676685.1 of Mytilus edulis. Taxonomy (NCBI): domain Eukaryota; kingdom Metazoa; phylum Mollusca; class Bivalvia; order Mytilida; family Mytilidae; genus Mytilus; species Mytilus edulis. Next base: position 43,371,775 of record NC_092347.1, read on the forward strand.
TAGTTTCTGGACAATAACTTGTATGTAATAGTATGGATCTATCTAACATTGTACAATAAGGTTCCATATCACAAAAGGAAGGCTGGGATTGAGTTTGGGGTTATTGCCCCTTCAAGCAAAAATTAGGGGCCAAAAAAGGGCCAAAAACAAGCATATTATCTAGTTTCCAGATAATAACTTGTGTTTAAGTGTTGGATCTCTCTGAAATTGTACTACAAGGTTCAATTCTTCAAAGGAAAGGCAGGGATCGAGTGTGGTGGTAATAGCTCCAAGGGGGAATTACCAAATTTTGGGGGGTTCCAATTTTTTTCTAACTTTTACAAATTTCAAATTTTTATATAAAAGTTTCAAGAAGAAATCTTGATTGCATAGTATTGTGCAATAGATTTGTAAGATTTTGACATTTGTTTTGTGTCAGAAAACTATATCATGTAAAAAATATGATATCAATCCAAATTTAGACAGTATCAAGCTTGAATATTGTGCACAAATTTGGCTCAACTGTACAGGGTTTAACCTCTGGGGTCGTATCAGGCTGCACTCAGCGAAGCATTTTTATATAGTTCGTTCTTATGTTGTTCTGTTACATCACTGTCCCATGTAAGGGAAGGGTTGAGATCCTGCTAACTTGTTTATCCCCACCACATTCTCTATATCTGTGCCTGTCCAAACATAGGAGCCTGTAATTCAGTGCTTATCGTTTGTTTATGTGTTGCATGGTTCATTTTATATGACTGTCATCGTTGTTGTCCGCGTCATCCAAAAATGCTTAGTTTAGGGACAATAATTTAAGTTTAAGTAAGTGGATCTCTATGAAATTTAAACACAATGTATGAAACCATGAAAGGAAGGTTGGGATGGATTTTAGGGGTTATGGTCCCAACAGGTATGGAACTAAGGGCCTAAAAAAAGGGTCCAAATAAGTATTTTTTCTAGTTTCCAGACAATTAGTGTATAGATGCTTCTGAAATTGTACCACAAGGCTCCATACCAAATAAGGAAGGTTGAGATTGATTTTGTGGGGTATGGCCCCAACTTTTTAGGAATAAGGGACAACAAAGGGGCAAAATACAATACTTTTCTTATACTTTGTGTATAAATTTCTTATTTCTTGACCAATTTCAATTGGGTTTTATTCTTTGAATTCTTTGGGTTCTTTGATATGCTGAATCTAACTGTGTATTGAGGTTTTGGAATTTATACCCCGTTTTTAAATTGGTCCACATGTCTGTCGGTCTGTCTGTGTTTTTTTGTCTATCTGTCTGTCTGAAATTGTTGTAAACAAGTCTGTTATCTATTTTTAGGTTATAAAAGGCACTTCAATACAATGTATGGATAATTTTTTTTTATAATTTTTTTTTTCTTCATGAATTTACAAGTATCAACATATATTTATCTTGTGGCACAATAAGCAAGCAAGTGAAATAACTAAGCATTATAAGCATAAAATGAACTAAAACTTAGAAATATATGGATTAAGTATAGTATTAACATTTTCATTTATATAGTAATAGTAGTGCAAGAAAAATATGAGCATACATATGGTATGGGATAACAGTATACAAGTAATTTCAAATGCTCATTATAATACATACATGTTCAAATTTATATCAATGTATGGATAATTTGATTGAGGGTCAAAATACAATTGAGACACAAGCAGATGGGATTGTAAGTAATACAAAACTTGTATAGTCTTTATGGAAATTTGATTTTATTCTTAATTATGATAGAATAATACAAAATTAGATAAATGGCATATCAGATTGGTCTGTTTAACATGTCTAATGTTGGAATTTCATAATCTTGATAGCTGTTATAAAAATTTGGTTGGATCAAGATTTCATGTTTGAATGTTTATAGTTTATAGATATGTTGATATTTTATTTTTACAATTGCAGTCATGATGAGCAGATAACCTCTAAAACAAATTTCTGGTCAACATCATGATTATTTTTCATTATGATTTTTATGCCCCACCTTTGATAGTAGAGGGGCATTATGTTTTATGGTCTGTGCGTCTGTTTGTTGGTCCGTCAGTCCTGTTTCTTGTCATCGCAACTCCTCTCAAACTACAAAATACAATATCACGAAACCTTTATAGATAATAATGTTGTGCATATCGACAGGAAATTACTATTCAATTTTTTATGGTCCTGCAACAAAGTTGTCATTGCCGTATAGTTTTATCCTTGTCCATCATTCCGTAGTTCCATAATTCCTTAATTCTGTAATTCTTTAATTTCATAATTCCGTCATTCTGTAACAAACCATATACTGAGTTTTTTTCTAAACGCCTTCAGATATTGGGCTGATATTTGGTATGCAAGTTGAAAGATAAGATTTATTCCAAATTAACTAATACCAAGACATAACATTAATATGAGGCAGGCATTACCTGTGAATGGGGACGAAGTTTGTTTAAGTTATTTGTTTTGTAACTTTTAAAAATATTTGTTAAAAAAAAGAAACGGAAATACTGTAACGTTTCCGATTTTGGTTCTGTTGTTAGGGATTTTACTTGTGACGTTATTAAAGTTATGACGTCATGTTCAATGTAAACAAAGAAACGCAATGCATCAGGTAACGTTTATTCATACCAAAGACAAAGAATGATTAAAAATGAAATATTGGTATTGTGTTCCTTGAGTTCCTATATTTTACTAGACTAATCAAAGTCTCACAACAACAAGACCGGAAGAAGGAAGTAGAGTTATGTGTTCTGCGCAGATCCGGAAATTAAAGAACGCGACAAAAAAAATTGAACGATTTTGAGTTCATTAGTACAATGAAAAATTCGGGAATTTTTTTTTTTTTTTTTATTGAATTTTCTACTGTAATAGGGGACGAAAAGGGACTTCGTCCCCATATTACATTCAACAAACTGTTTAATTCAAAAAAACCAAAGACACTAAGAGACCTCTGCAATTTTATAAGATGTATTAATAGTAAGCTCACTCCTTCTTAACAACCATAATTTATTTACCATATTTATACTTATAGAAAGTATTTCTTTATACAATTTTAACTTTTACATTTGACTATATATATATAAGTCTATATACAACTCGTCTAAACATCAACCTAACAATATTAGATCTGTAAATTTGCATTCGCAAATTTTTTGTTTTTCCCTCGCCGGGATTCGAACCCATGCTACTGAGATATCGTGACACCAATATATATATTCTTTTATATGTTATCTCATCCGAAATTTTGAATTTTATGCATTTTTAATGCATTTTTTATTTTTATGGATATTATTTTTCAACTTCTCTGTAACCTTTGTACTTGCATGGTTTTATGAGAATAAACTATCAATCTAGTTAACCATGATGAGTTACAGATCAAGTATAAGTTTCATTGCACTCGGCTAAATTTTGCTGAAACGTATGGGCTTTTGGGCTTTAATAGATTGTTGAAAATCAGTTATACAGACTTTTTTTCTAAACGCTTTCAGATATTGGGATGATTTTTGGCATGTGAGTTAACCAAAATGAGTTACAGATCAAATTTTAAGTTTCGTTCCGCTTCGCTAATTTTTGACTAAACTACAGGCTATGGACTTTGATAAATTGTTGAAAATCACAGTTATACGGACTTTTTTTCTTAACGCTTTCAGATATTGGGCTGATTTTTGGCATGTGAGTTAACCAAAATGAGTTACAGATCAAATTTTAAGTTTCGTTCCGCTTCGCTAATTTTTGACTAAACTACAGGCTATGGACTTTGATAAATTGTTGAAAATCACAGTTATACGGACTTTTTTTCTTAACGCTTTCAGATATTGGGCTGATTTATGGTATGTAATATAAGTTACTCATGATGAGTTACAGATCAAGTTTACGTTTCGTTCCGCTCAGCTTATTTTTGCTGTAATTTCTGGATTTTGACTTTGATAAATTTTTGAAAATCACAGTTATACAGACCATTTTTCTAAATGCTTTCAGATATTTGACTGATTTTTGGTTTGTGAGCTAACCATGATGAGCTACAGATCAAGTTTAAGTTTCATTCCGTTCCACTAATTTTTACTAAAATTAAGGGTTTACAACTTTGAAAATTGTTGAAAATCAGTTATACGGACATTTTTCTAAATGCCTCCAGATTTTGAGCTGATTTTTTATATGTGATACTGTGTTATTGAAATTGCTAATTTTTAACTTTTTGCGATGAGGCCATTCATGTGGCTTTGACACACCTAGTTTTTCTAGGAATTGCACCCCTTTGAACTTATTTGCTTCAATGTACTACTGCAACAGTTTGTCATCGCAACTCCTCTGAAACCACACCACAGAATTTCATGAAACCTTATTAGATAATAAGAACATACTATGTAGATGTGCATATTGACAGGAAATTACGATACAATTTTTTTTCTAGGAGTTACACCCCTTTGAACTTATTTACTTTAATGTACTACTTCAACAATTTGTCATCACAACTTGAACTCCTCTGAAACTTCACAACAGAATTTAATAAAACCTTTTATGATAATAAGGACATAATATGTGGTTGTGCATATCAACTGGAAATTATGATTCAATTTTTTTTCTAAGAGTTACGCCCTTTTGAACTTATTTGCTTCTATGTACTAGTGAGTACTACAACAGTTTGTCATCTCAACTCCTCTGAAACCACACAACAGAATTTCATGAAATTTTGTAGATAATAAGGACATACTATGTAGATGTGCATATTGACAGGTAATTATGATTCAATTTTTTTTTCTCCAATGACAATGTTGGGACATGGGGTATGTGAGTGGGCTCAATAAGGTTCTTTTTTTTCTATTATTTTAATCTAATGTATAATGATGATGTTATTTTTAGCTCACCTGGCCCAAAGGGCCAAGTGAGCTTTTCCCATCACTTTGCGTCCGTCGTCCGTCGTCGTTAACTTTTACAAAAATCTTCTCCTCTGAAACTACTGGGCCAAATTAAACCATTTTCAGATGAATCGGACAACCCGTTGTTGGGTTGCTGCCCCTGAATTGATAATATTTAAGGAAATTTTGCTGTTTTTGGTTATTATCTTGAATATTATTATAGTTAGAGATTCGTAAATGTTAGTTATCTTTTACAAAAATCTTCTCCTCTGAAACTACTTGGCCAAATGAATCCAAACTTAGCCACAATCATCTTTAGGGTATCTAGTTTGAAAAATGTGTCCGGTGACCCGGCCATCAAATCAAAATGGCTGCCACAGCTAAAAATAGAACATAGGGGTAAAATGCAGTTTTTGGCTTATAACTCAAAAACCAAAGCATTTAGAGCCAAGGTTGGGCGGTAAATACCACCCCCGGTATTTATCAGTGGTATTTACCGCCCCGGACAAATACTCCCCAAGTGGTCAATCCTGGCAAATACTGGTCGATTGAAATTTTCATGGTTGTTTTTACTATTAATTGAAGTAAAAACTTGATAAAAAGTCAAATATACTTAAACTTTAATTTTTATGCATTGGTCAGCTTATAAATTAAATGAATCCGTTTGATATGTTTTATTCATTTATAACACTTATTCCTACTGATTTAAAATTTAGTTATGAATTATGATATTGTAATTATCATAAAATTTTACATATCATTTCAACATTTATAAATCAGTATATTTTTTATTCAAAATATATGATTTTACAGGTAATTAAAACTACAGGTAAATGAAGTTACATGTGTCTTTTTACCTATCACCTGGCATTGCTAGGTGTGAAAATTTAATTACTAAAACAACAGCCCCCAATAAGTTGACAGTATATGGGTTGAAAGTAATAAAAGTGATATATGAAGACTCCCTTAAACAATAAATTATTTCCTGTCTTGTGGACAAAACCTTCTTCATGCTGGAAATAGAAATTTTGAAGTAGGGAAAAAAAGTTTTTATCTTTCACTATAATATTATGTACACATTAATCAATATAGATCCCTGTTTGAATTTACTATAGAAATAGAATTGAAAGCATTAAAAATGATTTGAACACTTTCTATATTTAATTATTAATAGTAATTATAATTGACCAGGTAAAGAATGGTTTTTATAGTAATGACCACTCAAAATTTCAATCGACCAGTATTTGCCGGTATTTGCCAGTATTTCCTGGTAATTACCGGTATTTACCACTGGCATGGTCAATACTAGTATTGACCGCTTTTTTGCCAACCTTGTTTAGAGCAAATCTGACACGGGGTAAAATTGTTTATCAGGTCAAGAACTATCTGCGCAGAAATTTTCAGATGAATTGGACAACCCGTTGTTGGATTGCTGCCCCTGAATTGGTAATTTTAAGGAAATTTTGCTGTTTTTGGTTATTATCTTGAATATTATTAAAGATAGCAATAAACTGTAAAGAGCAATAATGTTCAGCAAAGGAAGATTTACAAATATGTCAACATGACCGAAATGGTCAATTTACCTCCTAAGGAGTTATTGTCCTTTATAGTTAATTTTTAACAATTTTCATAAAATTTGTAAATTTTTATTAACATTTTCCACTGAAACTACTGGGCCAAGTTCATTATAGATAGAGATAATTGTAAGCAGCAAGACTGTTTAGTAAAGTAAGATGTACAAACACATTACCATCACCAAAACACAATTTTGTCATGAATCCATCTGCTTCCTTTGTTTAATATTCACATAGACCAAGGTGAGCGACACAGGCTCTTTAGAGCCTCTAGTTGTATGAGTTAATGGTATTACAAATGTTTTTTTTCCATCATCATTGATTCCTTTCTACTAAAATATAAGAGAGGGGCCTGATGGGTTATTTTGTTCTTCATGATAGGCACATTTTCGCTATCCGATATAATCTGTTTTTCTACAGATTTTTTTTTTTATATTTTCGTGATCCGTGATCATGGAAATTTATTTTCAGTGAATGGGATCATGATGAGACCCCCCGACCCCATCAGGCCCCTCATAAGAAAGTGTATATGGATGTTTCTATGTTCAGTGGATTGTGAAATTGGGGTCAAAACTGTAATTTGGCTTTAAAATGAGAAGGATTATTATATTATAGGAATGTGTACTTAATTTCAAGTAGATTTAAGATTTCAACTTCATCAAATCTACCTTGATCAAAAAATTTAACCAATTAAACTTTAACCTGAAGCTGGACAGATGGACGAACGAACAAATGAATGAACAAACATGCACAGACTTATAAAAGCATAAAAATATCTAACATATAAATTTGTTTTTGATTCTTGTAAATGACTGCAATTTCGTAGTTTGAAACCAAAAGCTTTCAATTATATGAATGGAAAATATCAATAACGTGTCAATTGTTATTGTTATTTTTTTCTCAGATCATTAAAAAGTCAATGAAGAATATTAGATACAGAATAATAGTGGTAGATAATATGACAGTAAAACCTAAAAATGTGAGCACATTGAAAGTTTAAATAGGCCCATACCCCCTCTTTTAAACTATTTTACTAATCTATGCTCTTAGTTTTTCTTTCAGACGCGGGGCACCCCCTGGGAAAACAGCCTATAACAGAAGAAGCACATTGAAAGTTGAGTATATTTTTCTTTAAATAGGCCCCTACCCCCTCTTTTAAACTATTTTACTAATCCATGCTCTTTGTTTTTCTTTCAGACGCAGGGAGCCCAATGAGAAGACAGGGAATAACAGAAGAAGCACATGGAAAGATGAGTATATTTTTCTTTAAATAGGCCCTTCCCCCTCTTTTAAACTATTTAACTAATCCATGCTCTTTCTTTTTCTTTCAGAAGCAGGGAGCCCCATGAGAAGACGGGGAATAACAGAAGAAGCACATGAAAAGATGAGTATATTTTTCTTTAAATAGGCCCCTAACCCCTCTTTTAAACTATTTTACTAATCCATGCTCTTTCTTTTTCTTTCAGAAGCAGGGAGCCCCATGAGAAGACGGGGAATAACAGAAGAAGCACATGAAAAGATGAGTATATTTTTATTTAAATAGGCCCCTACCCCCTCTTTTAAACTATTTTACTAATTCATGCTCTCTGTTTTTCTTTCAGACGCGGGGCACCCCCTGGGAGAACAGCCGATAACAGAAGAAGCACATGGAAAGATGAGTATATTTTTCTTTAAATAGGCCCCTACCCCCTCTTTTAAACTATTTTACTAATCCATGCTCTCTGTTTTTCTTTCAGATGCGGGGAGCCCCATGAGAAGACAGGGAATAACAGAAGAAGCACATGAAAAGATGAGTTATTTTTTTCTTTAAATAGGCCCCTACCCCCTTTTTTAAACTATTTTACTAATCTATGCTCTTTCTTTTTCTTTCAGAAGCAGGGCGCCCCATGAGAAGACAGGGAATAACAGAAGAAGCACATGAAAAGATGAGTATTTTTTTCTTTAAATAGGCCCCTACCCCCTCTTTTAAACTATTTTACTAATCCATGCTCTTTCTTTTTCTTTCAGAAGCAGGGAGCCCCATGAGAAGACAGGGAATAACAGAAGAAGCACATGAAAAGATGAGTATATTTTTCTTTAAATAGGCCCCTACCCCCTCTTTTAAACTATTTTACTAATCCATGCTCTTTCTTTTTCTTTCAGAAGCAGGGAGCCCCATGAGAAGACGGAATAACAGAAGAAGCACATGGAAAGATGAGTATATTTTTCTTTAAATAGGCCCCTACCCCCTCTTTTAAACTATTTTACTAATCCATACTCTTTCTTTTTCTTTCAGAAGCAGGGAGCCCCATGAGAAGACGGGGAATAATAGAAGAAGCACATGAAAAGATGAGTATATTTTTCTTTAAATAGGCCCCTACCCCCTCTTTTAAACTATTTTACTAATCCATGCTCTTTCTTTTTCTTTCAGAAGCAGGCAGCCCCATGAGAAGACAGGGAATAACAGAAGAAGCACATGGAAAGATGAGTATATTTTTCTTTAAATAGGCCCCTACCCCCTCTTTTAAACTATTTTATTAATCCATGCTCTCTGTTTTTCTTTCAGATGCGGGGAGCCCCATGAGAAGACAGGGAATAACAGAAGAAGCACATGAAAAGATGAGTATATTTTTCTTTAAATAGGCCCCTACCCCCTCTTTTAAACTATTTTACTAATCCATGCTCTCTGTTTTTCTTTCAGAAGCAGGAAGCCCCATGAGAAGACAGGGAATAACAGAAGAAGCACATGAAAAGATGAGTATATTTTTCTTTAAATAGGCCCCTACCCCCTCTTTTAAACTATTTTACTAATCCATGCTCTCTGTTTTTCTTTCAGAAGCAGGGAGCCCCATGAGAAGACAGGGAATAACAGAAGAAGCACATGAAAAGATGAGTATATTTTTTTTAAATAGGCCCCTACCCCCTCTTTTAAACTATTTTACTAATCCATGCTCTTTCTTTTTCTTTCAGAAGCAGGGAGCCCCATGAGAAGACAGGGAATAACAGAAGAAGCACATGAAAAGATGAGTTATTTTTTCATTAAATAGGCCCCTACCCCCTCTTTAAAACTATTTTACTAATCCATGCTCTTTCTTTTTCTTTCAGAAGCAGGGAGCCCCATGAGAAGACAGGGAATAATAGAAGAAGCACATGAAAAGATGAGTATATTTTTCTTTAAATAGGCCCCTACCCCCTCTTTTAAACTATTTTACTAATCCATGCTCTTTCTTTTTCTTTCAGAAGCAGGGAGCCCCATGAGAAGACAGGGAATAACAGAAGAAGCACATGGAAAGATGAGTATATTTTTCTTTAAATAGGCCCCTACCCCCTCTTTTAAACTATTTTACTAATCCATGCTCTTTCTTTTTCTTTCAGAAGCAGGGAGCCCCATGAGAAGACAGGGAATAACAGAAGAAGCACATGAAAAGATGAGTATATTTTTCTTTAAATAGGCCCCTACCCCCTCTTTTAAACTATTTTACTAATCCATGCTCTTTCTTTTTCTTTCAGAAGCAGGGAGCCCAATGAGAAGACAGGGAATAACAGAAGAAGCACATGGAAAGATGAGTATATTTTTCTTTAAATAGGCCCCTACCCCCTCTTTTATACTATTTTACTAATCCATGCTCTTTCTTTTTCTTTCAGAAGCAGGGAGCCCCATGAGAAGACAGGGAATAACAGAAGAAGCACATGAAAAGATGAGTATATTTTTTTTAAATAGGCCCCTACCCCCTCTTTTAAACTATTTTACTAATCCATGCTCTTTCTTTTTCTTTCAGAAGCAGGGAGCCCCATGAGAACACGGAATAACAGAAGAAGCACATGGAAAGATGAGTATATTTTTCTTTAAATAGGCCCCTACCCCCTCTTTTAAACTATTTTACTAATCCATACTCTTTCTTTTTCTTTCAGAAGCAGGGAGCCCCATGAGAAGACAGGGAATAATAGAAGAAGCACATGAAAAGATGAGTATATTTTTCTTTAAATAGGCCCCTACCCCCTCTTTTAAACTATTTTACTAATCCATGCTCTTTCTTTTTCTTTCAGAAGCAGGGAGCCCAATGAGAAGACAGGGAATAACAGAAGAAGCACATGGAAAGATGAGTATATTTTTCTTTAAATAGGCCCTTCCCCCTCTTTTAAACTATTTTACTAATCCATGCTCTCTGTTTTTCTTTCAGATGCGGGGAGCCCAATGAGAAGACAGGGAATAACAGAAGAAGCACATGAAAAGATGAGTATATTTTTCTTTAAATAGGCCCCTACCCCCTCTTTTAAACTATTTTACTAATCCATGCTCTCTGTTTTTCTTTCAGAAGCAGGGAGCCCCATGAGAAGACAGGGAATAACAGAAGAAGCACATGAAAAGATGAGTATATTTTTTTTAAATAGGCCCCTACCCCCTTTTTTAAACTATTTTACTAATCCATGCTCTTTCTTTTTCTTTCAGAAGCAGGGAGCCCCATGAGAAGACAGGGAATAACAGAAGAAGCACATGAAAAGATGAGTTATTTTTTCATTAAATAGGCCCCTACCCCCTCTTTAAAACTATTTTACTAATCCATGCTCTTTCTTTTTCTTTCAGAAGCAGGGAGCCCCATGAGAAGACAGGGAATAATAGAAGAAGCACATGAAAAGATGAGTATATTTTTCTTTAAATAGGCCCCTACCCCCTCTTGTAAACTATTTGCTAATCCATGCTCTTTCTTTTTCTTTCAGAAGCAGGGAGCCCCATGAGAAGACAGGGAATAACAGAAGAAGAACATGGAAAGATGAGTATATTTCTCTTTAAATAGGCCCATACCCCCTCTTTTAAACTATTTAACTAATCCAAGCTCTTTCTTTTTCTTTCAGAAGCAGGGAGCCCCATGAGAAGACGGGGAATAACAGAAGAAGCACATGAAAAGATGAGTATATTTTTCTTTAAATAGGCCCCTACCCCCTCTTTTAAACTATTTTACTAATCCATGCTCTTTCTTTTTCTTTCAGAAGCAGGGAGCCCCATGAGAAGACGGGGAATAACAGAAGAAGCACATGAAAAGATGAGTATATTTTTATTTAAATAGGCCCCTACCCCCTCTTTTAAACTATTTTACTAATCCATGCTCTCTGTTTTTCTTTCAGACGCGGGGCACCCCCTGGGAGAACAGCCGATAACAGAAGAAGCACATGGAAAGATGAGTATATTTTTCTTTAAATAGGCCCCTACCCCCTCTTTTAAACTATTTTACTAATCCATGCTCTCTGTTTTTCTTTCAGAAGCAGGGAGCCCCATGAGAAGATAGGGAATAACAGAAGAAGCACATGGAAAGATGAGTATATTTTTCTTTAAATAGGCCCATACCCTCTCTTTTAAACTATTTTACTAATCCATGCTCTTTCTTTTTCTTTCAGAAGCAGGGAGCCCCATGAGAAGACAGGGAATAATAGAAGAAGCACATGGAAAGATGAGTATATTTTTCTTTAAATAGGCCCCTACCCCCTCTTTTAAACTATTTTACTAATCCATGCTCTTTCTTTTTCTTTCAGAAGCAGGGAGCCCCATGAGAAGACAGAGAATAACAGAAGAAGCACATGAAAAGATGAGTATATTTTTCTTTAAATAGGCCCCTACTCCCTCTTTTAAACTATTTTACTAATCCATGCTCTCTGTTTTTCTTTCAGATGCGGGGGCCCCCATGAGAAGACAGGAAATAACAGAAGAAGCACATGAAAAGATAAGTATATTTTTTCTTTAAATAGGCCCCTACCCCCTCTTTTAAACTATTTTACTAATCCATGCTCTCTGTTTTTCTTTCAGACGCGGGGCCTCCCCTGGGAGGACAGCCAATAACAGAAGAAGCACATGAAAAGATGAGTATATTTTTCTTTAAATAGGCATCTACCCCCTCTTTTAAACTATTTTACTAATCCATGCTCTTTCTTTTTCTTTCAGAAGCAGGGAGCCCCATGAGAAGACGGGGAATAACAGAAGAAGCACATGAAAAGATGAGTATATTTTTCTTTAAATAGGCCCCTACCCCCTCTTTTAAACTATTTTACTAATCCATGCTCTCTGTTTTTCTTTCAGACGCTGGGCCTCCCCTGGGAGGACAGCCAATAACAGAAGAAGCACATTAAAAGCTGAGTATATTTTCTTTAAATAAGCCCCTACCCCCTCTTTTAAACTATTTTACTAATCCATGCTCTTTGTTTTTCTTTCAGACACTGGGAGCCCCATGGTTGGACAGAGGATAACAGATAAAGCACATGGATAGATGAGTATATTTTTCTTTGAATAGGATCTGCCAATGGGTTTATAGCAGCAATGTTTAGGACAAGTTCAAAAGTCCATGCTGATCGACGATTTCATTTTAAATTTTTGCCCTTTGGAAAAATTATTATATGGTAATTTCATTGTTACGCCCCTCTTCTGTTTATTGATAAGAGTTGGATTTTCCAGTATATTAATCATCCATATTTATTAGTTTATTAGTCAGTGTTTTTTTCTGTTCAGTCTTGTTACTGTGTGTACAATTCTTGCCAGATTTTTATTAAATTTATATCCAAGGTTTATTTTTGCAATGTCTTAGAAAATTAGTGTCAATTAAATATTTTTGAGTTATGTCTCTTGGAAATATTAATTATATTAGAATTTGCATTGTATTTGGTTTTAAGTCTAAAAGATATTTATAAAAGTTATAAAAAACTAACAACTTTTTTTTTAGTTATTGCCCTTTGATAGATAAAATATATGTACAACATTTGGAAGATAGGATTTCTGTTCGTTTACTAATACATTGTACCAAATGAACCTTTTTTTGTCATTCAATAACAGCGTTACCTGCCTTTTTCCACACCTGGGTATTTCAACATCCTGCTTTATCCGCCACATTTTTCTGGTCCCAAAATATGCCTTATCTTGCAGAAAAAGCCTGAATATTCTGACATTTTTATATCTTTATATATCAATCATACATTTCAATATAAGATATTTTTTTCTTTTATTTTTGGAGTAAATCAGATACATTTATAATCAGAAGGTTTATATATATCCTTTTTCAATCTTTGCTTCATATTTCATGGATAGATATTTTACCCTGTTATCAGTAAGGGGAGATAACCTAAAATAGTTAAACATAGGACCCTATGGGAAATACATAACAATGATCTTCTTTTAGAGAACTGTTGAATGTAATGAAACCAAACATGGCATGCATGTTCCTTATGAGGTGCTGACCAAGTGTTGTTACTTTGCAGTCGATCCATCATCCAAGATGGCTGCCAGCAGGGGATTGAGTTTAACAAAGGACCTTTGGGAAATACATACAAATGTCTTCTTTTAGAGAACCTTTGAATGGAATGAAAACAGACATGGGACAAATGTTTATTATGAGGTGCTGACCAAGTGTTGTTACTTTGAAGCTGATCCATTATCCAAGATAGCCACCAGCAGGGGACTTAAGGGCATACGATACAGTTACAGGGGAGGTAATGACGTTGCTAACGTAAAATGTTATTTTCGCAACGTCAAACGGTTACATATCGGGAAAAGATGCATTTTTTTCGACTGATTTTTATCATTCAAACTGATTTAATTTGAAAACGAGTGCATGGACCCTCATTTTTAAAAACGACATTTTGTTTCATTTTGCAGGGAGATTATGTGGACCAAATTTTATAAAACTGTAAATAGTGCATTTTTTTTAATTTAATAAATATACAGTAAAAAAAGGACGTTTTTTTCTCAATTTATGACCACTTGCTAATATACAAGTTAATTCTGAACAAAAAATTCATAAATTTTTAGAATTCTTATAAAATACAGAAATTACAAATTATTTAACAAAAACAATTTGTGTTTATCTTTTAAAACAAAAAAGTTATGGTTTTCTTTCGAAAGGGAAAATACGGCCACAAATCCGAATTTTGAACAAATATACAAAATTTCGACCTCATTTAACTCAAAAAGTAGCACATGAAGATATATTTTTTATTACATATTTGATTTAATCAGGTTAAAAATAGCCTATATGCAAATTTTCATCAACTTGTAAATACGGGATCAAAACTGTATCGTATGCCCTTAAGCATTATACTAAGGACCCTATAGGAAATACATATAAATGTCTTCTTTTCGAGAACTGCAGAATGAAATGAAACTAAACATGGCATGAATGTTCCTTAAGAGGTGCTGACCAAGTATTGTTACTTTGCAGTCAATCCATCATCTGTGATGGCTGCAAGCTATTATAAAGGCTGGTTTTATGCTATGTTATAGGCAGCCAAGTTTCAGGCTATCATGGATAAAACATGATGATCGCAAGGCAAAACCAGAGACATGAACCATCAAACCTTGCAAAAATGTCAGTCCGTAGTTGAATGTGGCAGCCATGTCAGATTTTTAACTTTTATGTTTATTTTGAAATAAAAATTCCTGACATGACTAAAAACTCAAACAAGATAATCTCACTCAACACATAAAAAAAAATCATGTACATGAAGCCACTGCCAACAAATCTTCCAGGTCACATTGACATAATTATCAGTCACCTTACTGTATTGATTGCAAATTTGTATAATCTCATTCTGTTATTTGGCAAGGTTCTATCTAGTCATGTACATATATATATATATATATCAAATAATTTATATGACTTTTTTTTTAATTTTAGCTTACTTATTGTCTGAAGAAATTGAGGAATGATTTTTGTGGAAACAGTTGCAGTATATGTGCTTTCGATACACATTTAGTGGAACCACAGGTATGATTCCTTTTTAAGGCCTTTTCTTACATAGTGAGGGCGGCACAATTTTTTTGCAGCACATCATGCATAGTAATCAGTCTCTCTTTCAACCTTTCATATGTGATACTATAACTCATTTTTGTTTTGACTGATTGATATGTATACACAATGTTAAGCATCTCTAGAGGAAGCGCCATTTCTTTTTTGAAGTGCATTCAGAGTTATTGACTTGTTGACAGGACGACTCAGCTTTCTAGTTAATTTAAAACATCCAAATGAGAAAATTAAAAAAAAAACATTGATGATATACTAAAAATGTAAGTGTTCAGTCAATCAAAACACGGTGTTACATCAAAAATGAATTTATTTACTAAGCACTATGAAAACACAAGACTGTCTTTGTTTGAATTGGTTAGGGGGAGGGTTATGATCCCGCTAACATGTTTAACCCCGCCACATAATGTATGTTTGTGCTTATAATTCAGTGGTTGTCGTTTGTTTATGTGTTACATATTTGTTTTTCGTTTATTTTTTGTACATAAATAAGGCCATTAGTTTTCTCGTTTGAATTTGTTTTTCATTGTCATATAGGGGCCTTTTAAAGCGGACTATGCGGAATGAGCTTTGCTCATATTTGAAGGCCGTACGGTGACCTATAGAAGTTAATTTCTTTGTCATTTTTGTGTCTTGTGGAGAGTTGTCTCATTGGCAATCATGCGTCATCCTTTTTATATTGTCTATTTGAAATGAATTCAGTTTTCAATTTCCTCTAAAAGTTTAGTCACAAGTAACTATGTATCACCATTTTATAACATTTGATTGACTATAAACTATAAAGGAGACCAAGGTGAAGTATAATGTATCTATAGTGCTGTCTACATGTATATACCATTTAACTATATGACATAATAATAAGATGTTCTTATGTTTTTCTAGGGTCTTCAAACAAAAACAGTTCCTTCAACTATTTTAACTTCAAATTTTCATGAAATAAAATGTCAGCTTAGCTTTTAAATAGGTAATTGCCAAAAATGTCATCCATATATATGTACGTATGGCAGGTATTAGTTAGTGAACGGACTTCTGCAATTAACGCAATTATACTTTTTTTTAAATTATTTCCTGTAAAATGTCGGTAAAGTAATGATGACACTCAAAGTTGTATATAACAACTTGCTGTTGATGATGAAACCATTCTATCCGCAAATTTCATAGAAAAATCATCATATTAACAACCATGTCCAAGCAACTATCAAAGAAACATCGTATTACTGGCCCAACTTTTCTGACAAGTTAGTTAGAGAAGTCTACTCCTTCGTCAAATTGTAGTCAGACAGATCATGAAAATCTTCACCTTGAGAAAAGCCCTGAAGTTGAAATTCAACCTTCTCCAGAATGCACTGAAAGTCAAGATGTACAAACAGAAACAAGTAACTCTACCAGTACACTGGCCATTGTATCCCTGAAGTCAGAAAATACGAAAATCATCCAAAAAAAAAAAAAAGATCCAAAGAAACTAAAAACAGGAGTTAACAAGAAATGGCCGATAAAATTCCCTTGGTTAAAAACTGTCAATGATGGATTTAGTAAGATTTTCTATTGCAAAATTTTAGGCAATTGACAACCTAAGACCAAGATATATATACACTTATGTGCAGCATAGGTGACTTTATGGTACAATAAAAGACTGTAATTTTTAATTGTATTCAGTCTTGTGTTATTTGAATATTTGGTGACATTCAATTTCATAAAGTATTTTAATCCCTCCCCTTCCCCTTCTTCCATCTTGAAAAGAGGTTCGTTAATGGTTGATTAGAATGAGGACAAAAAGAGCAGGCATCTGCTCCCAAAAGTTGAGATGTTACACTATTAACAAATTTATAGTCAAGGGGAGATAACTCTAAATTAATTGACTTTTCAAAAATTTCAATTTCAATAAGTGATGACATTTGTCTTTTCATTTATTACATAATATGCTCATTGGTTCAGACTGTAATGAAAGTATTGTATATTTAAATTCATAATTGGTACTTATAATTGTAGTGTAAGCAAATTTTATACATGACTGTATCTTTTGATATGATTGATTTTGAAACATAAACTGTCACATCTGTGACCTGCATCATCATTATATGTGTTAGTTGTTATTTTGACTTTAGCGGACCATAAATATATATATATATATATGTTTAGACATGTTGCATATATATCTATATATATATAAACGAGTCTAAATTGAAAACTACGTTCAAACCTATGATTGTGTTGGATAAAAACCGCAATTTTTATATGTGTGCATGTAAAACAAATTTCGTTGTAGAAGGGTCTAAATACAGCACAAACAACATTTTCCAAAAGACCAAAAAGTGAAAAAGTATATTTAAACAAAACACATTTGACTAACAGGTCGAACAACTGATGTTCTTAAACCCTGCTGACTGCCATTGGCGATTGCCAAATAAAATTGATCACGAGATGTAACAAAATGGTTCTGAACAGAAAACTATAAACTTGTGGCCAAGATGTTATATATACAAATTACTTTATTTATTCTATAAAATTACCATTGCAAGCATGCATCAACATCACTGCAAGGTACAAATGTATACTATAATAACATTTTTAAAATATAATTTCCAGGTCTGTTGTGCAATATCTGTATCCCCTTCAATAAGATACCAATGAATGGCAGCCTCATATGGACAAGTAAGCCTTGTATTACTGTCACCCTTGAAAGTATTAGTAAGCATGCCAAATCTGACGCCCATAAGGAAGCAGAACAGTTGGAACATAACATATTCTGTCTGGGAATGGTCAAGGACTAGTGCAAGCTGTATCAGCTCAGGTATCTCTGGAAGAGACTGCCTTGATTGGAGCATTTAGAAGTCTGTAGTGGTTGGCCTCAGAGGAGATACCACACATACCACCAAATACTCAGGCATCTCTGGAGAAGACTGCCTTGATTGGGGCATTTAGGCAGCAACCATTTGATTTTCTGGAGGGGGCTCTGGATTTTTTTTCCAGACAAACTTTTTTTTCCGTCTTTGGCGAAAAATCTATTTTTTTGGCGACTAGTTGAAAACAATTTTTTCTTTCAATTTTAGCATTATAAATAGTGGCAGCTGAGGCTGAAACAAACATTTTTTTTTCCTCAGGGTCAAAAACAAATTATTTTTTCTCTCTGAAAACTGGAAACAAACTTTTTTTCTCCAAAAAAATCCATAGCACCGCCCCCCCCCCCAAATCAAATGGTTGCTGCCTTAGAAGTCTGTAGTGGTTGGCCTCAGAGGAGATACTACACACTACCAAATACTCGTCTTTACTTGGATATGCCAAGAGAATGGGATGTTCGTCTTTGAATCATCTGCAGAAGGGAGGAAATGCCAATTATGAGAGTCAAAGGACTTTACAAGAAATGCTACATATCATTGCAGAACAGATTGCAGCCCCAATACTGCAGGACATATGTAAATCACGTTATTACAGTATCCTGATTGATGTTACCACTGATATAGCAGTGATCAAGCAAATGACCATCCTAGCCAGATATACAACAGAAAATAACCAGGTCAGTAATTTTCTTAAAATATACTTATAAGTTATACTACTTTAGTAATATTAATCAATCTAATTGAGACGCAAAGAGGTTGTATTCATAAATAAGCATTCTAAAATAATGCAAGATAAAATATTTGTGATAGTTGATGTAAAGTTTTATTATTTTTGTGTATGTAAAAACTTCATTCCTTGGTTAGAGTTGCTAGATGGGAAAGCAGAGACAATAATGAATACTTTGGACAAATTTCTAATGATCTTCAGCTGCCAACAGAGCATTTGATAGGCCTTGGATCTGATGGTGCCTCTTTTATGGTGGGAAAAAAATCTGGGGTAAGCAAATATATATAAAACTTTTTTATCAGATATTAATTTATAATTATTATAAGAGAGCATAATTGACTCTTATAAATAAATAAAGGACTATGACTATGTTAAAATACTTTAATCAGTATACGTGTAAGTTAAAAGATATTTTAGTAAACAAGTAAAATGGTGTTTCCTCTGTAATCTTGTATCACCCATAGTTGACTTGCATATTAAAACTTGTCTTTGTTTCTACAGGTTGCTGCAAGACTAAAACAACGTAATCCTGAGCTTGTATATGTTCATTGTAAATTGCCCATCGATTGGCACTGGCTGCAGCTCAGGCTACAGACAATATTCCATATTTGAAGAAGTTCAAGGACTTATTGCAACAGATATTTAAATTCTACCAACACTCAGCAGTTAGAATGTCTGCAGGACTTAAGGAAATTGAGGTACGGGTAATAATGTTTTATCTAAATGTACAACACTTATACATCTTTATGATAGTCCCATCATGTTACTAAATTATGTTTATATTTTTATATGAATACTAATAGTAAACAGAAAGTCATTACATATTACAATATTTGATTAACTAATAGTTTAATATTTGAGTAGCTTAGTTTGACAATACAATCCACACATTATTCCTTTATTTAATGAATAGCTGTTATCTATTTTGAATTTATTGAACCATAAAACTAATTTTTGACTCTTCACATAAAATAATCCGCAAAGCGGATTATGTAAAATGTGAAGAGTCAAAAATTAGTTTTATGGTTCAATAAAATCAAAATAAATTATTGCCATTCATTATAAATAAATTTCTATCAAAAATAAGGCGCAAAGAACTTTTTATATAATTTATATTAACAAAAACAAGGTACACACATGTTGGCGTATGAATACTCAACGTCAGAGTGGGCGTGTCGCCATCAAAATTGACAACATTGAAAATAAAACTAATAATTTTAACCAATCAGAAGACAGTAAATACACCAAATTTATTTATTCTATATTCAGACAATACTAGGTGAACCACAATTAAAGATGAAGGAAGTTCTTAATACAAGATGGTTGTCACATGATAGAGCAGTGACTGCTATACGAGCACTAATATTGCTAGTTTAGAGAGAGAAGCCAGTGAGAGGTCAGATGCAACAGCTGCTGGCCATGGTCTTGCAATGTTTGTTAAGACAACTAAAGTTGTTGCATCAATCCATATGATGTCAGACCCCTTGCAAGATAGTAAAAATAAATTCCAAGTAAGTTAAAAATTACTTCTTCTTTTTTTAATTCATTATCTAAATAAAAGTTATTTATCAAATTGAAAAATGTAAAATAACATGTCTGTGCTTTCTTACTCTTAATTATATGCATATATTTAAAACTATTCATCAATTATGGGTCAAGAAAGGCAACTCTTTCTAAATCGTGAAAGGGAGATAACTTGTGGGTTAATAGCAGTTATGTATAGCAATTGCAATTTTTTTAATGCCTATGTATATATTAATTAATTTATTAAGTTAAACTCAATGGTTGTAGTGGAATTACGTTTCTTTCATATTAATCTTTGCAGAAAATAGATGTTGACTTCACCTTAATTGAAACTCATGTGTCAGCAACACAAATCACCATCACAAAACTGATTAGCAACCTCGACACCACATGCAGTCATTGCTAACTTGTCTAGACAATCTGTCAGAGTATGGTGTTAGACTGAGACGACAGTCTAACATTGACAACTTCAAAAGGGATGTATACCAGCCCTACCTCGAAAATGTTGTCCAGATGACTCCAGAACCTACATGACAGATTTCCAGACAACCCAGTACTGGATGGATCCAGACCTCTTATAAATGCAGAGGACCCTACATTGATTGAATGGGTTCAACACATAAAACTCAAGGTATGTACATTGAAGTACTCAATATATAACTAGTTATGAAATATATATATATAATACAAATAAATCTTACTACTAATATTGTCTGAGGATAAATGAAAAACTTAAAAACAATTACATGTACTGGTAATGGTAACAAAATTAATTCTATTTATCAAGCTGGACCCCTTTACAAACTGTGACGCCCGTATATGACACGGAAATCAGGTGTAAAAATCATACTATATCCAGGCGGCATTGCAGTGTTTACAAAATGCATGTCCAGGCGGAAACCAGGCATAACATTATAGGCGTAATATTTATATGAGTACGTCTGGTCAACAAAAAAACAGGCGTAATATGCAAATGAGTACGCCTGGTCAATAAATAAACCAGGCATAATATCCTTTCATAATACTACACTTATTTAAGATCAATTAATTTATACCAAAGCTGTGTACTTTTGTGTATTTTATACAAGCTTCTGTACTGCTGCTTTTATTTCTCATTGTTTGACAAAACACTTGGTATAGTAACCATTGAAGAAGCTAATATGTAATTAAAAAGATTTTAAAAAGACTGGCTCAAAAAAGTTTAAGTTTAAATAAGAATAATATGACAATTATTGTCTTTTGAATTAAAATATAAATGATAATACTGCAATTTAACTTAAAGTAATTGATTTCGATGTTATTATCCAAGGATAAAGGTTTTGGGATTTAAAAATTTCTGATAGGTTACCTTAATTTTCAAAAATAACTTAGTTATAACTCACATAATTATAATTTACCATGCATACTACTTCGTTTCCTTTTATTTCACAATTTTCACTTATCAATATGATTCCATAATTCAAATTTCAAATACATTTTGTACTTCCAAAAAGCACAAAACAAGCTTAGATTATCCGTGAATATATGAAGCTGCCATAAGTCCAACTCTTACAAACTAAAACCAAAGAGCCAAATTTTGAAAAAAAATCCCATGATCCTTTAAACAAAGCATTATAGGTATTTTTATTTACACCAAACCAACAGTTTTACGCCCATAAGAAAATTTACACCTTGCTTATTTTAATTTACACCAGGTTTACCACTTTTTTTCTACGCCCATAAGGACTACAAATATATATTTCCTGCTTCCTTATGCCTGGATCTAGACACATAACTACCCCTTATGCCTGGTTCATGTCTTATTTCCAGGCGTAATATGCCTTATAATTTCGTACAGGAGACATACAGTATGATACTTTAACTGTAGTTTTTGACACATAATCCCTGCACTTCAATTTTTTTTAGACTCTAGCCAAACATTTCAAGAACTGGAGCAACTTTGAAATCAGCTATACGAAGATACATCAATCAGGGAAATGATGTACTGAATGCATCTTTAATGAAAAAGGTTTTAAATTTTAGCCAATTTTAAAACATGATGTGTTTTTCCTATACAAGTTTGCTTTGACTGATATTTTTAAATGAAGCTTTTTCACAACAATATGCCTCTGTCACCCCTTTTCATTTTTTGCTTGTTTAAATTCCATTTCATATTAACTTATATGACTGTAAGGATTGGATCTTGTAAGATATAGAGAATCTAACACTGGAAATCTCAGACGCATGAGGGTAAGTTTCTAGTTCTCTAACAAGGCCGGGCTTGCTAGAGTTTGAGAATAATTAAAGACATCTTACCAGAGTGTATCATTTTCATGTAATTGCTGAAAATCAAAAGACAAGTGTCAAAAACCAGGAAAACAAAAGAGACAAGCACTTTGATAAACATGGAATAACTAAAGGAATAATTATACACACAGAAAACAT
Organism: Mytilus edulis; assembly: GCF_963676685.1. Classification (NCBI taxonomy): domain Eukaryota; kingdom Metazoa; phylum Mollusca; class Bivalvia; order Mytilida; family Mytilidae; genus Mytilus; species Mytilus edulis. The sequence continues at coordinate 43,394,448 of NC_092347.1, forward strand.
AAGTATACATATATTACTCATGGTCATACAAAAAAAAGAAATACATGATTATTTTGAATTTCTGACAGATCAGGTGAAATTATTTTTAGGAAAGAAGTTGATCACTCATTGATGCAACTGTTCACTTTTTTCCTTCACATATTTTTGACATATTTATCGAAATAGACATGTCACAATACTTATTTTAATTTTAGGGTATAAAGACAATGATGAAGTCAGTGAAGTACAGAGTAAGTGTTGTGGAAAAGGAACACGTCAAAAGAATATACCTGCTATAGACTCATACTCAAATTTCTCTTTGAAGGAGGCATGCGTATATGGGAAGCTCATGGCATTGGAGAAGGTAGCATTCATGTTATTAATTCCCTTCAGTAACCATGGTAACTAATGTTTGGTTGAATATTGTAAAGTTAATATAAATCCATTTTATGCCATGAAAACATGTACTAGGGTGTTGTAAGCTTGCATACTTGTACATCTATAGCAGTCTCTGTCAGCATCAAAGTGTAATAGTACACTTTGATAAGGTTAAAACCAGCCTTAGCTGCATCTCAAACTCAACAACTATAATACTGAGCTAATATGGTAGTTTGTAAGCATCAGTATTATGTTGACTTTAAGGGCATAAGATACAGTTTTGATCCTGTATTTACAGTTTGATAAAATTTCCATATAGGCTAGTTTTTGCCTGCTTAAATCAAATATGTAATAAAAAATATACCTTCATGTGCTAACTTTTTGAGTTAAATGAGCTCGAAATTTTGTATATTTGCTCAAAATTCGGATTTGTGGCCGTATTTCCCTTTTGAAAGAAAGCCATAACTTTTTTGATTTAAAAGATAAATTGTTTTTTGTTAGATAATTTGTAATTTTTGTATTTTATAAGTATCCTAAAAAATTATGCATTTTTTATTCAGAAATAACTCATATTTATCAAATGGTCATGAATTAAGAAAAAATCGTATTTTTTTGCTGTATATTTATCAAAAGTCCTCTATTTACAGTTTTATAAAATTTGGTCCACTTAATCACCCTGCAAAATAAAACAAAACTTTGTTTTAAAAAATAGGGGTCCATGCACTCGTTTTCAAATTAAATCAGTTTAAATGATAAAAAATAGTTGAAAAATGCATCTTTTCCCGATATGTCATAGTTTGACGTCGCAAAAATAACAGTTTATGTTAGCAACGTCATTACCTCCCTTGTAACTGTATCGTATTCCCTTAAAAGTGTGTGCTCTTATATATGTGTACTTATCACTCTGACCTATGTTGTATGATAACTCAAGTTTCCTTTGACTAAATTGAACAAAATTTATACACATTATTATTTATACATCAATTCCTCTTTTCTAAATGAGCATTTTCAATATTTCATATCCTGAGTTAATGTACATACTGGTCAACTTGATCAGACCGTTTATAACTTTGGTGTTCTTGTCTTGCCTTGATTTACCAGTATGTTAAGATACAACTAATTTGTCCCATAGTTTTAATTTATTTTGGCTAATTTTTTGTGCTCATGCAAACTTAACTGATACATTAATGTGCATTTATGTTCCCTTTTTCAGGCTTGTTGATAAAGAATGATCAGATTCCAGCAATCAACATCAGATATATCACAGTATTAGAGGAACCTGATGATATCACATTTCACCAGTTGCCTAAAATCAGACACAGAAAATTTAGTAATACAATGTTCAAATGATGGCTGCACAAAAGAGTTTTCCACTGAAAAAAAGATTCTGAACCACCAGTTAGTTGGCAAATGTCAAATTGAAATTGAATTTAATTCAGGTTTGAATTCTGATATCACAAAGAGAAAGTATTATGAAAAATTATCAGAATCTTCCTTTCTAAGAGGTGTGTTAAATTTGTCTGCTGAAACCAAACAGATGGAAGGGTCAGAGAATAGCTTGAAACGGGAAGATCCTTTCAATGTTTCAGAGAATATGCTGCTTGTCAAATATTCTGATGGCACAAGAAGGTTTGCTTATGATGAGATATTGTCTGTACAGCAAGTAACAAGCTTCTTTTCTAGAATGTGTATACAAAACAAACACCTAGAGGATGATCTAGAAGCAAGAAGGGAAACCGAAATCTATACCATTAGACAGGAAATCCTGAATGAATGAACAGACTTCTTCAAGTTTTGAAAGGGATTGAATATTTTTAGTTCAACCACCTCAACAATTTTTGTATTTTTTATGAGGAAGACTTGACATTTGGGGAAAAATAGTCAAAACTTGTGATTATATAGGGGGGACCTCAAGTATTATCATATTATTATTTCGGCAAGTAAATGCACAAGGGTCATGTAAAATTGAATATTATAGGGTATATATATATATATGCTTTCTTGAAGTCTCTCAGTATCCATGTAGAATAGGTCATTGTGACCTAAAATGTTGGTGACAATTTCAAAATGTAGATAACCTTTATACTTTTTACGGTAACCCTTTTTACATGCTGAGTAAATATTGTAACTACATGTACCTTTTGTAATCTAAATATCATAGACCTTAGCAAAACTCTTATTCAGATTTTTAATTCAATTAACTCTTGGCCTCTAGGGACATTCTTTCAATTATTCAATATGATAAGTGCCTCTGATTCATTTGTATCTTTATGCTTTGACTACATAGTGAAAAGTCTAGATAGATTTATTCTTGTCCTTTCTTACACCTGAGTGCCTTGATTTTTTGCATGTAGGTCCACTTAAATAAACACAGAAAAAAATCACCAAAAATCTAACTTGAGGAAAACTCTAAATCAGCATTGTAAACTTCTTATGAAAATTAACATTGGAAAGGGAGGTAACTCTGCAAAAATTAGTCTTTTTTTGTCAGTTTTTGGTTGATTTCTTAAATTTATGTAAAATATGATACTTTAATGGGGTTATAAGTTCGTATTTGACTATATAATATAATCTTCTGCTCATGAAAAGTACAAAATCAAAGTGTTATGGGTATTTTTAATTTTTTTTGCACATTTTTCACTGAATTTGTAAATTTATGGCTTTGTGACCATTTTGAAGAAAAAAAAATGTGAATATTTGGTATTGTTTATATCTCTAAATTATATTTGTTCAGCATCTATCTTGTTTAAAGAAACTTTAAACCACAAAAAGAAGAATATAAACGTTACCTGTTTAATTCAATTTGACATTTTTTTCCTCGACATGCTGAAAAATCTAATAAATGGTCAACTAATGAATTATGAAATCTAGGTTGTAGGTTGATAAAAGATATGAAAACACCTCTAGAGTTGTTTTTTATACTCTAAAGACAGCTGAAATATCAAGAATCAATACATTCTGTTGACTAGAAGTGGTAAAGTTATAATATTGTATCAATTTTTATTGATATTTCTGCTTTTTTTGCAGAGTTATCTCCCATATCAATACAAATCTCCATAGGAATTTTAAAATCATGATGTTTAGTTTTCCTCAAGTAAGATTTAATGGGACTTTTTCTGTGTTTATTTGGGGTATAATGCTTAAGATTAAAACTTAAAAATCTTCTGTTGCAATTACTTCAAGGTAAGGGTCAAAATTATGCTAGATTGACTGGACTAAATGCAACCCATGCATAAGTAATGTGACATACTAAATTTGCTATTTAGTTACATCAAATTAATAAATTGTTATATCTAATAATCATATTCTGGTATATCAAATAAATATTCTGTTATATCAAACTATTTGTTTTATATCAAATTGTAAAAAAGTCAATATAATTTTAGTTTTTATGCTGATATTTCCTCTTTTTTTAAATGCGAACTTGGTTGGCATATTGATAGATACAACAGAAAATTGCAAATTAACAAAATTACAATTAGAAAAATAAGTAAAAGGAAAACATTGTATTAAATAGAAAACATTTGGCCCCGAAGTCTTATAATATAGGACTTTTATTTGTATATATGGTAGTGTTCCAGAAATCATAGAATTATAATACAAAAAAATGTGTACCCATTATTTAATAAAGTAAATAAATCTTTAAATGAAAATATTATGTGTGACTGTGAAGTATAAATTCATTGTTCGAAAATTGGCATGCTAATTTTTTGGGGGGGGAAATAAAAAAATACTTAACTATTATCAAGATTTTGCATTGGACAAATATTTCACCTACTCGGGAATAAAACCCTAACAATACTTTGAAATTAACAATTTCAAGTAAAAAAGAGATTTTTGACAGTAAAAAAATGTTATAAAACGTCAAACGGATAGCTTGAAAATAAACCCTGGTGCCTTTAAAGCATACTATACAGTTTTTCAAAGCCGTTCAATGACATGCAATTGCTTAAATCGCTATCCTTTGTTTACAGTTAAACATTGCTTCTTTGGCAAAACATTTTCATATATTAATCTTAAAGACATGATTTAAGATCGTTAAATTCAACCGGTATTTAAATGAAAAAAAGGTGCGAACAGACTCAAGGGGTGAAGGTGTAAGATGAGAATGTGTTTTTGGGAGTGAATGCCCCAGATACCGTGGACGTCGAACATGTCAGTATTTATATTTTCTTTTTATGCTCAAATCATGTATATTTCTGTCCTTTTAAACTTTTATGTAAAAAATGAAGAAAGCACTCTGAATTTCTGACTGTATGTATTTCCCGTTTTGTAGAATGTTTTTCATCGCTTGTTTACATCAGAAAGGGTGCTCTCTTAAAAGCTTTTTTTGAGAAAACCCCTAAAAGCGACCGTTTCAAGGCACTTGTTGTACGTAACATGCGTTATAATATGCGCACTGTTAAAGGGCCGAGCCACCTTAAATCTATGTTCAAGTCAGCTATATCATACTATCCTTCAATACCAGTAATCAAAGTAGAATAGTTAAAATCCATTCTGCAATTTGAAAACCTTCAGAAATTTAAACAAGAATATGAGGCCCCTCATGGGGGGGTCCTAGTAATCACATAATCACCATTTTTTTGCCAATATAATCCCATAATCATTAAATATTTGCTTATCTTTAGTAATCAAATAATCATTAACTAAAAATACAGTCCTAGGTAATCAAATAATCATGAAATATTTGGCTTAATAATCAAATAATCATTAAAAAAACGGCCAAGTAATCACATAATCAAAAACCCCATGAGGGCCCTCGAATATGTCCATAGATTAGTATAAGAATGCCCCAATCACACTATCATAAAAATGGTAAACAATGTCGAAAGATACTTAAGTTATTTTAAAGTTTAGGAAAAGTCCTTTAAATGATGGTTGATATAAGAAATAGTGAACTGATATGATACATCAATATGTAACTTTTTATTATAGCATGATATGTTATCATGTAACCTTTCATTCTACCTTGTCAATTATTATTATTATATGTAATGCCATAGGTCTTAACCATTTATTGATTTAATTTAATTTTCTGTGTTTTAAGCGCTGCTTTTGGGCTATAATTTCATGGTGGCAAGATTATATTGGTTGAGAAAACCAGAGTGCTGGTAGAAAACCACCAACCTTCAATAAAAAAACTGACAATCCTAGTCAATTAGGATTGGAGTTGTGTGCACCTGGGTTCAAACTCACAGCCTCAGTGTTGACTGGCTAGTGATTACAGTAGTTAAACTACTTAGACCACTTGGCCAGTGAGGCCCCCTTTTTTTTGTTTAAAGAGAAGTCAACATTACCACATTACCACAATGGTTAAAAGGAAGGGGAGATAACATCTTTGATGTAAAAATGAATAAATAGAATGCTTAGAAATTGGGTTGAAGTAATTGTAATTATAATTGTAATAAGTTTATTGCAAATCAGCATATAATATAATGCTATAGCATCAACAACATACATAATATAGTAAGTGACATAATATAAATGCAAACAGAAAGCAAAACCAACATATTAAACAAATAGTATTATATATAATCTACTTTATCAGTTGTGACCGTAGTTTCCAGTTCTCATTTAACAAACAACAAAGTTTTAATACCAAAGTTCTTGAACATGTTTGAATAAGTGATAAACATTTTGACATATTAGGCCAAGAACAATAATATTTGGGCAAAAATCTTAAACGCAAATGTCTATAGGCTGGACAAATCATTACAAAATGATATTCATTTTCAATAGCTTGTTGACTTATTTGTAGATCTTACTTTGCTGAACATTATTGCTGTTTACTGTTTATCTCTATCTATAATAATATTCAAGATAATAAAAAACAGCAAAATTTCCTTATAATTACCATTTCAGGGGCAGCAACCCAACAACGAAATGTCCGATTCATCTGAAAATTTCAGGGCAGATAGAAGTAAAAATTTATATAGATATACTGCTTGGGGTTAAATTAGGAATTTAACTACCGGTATATTAACTATTTCCTTGGTGATGTAATAATTTTTGCACAGATCAAGATATTTAGTTTATTTTAATTACCCAGTAAATAAGTTGAGTACACCTCAAAAATAATTTTGCTCCATTTTTAGCTCACCTGTCCCGAAGGGACAAGTGAGCTTATGCCATCACTTGGCGTCCGTCGTCGTCCGTCGTCTGTCGTCCGTCGTCTGTCGTCGTCTGTCGTCGTAAACTATTTCAAGAATCTTCTCCTCTGAAACTACTGGGCCAAATACTTTCAAACTTTAACTGAATGTTCCTTAGGGTATCTAATTTATAAATTGTATCCGAAGTTTTGATCTATCAACAAACATGGTTGCCATTGCTAAAAATAGAACATAGGGGTCAAATGCAGTTTTTGGCTTATAACTCAAAAACCAAAGCATTTAGAGCAAATCTGACATGGGTAATATTGTTTATCAGGTCAAGATCTATCTGCCCTGAAATTTTCAGATGAATCAGACAAACCGTTGTTGGGTTGCTGCCCCTGAATTGGTAATTTTAAGGAAATTTTGCTGTTTTTGGTTATTATCTTGAATATTATTATAGATAGAGATAAACAGTAAACAGCAATAATGTTCAGCAAAGTAAGATTTACAAATAAGTCAGCATGACGGAAATGGTCAGTTGACCCCTTTAGGAGTTATTGCCCTTTATAGTCAATTTTTAACCATTTTTCGTAAATCTTAGTAATCTTTTACAAAAATCTTCTCCTCTGAAACTACTGGGCCAAATACTTCCAAACTTTAATTGAATGTTCCTTAGGGTATCTTGTTTGTAAATTGTATCCGAAGTTATGATCTATCAACAAACATGGTCGCCATTGCTAAAAATAGAACATAGGGGTCAAACGAGTTTTTGGCTTATAACTCAAAAACCAAAGCATTTAGAGCAAATCTGACATGGGGGTAATATTGTTTATCAGGTCAAGATCTATCTGCCCTGAAATTTTCAGATGAATCAGACAACCTGTTGTTGGGTTGCTGCCCCTGAATTGGTAATTTTAAGGAAATTTTGCTGTTTTTGGTTATTATCTTGAATATTATTATAGATAGAGATAAACTGTAAACAGGAATAATGTTCAGCAAAGTAAGATTTACAAATAAGTCAACATGACGGAAATGGTCAGTTGACCCCTTTAGGAGTTATTGCCCTTTATAGTCAATTTTTAACCATTTTTCGTAAATCTTAGTAATCTTTTACAAAAATCTTCTCCTCTGAAACTACTGGGCCAAATACTTCCAAACTTTAACTGAATGTTCCTTAGGGTATCTAGTTTGTAAATTGTATCCGAAGTTTTGATATATCAACAAACATGGTCGCCATTGCTAAAAATAGAACATAGGGGTCAAATGCAGTTTTTGGCTTATAACTCAAAAACCAAAGAATTTAGAGCAAATCTGAAGTTGGGTAATATTGTTTATCAGGTCAAGATCTATCTGCCCTGAAATTTTCAGATGAATCAGACAACCTGTTGTTGGGTTGCTGCCCCTGAATTGATAATTTTAAGGAAATTTTGCTGTTTTTGTTTATTATCTTGAATATAATTATAGATAGAAATAAACTGTAAACAGCAATAATGTTCAGCAAAGTAAGATCTTCAATTAAGTCAAATTGACCAAAATTGTCAATTGACCACTTAAGGAGTTATTGCCCTTTAAAGACTTTTTTCACAATTTGTTCATCATGTTGACTTACTTTAAAAAATCTTCTCCTTTGAAACTGCTGTATCAATTTCAGCCAAACTTAGGCTAAATGAGTTTCAGAGTATCTAGTATAAATTTTATATTTTATTTCCTTGTATGTCAAGAAACATAGCTCCTATGGCTAAAATAGAACATAGGAGAAAATGATTATTTTTTTTGGCTTTTGAAGAAAATAGGACGATCCAAAAAACATTTAAATAAATTGAAAAGCCAAAATAATCATTGATGAGAGATTTAACCAAAAGAATTAAGGTGAGCGATTCAGGCTCTTGAGAGCCTCTTGTTGTTAATATTGTAGTTTTTACCACAGTTTTACTTATATTATAAAGAGTTGTCATATCTTAATGCCCTTTTTAAAAGTACGAGTCAAACTGAAGATTTAAATATTTTTGGACTTCTGTAAATATTTTGTTGCCTGCATTATCTGCGTTGTTGTCTGTGTTGTCGTCCGAAGACACATTTAGTGTCCAGACAATAACTTTAGTTTTAGTAAATATGGATCTCTATAAATTTTTACCAGAAGGTTCATTACCACTAAAGGAAGGTTGGGATGGATTTTGGGGGTTATGGTTCTAATAGATTAGGAATTAGGGGCCAAAAAGGGGGTCCAAAATAAGCATTTTTTAAAGTTTTTTCAAACAATAACTTGTGTTTAAGTGTATGAATCTCTCTGAAATTATACCACAAGTTTCCATACCATGAAGGGATTGTAAGTATTGACTTTGGGGGGTTATGGCTCAAAATGTTTTGGAATTAGGGGCAAAAAATGGGGAAAAACTAGGTTTTTCTGTTCAATGGACAATTAAAACAACTTAAAAGCAGTGTAAGGGAGGTAACTCAAAAGCATTTAACATACAATGTTGTGCATGTTTGGATTTACCACCCTTACACTACTTGTAAATTATGTATAAAGAAATGTCAGGTTTTGGACTAATTGCAAAAAAAAAGGGGTTGGTTGTAGTTTTCAATTTTGTTTTCTCCAAATGTCTCAAATCCAAATTTTTGAAAAGTTTGAAGAAGAAATCTTTAATTGCACAATACTGCACAATTATTTTGTGAAATCTTGACATTAAATTTGTGTCAGAAACTCTTATTATGTCAAATATTTGATCAAAATCTAAATCCAGAGCTGTATCAAGCTTGAATGTTATGTCAAAACTTGCCCCAACTGTTCAGGGTTCAACCTCTGCAGTCGTAGTAAAACTGCGCCCTGCGGAGCACCTGGTTTAATGTTGTTATTAACTAATGTAGTTCATGTTAAGATATATTTTGATAGACACTATTAAATGGTAAAAAAAAAGCCGGTAATATAAATATCTCAAACCAGAAATGATCTTCATAAAAAACAGGTCTATTCTAAATAACTGACAGTACTGTGGATTGCTCATAAAATATCAGGAAAATATGAAGAATCCACAGTACTGTCAGTTATATTGAACAATTTTTTCCCTCCTTTTAATTGTCAAAGTAATGTACAACAGTGACAAAAACTATTTGCTGTGATGATATTTTTTTTTATATTTATGATTGATGAAGCAGATTGTGTCTAATTTCCTTTGGGTATTTTGTATCATAATGCATTATAATATGATTTATTGGTAAATAAAGTTTATTTGAGAAAACCTATCTCATATTTTATTTGATATAATAAAAAACAGAAGATGAGGCATGATTGCCATTGAGACAACTCTGCACAAGAGACCAAATTACATAGATTACTAACAAGGCTACAACCTTCAACAATGAGCAAAACCCATACCACATACTCAGTTTAACAATTTCCATTGAATTTAGCCTGGATGGCAACTAAGAGGAAAGATACTTCTGTGGTGTGGGGAATGGAAACGGAAAAAGAAGGAATTAGCATATTTTCTTTTTGGCTATTTTATCTACATAGAAGAAATGTTGTCTTTTTTTTATATAGTATAACATATGTTTACAAAGAAAGGTAAATAGATGGAATCGTTTTTTCTTTGTATCTTTTTTTCAATTGCCTTGAATCAGAATGAGTGATGTGGTGTATCTTGTTGCGTTGTTCTGCATTGGTGATTTTCGTTGTATCTTTTTTGTATAATGCCAATGGAAAGAAAACATACAAAAAACCTAATGGGACAATGTTGTATGGACATCAACCGATAGGAAACCCGGGAAGTAGAATAGAAATGTGAACACGCTTTATTTTTATGTAAAAATTGAGAAAATCACTCACTATACAAAGCCTTTCTTGCTTGATTACAGTACTAAAGTACGCTTTTTGGTTTTAATGTCGAAACACATCAATAACAAATTGATGTGAAATAGTGGCGGAAAATTAAAATCCTACATGAATATATGATTTGCATAGTGCTCTTTTCTAGTTTGTTGTAGTCATGTCCTATGGTTTTCAAACTCAAATTTTCCACACTGCTTTAAATAGCATGCCGCTTAGTTCTTCTTTGAAAATTCAATCCCTCAGGTTATTCAATCCCTCTCAAGTAGCCATGAATTTTATTTCATGAGATTACAATTGAAAATCGTGTCAGTATGTTGTTTTACTATAGTTGAAAAACTTAAAATAATAGGTGATTAAAAGAAGAAGAAAAAAAAGACAAAAAGACTAAAAGACAAACAAACAATAGTACACAAAACACAACATAAAAACTAAAGGCTGATCAACACAAATCCCACCAAAATTGGGGGTGATCTCAGTGGCTCCAGAAAGATAAACAGATCCAGCTTCACATGTGACACCTGTCAACATAGGCATAAATTCATATTCATTCACACTAGAGGAAAGTTGAAATTTGAAATTTACTTTTATTTATATTGGTACTTTTTAAAGATGTGGATGCTATGTCAAGACAACAGAAAACCCATTCTTCTCTGTTCTTTCTTTTGACGGAAATAATACTTTAATTTACACTACACATCTGAATGTTTGTATGTTTTTACTGACCTATTAATATTCAAGATAAAACTGATATCATTTACTTAAAACACCTGACCCAGAACAGGTCCTTACCACAACTCTTTGCTTGCGGAAGCATAGGAATGAGTAAATCCAACATTGTGTGGTTTCCTGTAACTGTTTAATTTCAGTTTATATGAAGCTTTTTCAAAACATAACATTAATGTGTCTGTAATGTGTCCTTATTGATGTTTTGGCGCAATCATTAATGACAGCAAATTATTGCAACTGGGATATTTAGGAAAAGCATTAATGATATTATAATAATCTATCTGGTTACGCATTACGTTGGATCATACTTTATGTTAAAGCATCTTTCAGGTAATGCATGTGCGAGATACTTAGCGCAAATGCACAAATATCAGCTCAGGTATTAATCCGGTATTGATGACTGTTTTTTTTTTTGCCAATTATCTTGCAAAACCTTATAAAAGATTGCTTAAACCTTTCAAAACAAAAATGAACAGCAAGATAAGATCTATATACAAGTCAAAGTTTCATCAAAGTAAGTAGACTTAGACGACTTTTTTTATCATCTCTTGTGTTTTGGGTTAAAAAGTAAAGATAGAGTGATTTTTGTCATGGTTTATTCAAGTCTATAATGTTGGAGAGTTCCCATTGTTTAGATGCACACAGACCTAGATGAAATGTCAACATATTTGTTGTGTGATTTTGTTAATTCAGTCGTTATTGGTTTTCGTAGTTCTTTCAATTTCCCCCCTTATACTGCGTCCATAGAAATATTTCTTTCTGTTTTCCTTTCTGTTTCTCTTTCCATTTTAGTAATACCCGTATTAAAGATGTTAGTAGTTTCTGTTCAATGTATGTGTAATGAAATTATGTCTTTGGAGATGCAATTGTTGAAAATTGATCATAGTAAACTAAAATAAAGTTCAATATGGTAGCAGCTACGTAGCCGCTACGTAGCTGCTATCAATATCTATGAATTCAAATTTAAATTATCATCAAACAAGGAGTGACTGCCAAGCAGACATGTTACAACTCAAAAGTTCCAAACTATATTTCAAATCTTTCAATAATACAGATGTTGAGATATATATAATCCAAGTTATGAATTTATGGACACCTGGATGTTTGTTGGATGTTTGTACATACAAACAGACTTAGTGAAAGCAGTATACCACCCAACCTGTGTCATCGTGTGTATAAGTTGGTTGCATTCAGAGTAATTCTATTTCAAATCTTCTGACAGCAAGATTTTAGTAACATTTAAAATCAAAGCAAGCATGTAAACCAATGATTCAATACATTATCGAAATAAAGAATTAGAAAGCCATTTTCTTATATATAAATAACAAAAACAATATCTGATTTTGTGTATAGATTTAATCAGTAAATTCAGTGAAACATCAGATAATACTGATCTCAATAACAACAAAACATCTGGCATCATGCCAATTTAGATTCATTCAATAGAAAATCCATCCAAATATTTTACAAAATACATGCACAAAAATATGGATGGAACAATAATTATGTCAAAAAATTGATTATGATCGACCAAATCTGTTATCTAGAATAACAGGTGATAGGAATACAGTTTGTCCTTTTTCTTTTGGCTAGCAATAGGTAGCAAATTTCTAGACTATAAATAGAATTGTCATCATACTTAAGTCCCAATTTACATAAATGATACAAGTTCTGTACTTTATTTTATATGCCTTAGGTTTTGGTGGCAGGGATCTTTAAAAATAGAGAGGCACAACTGTATTCATTTCATTATTTTCTTATAGCATCTCTATGGACTTCCTGAAATTGTTTGTATCATTGCAACATAAAACTAATTTCATGTAATAATGCTATTAAAATATAGCGTAAAAATATATAAAATTAAAGAAAAGATAGGGGAAGGCAAGAATATAAAACTTAATTCAATGTGACCTCATATGATATTCTATATGAAACTGACATGCATTAATCAATCCAATCAAGTAAATCCTTATCAACATCAATGTTTTTAAAATTTTATCTGCATAATTTTATTATGAAAATTATATTGTATGGTGCCCTGATTCATCATGTGTTAATTTATTATTAAACTATCAAATAAACAGTATATGTATTTACTGTTGGACTTGTAGAAATTAAAATAGTAAATGTTTATATTAAATCTTGAAATTATGTGTTGAATATTTAATACCCCCCTTTCCTATATATTATTGCCTATCATCTTTTAATCTTTTAATTTTCTTTTTCAAGAACAGAAACCCCAACCTAATACTTGTTTTGTTGAAATAAGTGTAATATATCAAAATCATTTATTTAAATCATTTTATAAAATTATTTCTATATTATTGAATTTTCCTAACATTACTTTGTCAACTTGCTACTCTATGTCAATTAAATATCTTTTAAAATTTTAAAGCCATGTCAGTTTTTTTGCAATGAAACATAAGAAATCATCTTCGGCTGTCTTAAAAAGACCAAAATATTAAAAAAAGAAAAAAAAAGAATCAACAAAACAACCTTATCCAAATAAATGCAAAGATAATTTCACCAGTAAATTCCACCTGAATACATATTGCCAGCTTAAATCAACTGAGGTCATTACACAACTCTACTGCATAAGATCGATACTGTTAAATTTTCAAAAAATAAAAATGTCAATTTACCAAATCAATCATTCTGTACACAAAATAAAATAAATATATTGCATTTGATATGTGACAACAAAATGAGAGGGAACTTATCATAAATAAACAAACAACAAATAAAAATACAACAATGACTGAAAGTCTACCAATACACAGATCAACACTTCTTGTCCATTCCAGAAACAGTTCTGAGATTACACACTTTCTACAGGAATAACTGTAAAGCTACCTAAGACTTGCCAATCTCCTTTTTCTGTATACAAGTGAATTAAAAAAAACTAAAAAAACAAGAGGAAACTTAAAAAAAATATACATTTGTAACTAATTCCATCAATTATTCAATTCTATAGAGGTAAAAAAAATCTTACTAATTGAAAATGTGTTATTTTTGATTTTATTAGCACTTATCTTCATCTTCAATTATTACAAATTTAAGTTGACCTAACTATTCAAAGTATTAGACTTGTGAGAGAACTTTTTCTGGAATAAATTAACAGTAAATAAGTGATGGTGTTGCTACATTACACAAGTATGACAGATACAACCTTCATAAAAACAAAAATAAATAAACAATTGTTTACATTTAGGAAAAGCTGAGTGCATACTGAAAGACAAATGTTGAATATGACCTGTTTATGAACATATTGTAAACACATATCTATCAATCAAAAACCTTATTCAAACATTGCTACATGTATGTTATGTAATAAGTTGCTGCTTTCAAATACTGTTTATGAATCAATTTTTCAAATGCCAAATCTACCAATTTCAGTATAAAAAATAATTATAAAAACTTTTTTTTTAAACTTTAATCTACCGGTACTTTTTAATGATTAAATGAGTATGGTGGGATGTGGTGATTTCATTGATACAATTTATTGTAAATTCTCAAAAAAATAATGAAAATTACAACATTCCTTAATTAGGAGCTTCTTTCACAATTCAGTTATTCACACATATTTGAAATTAATGCAATATAATAAAACAAAAATGAAAATCATAGCATATCTTCAAGTAGATAAACTCCTTGCCATTTTGTTATAGGCATTCCATCCTTTTAAAGTGATTAAGAGAAAATCTCATGCAATCCCCTGAACAACCACTACCTAGTTTATAAGAATAGAAGCAAAGAGTACTGAGTACTATTTTTCTGAATGAATCCTATGGTCACTGATCAGCCAAACTTTGGTGTAGAATAAATGAAATTTACTCCTCAAAACCAACCATCTGATCAGGTCCAGATTAACTTTTAGCATAAAAAAAAGTTAATTTGAATTGAAGTGTATGTCCTAATAAATGCATATTAAGATGGTATCTAACACTACAGGGAGATAACTCTGTAGAAATCAGCTAGATGTTTTAATCACATTGTATAATTAAGGAAATATAAGCTTCTCAATGATCAAAATCAGTGTTTGTCAAACTACTATATATCAAATGAAACTTTTACCAGAAAGTGGTTGGTTCAATTTTTTTGAAATTTTCATATTTTAGTCACTGGATCAAAGTTTTATTAAAATTAACAAGTTAAATTAATTCTGTCAAGGTGTTTGGTACCACCTTATGTAAAAAAATATTAGAATTCATAAATCTTGGGTATCTGTACTTGAACAGGTACACTTTTATGAAGAAGATAGGATTGTCTTTTATTAG
This sequence comes from Mytilus edulis, assembly GCF_963676685.1. Taxonomy (NCBI): domain Eukaryota; kingdom Metazoa; phylum Mollusca; class Bivalvia; order Mytilida; family Mytilidae; genus Mytilus; species Mytilus edulis. The sequence continues at coordinate 43,409,729 of NC_092347.1, forward strand.
CTTGACTAATGTAACAACTATCATGCAGGGAAATAATAATAAGTTTACAGGTCTGTTCCAAAGATAAATATCCTCATTGAAACAGAACACTGATTCAGATTACTTCTCACAAAAAACCATATAACTAACTCCATTACTTCAATTTTGATTTCAAATTATAACATAAAAAAGGGAAAAAACAAAAAATAACTAAAATTATTATTCAGTAGCAGATCTTTTTACATTTTATACTGATTATAATGTATGTGACTTATAACTGAAAATCCTTCATCAAGTTCTTAAATTAAAATTTCTTAAAATCAAGTACATTTTCTTTAAATGATTTAGAGTTCAAAATAGGACGAAAAAAAATTAGTCTAAATCTTAAAAATTTAACTTTGCTTATAAAGTTAAAGGAAAGATCTTTTACTTTGTGTTTAAATAAATAGGTATTATTTTTAGTGGTGAAATAAAAACATAACTTTATTATGGATCGATAAAATTGAAAATATTAAATTTCCACTAATTACACCAACACAAATTTTAAAATGACAAACATTTTGTCTAAAATTTCAATTCTTCCCCCAAACCATGAAGAAAAAGAAAAAAACCAAATGCACTGTTCCAAATCTCCGAACCAGCAGAGATGAATCATCATAACATTATTGTAGCGAACATAGAGAACTTTTCTGCGGTTTATTTGTGACAGGTTTAGCCGAAGCTTCGTTCTTATATTGTACAATTTCTGCCTTGATCACTTTCTGATGTTGTTCCACTTCAGGCTTAGTCAGTTTTATACCAAGAATGTCTGCTGCTACTCGTTGGAAACATAGTGACACCTGGAATTATATCTTATTTTCTTACATATTCTTTAACATGACTTGTATCATAAATTCTACTCGATTAAATAAAAAATATATACAGTAAAGTCGTAAAAAATCTAGTAATAAAGTCTGGATTCACCTTTGGAAAAAAAATCTTTTGAATTATCTGTATATCTCTAAAGTGTGTTGTGCTGCAGGGAAAAAACATCTATATAACATTCTTTATTCTTGTTATTTAGTGAAATCATGATAGTCACATTTCACTATGGAAAAGTGAAATGGCCAGTTATCTCATCTGTTGGGAATTACTTTAAGTGTTTCTATTAATACAAGGAAAGTATTTTTGCTGTGTTGTTCTCTCTCAAACTGCTGTAAAAATTCATAAATCATGTTTTTAATTTAATGTGTATGGTCTATGGCTTTTTTTTCATTTGTGCCCTGTTAATGTTTTACATTTTTCTAAATTACTACAATCTATTATACATTTGAAAAAAAACCCACAGTTCATGTCATATCTTTTTTTATAGGCTGTTTGGACATAGACATGCTAATCTACAAACCTGTAATAAATACTTACAGAATCACCAGTTTTAGCTGAGACAAAATGACTTGACATTCCTTTTTCCTGAGCAAACTTTTGATGCTTATCTATTTTCACAGTTCTCATGTGTTCTAAATCAACTGTAGAAAAAAATAGTTATGTAAACTTATGTTTTTATAAGTTTTTACTACCGACTAAATAATTTTCTTTTGCATAAATTTCATAAAAGTATAAAACACAATGTAGAAATCTATATTACAGCTATGTATTTAAAACAAAAGTAAGATATGCAGAGACTTTTCATATCCAGCATTTCCTTAGCAAGTATGTATATTGCATCAAAAAGTTTGTGCGGTTAATCATATCGTTTTTTTTTTCCACTACATGTTTATGTGCTCATTCAAAATTTAGAGACTACTCAGTAATACTTATCTGCTTTGATTTATTCAAAATTTGGAGTTGTAGATGCCAAATCTTTATTTGTCAATTTATTTAAGTTTGTAATATGACCTGTAATGACTTTTATCATTCTTATCATATGTTGTTGGGCTATTTTCTAACTGATTTTACTTAAAATCTTGTTTAATCTTTATAGAGTTAAGCTACAAAGAGCTGTTTACTTACTTTTATTTCCAACTAAAGCTACATGAGGCAATTTAGTTTCTTTCCCAAATACTTTTTTTAGTGATGAATACCAATCATCTAAATTTTCAAAGCTTGCATAACTTGTAATATCATAAACTAACACGATACCCTGAAATACAGAAAAAAACGGCTTTTTATTTATTTTCACAAAAAATTCACAATATAATATATGGAAAGACAAGTTACTTCCCTTGTGACCAGGAGAATTCTACTACCTAGGATGCTAATGATGTTTTCAGTTGTCATGTTTTTTTATTTTTTTAATAATCTGACAAATACTGCACAATCTGTCTTACACTGTACTTCCCCTTGTAATTCTGTTTGGAAATAGACACCTAAATCTGAGAAATTACATATGTACATATGTGTAAAAGTACTTTAATGCCGAACTCCAAGCTTTCATCTTTGACTTAAGTAGATCAAAAAGAGAGGCAAAAGAAGGAATAAAGATGACAAACAAAGAAATTATCTCCCCTTTAATCTTAAAAAACCTGTAAACCACCCTATTTTTGCAACCAGCAATTTTAAATCATAGGAATATTTGTCACTTGAATCATCTCTTATATAGATAAACAAACAAAGTCAGAAAATTGCAAAATGAATCCAAGGATATTCAACAAGAAAGTACTAACCACGAAATAAAGGAAGTTATTTTTAAATATCTTTAAAGATTAGTATTAATTTAAGCAAACTTTGCTCCCTTAAAAGTTAAAATACATGTATACATTATATGTATGTTCATTTAAACTTACGTGTGATCCAAATATGTAGTTTTCTAACATTTTACCACCTAATGTCTGTCCACCTATATCCCATACTTGTAAAGCTACATGAACATTTCCTAAAACACAAATACAATTCATTTATAAATTTTCATACATACATTTTTGTATAAATAAATAAAAGTAAAACTTAAGTTAGGAATTTAACCTACAACTTATATGGCAAAAAATAGATTATAAATGCAATAAGAGAATATGTGACTCTTTTAAATAAAGAATACCAGTTGAGGGATGAATCAATTTCTTAATTCTTCAGTGAAAAGTAATTTAAATGTTTATGTTTTTATAAAATTCCATTCATACATGCATTTTATAAGGACAAAATTATAATGTAAATTCAGAAATTGAATCATAATGCATGGGTGTATCCATCAATTTGGGTCTGTGATAAAAAAAAAGTTGAGTTTATATGTTGTGTAATTATATTTCTGTCTGTAAAACAAGAGATAAAATAGTTAGAAGTTACCATTCTGTATGCAACAATACATGTAATCAGGGGTCAAATTTAAGCTTTTTTGTGTACTGGCAAGCCCGACCAGTGGACTGAAAATTTACTGGTCCAGCTCCAAATCTACTTGTCCTGCACAAATGAAATGCATTTGACAAACACTAATATAAATGAGAGATGTTTACATTTTATTCATGATTTTCCCTTCCTTTGTTTCTACTCTTTTCTTCTCGTAGTTTTTTAGTGCTGTTCTGATTGTTCATTAGCAAGTACAGAATCTTACTTAAAATTTGAAGATCTCGTTACAAAAATACATTTCTTATCTAGGTCTGTCACTGCAAATTGTTCACATGATATACATAATACAATCCATTACATTGCAATCAACTATATGATTTAACCATTAGCGTTTTTTTACCTATGATTTTTGATATTTACATTTCTTTTTGTCAATTTCATAAACTTTATCCAGATCTTCCAAAATTTCAAAAATTTCCACATTTTGTGTTGTTGTGAAGGACGTTCAACCTCGATATTAATAAAAACTTAATCAATTGTAATACTTAGTACCTCCAGTACCATGTAATTGATTTCACAGGTAAATTGTTTAAAAAAAAAACGAAATTGCAATTCATTCAGGGATTTTATTGAAAAATTTCTACTGGTCCGACGGACCACCAGGTGACAAAATATACTGGTCCAACACAAATTCTACTGGTCCCAGACCACAGGACCAGCGCTAATTTCCACCCCTGCATGTAATCACCTAGGCAGAATTTGGTATTTCTTCCAAATATAACTGTACAAGGAACCGCTCCCCCATTACCCACATAATTGCAATAACTATCAATAATTTGAAATTAGTGATGACAAGTAATTATATCTTACATTAATATTACTACATCAGGTAGACATCCATTAGAGAAAATCAAAATGGAAAGTTGAATTATTGCAATATTCTTCCTGTGATTTTTTTTGACACTGCATTTATTTCCACATTAATACTGGTAAAACGGCTAATTTAATATAAAGTATTTACATGAAATGCTTTTGTATTAGACACCAAATTTCACGCATTAAAACCCTTTCAATTTATTTGGCAACTTTTTAGCAACCTAATTCAACAAATACCTGGTAAAACAATTCTTTTCAGGAAAAAGTCAATTCCAACTGTCTGTTTATACTGCCTTCCAAACTGTTCTTGTGCATATCTAGTAGCAAGTGATGTCTGTAATGTAAAAGAAAATTATTTCATCAGTTATTACTCAAAAAAGCAAATTTCAAAATGTATTAGCTGCACAAAAGTATCAAAGTCAATGAGTATGCCATGATTACATGAAAAGGGCTTAATAATAATATTATTTCTATAGAGATGAGATGTGCCTGTGACGGATCCAGAACTTTTCCTAAGGGGGGCCGCTCCAGTCATGCTTCAATGATTCCCTATATAATCAACCAAATTTTTCCCACGAAAGGGGGGCCCGGATCCACCTATGGTGACAATGCTACATGTACTAAAACTGCATATCAAATACATGTATCATTAACTTAGCATTAGTGTTTCCTGTTTAACTGACTTAATAACAAACTCAATTGTTGCATCACATACATACATGTATCACTATGACAGATGCTAGAAATTTCACATCTGCTTTTTACTTCCAAGACTTTGTCTTAGGAGAGATCAAAATAAAATAAATGTCTATGTAAATTGTAAAGAAGGACTTTTTATTTGTATACATAATCATTTAAGCTAATCTTCTGGTGTACATTTAGACAATACAACTCAAGGCATGCGGTATCTTTAACATATTTAAATTAGTTAATTTAAAGGACAATTGATTATTTATAAAATTGTCTACTTCTTTATTGATTGTGATCCATATGTATTCTTCTGACCATTTTGTTTGCCTTTCCTTGTTAATATATGTTTTATCAAATTTAACATTATTGATTCTTTTTTATTTCAAAAATCAATTCAGTTTTTTACAAATTAGTTAATACTTCATTACTGTAAAGTTTAATGATTGTTTGCAGTTCTCTTTATAAAGTTATAAAGATCTGCATATTGACTTATTTATTAGATTTTACAAATTAATCAATACTTTAAAAAAAGTTTAACATTTTTTTGCTGTTCGCTTCAAGTTGTAGTATGTTTAAAATATCCATATACAAATGTACAAAATGATAAATTGGTACTGGTTACTGTAAATTCAGAAATTATTGCGATTCTGTCATTTTAGACTTAAATGCGATTTTAATTTTACGATTATTCTGTTGAATTCATATAAAATATTTCAAAATGCGAGTTTAGATTATTGTGTATACAACTCTGTCGCATTTTTCGCAATAATAAAAAACCTCGCATTAATTTACAGTAATTTAAAATACATATATGTTCAATGTATAAGAAGTCACATCTGAAGTTTTACTGTAAAACTTTTATTTTTGTCTTCAAAAAAATAATTGATTGTTTGCCTTACATGTACATGTAAAAAATGTATAAGGGCTTGATGAACAACAAAAAAATACAGTAAAATAAAAAGATGTTCCCATGGCTAGATTAAAGTGACATCGTAATCACAAAATAAGCAGTTTTTTCTTTCTTTATTCATCAATGTATGTTTGGATTGGTTGATTCATTATTATTGTATAGTGTCACTTTCAGTGCTCTTTTGTTATTCATTGCAGCCAATTTTAATTTGTAGTATCAAGGCCTCTGCATTTATTGCCCATACCCGTTAAAAAAATAATACCCTTGACATGAAAACAGGCAATCCTTGTACATGCTACATGTTCTAGTAAATTAAGAGTGGAGTCAAACTCCCCTTGAAAAGAATAAAAAGGAATGTAGTGACTATACAATGTACTTAAATGGAACAGCAATCAATCATTTTTTATGTAAAAAAAAAAGAAATAAATACAATTTTTTTTTAATAGTATAAATGTAATACAGTCTGGAGATCTGGAATTATTCAGATATTAACTTAATCCTGTTTGCAAAACATTATATCTTAGGCTGTCATGTCCAAGATGTTCTGTTTTTGACGCTGAATGAAACAGGAAACAGATTTTCAATTGCAGACAAACTGGATTTTAGTGTACTTAAAGATCATGTAAAACATGAATTCGAAACATGTCAGGCGCGTAGCTGCCTTTACGCAAAAAATCATTTGCTTGCACATGTTTTTCACAAACAAAAAAAAAAAAAATCCTGAAATTGAATTTCGGATAGTCTTTAGTCTTTCCGGATTATCGTGTCTGGCGGTGTCTGTACTTGCAACTACAATCACGACACAAAGTTTAACCCCGGTAGAAATAAAAATAAAAATGAAGAAGCTAGATTTTTATTTTAGCAAGAAGGCAGCGGATAACGAAAGCCAAAACGTTTTATCTAATTCGCCCAGCAAAGATGTAAATGAGCCATGTACAATGTACATCGTTTTTACAAGACGTTACTGCAAAGAAAATAACATTGTTTGACCCCCCTTATCCTGATATGTCTAGCCTAACAAATGATGAGTTGTCAAAACATGAAACAAAAGTCAACCCGTTACCTACTGCAGCAAAAATGGGAGCCAGACTTAAAAGTAGCCGTTCGATTTCGTATTTCCATTGTCATTTCGTCCAAAAGACTATTGATTCACCTAGGGTATCTGTGTTACAAATGACCTTCTACCGTTGTCGTAGAAACCTCTCATTTGATTTTAAAATGACCCTCGTGAGAAACACCACGGGTGTCTTGCAAGAAGCAGGACCTGCTTACCTTCGGAGCACCAGAGTCGCCACATTTTTTCGGGGTCCGTGTTTTTCATCTGTAGTTAGTTTTCAATGTTGAAAGTTTTTGCTTGTCATTTTGTGTCTTATCTGTTCCCGGGTTTCCAAATTACGAAACCCACTAGGATGTTACTATCGTTTCTTGAAATATGGTATAGTAAGAAACAGATAGGGTATTTATCATTTTCATCATAAAATGGTCCAAAAAAAATTTCGCCTCCCTTCGCTCGGCTCAAAAAAATTTCACCTCGCTCTGCTCGGCAATATATGCTTGCACTTTATTTAAACTCAGCTACGCCCCTGCATGTCAAAATTTTGTGCAAAATCATATTTACAAAATTTTAAGCTAATGACAGTTATTTGACCTTTATCAAATGTGTGCTATGACAGCCTTGGAAAAAATAAATTGAAGCTAAAGATTAATATTTGAGTTGTTACTTTGTTTACTTTTTTGTGTGATGAAGTGTTGTTCTGAGCTATCAGAAGAAGATATTGAGTCATCAGATTTATATTTTCTATGATCTGATTTTGTTTTCATCTGTTTAACTGTTCAACTCTTCAAGGAAGTGATAAACGTGGGTTACAACAAATATTTTATGGAATATGCTTTATTCAGTTTTACAATCACAAAAACTAACTTTTCATTATTGCCTGTTAAACAGATATATAAACGCCCTATATTCCTTGACACGTTTTATGTTTTCTCGGTTGCTAAACACAACACTGATGGAATGTTTTACCTTTCCTGAAGCACCATCTCCCATAATAACAATTTTGAGCTGTTTGTCTGGTGCTTCATCTTCTGAGTCCGACATTTTGAACAAAAATCAAACAATTTAGACTATCAAAACTGGGAATATTTCTATTTAATCATGTTTTACTCCTCTATTTACATCTACGGTCAGGTCACCCAGGTCTTTATGTCAGATTAATGCTTGAACTTTTACCTTGTATTCCTGCTTCTAACAAGCGTTGTGTTGACAGGAATGTACCGAATATAATTAAGGGCACCCTACAGGGGATTTGAAAAGAAACGCCTGCATAGAAATGCTTCAAATAAGTTATGCTTGCACATATTATCTATTGCAATTTTAAAAGATAAATACGAAAGAACGAAATATTTCACATTTTATACTCTATAAAAGGCTTTTCAATCTTCCGGAATTAAATTATCCGGATTATGTCCTAAATTATTATTACATTGTACCACGTGACTTAACAGGAAGTGCCCGTATCGTCACAACATTGACATTTATTATTATGAAAATGCTTTGTATTTAGACAGGCTTTAATTCTGTTTACAAAATACCTACAGCTTTCAATTATAGACCAAGGAAAAGAGGTCATCCATAGGTAAATTCATATCAGGCTATATTTCTAGTCGAAGTTGTTAGCCAAAAACCTCTTTTTTTTTGGATAAATTTAACACTGACAGGATTTTTGTGCCTTCGAGTTCGAGACGTTTCGGCCACAACACCATTTCGACCATAGACGAAACGGCAGAACTATTAACATTTGATGATCATACTGGTGTTAAGTTGCAACAGATAACCAACCACATTTCGTATAATTAACTTATACACCTTATTGCTATTTCAGTATTTGTCTGCCATCTCTGTACATCACAAAAATTCCCTTAAATTGTAATAGAAAATATCTGAAGCCACATTATAAAAGTAATAGTTTTCTGTTGTAAAATTTCAAGCGGGACAGATTTCCAAAAAGCAATCAGGTGTACATGTATATGAGGAAGGCATTGGCATTAATAGCCATTATCTGTGAAAGGGGCACAGTCAGCATGTATGATTTTTTTTTAATTCAAACATATTTTAACGAATGCATGTTGTTTCGTAACCTGGTCAATTTGTAACTATGTTGATTTGTAACTGAGAGGTCATACCTGGTGTAATTACATGTATATATGGTTATAAAGTGTCAGTTTAAATTAATTAGTTTAAATGAAACAGTTAAAGTCATTATTTATAAATGATCAAATTGTTCATCTAATAATAACAATATTGTAACGTTATTAGTTTAAAACTTTCTTAAATCTTTTATTGAAATGGCTAATTGATTATTACGCTCTGTGACAGCTTTAATAGTTTTATGAAAACTACATGTATGTAATGACAGGTAATAAAAAGTAATTATAGTAGGTGTAAAGTGATTAAGTTGATTAAAGGCACATGACCTATGAATCTGAGTGACTGTCACTGAAAAGGTTTGGTCTGCCAAAAAGTATATCTGGTGAGCTTAACACCTGACCTGTATCGGAGTCACTGTCACTGAAAATGTTAGGTCTGCCAACTATTATATCTGGTGAGATTGACATCAGACCTGTGTCTGAGTTGTTGAAATTGGCTACAGGTGTGGCCGGTCTCTGTGAGACTAAATCATGATCTGATTCGGAATCACTGTATGCTACAAAACTTAGTGGTCTAGGTTGTTGCTCAGTTGGTTAGGGTTGGTCTACAATAATGTAGTTAGAACAACTCCAATCGATATCGGCCTTTGCTTTGACCGCTTTTCTGTATGCATCCCTGTGGCATGTACAATGCTGCCATCTGGTACATACGTAACATTGAAGAGCCTCTTGACGTGGTCTGACAAAAGTCTTGCATTCAATGCAGAAGTCCGTCAGAGGGATGTTGTTTGACATAAAAAATTGTCTTTGACTGTCCCTATTTTTGATCACATTTACCATCTTCTACATACTGTTTATAATCCCCCAAAGAAGGAGTACAGCCGAATTAAGAAATATAACTCAATCTTATTTTCTCCTAGCATTGAGTTACCTACTATTATAAAAGATATTCTTATATATGTCTATTTGCATCGGCTTTAGAATTTATATGTTTATGTCTTTTAAGTTATGTGAAAAGATAAAGAGGGTCTGAGTTATAACTGTTATTAAGTTGTTATAAGGAACTTTGACCCATATAAAAAAGCGGATATTATCGAGTGCAAAATAACATTCCTTATTACTAGATAAAAATTCATTTCTTCAATAAATACAAATGTACTCATGAATTTTTTTAAAAAGGATATGTACAAATTACCATAGACATTAGACATTATTTATTAAAACCAATCATGGGCCCTTGTCGGGCAAGATACAACAACATCATACAATGATTTATATATAAACATTAGTGAAATACACAATACAGTACAGCCTGTGACTTCCTCTTAGTTATGTCCACCCTCTTGCATGGTCAACATCCAATGGTGAACATTTATTGGGGTATTCAATCTTGAGATGTTGGCCATTTATTGGGGGTCATAAATCATGGGCAGATCTTTTATCTAATTATGTTACCTGTTAAAATCAATCAGGGTTGAAGTTTTCAGCTGGTATGTTTCATTAAAATTTACCTGTACAGGTAACTTGGGTTTCTTTTAAAATTGACATTTAACCTTTTTTTGAAAATGTAGAATAAAGTATTGTTTTACTCTGTTAATTTATTATTATTTTTTGTCTTTAATGTTATTTAAATTTTTTATTTTTTAATTGTTTTTTTTTTTTATTTTTGTTTGTTTTGTTTCTTATTCTTTTAATTTCTTCTTAGTAAGAATCTTGAGTCAAAACTAATTTTGTTTATCTAAATTTTCTTCAAATCTCAAAACAAGAGTTGTGCACAAACAATCACCGAAAAGACTTATTTTCCAAATGTCCACCTAGTTATCATAAAATTTTGATAAATGTTCATTAAAAATGCTAATCATAATGAAAAATGTTCATTAAAAATGCTAATCATAATGAAAAATGTTCTTATAATATATATCTGAATCAAGTGAATCTTATGAAAAGAAATTATTTAAAGAAATTGTCTTGAAACTTATTAAATATGTTATCTTCAGTTTGGTTAATTTCTTTCAAAATTTGTCGGACTCTCCAGAAAAAATAAAGTGCACTTCTAAAGATGGTGACTTTTTAATGGTCTATTAATTAAATCATTTTTTTTCAGTGTATTATATTGTCGATAGTGCTGGACTGGCATGATACATATTCTTGGTATACATTTACAAAGAATATTTCAATCAACCTAGGCCTTTTAGATAAAGTTAATAATTGCAGGGACTTGAATGAATTAAGACTTTTAAAGTCCTTAATAAAAAATGAATTTAAAGAAAAATCTAAAAATAATAACTTATGATAAAAACTGTAAAGTTAACTTGATTGTGTCAATTAAGGTAGAGAATTTTTGGTCATAAAATAGTGGACAATATAAAATTCCTAGAAAGGATAGAATGTGCAAACTGTGCCTCTTGTAGGTCAATGAAGAACACCTATTCCTTGATTGTAAAATTAACAAAACAACTTTGAGATATAAATCTATTTGAAAATTATTTACCTTCTCATTAAAATGTCTCTAACCCAAGAACAAAAAGTAAAAGAAATGCTTAACCTCTAAAACATGGATCACGTTTAAAATATCATATGACAATAAAAATATTATTAAATTTTGCTGTACTGAATATTTCTAATACTTATAAATATTTTATTCAATAAAGAAATAATGAATTGCCTAAATTTTATTTAGCGTAAGTCCTAAAGACAATCTTAATCATATGTTAAGATCAGTCTATCTACAAAAATAAACCATTTTGATTTTAGAAAATTAATTTGAGAAACACCTTGTCAATAGAAAAAGGCAGGCATTGTAAATTTAAATGTTTGCAGTATATTTGAAAATGAGATTCATTTATTCTTCACTACCAAAAAATAGACTTAATATAAAAAATAACTTAAATTGATCAAAAATTATTTAAAAGGTATAATATCAAAACTAATAGTCAGGACACAATTATTTTTTAATTAAGCTGTTTGTTCAACTAGTTTTATTGTTTCATTTTATTTTTGAATTTCTTGTCATTATAATCACAGTTATTAAATTTGACAAACACATACATGTATATTTTACCTGAGACACCTGACCTGTAAGTTATATAATTTTAACACTTCAATGCATTCAAGATTTCCCTTTATCCTTGACTAGTTTTTGAGTAATACCTTGTGTATTAAAAAAGCAACAGGGGGTATGATGATGAACATATAGGGCCACCATGGTGAACATATTTTTTATGGCCACCATTAATAAGATAAAGTCACAGGTAGTACTGTATTATAAGTAATACACAAATAATTAGACATAACCATAAGACATTGATATGTAGCAAATTACATAAAAATATGGAGATGGGGTTTGATTGCCAATGAGACAACTCTTCTCAAATGCCACAGAACTAAGCAACTATTGTCTAATAATTACTATAGGTCAGTCACTGTACAGCCTTCAATGATGAGCAAACCCATATCACATACTGGTAGTCAGCTATAAAATGCTTATAACTAGTCTTTGAAAGACGGAATTCCATTGATGATATGCAATGATGATATGCAATGATGAAATGATCTTTTTATTTCTTCATTATTCTCATACATGACATACTAAAAGAAAAATGATTTCATATTGGGTTTGCCTTTTTAATACTTTGCCAACCCTGTCTCTGTATAATAAGTGTCATCATTTCTGAATACACATGATGTGCAACAATATAAAATGTTTACTTTGCAATTTCCATCAATAGAGACAATTTGTATACAAAGATAGTTGACTTATTTCTAAATTTAAGACAAGTGAGTGAAATTGAACACATTATTTGCTATGTACCACAAATCATTATAAAACAACTTATGATCATTTTCAAGAATCTTCTTCATGATGGCTTCAAACTTTTCCTGAAAACTAAAATCTACAAATTTAAGAATCCACTAACGTTACATCTTGTTTTTCATAAAACCACGAAAATAGATACCTACAAATAAAAGTACTTTTACAGAAAAAAACATATTTACATGTAAATGTAGTAGATTTATTATACTTTTGGTACACATGTAGTTAGTTTTAATTTCTATTTATTTTGTAGATATGGATGACATAAGTGGTATACCACCCAATAATTGTCAGAAGGTCTTTATACAAAGAGATTTCTCAGAAGGCACATCAGTCAAATTTCTTACTAAATTTCCAGCAGAGCTCAATGGAAAGGTAATTTGAAATGGATTGTCTCCCATTTACACAGTTTGCAATATTATCTTCATATGCTTACACTTCACCGTCTTGTTAATAGGACAGCTCCTAAAATAGTAATGCATGTTGACCTAGATCTGTTAGTTGAACTTTCAGAAAACTATATGCAATGTACATGTGTTGTCAAATAAATTGATTAATTTAGGTGACTTCTAAGCATAGACTTGTCATCTATGTGAGTCAATGCAGTGACACAGACTCTTTAGAGCCTCCAATTACATTTATTTCTACGAAAAACCAATACAAACTAATTGTATATACAGTCAAACCTGCTTAAGAGACCACCTGTATTAAGCAAAAACCAGTGTTAAATGAGCACCAATTTAAGATCCCTCTGTAGTACATTTCATATAAATTGAACCTGTATTAATAAAAGACCTCCTGTCTTAAGAGATCACTTTTTTGCTTTCCCTTAAATGGTCTCTTAAAACAGGTTTCACTGTATTTCAAAACAAACTTAACATTTAAAATCTTGTTGCTATTTTTACAGCTGGAGACTGATGTATTTGTGAGAACTATTACTCAACTGAATAGCATGTTCAGTGAAGCAGAAACCTTAGGAGGGAGAAATTATTGTGAAAGCTGTTTGGCGTGTCTAACAGCTTATACAAGTTATATATGTTTTGATACACATTATGAAAAGGTAAAGTTCATTTATTAAGCCCTTAATGGTTGTAGTTGTTATAACATATGTACATGTGTACAGTATATAGAATTACAAATTTTGATTTGTAAATTTCAGAAGGAAGCCACAAATTAATCGTTAGCTCTGAAAAACTTTGTAATTAAGAGAAAGCAATATAAAAAGCAATATGTGTAAATACTTGTATTACTTTCCCTTAAAGTTGTACCTAACACTACAGGGAGATAACTCTATAAAATCAGCTAAACGTTTTAATTACATTGTGTTGTTACAGGAATATTAAACTTCTCAATGATCAAAATTAGTGTTTGTCAAACTGCTATATAACCAGTGTAATTTTTCTGATGAATTGGTTGGTTCATTTTTGTTGAATTTTTTATATTTTTGTTAAAGGGTCAAAGTAAATACTTTGTCAAAATTTTATGAAAATTAAACGAGCCAAATTAATTTTAGTGAAGGTGTTGTGTACCACCTTAAAAAGCTGCTGCTGCAATTTTATGTTTGAGGACATTTAACTTGTGCTAAATTACTGAATTGAGTGTTAATTTTGTTATTTTGTAGTAACATTGGCATAAAATTAAGTGTTGGATTAAAGACACTTGTAAACAATTGGAAAATCTTTTATGTGCACCAAATGTAATTTTGATATATATGGAAAATCGAGACATAAAAACAAATTATAATGTAGCAATAAATTTTTTCTGAAAAATAAAACCCAATTGAGAAACTAAAAAAAAACTATTTATTTCTTGACCATGGGAACTAAAAAAGTTCATATTGATATAAATAGTTTAATGTCTACTTTCACAATTACAAATCTTGCACACAAGGAAACATGTCTTTAATTTAATTTTGTAGATGTTAAAGAAAATAACCAAATTCATCGCAGAACAAAACCAAGATTACTATGTACCCAGAGGACTGATGTTGGTTGATCCAGTAGAAAGAGGACTAAGAACTGTATCCTTTTATTTCCTCTTCTGGCTGAAGGGCCAGTCTTGGCTATTGCCATCATTAACTAGACATTCATCAATTTATTCAATTTTTGAAGAATCTTTATGTGACATGGCTTTGAATAATTAAAAAGAAAATTAATTTATTTCAAATCTATTTTAATGACATTTAATTTGTTGTTAGAAGCTATTAAAATACTTTTGACACGAGAAGGTATTTTCAATAAACATTGAAAAAAATCTGATATATCACTTTCAACTTATCATGCTTTAATTTGGACATACATGAGAAGGGCCAAGTTTGTCTGGTCTAGAACAAGTGTAAGATTGACAAAGGGAAGTAATTTGTTTGAAAGTGTGTAATAACGCAATTAAATAAGTTAATTAAGTAATTGGCAAATGTACTGTATTGGAATAATGTTCTGCAGAAACCTTTGCAATGTTTTTGTTTTCTTGAGTTGTCTTGTGTACATTTCCCAGCAAGTCCATTTATCATACATTATGTTAACTTTTCCTTAACTAATTTTCAGCTTGAGATATGTTTATTGACTGAAAACAATGGAAGATGAGGAAAAGATATCAGAACTTTATTCATTGTCTTCTATCTGTGAATAGTTTTTTCTTCAGAACAGCTATCATTTCATTGAATGATATACTTAGTGCAAATTGTCAGATTATAAAATCTTTAAATTTATGTTAAAATATTGTTAGATATTAATGTACTGCTTCTAAACTTGAACTCAGAATCAGGTTTCCATACTTTTAAACTTTTACAGCCTTTTTCATTTTATTACCTGTTTTCTTTTACCAATTTTATAGAAAAAAACTATTAAATTCATGTACATGTATATAACGTACAATTGATCTCATGTTTAAAAAAAAAAATTAATTTAATTTTACTTAATTTGGTAAGTCTAATAACTATACATACATGATTATATGAAAACATTCAAAATATGTGTAATGCTAATGTCAATCAACTGATTAATTCAAAAATTATGTTGCATTATGGAACTTGTTTCTGATATAACTAGGTGTTATTAAGGGTTGAACTAATTTAACTTATTTAGTGAGAATTGAATATTTCATAATTCATACATTTTTAACAAATTTTTTTAAAGACATAGCCATCATCATTTGTTGTATTCTCAGTGTATCATTAATGAGATCCTTTAAGTGATTACTATCCTGTCGTAGAAATGGATGTACATTAGATCAAAATTTCCATTTTCTAATTTTTCGCCAGTTTTTTTGCCCAATTTATGGGCATAATGTTTTCTGGTCCAATCAACCTGAAACTTAATTCACATCTTTCCTATGATACGATTTTTAATATTTCATTGTCACATTAGATTTTTGAACCCAATTCCACTGAACATAGAAAATGATAGTGTGAGTATCCATGTACTATGGACACATCCTTGTTTTTCAAATGATATACAATGTATCACAGACATTTCATTATGATGTATCTATTTATTTTTCATATATATACTATGTATGATATACACTACAATGTAGATAACTTTTCTGGATGAAATTGTAGTTTTTGGAAAGTACTTCCAGAAGTGATAGATGTATATAAATTCAGACTTTATTTATCTTTCCATATTGAAACAAAGAGGTTGACATGTGACTTATATCAAAATCATGTTTACACAGGTCGTCAATCATATATTCATATTTGTATGTTTTCATGTGTTTTATTGTAAAATATTTTATTTAGTTTATAGTTGTGACATTCTGAGACATAATTTGACTGTGATATAAGCTTGAGGTTTGTGAAGGATGGAAAACAGGGAGATGCCATATACCAATTATTATTTTTTTTGTACATTGTTTGTGTATGTTTTATTCTTCCAAATACAGGTGCATTCATGTTGTATTTCAATCAGTCATCTTACTCTTTGCTATAACTAAGATTTTTTTATACATTCTAGATCACAAAAGAGCAGATCATACCACATCTTCTTCTTTGTAGATGTTTGAGAAAATGTCCCCTCTGGTCAGTAAATTCTCCTCGTCTTTATACTGGATGAGTTTATTCTATTGTTTTTCAGAAATTATATCTTTGATAAAGTGAAAGCCCTATTTAAAAATATATCTCCCCATGTATATATATATAGATGAATTTTTCATAATAGTCTGAAGAGTGATGAGTTATTGTTTTCTTCCAAAATACTGAGCTCCAATACTTGCATAGAAATAGAAAATATCTTTAAATACTTAATTAGTAAAGAATTTAGTCATAGACATAGTGATCATAATAATTAGAATTTAAAAGAACCAGAGCGGTATTTAAATCATATTTTTACATGATTCATATGATTTCTAGTTTTCTTCTAATTTCCATGTATATTTTGTCTTTAGTTTCCACATGATTATAAAGCTGTAATGAATGTAGCAACACACTTCATAATTATGGTACTACAGTTTCAAAAAGTGTATGGGCTATAAGGCAACTACCCCACAGTTTGTTTTTAAATAACACTTCATGAGTGTTGTCATTTTGTGGCTGTATCATTTATCTGAGGCAATTATTGTGTAATCCTGAAGATCCCTGACTAGATTATCAAAAAAAATTATGTAGCATAACTGAACTGTATGAGGGCTTATGTCCAAAATCCTTCCTTAATTTCCATCAGGTCACAATTTTTTTTGTTTGTAATGTGAAATGAATGTGTTTTCCATCATCATTATTTTCTATGTACATAGAAAAATCTTATATTTTTTATTTAGCTCTTCAGACTTATGTTAATGAGAAAAGCTCCCATTTACCATGATACACCTATCCTCACCCCTAATTGTTAGATATTGTTGTATTGAATAAATCTGATTCATAATTGTTGTAATACCATTACTCCTTCCAGTATTTACTTGGTGCATTTTTTTCTCATTTATTAAATTCAGGATTCATTTGTGAAAGCTATGGTATGATTTGTTTCAGTATGTTGTGAACCTATATGACTTGATTATAAGTGTTAGTACAATTACAAAGTCAAATATTATGATTAGATTTTCATTTTAACTTTCCTTTTGCTTTACTATTTTCAACCCATAAAACTGCTCATTTAATAAAATTGTATCATTACATTAAAATTAAATTTTTAGAAAAATACGCAGAATGTGCACTCTCTTTTTTTTTTTTAAATTTCAAAAATGTCGGAAATGAAGTCATTACACTTACGATAAAGGAAGATTTGTTTTTGTCAAAAATCTTTGAATGTAATGAAATACAATGAAAGCCTTTAAATACACCCTGTCAAAATGTGTTCTTCCAGCTTGCTCACATCTAAATTTAATGTGATTATTGAATTCAAATTAACTTTAAAACTTCTCTTTTTAAAAAGTTTTGTTCCTGGTCTATTTATAGAAGCAAAAGCCAATTCCCTAACATAACTATACAAATAATACAATACTAGTAATATTTTGATAGAAAATAACTCACCTTATAAGTAATCAAAAGAAAATATCTAATTATAGTTCATCATTCATGATTTCGAGAATAAAAGATACGAGTCTTGTTATTATTTTTATGAATTTACTGTTTCGTTGTATTGTCAGTATGCTGTCCTGGAGCAAAAGCACAGGCCGAACCCTCTCTACCAGTAATGTAAACGGCAGAGCTAGCGGGGTATAACGTCATGAGACAGATTATGAAAGAAAAATATGTTTACACACGAAAACCCATTTACGTTGCAATATTATATGTGAACATAATGTTTTTCCAAAATCAAATATTTATTAATTATGTTTATTTTACATTGCCTGGTTTCACCTTTAAGTACTTTAAAATAATATATGAGTTTTGTGGTTACATTTGCTAGAATACTAAAGAAGGAAATAATTAAAAAAAATATTAGAAATTATCTTTGTGTAATTGAAGATATTTTTTCCTGTTTTTTTTTAAAAACAAAATTTAATATCGATATCATGATTGTCAAAAACAGTTTAATGCAAGTACAACCAAACATTGTTATTTGTAAGAGTTTAAAAAAAAATTGTGTTAAAATAATTTCTTATTCCAATACATGTCTGATGATCTCTGAATCACAGACATCAATAAGCTTGTTTATGCTTCAGTATCTTTAGAATCAGCATTGTAATATGTAATCAGTGCAATTTTGTTTTGATATCATCATTAAAGTCTGGTAAAAAAAGACAGTGTTTTGTTTATTTTTTAGTTTGGATAGTATTGCATGCATTTACTGGTTCACTTGTTGATCATCAACACAAATAAACAAAACTAGAGGCTCTAAAGAGCCTGTATTGCTCACCTTGGTCTATGTGAATATTCAACAAAGGACACAGATGGATTCATGACAAAATTGTGTTTTGGTGATGGCGATGTGTTTGTAGATCTTACTTTACTGAACATTCTTGCTGCTTACAATTATCTCTATCTATAATGATTGGCCCAGTAGGTTCAGTGGAGAATGTTAGTAAAATTTACAAAGTTTATGAAAATTGTTAAAAATTGACTATAAAGGACAATAACTCCTTAGGGAGTCAATTGACCATTTCAATCATGTTGACTTATTTGTAAATCTTACTTTGCTGAACATTATTATTGTTTACAGTTTATCTCTATCTATAATAATATTCAAGATAACCAAAAACAGCAAAATTTCCTTAAAATTACCAATTCAGGGGCAGCAACCCAACAATGGGTTGTCAAATTCATCTGAAAATTTCAGGGCAGATAGATCTTGACCTGATTAACAATTTTACCCCATGTCAGATTGGCTCTAAATGCTTTGGTTTTTGAGTTATAAGCTAAAAACTGCATTTTTCCCCTATGTTCTATTTTTTTGCTGTGGCAGCCATCTTGGTTGGACGGCCAAGTCACCGGACACATTTTTAAAACTAGATACCCCACAGATGATTGTTTCCAAGTTTGGATTAATTTGGCCCAGTAGTGTTAGAGGAGAAGAATTTTGTAAAAGATTACTAAGATTTACGAAAAATGGTTAAAAATTGACTATAAAGGGCAAGAACTCCTAAAGGGGTCAACTGACCATTTTGGTCATGTTGACTTATTTGTAAATCTTACTTTGCTGAACATTATTGCTGTTTACAGTTTATCTCTATCTATAATAATATTCAAGATAATAACCAAAAACAGTAAAATTTCCTTAAAATTACCAATTCAGGGGCAGCAACCCAACAACTGGTTGTCCGATTCATCTGAAAATTTAAGAACAGATAGATCTTGACATGATAAACATTTTTACTCCAGTTAGATTTGATCTAAATGCTTTGGTTTTTGAGTTATAAGCCAAAAACTGAATTTTACCCCTATGTTCTATTTTTAGCTGTGGCGGCCTTCTTGGTTGGTTGACCAGGTCACGCCACACACTTTCAAAACTACATACCCCAATGATGATTGTGGCTAAGTTTGGTTTAATTTGGCCCAGCAGTTTAAGAGGAGAAGATTTTTGTAAAAGATTACTAAGATTTACG
The DNA here is from genome assembly GCF_963676685.1 of Mytilus edulis. Classification (NCBI taxonomy): domain Eukaryota; kingdom Metazoa; phylum Mollusca; class Bivalvia; order Mytilida; family Mytilidae; genus Mytilus; species Mytilus edulis. The sequence continues at coordinate 43,429,879 of NC_092347.1, forward strand.
AAAAATGGTTAAAAATTGACTATAAAGGGCAATTACTCCTAAAGGTGTCAACTGACCATTTCAGTCATGTTGACTTATTTGTAAATCTTACTTTGCTGAACATTATTGCTGTTTACAGTTTATCTCTATCTATAATAATATTCAAGATAAAAACCAAAAACAGCCAAATTTCCTTAAAATTACCAATTCAGGGGCAGCAACCCAACAACAGGTTGTCCGATTCATCTGAAAATTTCCGGGCAGATAGATCTTGATCTGATAAACAAATTAACATCATGTCAGATTTGCTCTAAATGCTTTGGTTTTTGAGTTATAAGCCAAAAACAACATTTTACCCCTATGTTCTATTTTTAGCCATGGTGGCCATCTTGGTTGGTTGACAGGGTCACCGGACACATTTTTTAAACTAGATACCCCAATGATGATTGTGGCCAAGTTTGGTTAAATTTGGCCAAGTAGTTTCAAAGGAGAAGATTTTTGTAAAAGTTAACGCCGGACCAAGCCGGACGTAGGAGGCCAAGTGTTGGGAAAAGCTCACTTGGCCCTTCGGGCCAAATGAGATAAAAAATCAACTGGTTAATATAAGGAATTAAATATCAGTGCTTTATATTTTCTGTAAAGTTGTCGAACATAAATCTCGATGTGCTCTGAAACAATTTAAAAAAGAACAAATTTGTTTATGCAACATGTGACAATCCCCACACAGGCTGTACCAGTTTTTGATATCCTTGAATAGATACTAAAGGGAATTTCAAAAGTTTATAGGATAACAAAAACAAACACCATGTTCTTACTGTTATCACTGTCACAGGTTATGGGAGAGTGTCACACCTTCAAAATAGTTTAACCCCACCACACTCTGTATGTGCTTATCCCAAGTCAGGACACTTTAATTCAGTGGTTGTCATTTGTTGCTGTATAGCAATTTTATTTCATTCATAGTTTTGTAAACAAATCAGGCCATTTGTTTTCTTGTTTTACATTTGTTAATTTGTGGCCATATATAGCTGACTAAGCGATATGAGTTTTACTTGTTGTAGGCCGTATGGTGACCTATAGTTGTTCATTTCTTTGTAATTTGGTCACTTGTGGAGAGTTGTCTCAAAGGCAAGCATCTTCTAATTTGAATACGATGCTCAAAGGAAAATAGATCAAAATAGAGTAACAGACAAACAACACTTGTCAAAACAGGTTGAGAAAAACAATACTGGTATACAATAAACTATGACATTTGGTTCTCTAAAAGTATCACTTATTTAACAAGTACATAGTATTTTGAAGTACCAGATGACGATCACCAAAAGGCAAATACCAGCAAATACATGCCAAGCTAACTAATTGCCCTGAGAAAATCACTCAAAAGGTAAAGCCAGCTTTTGAATTTCATATCTAATGTGCCCTGTGAAATCAAGAAGTATATACTAGCCAATTCTTTCCTATCGTAATCTTAACAAATATCTTGATGTGCCCTGTGACTATTCCCAAAAAAAAAACGGGAAAAAAACCCGACAGATTATTCCCATAGGTCAATTTGCCATGTGACAATAAAACAAATGTGAACACCAGCATATTATATCAGGCCAAGTTATCTATACAGTATACCTCCATGTTCACATTAATGTGAAGGATCAACAACAAAAACATAAGTAAAATTTTTTTTTTATTATTCCATATCATTTTCTTCATCCTCTTCTTCTTCCTCTGATGTGACATCTGCTTGATCTGCTTCGGACAAACACTTCACACATCCACAGGTAAAAAGGTAATTCTCTCTGAAGAAGATATAATTCGATAGAGAATTTGAACTTTTAAATGATATCAAGAAATGTATACAATACTAAAGAGAAGTTCCCACTCAAAATTACATACTGACATAGATGAAGACTGATTAAGATTCCGTAAAATTTCTAAAATACATTTTCTGTGTGTCCCTCATTACTTGGAAAATAATATTTATGACATAATGTACTATCAACAATGCTAAGATTTTCAATTGCAATTTTCCCTCATAAAATAAGAGTCTTTGAGAAAGGAATGATCAAACAAAAAATTCACCACAAACTTCGTTCGCATAACCACACAAGTGCAAGCTGTCTCAAAAAATTTAAAGTACACTTTTTTAAAAATATCTACAATACTTCTGAACTTAAAAAAAAATTCCAGATATGTTTTTAACAGTCATCAAAAACAATTTCTGAAGTAACTGGAACACAGTTATTTTCAAATTTTATTTAAACTAGTAATTTGAAAGTACACTTTTTTAAAATTATCTCCAATACATCTGAACTCAAAAATAGTTGCAGATACGTTTTTAACAGTCACCAAAACACTTTCTGAAGTAACAGGAACACACAGTTATTTTCTAATTTATTTACAGAAGTAGACACAAGTAGCTCAGTCACGTTTGACTGGAGTATTTGTCTCCCTGCTAACTGTTAAGGTCTCACAACACCAGGCAAAAGAGAGCGAGATTATTGCCCTTGAATTCCAGACATTAATCTAAGGTCGCATCAAAAAGAAGTTTTGCCTTCGATTTTCAGTAAAATTCCCAAATGTCGCCTCATGATTTTTGAAGTTTTTTTGTTCTGAATGCACATGATTTTGATATTCTATTTTGTTCTAAGTTAGGACATTGAAAACCAAGTTCAGCCTGTATTTTTAGTTCTATTCAATGTTCAGGCTAAAATATACCAGCATGACGTCAAACATCCATCTATCAATCAAGCTTAAAAATATGGGCGAAATATATTTTACAAAATTAAAACTTACTTTAAAAATTTCTGTCTACTATGTCTACTTCTGGAAACATCACATTCACTCAAGTAGCAGGTGCAAATTTCCTATAACAATGAAATTAAAATAATGAATTTTAATTAAAAGTAAAGTAATTTCAATTTTAATTAAAAGTAAAGTAATTTCAAATTTAATTAAAAGTCAAGTAATTTCACAAATTACAGTGGTACTGAAGTACATTATGGAATAAATAGTAAAGTATACTAACTCAAAGCTAGATTTTAAAATGGAAAACTCAAACACTGATGACTCTCCTAGTTATTATTTACAATTGTATAAATAAACCAATTGTTCAGACGTTTCGGCCATTGGCCTTCTTCAGTTATTTATTATTCCTCTAAACTACATGGCTGACATTTCTTTTTTCAAACATTGAAAAGATGTTATAGATAAATGTCCTTGGAAACAAGGATATTATTTACAATCCAAATTTGTTGAAAGTATTTTAAAACAATTTCCCAACACCTGATTACGACCAAAAAAATAGACATTCATAGCAACAAAGAAAAGTAACAACAAGAACTCATAGTTGGTTTTTTTTTGTGGTTAGTAACCCTTTTATATTTTGGTAGACAAGTATTAGGTTGCAACAGTTGGCAATTGCACACATACTAATTTCTTTGGAGTATTTAGGACATTTTTCTCTAATAAATTTTCATGGGGTCAATTTCGGACAAATCCCTTTAATAGCCATTATCTAATGCAATATAGGGTCATAAAGTTGTAAAAAATTTAGAAAAGCATTATACTAATATGTTCACAAAAAATTTTTGTTGGACATATGTCCATTCATACTTACTATTAACACTATTTGTGCTTCGTATATGTTTATGCACTTTTTAAAAAAAATTCCTTTAATATATAGGTTACTTTATCAATGCAAATTTTATGAAACAATTGCACGATTATGTTTTGTAAAAAGTATAATCACTTGCCTATTGTATCACAAAATTCCTGTTAAAATATTTTCATTTTGATTTTTTTTTAAAGCTAATATTGGCCTTATCCTTCTTTGTGCTTTAATGTTATTGGAAATTGAAATATCTTTATTTATGATAATTCAATTCTGGACTTTGATATAAGTATGTGGTAGTACAAATCTAATATATAAATATATATTCTACCCCTTGATTGAGTATGAAATGACTACACTCAAGTTAGTTTAATTTTCAAATCTAAAATGCAAGACTTGCTGTGCACTTTTTCGGATAATTCAGAGGAAAGCAAATTTGACAGCATAATTGAATTCTGACCAATGAAGAGCTGTGATCAAACAAACCTCATGTTGATTTACAAAAAAAAAGTCAGGAAAAGTATAAATCGGGTAAAACAAGAGAAAAATATTTATCACTTACAGTGAGTTGCTTGTAGGTGTTATTGTAAAATTTTACCTATAGCTCAACCTGTTTTTAAAATTGTCAACACAATAGGGACATTTAAATTGACCAGTTGGTATTGTTAGATTTAAATCTACCTTGATGCTACCTGTAAAAAAATTTATTCACCTAACCAAAAGTTTCAGCATGCTTTTTTCCTGAACTTTTTTTTAACCTAGGATTATTCTATTGAGAGATTTTTATTTTACTGTCATTCAAAATCTTATGAGTGATCAAGCCAAACAAGAATGACTATATCATATATTTTATTTTCTTGCAGTTACATGTAATTTAAAATTGCATGACCTAAAATGCACTACATTTCATCTAAATGTTTGCATAGCCACTACTAGCAGTGTTTAATACCCTAAATAATCCAGTCGTAATATTTCACTCACTTTAATGAAACCTCAAAATCATATTTGAATAGACAATTTCATTAATTTATTTACACTAATATTTGACATCTCATCCAGAATTCCAATGATTTTAAATAATTCCCAATTTTATTCATTTTTCACTACTTCACTAGATTTTTTTCTAAATCCATAGTATAAATTCTGATTAACTTCCAATTATATACATCCTAATTTAACAGGTGCAGAATCTATACATAATTCAGAATCATTTCCATTACTATATTCCAAATAGTTATCCTCACTTATATTTTGTAATATTTTATTTATATTTTTACTATATATCACCTGATTTTAATTTATCGACAGTAAACATTTTATTTCATTTCCTATAATAAATTTCCAAATCAAACAATATTTGATTCAGAATTTTATAATGACTATTTCCAATTTCACATTCACTTAAAACATTTCCTCATGTTAGGAATATTTTAGAATATTTTACTTTCATTTTTCACTTTATCACTAGATTAGACTATATCCACTGCATTACTTCAACATTTTATTTTATTTCCTATAATAATTTCCAAATCAAACAATATTTGATTCAGAATTTTATAATGACTATTTCCAATTTCACATTCACTTTTAAAAAACATTTCCTCACGTTAGGAATATTTTAGAATATTTTACACTTATTTTTCACTTTATCACTAGATTAGACTATATCCACTGCATTACTTTAACATTTTATTTCATTTCCAAGATCCCATTTAAATAGGGAATCATCTTAAATTTGTAATAGATCCCAAAATTAATAATGAATATTTCAAAAATCACATTTAAAGCCACAGAAACATGTTGGATGAACTCACACTATATCTCCTACTTGAATTCCAGTTTTGAAATCTTTAAATCTTTGACATAACTAAATCCCATCGTATGAAAAATTGAATTCCTTTAGTGAACACAGCATTTTATGCACAAAACTCCCACTAATATTATAATAGATTTCAAAGAAAAAACACAGCAAGGTATACTCCAAAATTATTTCGAATTTTATATGTACAACATCATATGTAAGCCCCACAAAACGGTTTGAATGAATTATTTCCTCCTTGATGTCCTTCATGACAATAAAATCTTGAAAGAAACACATCACATTTTAAGAAGCAAAATTGCTATAAAAAGTCTGAGTAGTGAATTCAAATAAAATAAATCCAATATTGTATGCACAATGACACCAAAAGATTTAAAACATTGCAAATAATAATCCAAAATGAGAATCTTGAAGGGTCATGTGAAGAAAAAAACAACATATCCCTCTGAAAATTTAAACTGTAAACACCCTGAACAGCTATTTCTTGTTTCACTGGCAGCTGGACAATACTATGTATAAGGGTTCGAATTTTAAAGAAGCATTTTGGTGTAAAAACAGTTTAAATTTTCAAACATAGTAATACATATTTATTTTAATCTTTTACTGATTTAGAATTTTAGGTAAAAAATAGATAAATCAAATATATCAGGGATTTAAAACAATGAAAACCAAATTATTTTCTTCCCTATCATTTTTTAATAGAATAATCCTAGGTAAGAAAAAGTTCAGGAAAAAAGCATGCTGAAACTTTGGGTTAGGTGAATAAAAATCTGTACAGGTAGAATCAAGGTATATTTAAATCTAACAATACCAACTGGTCAATTTAAATGTCCCTATTGTGTTGACAATTTTAAAAACAGGTTGAGCTATAGGTAAAATTTTACCATAACACCTACAAGCAACTCACTATAACAGTTTAATTAAGGGATTAAACTTAATATTAATTTATTTGCAATCTCCTTTGTGTGCTTATTTTTCAACCAGAAGTAAAAAGTCCACTTTATTAAAAGAACAATTTTCTTTTTTCCTACACTTTTGATACATGTTTTACTACAATAAGCAACAAAACACATATATAAGAGGGAATGCAGTTTTGAAGACTTACCTCCCCTTGACTGATATTTTCCTTAGCCACCAGGACTAACTTGTGGTTGTTGTTTGGAAAAGTTATTTCTGCATTTGGTATGCAACTGTGGTTACCTGAAAAAAAAATGTATAGATCATAAAATTATCAAACTTTTATTATGTTATTGTTTCAATAAAATTAAAATAAGTTCTGTGTATGATTTATAATTTTAAGCAAGTTTTAGTGTATTGAATATTATATAGAGATAATTTTTAAACAATCCTCACAAAGGTTACATTTTTACCATACATTTGCAATTGAATTGATATAATTTCATGATTTTTGAATTCTGTAAACAAAATAATTTATAAAGTTCTTTGAATCAACATTGGTATGATTTTTACAAATTGTCATATATTTTAATACTTACATGTACTTTGAAGTAGATATAAGCCAGAACCTTCACAGTCTAAGAATGTTCCAGATACTGAAATCATAATTCTATCAACATTACAAAAACATCTTGTACATCACAAATAGAATTTTTTTTAAAGTATTAGTACTGAAGCACTAGCTACACCAAGAATGCATGATCATGATGATGCAGCCACCTCCTGCATATGTAACCAGATGCTCCGCAGGGCGTAGCTTTATACGACCGCAGAGGTTGAACCCTGAACGGTTGGGGCAAGTATGGACACAACATTCAAGCTGGATTCAGCTCTAAATTTGGATTGTGATTAAACAGTTGACACAGCATAGGTTTCTGACACAGAATGAATGTGTTCTAATAAACTTAAAATTTTTGTTTTCTCTTAGAGCAATTCACTATGCTGTTGAATATTAATCCTCTCAAAAAAATGTTTGAAGAAATTTTCTTTTTTATTTATGAAATTTCAAATGAGAAAAATTGAACCCAATTTTTTTAATCACATCCCCTTTCCCTTATTCCAAAACTAATCTCAATTAAAATTTCTAATGGAGTTTGCAACAATAACTACTCATTTAAATACATCATAAAATATTAAGATGTAAAAAAACTGCTTGTTATCACTGAATGGTAAAGATTATTTTAATTTATCAGTTGGTAGTAAAAAGTGAATATACATTGTATATTGTATATAACAAAGATTTAAGTTGATTCTGGACAAAGAAAGATAACTCCAATTAAAAAAAAATCTTGCTATTGCACAATATTTTGCAATTAGATATTTCTTGCTTACTATTCTGGACAAAGAAAGATGACTCTAATTAAAAAAAAATTTGCTATTTCACAATATTGTGCAATTAGATATTTCTTGCCATTGCGCAATACTGTGCAATTGAAAAGACTTGCTATTGCACAATACTTAATATAATAATTTTAGATCCTGATTTGGACCAACTTGAAAACTGGGCCCATAATAAAAAATCTAAGTACATTTTTGGATTCAGCATATCAAAGAACCCCAAGATTTCAATTTTTGTTAAAATCAGACTAAGTTTAATTTTGGACCCTTTGGACTTTAGTGTAGACCAATTTGAAAACAGGACCAAAAATGAAGAATCTACATACACAGCCAAAAATGAAGAATCTACATACACAGTTAGATTTGGTATATCAAAGAACCCCATTTATTCAATTTTTGATGAAATCAAACAAAGTTTAATTTTGGACCCCGATTTGGACCAACTTGAAAACTGGGCCAATAATCAAGAATCTAAGTACATTTTTAGATTCAGCATATCAAAGAACCTAACTGATTCATTTTTTGTCAAAATCAAACGAAGTTTAATTTTGGACCCTTTGGACCTTAATGTAGACCAATTTGAAAACGGGACCAAAAGTTAAGAATCTACATACACAGTTAGATTCGGCATATCAAAGAACCCAATTATTCAATTTTGATAAAATCAAACAAAGTTTAATTTTGGACCCTTTGGGCCCCTTATTCTGTTGGGACCAAAACACCCAAAATCAATACCAACCTTCCTTTTATGGTCATAAACCTTGTGTTTAAATATCATAGATTTCTATTTACTTATACTAACGTTATGGTGCGAAAACCAAGAAAAATGCTTATTTGGGTCCCTTTTTGGCCCCTTATTCCTAAACTGTTGGGACCTAAACTCCCAAAATCAATACCAACCTTCTTTTTGTAGTCATTAACATTGTGTTTAAATTTCATTGATTTCTATTTACTTAAACTAAAGTTATTGGGCGAAAACCAAGAATAATGCTTATATGGGCCCTTTTTTGGCCCCTAATTCCTTAACTGTTGAAACCAAAACTCCCAAAATCAATCCCAACCGTTCTTTTGTGGTCATAAACCTTGTGTCAAAATTTCATAGATTTCTATTAACTTAAACTATAGTTATAGTGCGAAAAAACCAAGAAAATGCTTATTTGGGCCCTTTTTGGCCCCTAATTCCTAAAATGTTGGGACCAAAACTCCCAAAATCGATACCAACCTTCCTTTTGTGGTCATAAACCTTGTGTTAAAATTTCATAGATTTCCATTCACTTTTACTAAAGTTAGAGTGCGAAAACTAAAAGTATTCGGACGACGACGACGACGCCAACGTGATAGCAATATACGACGAAAAATTTTTCAAATTTTGCGGTCGTATAAAAATCATCACCTGTTCGATTCATTGTAATCTTTAATGATTGAACAACTTTTTGTTCCACTTTGTTTAAATTATAATTTCAATCTAAGTCATTAAACAACATCTTGGATAGTTTAAGAAATTACCAAGAAACTAAGCTAGTCTCCTATCCCTTAAGCAAAGTTGACCTATGATGAATTTGGCTAATCTTTTTTTTAGTCCCATTTGTTCATGTAGGTCTTAACGTTTCAATTTATTTATACATTTCCTTGTTTTTAAATGTTTTGGTTTGAGCATTCCTGATGAAGATTAATCTAAAAAAGCCCTTCGAACATACAAAATTTATAAAGTGTTACTTCCATTTAGAAGTAGTGTTCCTGTATTTCAAGAAAGCAAAAAAAAAAGCCATATTCATGTTAAAATTGGTTATGTCACAAATTTAAGTAAATGTTCTTACTGTGGATTATTGTTCCTTGGCAGTGTTCTCCCCGGGGCCTTAAAGCACCATGGTACCCTGGTGCTATCTTGGATGATTTTATAATAGAATGTATAGCCTATAGGGGCCATGGTGCTATATTTTTGGGAAATCCAGTGCTATTTTAATTTCCATGGTGCTATTTAAAACTTCTGGGGAGAACACTGTGTGTTAATTTCGTGGCTTGAATTTAAAAGTTCAAAGAATAAACTTTCTATAGGCTTGTTACCACAAATTACTTAAAACCTTTACTAAATTCTTCAATAGATATAAATATTTGGTTTCGAAGTTTGTTTGAACCTGTAGAAAATTTATTTCAAACTGGATAGCACATCCTCATTTTTATGGAGATGTTGTTTACCGTGCCTGGAAATTTAGAAACAGTCTTTGTACACTTATCTTTACTTTAAGATTTTGTTATCAGTAAATTAAAAGCAAACTGAAAAATTATTGTTATATACATATGCACATTCACGGATCTACAATCTGTCGATACCTGTATCTTAGCATTGCACAAGGTCATGTTTTTCTCTGACTGTTTATGACGTCTTTACACTTAATCCATTGGACGTTGGATGTGTACTAATTGATAATTTAGTCTTATAGGCATGATTTTTTTATAAGTTGTTATTGGCTTTGAACTAGCTGTCAGTAACTGCGAATACTCTCAGATCTGTACTTAGTGTCTTTTTGTTGTTGGGATGTACAAGTACCCAGCCACGTCCACTCTGTGTTTTTTGTTAGATGTATTTCTATTTGTACCCATCTGATGAGTTAAGCCTTTTTCAACTGATTTTTTAGTTTGTTCTTATGTTGTACTGTTACACCACTGTCCCAGGTTAGAGAGAGTGTTGGGATCCCGCTTACATGTTTAACCCAGCCACATTCCACATGCTTGTGCCTGACCCAAGTCAGGAGCCTGTAATTCAGTGGTTGTCGTTTGTTGCTGTTACATAATTGTTTTTCGTTCATTTTTTTGTACATAAATCAGGCTGTTATTTTTCTCGTTTGAATTGTTTTACATTTGTCATTACGGGGCCTTTTATAGCTGACTATGCAGTATGGGATTTGCTCATTGTTGAAGGCTGTACGGTGACCTATAGTTGTTAATTTCTGTGTCATTTGGTCTCTTGTGAAGAGTTGTATCATTGGCAATCATACCACATCTTCTTTTTTATATTGAATGCTGACTTTGACAGATTTACAAAATCTTACATATTGTATTTGTGAATATACATGTTTTTTCTAAATCCACACAAATTGGTATCAGTGAAAATACATGTAAATGATGCCGATGTGATTTCCAAAAAAGTAGGAATGTGAATAACATAATATGAACTTAAATGATTATAAATTCAAATAGTTACGAACATATTAAAATAATCAAATCACATGATTCTGCCATGATGAAGTAAAATAACAACAGAGAACCTCTTTTATATTCTCAATCAAATCTCATACTTCTGGCTCAACATTTTTAAGTAAAAAAATTGTTAAACCAATTGAAGCTTCTTTTAACAATATTGAAAACAATACAATGCAACAACATGGACCACATTTAACAGGTCTGAGTTAAGAGTTGTTTTCTTAAATACTACCAGAGAGATCAACTGAATATATTTAGAACTGTATTTGATATACTGACAGCCATAAATTGTTGATTCTTTGTAAGAAATTTCTTTTGATTTAATGACACAAGATTTGATCTTCTTACTAACGGATATCATTGATTACAATTGATCCAAAATAAAATTTGTTAAAAAATATCTTTTCCTTTAATTATATTTTTAACTTCACAATACCTTTATCCATATCTTCATACAGTTGATCAATAAAAGCATCCAGTTGTTCTTTCTCTTCATCTGGTATGGCTAAATCCTCACAATTCTTCACCCACACACTTATAGAACTGTAATAACAATTTGTTTCAATTATTCTCCAATCCTTTTAGTAGCAATGTATAAAGGGTTAAAAAGATAAGTTGAAAAGAACTGACAACGCCATGTAAATAAATTGCATGACATGGTGTGGATAGGATCCAAAGCATGTTCACCTCACAGCACTATTTTGTTTTAACTCTCAAAAAGGAAGAGATAAGGCCTGGAAGATATATTTATTTACCCAATGGGAAAAGGGTTTGATTGCATTGCCAAATGAAATCCTTTCCCCTAAAAAAGTAATTCAACAGCAATCACTCCTATAGGGTCCACTAATGGTTTGGCCCATGTTGAGTAAATTGTAATCTTGTCAGGCTGTTCATAATTGGTAGTCAAAATATTTCTCTTTCTATTATAGCTTTTAAGATTATAGCGAAAAACACACAAAAAATGACTAAAATTGTCATTCAAGGGCAATGTCTCTTATAAGGAAATGACTGACAATTTCAGCCATGTGGGGACTTTTTCATAGAACTTATTTTGCAAATCATTTTTACTATTTAAATATTCTGATCTATCTGCAATAGTTTCTGCAAAAAATGAAAAAAATAGATCAGACTCAAATGGCATGGTTGCACAGAATGTTTGGTACCAATGAAACATGCTCTACACTGAACATTTGAATAGTTGAAAAATGACTAAGTTCCGAAGTCTGGAAAATGAGAAAAAAAAAATCCTCAAACAATTCCATAATAACAGGTGCACAAAAACCAAAAAAATATTTCTAAACAATTATTTGCAACTGAAAATGACAAATTATGATCAGTGATAAACAACGCAAACTTTTCCGATGTAATAAGTAAAATATATGTGAAATTACATTACGTTGTTAGGAAGTTTCCATGGGAGATAATCAATTTTTCTTTCACAAAGTCTTCTATAGTCAAAAGAACAATGATGTTAGCTTATCTCCCATGGAAACTTATTAACAACATATTGTAATTTCAAATATATTTTACTACATATAAGATGTTTTGATTCAAATAATGTCTGATCCTTATAAATATAGAAAACTTTTGGAAAGAAAATTTTTTATGGGAGCTTAGTAAGGACATATTTCTAGCAATTCAAATTTCTACCTTTTTTCTAGCAATTCAAATTTCTACCTATGACCTTTAGCATGACAATTACATGTGGAGCAGGATCTGCTTAATACCCTTTTGGAGCACCTGAGATCAACCCCAGTTTTTGGTGGGGATCCTGTTGCTCAGTCTTTCGTTTTCTATGTTGTATTTTGTGTACTATTGTTTGTCTGTTGGTCTTTTTCTTTTTTAGCCATGGCGTTGTCTGTTTATTTTCAACTTATGAGTTTGAATGTCCCTCTGGTATCTTTTGCTTCCCTTTTACAATAAAATTTGTATAAAAGATTTTTCCTAATACCATTGTTAGTGGAATTAAAGTCTTATAGGATTGTAAGTATGCTTTATTTTATCACCTTGCACTGTCACGACTTGACTGTGGTTTTCTACCACAGTTTGTTAAAATTTCTGACCGGTTGACCAGTTTGGTTTTATAAAGCATATTGCAATTTGGTAAGAATTTTGAATAAATTGCAATAGGTGAATAGCAACACTTACAGTCAAGTCACAGTAATATTTTGTTTGGTGGTTATGTTTTCAACAGTAAAAATTTCTGTTTGTTTTACTCATATTTGGTGACAGAAAAGAAGTTGTTTACCATATCCCCCAAACTTTCTTTATGTGGTACATACCCGATGCTTATATTTTATTTACTATTTTAAATAATATTAATCTGCCATAAATATTCATGCACATAGAAACTATGTACATGTTCTCCTTTTGCAGGTCCTCAATTACACTTGTGTCTCTTAAGATTTTAAAAACTGATACAGAAAATACTTATTTCAAAATAGATGAGGAATTATTTATTTTTCATTTCCCATTTATTAAAACAATCTCAGTAGTTTCCTTAGTGTAAATTACTTGTATTAATTCCTGTTCAGCATGGCTAAGAGCACAACACTGTTGAATTAATTCTATCCCAAATGTATTTTGTGATATTATTGAGAACCAAATGAAACTTTTCCACAGATTCATCTCTTATTGTTCAATCTATTTAAACTTTTGTCAGTTCTATTGTCCCATTCAATAAATACAATAGCTATTGTTCTCTGTGTACTTCATTGGGGCGTATGACATTTGCGCCGATTAAATTTTTTTTCAATCTTTCATTTGCGCCGATTAGGTTCTTTCATTAGCACCTATATTTAGATTAATATATATTAGATTCTATATTTGCTCCTATTTGCATATGCAATTATGAATACTTTTCCACAGTGTAGAATAGATTGTTGTCGTTTTCATCTGGCTCAGAACTGGTCGAGGAAATCCAGTCTGTTGGGCTAAGCACAGAGTATAAAGACAAATCAAGTGACACTGGTAAATGGCTATTGCAATTTTTCGGGTTTCCATTCATTCCCCCATATGAAATCGAGGACTGCTTCACGTTTGACATTATGTCTGACTTTCCTTCTGATGACAAATGTCATGCATTATTAGACTACGTACTAAATTTAAGTACTTATATATGCCTAAATTCACATTATTCAACTCATTTCTGGGCAGCTGCACCCGTTGAAAACTATAATCATTTCATTCGCATAACAATCAACAGTTCTACAACAAATGGAAGTTTTTAACGACCTTGACTGGCTATACAGCCCTTGCACGGTCGGTAACAGTTCTATTCGCACCACACTAACATACATGTCTTTATGGATGTCATCAAGAAAATGCAGGCAGCAGGGGACAATCCTTATATAGTTACATTTTATAATTGACAATTCATAACATATGTACAACTGGCTAACGAAAGAGGTTTATAATGATAAATACAAAATAACATTCACCTGTAATTTACCTGTACACAATCAGCGCAAATGAAAGAAAAAAAATGTTGCAAGTGAAATGCAGATCGGCGCAAATGCAAAGGGCCTCTTTATTCACGGGGACCTTCAAATTTCTTTTAAGAGAAATCTATCTCACATTGATTAATTTACCCAAGGATTTGTATAGTACTATACAAATCCTTGATTTACCTGAGTAAAAAAATCATCTTCTAAATAGACGAAACTACATATTTCAACTTAAAAATATGCATGTGATGTTGTATTTATTCAATATCAATAATATATTTTCAATCTGTTCAAAATAAAGTTTATATTATAAACACTGATCTAATCATAAAAAGTTGATTTCTGACAAAACTTTTAGCATTGTTTCTATTGAAATTTGCATTTTTGTTTTGTTTTTGCTTATTTACAGAATACATTTAAAGGGGCATTAGCTACGAGATAAAAAAAATTAAAATGTGATTTTTTTTTTTGTTCAATCATTAATGAAAGTGAAATAGTGAAATAATAATTTGCTTTTAGAAGCTAGTTTGGTTCAAATTTGTCAAAATAAGCTAAGAAACATCCCTGATAAATTATTCACTTGCAAGTCTTTGAATCCGAATTTATGTGAACTTCAATTTAACTCCTTAGCTAGACATGGGTTACGCATGAATTAGGCATGTTCAGTTATCAAAAGGAAAAGAATGTCAACATTGAAAGCGAAACATGGGTAAACCATTTTATTAACTGATTTGATCCACAAAAACTCATTCTTATACAGGTAGAAACGATGATTAACATATGTTTTTAATCTAAAATACACATGAAATGTTGATACATATTATCAAGCCTATGCAATGTAAATTGTTTATTTTAGTCTTTCTATAAAATGGATATACGTTTTATTATGTTGTTAATCAAATATGAGAATTTGGGTCAGTAAACACGAATTTGACAGCTAGTGCCCCTTTAAGAAGGCCTTAATTTAAACATCGTCATTTTCCAGTTTTGATTTGTCAAACACACAAAAAAACAAATTTCAATAGGAACAATGTTGAAATTTTTGTCAGAAATAAACTTTTTATAAATCAGTGTTTGTTTTGAAATGATCGAAACAAGAATGTGTCCATAGTACACAGATGCCCCACTTGCACTATCATTTTCTATGTTCAGTGGACCGTGAAATTGGGGTACAAAACTCTAATTTGGCATTAAAATTAGAAAGATCATATCAGAGGGAACATGTGTACTAAGTTTCAAGTTGATTGGACTTCAATTTCATTAAAAACTACCTTTGACCAAAAACTTTAACCTAAAGCTGGACAGACGGGGGGACGGATGGTCAAATGAACGGACAAACGAACGCACAGACCAGAAAACATAATGCCCCTCTACTATCGTAGGTGGGGCATAAAAAAAAGTATATTATTGATATTGAATATTAATACAACATCACATGCATTTTTTTTTTAGTTTAGTTAAAACATGTATTTTCATCTATTATCATAATATCTGTTATAAATATGTGTTCTTCTGAAATTGACTTCTTTTTACTCCCTTTGCAGATCCTCATTTTCACTTGTGTCTCTTAAGATATTGTTAACTGATACAAAGCCTTCTGATTGAAAAAAAGATGCGGAAAATTATATTTAAATTCCCCTGCACTTTATATTTAAACAATCTTACTTATACTTTCCTTTGTGCAGAATTAATCATAATTTCCAGAAATTTCTAGCAGTAGGACTTTCTGAAAAGTAAATCCTCTAACATACAATAAAACTTCAGCAGATTTAAGGAACGAGGGAAAATTAAAAAAAGAAATCTAACGGTAAGGATTCTTATATTTTATCAATCTAGGTCAAATATGTTTCATATACATGAACTAGAATATTTTAATATATCTGAAACTGTCAAATTGACATAAAAAAAGGTCATTTGAACAAAATAAATTTCAAACAAATGTTTAAAATAGCTGTTAATTCATATGGATCATTTGCATAATAATGAGTTGAAAGTTCACCTGGTTTGGATGTAACATTTTTTTTTATTACATCTATGTAACTATACGTATATCTTTGAAAAAAATCATTTGTACAATGTATTTACATCAGTTGTTTTTATAAACTAAAAGGGAAAAGTAAGGATATGGAGTACAGAAATCATTGCAAATGCTGTAGAATAGACTAAAATGCAAGATTAATTATTGCAATTTTAGGAAAATCTGCATACATGAATTTAAGAATGGGTGTTTTTATTATTGCAATACTCATGCAGATGCATTATTCCCATTAATAACCAGATGATCCGCAGGGCGCAGCTTTATATGACCGCAGAGGTTGAACCCTGAACGGTTGGGGCAAGTATTGACACAACATTCAAGCTGGATTCAGCTATAAATTTGGATTGTGATTAAATAGTTGACACAGCATAGGTTTCTGACACAGAATGAATGTGGTCTAATGAGACTTAAAATATTTTTTTTGCCTTTGAGCAATTCACTATGCTGTTGAATATTAATCCTCTCAAAAAAATGTTGAAGAAATTTTCTTTTTATTTATGAATCTGAATTGAGAAAAATTTACCCCCCCCCCCCATTTTTTTTTCACATCCCCCTTTCCTTTTTTCCAAAACTGATCTCAATTCAAATTTCTAATGGAGTTTGCAACAATAACTACTCATTTAAATACATCATAAAATATTAGAATGTAAAAGTGAATATACATTGTATATTGTATAAAACAATGATTTAAGTTGATTCAACTACTATTCTGGACAAAGAAAGATAACTCCAATTGAAAATTTCTTGCTATTGCACAATATTGTGCAATTAGTTATTTCTTGCTATTGAAAATATTTGCTATTGCACAATACTGTGCAATTGAAGATTTCTTGCTATTGTGCAATACTGTGCAATTGAAAATTTCTTGCTATTGCACAATACTGTGCAATTGAAGATTTCTTGCTATTGCTGAATACTGTGCAATTGAAAATTTCTTGCTATTGCACAATACTTAATATAATAATTTTGGATCCTGATTTGAACCAACTTGAAAAGTGGGCCCATAATAAAAAAATCTAAGTACATGTTTAGATTCAGCATATCGAAAAAGCCCAAGAATTCAATTTTTATTAAAATCAAACTTAGTTTAATTTTGGATCCTTTGGACTTTAAAGTAGACCAATTTGAAAACGGGACCAAAAATTAAGAATCTACATACACAGTTAGATTTGGCATATCAAAGAACCCCAATTATTCAATTTTTGATGAAATCAAACAAAGTTAAATTTTGGACCCCAATTTCGACCAACTTGAAAACTGGGCCAATAATCTAAAATCTAAGTGCATTTTTAGATTCAGCATATCAAAGAACCCCAAGGATTCAATTTTTATTAAAATCAAACTAAGTTTAATTTTGGACCCTTTGGACCTTAATGTAGACCAGTTTGAAAACAGGACCAAAAATTAAGAATCTACATACACAGTTAGATTCGGCATATCAAAGAACCCCATTATTCAATTTTTGATGAAATCAAACAAAGTTTAATTTTGGACCCCGATTTAGACCAACTTGAAAACTGGGCCAATAATCAAAAATCTAAGTGCATATCAAAGATATCAAAGAACCCCAATTATTCAATTTTTGATGAAATCAAACAAAGTTCAATTTTGGACCCTTTGGGCCCTTATTACTAAACTGTTGGGACCAAAACTCCCAAAATCAAACCCAACCTTCCTTTTATGGTCATAAACCTTGTGTTTAAATTTCATAGATTTCTATTTACTTATACTAAAGTTATGGTGCGAAAACCAAGAATAATGCTTATTTGGGCCCCTTTTTGGCCCCTAATTCCTAAACTGTTGGGACCTCAACTCACAAAATCAATCCCAACCTTCCTTTTGTGGTCATAAACCTTAATTGTGTTTAAATTTCATTGATTTCTGTTTACTTATACTAAATATATTGTGCGAAAACCAAGAATAATGCTTATTTGGGCCCTTTTTTGGCCCTAATTCCTAAACTGTTGCAACCAAAACTCCCAAAATCAATCCCAACCTTCCTTTTGTGGTCATAAACCTTGTGTCAAAATTTCATAGATTTCTATTTGCTTAAACTAAAGTTATAGTGCGAAAACCAAGAAAATGCTTATTTGGGCCCTTTTTGGCCCCTAATTCCTAAAATGTTGGGACCAAAACTCCCAAAATCAATCCCAACCTTCCTTTTGTGGTCATAAACCTTGGGCCTAAAATAAAATATTGTTTGTTTCCCCAATCCCGACCGACCCTGCAAAATTGGTGCTACTCATAAAATTTTATTGTCAAAACTAAGTGAAATATTATTTTATTCATTTTGGATTTTCAGGCTTGCTGGATCGTCCGATAATGTCAAGCTTTTTGGAAAAATAAAATTATTTCCCTACCTACCTACCCACACCTGGCTTGGCAGGGTCGGGATTGGGGAAACAAACAATATTTTAATTTAGGCCTTGTGTTAAAATTTCATAGATTTCTATTCACTTTTACTAAAGTTATAGTGCGAAAACTAAAAGAATTCAGACGACGACAACGTGATACCAATATAAGTTTTCAATTTTTGCGGTCGTATAAAAACCTCGCAATAATTTCTAAATTTACAGTATTTATACTTGACACAAAATCCACTTGTACATTCAATATAACTCAAACCATAGGGGCAACTCTTTAATGCTTGCTCTTCATCTTAAAGTCACAGTGCCGTATATATAGAGCATAAGCTCAAACATAACTGTCAGTGTATGGCTGTCTCTACTTCCTATATATACAGGTTTGTTTGCGTGAATTGTGAAACTGTTTGCCATGCTGAAGCTCTGCAAAATGTTTTCTCCTAATATTTTTCTTAAATGAAGGCTAGAAGAATTATACAATTTAGAATGGAGAACAGAAACGGGAAACCTGACCAAATTATTTAATTTAAAAAAACGTATGCAACATTTTTATCAATGAAAAAAAAAAAATCATATGAACATCTCAATAATAAATGCTTATGTTCAAGTAATATATAAGTATTATTCTACTATAGCATGTTCATGAATCATATCAATCAATCTTGAATTACTTTTGATTGTTGTAATAAATGAACATTTTAAATTCTGAATTTACAGCGATTATATTTGAAAAATAGAATTACATGTAAAATAAATTTACCAAAACTATCAAATATGATTATTTTACAGACTGACAGACATCAGCGAAAATGTCCACAGATAAAAGTCTATCAGTTAATTTTTATCAGTATCTGTGTCAAAAGGTTGGATCTCCAGAAGAGGTGAAAGTTCGGAGGTTAACTTATATAACAGATGACATTGGACAGGCAGACACAACACAAATCACTAGCGGAAGTAAAGGTGAAGGGCTAGAATTAAAAGGCAGTGACTTAGATTCAATGATTCTTGATACTAGATTTACAGTGCATGAATCAGAGAGAGATGCTGTTCTCCAATCCATCCGATCCAACAAGATTCCTCTGGTTATGAATACAGAGGATACACAACCATGTTTTACACATCTACTTCTTCACCTAGATTTTCTCAATGACTACAAAATAAAACCAGAATTTAAACAAATGTTTGAGAAGTCAGGTCCGATGATAAAGTTCTCAAATGAACAATACAAACAGTGTTTTATTTTGAAAATGCCTCTCATTAAATCAGAGTTCGGTAATTTATTTAAAGTACATGGTCCGTGTATATCAGATGCATATGAACTATTTGATCTTGCATTTTGTCTTAAATGTGATAAATGGATATCTCATGCACAATCATGGGTCAGTAGACCACGTTCAACTTGGCCTGCACCAGAACTCATAACTAAAATAACATCCTGTGGTGTGCTATTAGTTCCGATTGGCTGCAAAGGGTCCTTGAAGGAAAACCTTCAATGGAGAATATCATTTTCTGTAGCAGAAAAAATTCTTATATTTTCATTCAACCATACCCAGTTACTATGTTATGCTCTATTGAAAATATTATTTAAAGAAATTGTAAACAAAGATGAAAATATGAAAGATTTAGTATGTTCTTATTTTCTGAAAACTTTGATATTTTGGATATCAGAAGAATCGGATTCATCAAAATGGACTAAAGACAATATCATACCATGTTTCATGTCTTGCTTACAAAGATTGATGTACTGTGTAGAATATTCAACACTATTACATTATTTTATTCCCAACAATAACATGTTTTATTTACGATTTAATACTGAAAACAAAGAAAAAATGACCAATATCCTACAGAATTTATATAAACAAGGAATACACTGTTTTGCAAATTCAGAGACTTTGCATGAGTTTACAAGACTCCCTTGTGGAATAAATGCCCCACTAACAAAACAAATTTCAATTATAGAAACTATAAGATCCAGGATAAGTCGTTTACAACCCCTACTTCTGCTTAACAGCTTGCTACATCATTGTAGAACCGTTTTATCAAAAGGCATCTTTACCTTATTTTTGTCACACGCTCACCAGTTTGAAAAACAGGCTGCAAAAATTCAACGAAGACCCAATAACAAACATCAATACTATAAGTACAAACACGACCTGAGTCAACTGTTGATAGGAACACATTCAGATGCAGTATCTGGATGGCTGATGTTGGCTTCTTTTTACTATGTTCATAAAAACTACTCTGCACCATTAAGTATCATAGATTTTGTCTTAAGGAAATTTACAGATAAACAATTATTTTTGTACACTCCAACTTGTTTAATTCAGAACAAGGAATCTATGATAAATTTAATGAAAGAAGAAAAACTTCATACAGTATTAAAAAGTATAACAATCAAGGATCTTTACTTTGATGTAAAGTCGTCATTCATTCCACCAGAACTACACATGGATAATATAAATCAAGAAATAAAAATCATTCCCTTACAATTTGCACATTTCCTCGCTTTTCTGTGTAACTATCATCTACATGACAATACATCCTGTATGCAGTCTCTACGTCAGATAAGCCGGACATTTATTGAACAAATGAAAGGTAAAAGGAATATTGAATCTGTCTTACATTCAATTATATGTCTCGGTATCGGTCTTCAGATGATGGGCGATATAATCAATGCAAGAGGTTGGTTCCAGATTGCTGCTAATTCAGATATTTTACAAATTACAAGAGCAGAAGCAAGATTGTCTTCCCTCAGTCATTATTATTAAAATAATCAATGTCGTTTCAAATTTTAAGTTTCTAATGTTTTTATATGTTATCATAGAAATACAAAAGACTGTGCTGCAATAATCTTGAACTTCTTCAAATATAATAAAGGCAATCTACACAAAATAATAAATGCCATCCACTAAACAGGTATTAATTCTATGAAAATGTTTAAAGGATAAAAACATATTAGTTTAAGTGAAATGATATACACGACATGAATTGATTTCCTTATCTTTTTTTTTATGTCTTTGTAACTGTCGTTTACATATTTATTAATAAAATATGTTTTACTTCATACAAAGTTCTGTTATACTTTTTGTAGTTTAAAATTGTAGATAATTCATTTATTTATTTAATAATGCAAAGGCAAAAAGTTATCCAATCATGTAACATTTGCAATTATGATAGAACCTTAATTTGGACCATCCATATTTCCCCCTACAATGGAATGGAAAGAGAATTCACTATCCAAATCCCTACAAACATTTAAAAGAATCTTAAGCAGATAAAAGAGAGCTTTCTTTGCCGTTTACATCTCAAAGTCACAGTGAGGCTAGGTTGCACTTTGTAAATGCAGCTGTTTCACAGACCACACCTTTTTTGGGGAGATATTTAATATTCACAGATATTTTGTCATATAAAAAAGAATTTGTGGTATGATTTCCAATGTGAAAACTGTCCACAAGAGACCAAATTACACAGAAATTAACTGCATGTTTACCTACTCAGTGACGGATCCAGAACTTTTCCTAAGGGGGCCCGCTTTAGTCATGCTTCAATGATTCCCTAAATAATCAACCAAATTTTTCCCACGAAAAGGGGGCCCCCCCCCCTGGATCCGCCTATGCCTACTGGTTTCCAGATATGATCTGATATATACTGAGATATATCTTTCATCTCATAAAGACACAACTAGGGGATTTTTCCATAATAAATACACATGGATAGCAGCCAAATTGAATTCTGAGGAAGACCCAAAGTGAAAGGAGGGATAGTACAGAACTTTAGTATAAGTTTAAACTCTTAGATGTTTGAGGGATATAAAAGATGAAAATATGTCTCACAGACGTATGTTTAGACTTTTGAAAAATAGTACTGCATGTGTACTTTCCATTCAAGGATATAATTTTTTACGAAACCTCTTAGTAAATAAACACAATTTTAGCCTTACAAGGAGTTCCTATGGGAAACTGCTTGTCTACATTTATAGAAGTGCAACATTAACCTATAGCTATATTTTAAAAGATCTATGTTTTATGTATAAATGAGACAACAATCCAACAACAAATTGCAAACTGAAAAGAAATCTGCATTTTTTACTAGTTTTCTACAAGATTCAATAAGATGTTTGTTCTGTCATTGTGATGAGCAGATATCATCTAGAGATCATTAATGGACAGCAATTTGGTTTTTGTAATAGCTTGTCAGAGAAATGAAAGATAATGGCCCAGGAAATAGCAAACAAATAACACAATTTAAATTTTCATTCTTAACAAGCATACTGTGAGTATTGCCTGGCAATACATAGTCCCCTACTGATTAAAAATTCATTGAACTGGAACAAAATGCTAACTTGATCTATAACCTGTCATGGTTTAAACTATATAACAAATATCAAGTCAATATCTTAAAGCATGACAACAAAAAATGTGGAAAATTGATTATTTGAGTAAATTTTCTTAGTCCAGGGATCATATCTCTGCACAAAATCATCAGACCAGACCAGACCAAAATTTGAGCTTGATCTTTATATTTGTCATGATTAAACTATATACCAATTATCAAATCAATTTCTACACATATGAACAAAAAGAGAGGAAAACTTGTTATTTGAGTGAATTTTCTAAGTTCAAGGGCCATAACTCTGCACAAAATTGTCAGACCGGAGCAAAATTAAAACTTGATCAGTAACTCTGTCATGATAAAACAATATACAAAATATCAAATCAAACAACCAAATATCAAATCAATATCTTCAAGCACAAAGAAAAAAAGGTGTGGAAAACTGAGACAGACAGACGGACAGACAGACAGACAGACACAGACAGACAGACATACAGACAATTGGTTTAAGGAAATCACATGATAACCCCCTTTGGATTCAAAGGGGCCCCCGGTCAGAAGATTTCATAGCGGTATCATGATGTTGCTTCTAATATTTTTGTGATGGTATTTCATTTTTATTTTTATACAAAACTTGGCACACCTCTATGGATTTTACTAACCCTCTATTAATCTGTAGGGTGGCAGTATCAAACCATATACCTTATAATAGGTATCTTCCTCTCATCATATGTGACCCACATATCAGAGGCAGGTAGTAATTCCGTATGAAGTACATTGTATTTGATTAAGTATCTGTAAACCACTTTTCATCATTCTAATCTCAACTGGTATTTTTTGAAACTATGACCTTGACATAGTCAAAGGGACCTCAAAATCAATTGCAATCTATCATAGTAACTTTGACCCTGACCTTTGAGATATTAACCTTAAAACAAATATGGAGCTTTCTCTCATTATGTTAGACTCTAAGTATAGAGGCAACCCTATATCTACTTTTCGATTGAACATCTGGAAATCACTTTTCTGCTCAAAGGAGTATGTTCGGTAAGGTCCTAAAATGGCCCCCATTTTTAGCGTCAATTTCAAATTCGGATTTATTGACCAATATCACAATAAATTATAGCTTATACAGTGACTAGATAGGAAATAAGCCATTTTGTTGAAAATTTTACGTTTTTGCGTTTCATTATGACGTCACAAGTTGTACTCATATTGATTTTTCACGAAAAAATCAATGAAAATGGGTAAATTTTCCATAGATTATTAGACAGGAAACATAGAGCGCATACGTCGACAACAAAGATCTTTTAATATAATGTTTGTGAAGACATTTCACATGTTTTATTTGAATTTTAAGTTTGTCGACGCCTGCGCTCTATCTTTCCTGGTCCTTAAATTGGTTGAAATCCAACTGTTTTTGTCAAATTTCACCAAAACCCTTTATTTTGACCTATTTGGGATGTAAAAATCAACGTGTTAAAATAAAATTTTGACAAAAACAGTTCTGTTAAACTTTCTCACGTGTCTTTAAGGCAACATAAAACATTTATTGTCTTGTAACTATGAACTTTATAATTGGGGCCAAATATGGCCCTTACCGAACTTACTCCTTTTGGTCTATTTTTAGAAACTATGACCTTAGCCTAGAGTGTGGTGACCTCAAATAAATACTATTCTTTCTCTCATTATTATTTATCGTGTATGCAGGTAAACTTTATATTATTGGATATTACTTGAGTATTTTTTGTACAAGAATAAAAATATAATATATGCCAAAACAAATAGGGTGCAATAATTATTTAACATTAATCCATCATTCTGCCTCTGATGAAGGTCCCTTATGGACAGAAACCAGTCAGGCTATGAAACATCACCAGGTGCTGTTAATTATGTGTTTGGCATATACTATATTTTTAAGCTTTCACATTTCCCCCCGCTGATACACATAATTAATATGGCTTCTACTAACGAAAGATCAATTTGGAGCTAATGTGTTTAGAGACGTCTTATGTCAGTACACCATTACTATATTACCTATTTTCTGTACAAGAATATATCATTTGTTGTCAATTAATATTTACAATAGACCTTTAAATAACAAAATTCATAGTTGATCATGTAAAGTAAATTTAGCAAAATTAAACTCTGTGCCTGTATAAAGCAAGGAATAAAAAGCTTAGTGAATGTCCAAGGTACAATTTTTTGTGCATTTTCATTATCAATTGGTTCATTAGGTTTTCAGTAATGTTTAATTAATTAATACATCATAAATTTAATTGCAAATGTGTTTATTAATCTTTTAATCCTTGCAACAATAAAGACCATAGCAATCTTCTTTAGTTGTTTTATTTAAGTTACCTATTTAAGAGTGATAAATTCTTTGCACAGGACAGAAGTCTTGCATAGCAAGTCAAAGGTTCCAAAGTGACCTTCATTAAGCAAAATTGGGAAATTTGTTCTCAAATTTTAATTTTATGATACAATAATACTTACGGAATTGGAAATTACATTAGGATTATCTCCCCCTAATTAGTATTCACACCGCCGATCGCGCTTTAAAATATCAATAAAGCGCTCAGGTATATCGACTCCCACCACACATGCGTGATTCCCCAGTCTCTTTTGGTGAAAAGTGTTCATCAAAAAAGATTCAAAAGGGGAGGTGGGTGGGAGCCAATTACGTAAGTATTATTCTATTATAAAATTAAAATTTGAGAACAAATTTCCCAATTTTATATTAATTCATAATACTTATGTAATTGGAAATTACATTAGGAGATTTCTAAGCTATCCACAGCTGAAGAATCTTTCTGTACTTTGTATACTGTATTTTCTTCACATCAGTTCAGATATAAATAACACAACACTATACAGTTAACATTTTTTCTTCCATTTTCTATAAATTTTTCTCCTTTTTCTTCTTCTTTTTTTCAGAATTTTCTTCCATATCTACAAAATTCTTATTTACACAGAATTTAAAACTTCAACGTCTATTTGACGTAAATAAAAACGAGTAAAGGTTGATTCCTTTGTCCAGTCTGCTGTGTCCATAATAGACTTCACAGATGCGCCGTTAAAAAGTGCCCAAGATGGGCCCAAGGCTCTTGTAGAATGAGCACAAAATTTTTTGTCTTTTTCATTGTAAGCACATTTAATTGCATTAACAATCCAAGACAAAATAGTCTGTGATGTAACCGGTTTATGCGGTTCAATAAAAGATAAAAACAACTTGTTCTCAAACTCACTGTCAGAGTTTATAAAAGGTGCAGTTTTCTTCAAATAATAATAAATAGACCGCTCCGGATCTAATAATTTATCTGATTGATAAGACGGAATAAAAATCTTGCTGCCAAAATGTTTTGGTCTATCCTGTTTTGATAGTCCATGACAAACAAAAGTCACCCCTTTCTTCTGCACAACAATCGACTCTTCTCCAATACACAAAGATTGTAATTCCCATTCAGGTAGAAGCACTACTTTTGGAGGTCTCGAGTTAAAAACACCCTTTATAAGACGAGTTATGTAAGGATGTTGTCCTACTGGAATTTTCCCAATTGGAGCTAGAAATGAGAATAACATAGATCTATAACCAGCTATGGTTCTATACTGAAGACCTTCTGAGTATAAATATGTCAAAAACTCAGCCGCCTCTGTGAAAGAGGCATTATAGGGATCAATTTCCCATCTTCTACACCAGCTATTGAATTTTCAAAATTTGACAGAGTAATCTTTCTGAGTCCCAGAGCGCCATGAGGCTCTGAGTAATTTTCTAGTTTCTTTAGAAAAACCTTTCTCTTTAAACTGTTTCTCGATAAAAACCATGCAGTCAGATTGTATACTGCTGGATTTGGATGAAATATGTTTGTTTTTGGCTGGTGTAATAGATCCTCCCTGACTGGCAGGCTCCTTGGATAATCTAATATGTACTTCAGAAGATTTGGTACCAATGTCTGCGTGGCCAATGTGGGGCTATTAGAATTAAATGACAATTGTACCTTGTCATGTGTTGCAGTATTTTTGGTATTAGACAAATTGGAGGGTATGCATATGCATACATGTTGTTCCAAGGAATTGTTACAGCATCTATTGCATAAGCCTGAGGGTCTGGGTTCCAGGAGCAATAGATCTGTGTTTGTCAATTTTTCGCAGAGGCGAAAAGATCTATGTGAGGTGTCTCCCAAATCTGAAACATTGCATGTGTTATCTCTTTGTTCAATGACCATTCCGTTGGTTGAATTTTTACTCTGCTTAAATGGTCTGCTAGAATGTTCTTTTTTTTCCTGCAATGTGTGCAGTTTTCAGAAAAAATTGATTTTCTAGTGCTAATT
The DNA here is from genome assembly GCF_963676685.1 of Mytilus edulis. Classification (NCBI taxonomy): domain Eukaryota; kingdom Metazoa; phylum Mollusca; class Bivalvia; order Mytilida; family Mytilidae; genus Mytilus; species Mytilus edulis. Next base: position 43,457,293 of record NC_092347.1, read on the forward strand.
GCCAAAGTTTCCAAGTTCTCATACACAGCTGGGGAGAACGAGTGCCTCCTTGTTTGTTTATATAACGAACAACCGTTGCATTGTCTGAACGAATAAGAACATTTTTGTTTATCAATTTTGGGAGAAAATGTTTTACAGTTAGAAAAACTGCCTCCATTTCTAAAGAATTTATGTGGAGAAGTTTTTCTTCTACTGACCATGTATCCTGAACTATGAGACTGTTGTTGATGTGACCTCCGTACCCTGAATTTGATGCGTCTGTTGTTACTGTTATTGACGTTTCCCAAGGTGTTATTGATCTGCCTATAACCAAATTTTCTATTTTTAACCACCATCTGAGGTGACCTTTTAGATGTTTTGAAAAAGGAATTTTTATTCCTAGATTTTGACAAACTGGTTTCCAATGATAAAGGAGGTGTAACTGAATTGGTCTCATAAAGAGTCTTGCATTTGGAATTAATTCTATGCATGAAGCCATAATACCTAATAATTGTAGAAAATCTCTTGCTGTTACTTGATTTTGCTTGTTTAAGATAAGTTCTACTACAGAAAGGAGTTCTGACACCCCTTCTGATGTAGGACAAACTATTCCTTCTTTTAGAGAAAACACTGCTCCTATGTATGTTATTGATTGTGTTGGAATTAGGCTTGACTTTTCTAGATTTACTACAAACCCTAAATTTGTTAGGAGGTTTAGTGTTTTCTCTCGATCTGAAATCAGCATTTTTTTGGTCTGATTTTTCAAAACAATCGTCTAGATAAGTTGCTAGACGAATATTTTGGGCTCGTAAATGAGCTGCCACTACAGAATACACTTTTGTGAAAATTCCAGGTGCTGATGTTGGACCAAAGCACAGCACCAGAAATTGGTAACACTGATTGTTGACACAAAATCTTAAGATACTTTTTGTGTGTTTCGTGAATTGGTATGTGGAAATAAGCATCTTTTAGATGGAGAGAGAAATTGCCCAATCTCCTTTTTGTACTAAGTTTAAGACACTGTTTAGAGAATCCATTTTGAAGTGTTTTTTCTGGAGACATTTGTTCAGAGGTTTTAAATTTATGACAGGTCTCAAATCGTCTGTCTTTTTTGGTACTAGAAAAAACGTACTGTGAAAACCGTAGTTTTTTTCTTTAACAGGTACATTTTCTATAGCATTTTTTCCAAAAAATTGATCTATTTCTGTTAGCAGAATAGGTAAATCTTTTGCAGGAACATTTGTTTTCTTTATTCCTGTTTGTGGGATTTTCCCCGAAAATTCCAATTTGTAACCCTCTTTTATTATTTTTAAAACCCAACTGTCGTTTGTTATTTTTGCCCAATTTTGCCGAATAAGTTTTAAACGACCTTTTACAGGTATCTCTGGGTTCTGACATAAAATATTTACCTGCTTTTTGTAGTCATTTTGATCTACAATTGCCACGAAAAGAACCTTTCTTTTCACCATCAGCCTCTTTTCTACCAGAACCAAAGCGTCTGAAATAAGGCTTAAATCCACCTTTGTTTTCACTAGGCTTAGCTGCTACCTTAGGAATGCGAAAATTGGAAAAGTCATTTTTAGCCAGTTTAGGATCATTAGTGTCTTGGCTAGTATGAATGACAGCACTCTTCCTTTTAAAACTTAAAGTTGAAGTAGCTGATTTACGTGTTAATTCTGGCAGTAAATCTTTAATTTGTTTGTTTGTCTCTGAACGATTTTTCAGTTTCTCTTCAAAATCTTTCCCAAGAACACCATCACTTGACAATTTAAGGGATAACAATTTATCATTAAGCTCAGTTATGTCCTCTAGACCTGTATCTAACAAGGTAGCTTTCCTACGGATCAAATGATGAAACGCACCTGTTCTAGCTGTTTGATCCATAGATTTCACTGACATGGCAAAAATGTCTTTGACCATTTGGACAAGTAAATCAATATTTGGTTCAGAATCATTCAGTTTTTCCAAAATCTGACTTTGATCTAGAACAATACCAGCTTCAGATTTGTCTGGTTTAGTTTTGGCATCTTCACCAAAAATATCACCAAGGATATCTCTACTGACATTTTCAGTATCAAGAGAGTCCTTATCAACTACAGAATATCTCTGAAAACGGTTATGTGTACTGTTTTTTACAGAAGATTGTTGGGATTCATTGTCAGAATCTATATCTAAATCAAGACCCCTTCTTTCGTCTCTATCTGGTTGAAGGGAAATTGCATCAATGTCATTGTCATGATTTGCAACACTAGCATGTCTGAGAGAATTCTGCCCACCTGACGTGGCAATGTCCCTAGAGTCCTGAGAAATATTCTGCCCACCTGAAGTGGCAATTTCTCTGTCCGTTTCTTGATGTCCACCTGAAGTGACAGTTTGAGAAACAACTTGTCTAAAGGGGAAGAAAAATATCCATTCGAGAATTCACCGAATTAACGGTCTCTTTGACACTAGAAATTTCTGCTCTCAATTTATTTTCTACATTTACAGACAAACCTGTTGTTGATATTGTCTCAGGTTCCTCTGATACTTCTTTAGCACACGTGTTGCTAGCAGATTTACGAGACTTACTTGTCGTCTTTTTACGACTTCCGGTCTGTTTGATTGATGATTTCTCGTTTTTATTATCAGAGCGAGACGGAGTAGCTTTAGGAGAATTTGCTTCTTCACTTGCCCAATTTATGGCCATAATAAAAGCGTCTGCCATGTTGACAATGAAAAGCGTCTATCTCAAAAACTTAATATTAAACTATGAAAATACACGATATATAAATAAAACAAGAGGCTCTGAAGAGCCTGAATCGCTCACCTTAATTTTTTTGGTTAAATCTCTCATCAATGATTATTTTGGCTTTTCAATTTATTTAAATGTTCTTTGAATCGTCCTATTTTCTTCAAAAGCAAAAAAAAAATCATTTACTCACAGATGTTCTATTTTAGCCATAGGAGCTATGTTTCTGACATACAAGGAAATGAAATATAAAATTTATACTAGATACTCTGAAACTCATTTAGCCTAAGTTTGGCTGAAATTGATACAGCAGTTTCAAAGGAGAAGATTTTTTAAAGTAAGTCAACATGATGAACAAATTGTGAAAAAAGTCTTTAAAGGGCAATAACTCCTTAAGGGGTCAATTGACAATTTTGGTCAAATTGACTTATTTGTAGATCTTACTTTGCTTAACATTTTTGCTATTAACAGTTTATCTGTATCTATAATAATATTCAAGATAATAACCAAAAACTGCAAAATTTCTTTAAAATCATCAATTCAGGGGCATTATACCTGAAAAACCAGTTACCCAATTCGGCTGAAAATTTCAGGACAGGTAGACCTTGACCTAATAAATACTTTAACTTCTTGTCTTATTTGCTCTAAATGCTGGAGTTTTTGAGATATAAGCCAAAAACTGCATTTTACCCTGTGTTCTATTTTTAGCCATGACGGCCATGTTTTTTGACGAAATAAAAAATAAAGCACAAACTTTATTTTATACACCCTACTGATCATTCAGTTGAAGTTTGGTTGAATTTGGTTTAGTAGTTTTAGAGGAGAAGATTTTTTAAAGTTAGCAAATATGATGAACAAATTGTGAAAAATTGTCATTAAAGGACAATAACCCCTTAAGGGGTCAATTGACAATTTTGGTCTTATTAACTTATTTGTAGATCTTACTTTGCTGATCATTTTTGCTGTTTACAGTTTATCTTTATCTATAATAATATTCAAGATAATGACCAAAAACTGCAAAATTTCCTTAAAATTACCAATTAAGTGGCAGCAACCCAACAATGGTTTGTTTGATTCATCTGAAAATTTCAGGGCTGATAGCTCTTGACCTAATGAACATGTTTACCTCATGTCAGATTTGCTCTAAATGCTTTCGTTTTTGAGATAAAACCAAAAAACTGCATTTGACCCCTATGTTCTATTTTAAGTAACGGCGGCCATGTTTTTTGACGGATCAAAAATCGAAGCACACACTTTGTGAAGGATAATCTAAGGAACAATCATGCTAAGTTTCATTCAAATCCATTCAGTAGTTTCAGAGGAGAAGATGTTTGAAAAATTGTTAACGACGACAGACGACGACGACGACGACGACGGACGCCAAGTGATGAGAAAAGCTCACATGGCCTTTTAGGCCAGGTGAGCTAAAAAGTAACATTTTCCGAGAGGAAAAAAATCAAGTTTGTGAACACTTTTCGCTGAAGAAGAAGACTGGGGAATCATGCATGCGTGGTGGGAGTCGATATACCTGAGCCCTTTATTGATATTTTAATGCGCAATCGGCGGTGTGAATACTAATTAGGGGAGATAATCCTAATGTAATTTCCAATTACGTAAGTATTATGAATTAATATAAAATATCTGACCTTACCAGGATGCAACTTTTTAAACTAATCCTGCATCTTCTTCTGGTTAACCTGCTTTACAAATCTTACCTAACATAACTATTCAATTTTAAATTCTTAAGCTTAAATTTAAATTGTTTAATTTGTTCTCATTATGAATTTTGATGAAATAATTGAAAATGGACATTAAGCAAAAGACTTAAATGCATAAAATTTAATTATTCTTCAATTTTTAATTAAATTGTTTAGACAACCATACCTAGACCCTATTCCTTGTCCATTTGTACCAATCAATGCAAACAAGGATCTGAATCCTTCAGGAGTAAACCACTGAAAAAGAAAAAAAAAATGTATAAAATGTGGACAATACAGGGTCAAGATTTTCCTTTATTTAATAAATAGATGGCACATAAGATAATCATCTTATTTGACTAAAGCACAACAACAAATGTTTTTAAGTTTTTTTGTTTGTTTCAAAGCCAGTATTATCCTCCCACAAAATTTATAATTGACAATGATGACTACAAAATTGAGACAATCATAATCAAAACTTGTCATCATTATTTCCAAGTTTTCCCATCTACTTTAAAGGCATTTTGATGTATTAATTGCAAATACTCTTTGAAGGGTTAATAAGTTAACTGTTACAAGGCAAGACATCAGTTCCTTTTGGAACATACCTCTTTTCCAGTTGCATTTCAATTTTAATATGTGCTGGTCATCCTGGTAAAACTAGTTTTGCAGAACATATCTATTGTATTTATTGTTTATTTGTTCCTGTCCCTAAATATGTCACTGAACATTAAACAAATAACAATCAACCTATCAATTATGGTCAGCTGATAAGGTATCTGTATCATATAGAATCTGAAGGTCATATTTAGGAGTATCATTAATGTTAGAGATCAACACAATACCATGAGTAATAATATGTTGACAGCATTTTGTAATAAAGTAATTAAATACTGTATCCCTTAAGTTTGTCAATAACATCGAAGTTTCATAATTGGGTACCAATCTTTGTGGACTGAGGAAAACTTGTATTTTTGATGGATAATTAATTTTGTGGGTTAGAAAAATGCTGCAAACTAGCCTACAGTAAATCTTTATTTTGTTGAGTATTAGAATAAGTGGTTCACCTTCACTACCTAATCTACAAACATAAGTACCCCACAAATAATAATAAATCCACAGTACATAATACATTTTTACAGATTTATACCTGGGAAACATTTTCTTCAAAGATAAAATCAGCAGTCATCTGTCTAAGTAATTCAAGTTGTTCCTAAAAAAAGACAAGAATTTAAATAATCTTTTCAAATTTCAGAGTATAAAAAACTACTTATATTTTTATTTGTTTTAATTTCATGTTTTATGAAAACTACACGAATATGTTGTTGATGCCATATCTTTATTCACTGGTGTTAAACTGATCATGGTAATTGCAGTTACAACGATCCCAAAATGGCAGAGCCAAAAACAAGTAAAATTGTCTTCTTCTAATTTCTCTGTGTACACACGTTGTTTTCAAGAATTACTCATAAGATCAGCTGCTAGGTTGATATTTACGGTATTGTTGCGTGTGTGTTAGTATCATATGTGGCCTTGTTACTGAAATAATAGCCATAGAAAATTTATGGAAGATCATCGTAACTCCAAAAGAAGATAATCGTAACTTGTGGACAAATAACTTGAAGATAATTGTAACTGTATAAAATATGTCTATGATCATAGTAACTGATTTTATCAGTACCCTCTGCTAACAGAATATTTAATAATAAATGGGGAATGTGTCCATGGGACACAGAGGATGCCCCCGCTTGCATAAAACGTAAATAAAGGAACATAAATAAAAAACAGTAAAAGTGATACTACCTAAATTATGTGGTAATAAGCATTGTGTATAAGTTTAAAACATTTGGTTGAGGCAAACTAAAGTTATAGAACGGAAACCAACTTTGGGACGTACGTACGGACGGATGTAAAGACTGACAATTGTAAAACTTAATGCCCCCGCCATAGCGACAGGGGCTTAAAAAAAGATTATTTAAAGATAATATATAACAAAGGCGTAACAACATTCAGGCTAAAAATACTTTTTTAAAATAAGGTAAGCTTGCAATTTTTATTTAAGTGAAACTTGTACAAAAGGGAACGAGATTAATAGTTCAAAGGAGAATAAGATACCTTGACCTATCAAACATTCAAACACGATTTATATATAGTAGCCATTCCCATCAGCATATATAAAGAAAGTTACGATTATCACTCATAAGTTACTAATATCATGTCCAAGTTACGACTATATAATAATCAATATACGATTATCATATCAAACAAAATTCTTTGAGTTATGATGATCTTCCGTAAAACTTTCGATGGCTATTATTTCCATAACAAGGCCACATATGATATTAAGAACACCAACACTCAACAATACTGTACATATCAACCTAGCGGCTGAGTAATTCTTGAAAACAACGCATGCATACGAAGAAATTAGAAGAAGATGATTTTACATGTTTTTGGATCAATCATTATGGGATTGTGGTACCTGCAATTACCATGATCAGTTTAACACCAGTGTTTATTCATGTCTGCTGAATTTGGACATTTGAGAGTGTGTCATATAGTTTGAACGCTTGTCTTAGTTGAAGGCCAAATGGCAATCTATTGCTGTCTATATTTGTTGGCACATTTGTTTTTTATCAATTGCTGTCTCACAGACATATACCCAACACCTCCTGTCATTCTTATTATTAATATTAAATCAAGTAATAAACAGCTGCGCCACGAGCGCATGATACGCCCGTCGTCTTTGTGTGTGAAGTTTTATGCAATTATCATAAATAGTTTCTGAGACTGAGATACGGCGCGACATGTGAAACCCCCCCCTTTTTTTATACAAAAAACTCAATAACTTTAAAACAAAATTTTGAATCATCACCAAAAAGTATACAGATCTTTAGATTAATATAACTCAGAAGTGTGTTAAGTTTTAAGCAATAATCATAAATCTTTTTTGAAATACTTGTGACATGTGAACCCCCCCTTTTTTTTTTACAAAAAACTCAATAACTCTAAAATGAAATTTTGAATCATCACCAAAAAGTATACAGATCTTAAGATTAATATAACTAAGAAGTGTGTAAAGTTTTAAGCGATAATCATAAATTGTTTTTGAAATACAGCGCGACATGTGAAAAAAACACACCCCTGTTTTAATTACAAAGTCCCGTAACTCAAAAAGTTTTAATCATCATAAGAAACAACTAAGTTAAGTTTCATGAAATTTGGATAAGTTGTTCTCAAATTACGGTGCCATGTTTACGCCGGACAGACGGACGCCGGACATTTGTATATCATAATACGTCCCGTCAAAATTTTGACAGGCGTATAAAAACCAATTTTCTTGACTAACAATTCTTTCAAATTATGACATAACAACTTTGATTAATTGAAATTAAAATGATGAACTCAATGTTATTTACATGGAACTGTTCAACAAGAAGTTTGTGTACAATTTACCTGGAACTGTTTACCAATAAGTTTGTGTACAATTTACCTGGAACTGTTCAACAAAAAGTGTGTGTACAATTTACCTGGAACTGTTCAACAATAAGTTTGTGTACAATTTACCTGGAACTGTTTATCAATAAGTTTGTGTACAATTTACCTGGAACTGTTCAACAAGAAGTTTGTGTACAATTTACCTGGAACTGTTCAACAAGAAGTTTGTGTACAATTAACATGGAACTGTTCGACAAGAAGTTTGTGTACAATTTACCTGGAACTGTTCAACAAGAAGTTTACGTACAATTTACCTGGAACTGTTTATCAAGAAGTTTATGTAATTACCTGGAACTGTTTACCAAGAAGTTTGTGCACAATTTCATCTTCCTCATTTACTGTGTTTTTCACAAATTGTGAAAATTTCTGTAAAACTGTTGACTTGTCTTTTGCCTATCAAAATCAGAACAGATTAAATTATGTCTAAGTTACAAACATACCTGCCAACTGTCACTATTTGCGTTGAATTTCCCCCATGAAAGCTCCCAAATGGAAATTTGGAAAGAACAATTTTGTCCACAATTCAAAACAAAACAATCAATTCAACATGGCTAAAGATTTGTACAAGTAGGAAGCAGTGAAAAAACAACATATACATCAATTTGAAGGGTCCTTTAAAGGTTTTATAGGACTATAAGAGCCATACTGCACATAAAAAACTCATTGGCATTTTGAAATGTTGGCAGGTGTGTACAAAGACCTATCAGATTATTTTTTTCTAATCGTCGAAGAAATCATCAAAAAAACCTTAATGTTCCATTTCTGAGGCATAAAAAGTAAGAGGTGCACAACTATATACATGGGGTACTAAATGATCCAGTCAAATTAAGTTTCAATTTCTATTTTAACGATTATCCCAATGGTATGATGTTATCCAATTAAGATTTCTTCAATTCCTATACATGTATAATATGTTAAATGTATATGATTTTGAATAACCAACTACTGTGACTAACAAATACAGGAAAATACACAGACAGGAAATTAAATAACCCCATATATGAGATTGAGGGAGATTGATAAAAACTGTGCTTGCAAATAAAAATATGCATAGTAAAATATAATCAATACTATGCTAGCTAATTTAACATTGTGTACTGTTTTATGACATATTATCACTCTATGGTAGGAAATGTTATGGAGACATCATTGGAAAGTGTTTTTTTTTAATAATTTCAAAAGTTTATTCTGTGACATGATATTGAAATAGAAACTGTGTAATTAAATTATTCTGTTTAAGTTTGGGTCACACATGAACAAAAGAAAGAGTAGGTGATGCAAAACGACCATCAACATGGCTGCTTAAATGCAGAGGAGCAGAGCACCAAGGACCATTGTTGGAAATATTGTTTGCATTCAATGAGTTTCAGAAGGGATAAATAGTATAATTGTACAATTAATTCATTGAAACAAAATACTCTAATTTACAACAACTGCTGATGAATTAACTATAAGAGTAAAAGAGAATGTTTCAAATTAAATGATTTTAAACAAGAGGCTGTCACAACGACAGCAAACCGGATTTATTTACATTTATTTGTGTCCTGGCAATATCACAAGAACCATTACTGATGAATGGTGAAAGTGAAAATCATCAATATCAAATTTGACCTCCATTTTGTCATCAGTATCAACATTTTGAAATAATAATATTTGAAAAGCTTAGATTGAATGGTTCATGAGTAAATGCAACAACGTGAATGGAAACACCATTTTACGATCTTTCAAGAACCATAACTCCTGAACAGTAAAAGTCAAAATCGTCATTATGGAACTTGACCTCTATTTTGTCATCAGTAACAACATATTAAAATTTCAAAAGCTTTGGTTGAATGGTTCATGAGAAAATGCACGGACACAACGGGAAACACCATTTTTCAATCTTTCAAGAACCATAACTCCTGAACAGTAAAAGTCAAAATCATCATTATTGAACTTGACCTCCATTTTGTCATCAGTAACAGCATATTAAAATTTCGGAAGCTTTGGTAGAACAGTTCATGCATAAATGCACGGACACGACTGGAAACTCCATTTTTCAATCTTTCAAGAACCATAACTCCTGAACAGTAAAAGTCAAAATCGCCATTATTGAACTTGACCTCCATATAGTTCAGTGTTCCAGCTAGGTTTTCAAAAGGGCAGGGTGCCAATCCTGAAAAAGGGCATTTAACGCGCGATATGATAATATGAAAAGGGCATATTTTAATAAAAGATGTTAATCAAACAACATCTTTAGCCCATATAGAACTCTATCTTTCTACTTTTAACGCTGAAAAACTTGTCAAGCAGCTTGTCACACAAGTTTTTTTATCATTGCTTGGCACAGTTGAACTTTATATGCAGTATGTTTTGAAAGGAGATCTGTTTCATACTGTTTCTATGGTCTACCACATTTTACCTGTTTCACCTTTCTACCCCTGCTGTGCTTGATGGCAATACAGCACAAAACAGCTGTGCTCAGTAAATTCACAATTTTAGGATATAAAGCAACAGTGAAAAATGGTATCAAAAATAAAAAATACAGAAAAAGATGACCAAGGCACCCTACCAACACTGCTACTAAGACCCTCTTTAACTTTTCCCATAACTCAAAATAAATACCTAAACATATATATTCTTAAGCAAGAAGTATGGAGACACATTTTAGAATATGTAAATGGGTTACTCAATGCTAGGAAAAAAATCAGATTGAGTTATCTTTCTTTATTCGGGTGTGCTCCTTCTTTGGAGGATTATAAACAGTACGTAAATATGATGTAAATATGATCACAATATGGCGGCTGATTTTGTTATTTTCGTATCAAAAATGAAGGCAGTCAATGACAACAAATACGTCTGAATTTTCTGTTTATTTTACAGAAAACAAGTAAAACAATGTCTTCAACGAGTTTATAATGGTTTTCCAACTTTCTGTCATTACGTTTCTTCCATGAAACTACGGTAAACATCGCAAATTGTGCCCAAGTTGTTGTATGCACATTTCTTCAAAGATAATTGCTGACTGACCGATTCTATTTGAACGAATTAATGTTGATGATCATTAATGACCCATCCGATAAACGGATTACCTATAACAACAGATTATGACACCAGTTGTAACCATTGATTAGCTTGGGGTGGTAAACAAAGTCATAATCTTTTCCCCAGGTAAAATTTAGTAATTAGCGTATCATATCAATATGCAAATTAATATGCAATCGATCTTCAAAAAAGGCAGGGCGCCCTGGAATCTGTAAAAAGGGCACAGGGCGCCACTCGGAAAAGGGCGGGCGCCGCGCCCTCTGAAAACGGCCTAGCTGGAACACTGTAGTTGTCAGTAATAACATATTAAAATTTTAAAAGCTTTGGTTGAACGGTTCATGAGTTAATGCACGGACAACATTTGATTGCCGCCTTTCAAGAACTATAACTCCTGAACGGTAAATTTCAAAATCGCCATTATTGAACTTGACCTTCGTATAGTTGTCAGTAATAACATATTAAAATTTTAAAAGCTTTGGTTGAACGGTTCATGAGTTAATGCACGGACAACATTTGATTGCCGCCCGCCGTACATCCCCAAATCAATAACCGACATTTTGTCACAAAAATCCGGTTAATAAAACATTTGAATTTGCAATTAAAATGTATGCCCCAATTAACAAAATTATCACTTATTATCTGAGATACAGTGAAGAGGGGTCACCTAGCAAAATAATAACCTGTTTGACTAGAGCTACCATCTTCACTATAAGCATTATGCTGGAGGTCTCCGGTGGATAATGAATATTTCTGAAAAAGACAATAAATTAAATAAAATGAGCCTGACTTACTTCATAACATCATCTAAAACATGATAGAAAATGACTTTGTTTTCGTAGCAAAATATAGTACATAAGCTCATTGAGTTAAAACTAATTCTTGGTGGTTAATTTTCCAATGAATGTTTGCAATCGTCAGTGATTCACTCTAAAATATCTCTCTTGTTTACATACATAATACATGTAATATATGAATTTTTGGTAAATTAGAAATAATTTCCAATGTCCATGTATAATCTTGTTTAACAACAACTAACTAGTTTTTCACATTATCAAAAGTGATTTTTCACTAAAATGCATTATTTGTAAATTTGCTCATCACTTCAAACACAAATTGTCGGTTGTTTCTCCATACATTTTGGTCCTATATTGTTGAGTTATTCCCCCCCCCCCAAAAAAAAAAATTATAGCTCACTAAATTAAACAATGTAACTGAAGAGTGAGATATCAATTTGTTAATAACATCCAGCGTTATTATAACTTGTATAATTATTCACCTCCAAGTTTCCTGAAGCCTAGCTAAAGGATGATCATTGTCTTCACTTAGTCTACTAGGACCCATACACAAGACTTGATGATATTCATCCAAAGCTGTTTTTCTACATAATTCGCAGCAATATGTCACCTGTATAAAAAAAACCAGTTATATTGACTGAATTTAGCAGTGAGTTTTTGCTTTTAATAATAATAATGTGCTATGATAAGGGACTCAAGGTGAATAAAATATCATTCACCAGGATTTTTTCTCATATGTATGAAGCCATTGAAGTAAATAAACAATGATTGACATTTACGATATAATATTGGATTGATTAGAATTTTTCTCACTTTTTTCGCTATAGTGAAGGGTGCTAAAATTAGGAATGCACTCAAAAATTTGGAAATTTCAATGCTTAAACTTTTGATAGTGTGTATTTGTCCAACAATATCAAGGGTATCCGGAAAGGTCTTTAAACATAAAGTAGAAAGGACTGTTTGCAGATCCTTGTTAGCAGACCTTAATCTGTATTTTATTCAGATACTACTTTTCCTTGGTATTATGTTCAAACCACAAGTTAAACTGTTAAATGCAATACACTGTCACAAGTTCCAAAGGCTTTATATGAAGTTTTTGGCAAGACCATGCTATCAATCATCAAAGAAAAAACTATTTTACTTTCTTTCATGAAAAAAAATGAATCCTTCATACATACAATGACATACAACAATTTATACAGAAGACTTTGCTCTGCACTTGAACGAACCCTTTAGCTTGCAACCACTTTTTGACACATCTGTGGCTTGTTGCATAGAAAAGTTTCAACCCTATCCTGAGTGACTGAACATTCTATTGTTTTCCAGGAGTAGTACAAATTTCCTGCCCTTTATGTCCTGCTCCATACAGTACACACAGAGAGGATGTAATCTCATACTCCCAACACTGATTCTGGTGTAACACAGTGTCACACTGTGAAAGACAGATTTCCCTCCCAAAAAACACCAAGGAATTACTCCCATCTGGGAGGGTTTTATGACCTGTTGATTGCAGGTAAAAGTAATAAAAATCAACAAAGCATGACTGCATAGTCTGACAGTGACATATAATCAAATGTCAACTATTCTCTCACTTCTTCCTATTTCAATCATTTCCTATTTAGTTTAATTTCTGAAAGCTATAAAAAAAAAAAGGTTAATGAAAATACATCCTCTCTGTGTGTACTGTACCTACCTATTTTAAAATTATTAATAATTTCTCATACTGAATATGCATGAAATAATTGCCACTGAACATTAATCATTAATTACTAAATTAATTCATGTATTCTCTGAATAATTTGGTTACCTGACAACCAGGACAATCCACATATGGTGACTGATCAGTAATATCACATTCCGGATGTGGGAGACTTAAATGTGGATTTGTTGATAATCTACGAGCTTGTTCTTCTGCTGTTTCTAAAGATTTCATACAGTATTCACATGCTTTGTATTTGTACAACTCATTCCATAGAAACTGTGTGGAAACAATTGGTGTCTCTTCAAAAATAACATCACCTTTGTTTATGTTTTTCTTTGCAAACAAGCCTTTTCCCTGGAAAAAATATATGTATGTCATAAAATGCCAATCCTAAACAATGATCGTTTGCAAGAAACATTTTAATTTTATAATAACTTTTACCATGGTTACATACTTAAGGTAGCTTGGGTGTCTTCCTCCATCTTGGATTTTGAATTAGCAGAAAACAATCGATTCAGTCTAGATCTTTAATGAAATGAGCAAATTTCAAGAGTAGTATGTATTTCATGTGTAAGACTTTTCATGTTAATATTGAAAATTATGTGTTTCATCATAATTACCATGATTACGCCTGTATATTACAAATAAAAGTGATTTTTTTGTTTTATCAATTTTTTTCCAAACTTTTCCATGTAAGGGTAGATAACTCAGATAAAGAAATCTTTATATCATAATGTGTTGTGTAAATTTACTTATTTTATTATTTAGGAAGAAAATGAGTTTGATGATCTCATTTTTTCTTTTTTGTATCTGCATGAAAGCATATAATATATATGAGCTATCTCCTCATACATGTATCTAATCTTTAAATTATATGGTTTTGTTTTCTTTTTATCACACAAAAATAGGGATTTCCATGCATCATGTTCATAATCTATACAAAATGAAAATCTGACAAATGTGCACAACCTGTAGCCACAAAAGCCCAGTGACCCATACGTTTTATTATATTTTTGAAAAACAGTATGACATAAACTACATTTAGCATGTTTAGACAAATAATCAAAATATTTTATGGATTTTAATTTAGACTCCCATCTACCCTAAGTAGGATAAGTGCATAATTTAAGTTAATTTTTAGTTATGCAAATGACTCTAAGAGAGACAGTATTATTTCCTCATCTATACCCAGCGGTAGTTACAGTTCTATCTTTATAGCTAACTAAGAGGACTTGATCATGCAGCTCATTATTTAGAATACGTAGAGGATACTCAATAAAAAAAAATTGCAGGTTTGCCTCTATCTTTCAATATTTGTCTGTTGCTTGCATTGGTTTTATTCAACAATGTTTATTAACATAGGTTTACTAACTTGCCTTTACCAATAACATTTTTGGCAGGACTATGTAACAAGGTTGGGCGGTAAATACCACCCCCGGTATTTTACCAGTGGTATTTACCGGTATTTTCCGCCCTGGACAATACTCCCCAAGTGGTCAATACTGGCAAATACTGGTCAATTGAAATTTTCATGGTTGTTTCTACTATTAATTGAAGTAAAAACTTGATAAAAAGTCAAAAATACTTAAAACTTTAATCTTTATGCATGTGTCAGCTTTGGAAAGAATACATGTATGTAACATAAACTATCTCAACTAAATCTTAATTATAAGGACACAAATTCTTGCTACAATTGACTTATACATTGTACATCAAGCATCAACCTACAATTTTTGTATTTTTTTTTGATGACTCAGGGCAAATTTTTTTTTGACAGAAGTGTATAAGATAGGAAACATGAACTTGATTATTATCTTTAAACACTTGAACACTGTAAAACTCTTTATTTTTTTTACCAGATTTCTAAACTCTAGTAGCTATATATATATATATATATATATATAGTAATACCAAGATGAGGGAAATGAAGCTGATGACTCATTTAACACATACATGAAGATGTATTTTAAAAACTGGTTTATAAACATGATAAATGAGGGTAATAAAAGGGGGTACCTTCATGATGAATAAAGGTAAAAAATCTTGCCAAATGATATGTTAACGGTAATATTTCGTGGGCTTTATGAAAAAAATCTACCGATTTTGACGAACCACCTAAAATTCCTTGAAAATGGTAACGATAATTATTTCAGAACTCAAAAATAACTAGGGGTCGAATTTAAGCTTTTTGTATACTGGCAAGCTGGAACAGTGGAATAAAAAATCTACTGGTCCAGCTGCGAGGGGGGATAGGACCTTTATCGGGACTCCGGGATCAGGTGTTTTTAAGCTCAGGATTTCTGGATTGACCCTTTCGGGATCCGGGAATTCTTTTTTTAAATTTCAGGACCTCGGGATTTCGTTTTTTTTAAGCCCGGGATTACGTGATTTCGTGTTTTTAAGCTCGGGATTTCTGGATCAGGACCCCTCCTACCCTCCCTCAGCTGCAAATCTTAACTGGTTCTGCAAAAATGACATTCATTTGACAAACACTAAAAACAATTTCATGAAACAATATTTTATATTAATTTCTTCAAGTTAACAGGAAATAATATTTTATTTTCAATGAATACAATTATCCTCTTTGACATGCTTCAGTACCGGGTAAATGATTTCGCAAGTTAATTTGTTTGCAAACAAACTGATATTGCGATGCAATCAGTGAGTTTTATCAACAAATTTCTACTGGTCCACCAGACCACCAGCAGACAAAATCTACTGATCCGACGCAAATTCTTCTGGTCTATGACCGCAGGACCAGCGCCAGTTTCGACTCCTGGAAATAACTCTGACCAATCCTGATCATATACAATGTATATAAGCATGACATAACTTAACATGAGATTAATAAATTTTAATCAATTTCATGCAAACATTAGCCGAAAACTACTGTTTAACGCCTAACAATAAAGGTGCATTTTTACCCTTTACATATACATGTAGTGATGTACCAAATTAGGGTTGTTGAAGTAATGACTAAATGAATGACAGGTGAGGTGGGATAGGTCTTGAGGATTGAGGAGTAAACTTGTGACTAAATTATTATATTCATCTGATTATTTGTTTCCCTCATTACTTTTAGTTCATCAATAAGTTGTATTTCTACATTTTCTGTGCTGTTTTTCAACTCCATTTCTATTTGATGAACCGAAGACGGTATGGAACTTATACGAAAATAAATTTTATGTTCATTTTTCTTTTAAATAATAATGAAATGTCACCAAAAAGATAAATCATATCTAATTGACCAAAATGAAGAAATTTATTCTTGTTCTTTTGTTCAAATCTTTAAAGAACGACCGTTTGTAAATACAATTAAACGCGGAATTGCATCTAATCCGATTTAAGTTTTTGTTTAGAATCCCATTGACAACTTCCGCCACATGTTCATTTATTTTATTTTTAATTTTGATATAAGAAAAACAAGCATTTCCTTGTTTTGAATTACTTGGTAAGGTGTGTATGATATTAAACCCTTCATCCTATAACTTTAGGTTATGAAATTATAACATGACAAACTCAGAGTGCTTGATTTTGATAAAAAATCTAGATAGCATTCTGTTTGCTTTTCTTCATACATACGAATTTGTATAATTATTGATAATATTACTTTACAAACATGAAAAATCCTTGTTGTAATTAACTGATTTGTGTATATGTTTTCCTTCTTGCCTTCATGAATTCGGTCATACACTGCTGGCCTATAACATAAGATTTATTTACAGTACCATTCAAAAGGACCAACTCTCCCACACCCTACACCAAGGAAAATGTCCGAGTTACTCCGAAAAACTCTGATATTCCTCCCAAAATGTTGGGAGGAATTTGGGAATAATCTCTTCCAAAATCAGGTAAATGTTTATTGTGATAGCGAGCTCACTCCCCTATTATTTGCTCTTATCCTACTTTGATCTATACCGACACACGACTGATAGGGTAATAGGCTTAAAGTCATATGAAACGAGTAAGTGGTTAAAAATAACGTTTATCCAATTCTTGAACCAATGCATGTATATATCATAAACTTAGTCCTCTGTGCACAAATTTCTCATTTTACGCATATATAATGTTTAATCGTCAATTTTTTTTTTCTCTCTGTCTGTTATGATTTAACAAATATGGCTACTCATTAAATGCCGTGTTTTGAAGCCGAAGTTTACCGATTGTCACCTTATAGTAAACAAATAACAAAAAGCATAGTTATTGAGCACGTGTTTAACATGAACAATCAGATAATTGTTTATTTTAATGACAGATCCATGCTTATTGTGACCACCAGATTTTTACGAGGAGGGTTACGCTCAGGTCACTATGCATACTGAAAATATGTCGGCGAAGCAATTTAAAATAATGAAATTCTTCTAAATGTGAACAAATTAACACTAGTTATACGTCCATGGTCAATAATATAAATTTATGGTTGATGAAATATTGAAATTATGATGGAAATTGTCCAGGGATCAATTGTGTTCAAAAGACAAAAATACAATAAAGAACTGCCAATTTTGGGCGATTAAGAAATGTTCAAAAATGAAATGCTGACTGATTTAACTGGAATAGAATATTATGATGGGCAATTGAGGTTTAATAATAATTAAAGGATTAGTGACCTATTGAATGGCGATAAGCGGATTACTTATCATCACAACTTTTAACATCTTTTGTAAACGTTAAATGGCTGCGCGTCATAAACTTGTCAAAAACATGAAGACAGGTAAAATCATAGTAATTTAATGCTAAAATATTTTTACACTTTCCAAATTTAAATGACGAAATTGATATTAAATACTTTCATCAATTTGAAAACCGTTTCGTAGCAAAATCACTTGAAGTTATTCCCTTTGTTCAACAGAGTTGTCACTTTACAGTTTCTTTTCGTAATTTAGATTATTGAAGTCTGTATAAATGTACCGAGGTGGTGAAACATAGTATTTTACATTGCTTCAATAAATTGAGTTTTACTTGTTGAACCGATGAATAGATTAGACGATCGAGTTACAAAAAAAAGACCTGATTATGTTGTCACGCGTCGTAAATGTTTAGTACATCCGATTGGCAATAAACCAATTAACAGCCACGCAGTGTTGGGAGAGAATCTTTGGAGGAATTTGGGAGTGAAATCCGCGGTACTTGGTAGCTCCGAAAAACACGGAAATCGGAAAAAAAAGGATATTGAATCGTTCCGTTTGAATGGTACTGTAATACATTTTTACTCTTTTACAAAATGTATTAGGGCCTCATATGCATGATGTAATGATAATAAACATGTGGATATGTAATCAAATGTCAAATAACAAAAATACTCAACTCCAAGGAAAATTCAAAACAGAAAGTCCCTTATTGATGGTATAATCAAAAGCTTAAACTCAAACAACTGTCACATTCTTGACTTGGAACAGGCTTTAAGTAGTAAATGGTGGATTAAATCTGGTTTTAAAGCTAGCTAAACATCACACTTGTATGACAGTTGTATAGGAATCTGTTATATTGACAATGATGTGTGAACAAAAAAGACAGACATAAAAGGTAAAAAAGGTAAAAAATTGGGGTACAGCAGTCAACATTGTGTTATTATCTTAATCACCATAAAAATCATTCATACATGTACTTTCAGAGGTTGAGATGGTGGTGTTTACTTGCAGCCAGTGTAACGAATCACTGAAGAAGAATCAAGTAGAAAAACATTTTCAGACAAGATGTCGTAACTGCAATATGATATCATGTGTTGACTGTGGAAAAGATTTCTGGTTGGTATATTATATACATTTGCATAGGTTTATTTTTTGTTTAGAGTTGTCTCCCTTGTCAAAAATTCTAGAAAGGGGACTTATCTATGTAATGTAGCTAATTTATATTTATTTTATAAATAAATTTACCTCAATCAAAAATAAGAAGTTCATGAATTTGGGGTATGTTTTGCAATGAGACAACTCTCCACCAGGGATCAAATGACTCAAAAGTTTGCCACTATAGGTGAACAATCTCCTTCAATAATGAGCCATAAATTACAAATTAAGGCATACATGTCATTCTTCATTATATTATATTAATAATTTCTGTGATTATATTAAGAAATAACTTTCTTATCAAAATGAAAACAGAGGTAAGAACATTGAAATTAGATATCAAATTAACACTTATCTCCCCTAAAACTGCACTACCTTCCTTACAGAAGAATTTATTTGGCAGTACAATGTACCAATAAAAAAATTCATGTGAACTATCGGTATATCAAAATTATGGAAAGATCCTGATTCATTTTTTGGATCAGAAGGGAAAATGAAATTTGATTATGGTATCATTGAGATTTTCTCAAAATTACAAATGCCTATTATCATGATTATGATACTGTGTAAAATAATCCTTATTCCTATTTTATTACTTTCAGGGGAGATTCTTATGCAGAACACATAAAATGTATTAGTGAGGAAGAAAAGTATTCAGGGAAGAATTATAAACCAAAAGCTAATGCCAATAAAGGAGAAGTCAAACAAGAACAGTGGCTAGAGGTATGTAGTCCAAAATGAAGGGAAAATTAAGGAAAAAACTTATAATTGTGTGGGTAAATATTATGAAAGGATTTTCTTTTGTAAATATTTTGTTTATTTGAACTACCTTCATAAAAACTCCATAGATATGTTAGCAACAGTACTAGTCATACCAAA
This sequence comes from Mytilus edulis, assembly GCF_963676685.1. Taxonomy (NCBI): domain Eukaryota; kingdom Metazoa; phylum Mollusca; class Bivalvia; order Mytilida; family Mytilidae; genus Mytilus; species Mytilus edulis. Next base: position 43,477,380 of record NC_092347.1, read on the forward strand.
GACATAAGCTTTTATATATATTGAAATTTCTCAAATATTTGAGCATGTCATCAAATGCACAATTTTCTTGGGGTAAATATAAACAAAATTTATTTTTGTTCTTTTATTGTATTTAAAAAACAATTAAATCAGCTATCTAACACCTGTAATAGGGAGGATAGGCCATCATAGGGTACAAACATGATAACTGTAAATATGAAGGTTTTTTAAAAACTTTTGTACAAGTAAAATAATGCAGATTTTAATGTTTGTATACAGACTTATAAGAATTGATAGAACATTTTATATAATTACCCAGGGGTTATATCAAAAGTTAAATTAGTTGATGATGTCCTGATTTCAGAAAGTCCAGGTGGCTATTGACAAATGTATCACCAATCCAAGATTGAAAGGAGTGTTGGAAAGGATGAAAGATTACCCTAATATTCCAAGGAAAAAAGCAAAGTTTGAAGTATGTATGGATAATTTGTGATATATAATATGTTTAAATGTAAATAAATTTATGAAGATTAAACAAAAAACTTAGAAAGAGTGATACCATGGACATGACAAAAAAACAAAACATCTTTGGGCCAAAAAGTTGAAAATGGTTTGAAATTTTATCAATTAAAATGTTTGTACATTGTACATCAAATTAGGAAATGAATAAGATGATACCATAAAATTGAAAAAAAAGTGAAATCCTTGTGAATTTAAAAAAAAAAAAAAATGTAAGTTTTTTTAAGAAATCTCAATACCGGTTTGATATATAGGCTGGTAATTTTAGTGCAGACATGTCATTTGTTATGTCACTGTGGCATCATAAAGAAACACAATTTTAAATATTTGACAATGGTGAATTTTGTTTAAAAGATTCATAAAAAAGAACACCAGCCTTATGTGAGATATTTGACTTACTCATCATGCTCATATTAACATCTTCTGATAAAAAATCAGAATAATCTTGTTGCAAAATATCTTGTTACAAAATATCTTTTTAAATTGTGTTTTCATGAATTCTTGATTTCTTGGTTTGGAGAAATTCTGCTTACTTATATGAATACAAGTTTGTCATTTCTTGCATATATTTGAATTCCATGTTGTACTGTGTAACTGCAGTCATCAAATGATATTGCTTGATTGCCAAATTAAGGCATCAGCTATTATATATTGAACTAAAAGTACATTGAGAGCAGGTGTCTTCTTAGCTAACAGTCTGAATTACTCTTGATATTTCCAGAATTTTGTTAGTAACAGTATGAACGTCAGAGATAGACGATTGGTTGGTGAAGTTTGGGATTTACTATTAGCCAATACAGAACAGGTATTTCTTCTTCTTCTTCCAATAATTTGCATACCACCTCTGGTGTATTATCGCAAAAGACTATTTACACATGCCCAAACGAATCATCCTTCCAACAAACTATGTACACAAATCTGGTTAAAAGCCATTGTGGTAAGCTGTGACGACAGCCGATGGTAGTTCATTATATCTAGTATCTAGTTTAAAAATGTGTCCAGTGACCTGGCCAACCAACCAAGATGGTCGCCATGGCTAAAAATAGAACATAGGGGTAAAATGTAGATTTTGGCTTATAACTCTGAAACCAAAGCATTTAGAGCAAATCTGACAAGGTTGAATTATTTATGAAGTCAAGATCTATCTGCCCTAAAATTTTCAGATGAATCGGACAACCAGTTGTTGGGTTGCTGCCCCTGAATTGGTAATTTTAAGGAAATTTTGCTGTTTTTGGTTATTTTCTTGAATATTATTATAGATAGAGATAAACTATAAACAGCAGTAATGTTCAGCAAAGTAAGATTTACAAATAACCCAAAGTGACCGAAATGGTCAGTTGACCCCTTTAGGAGTTATTGCCCTTTACAGTCAATTTTTAACCATTTTTCGTAAATCTTTATGTGTTATGGTAAAGAAAATTAATCACCCCCTTCATTTATCAGATTTGATTTCGTTCAAAGTAATCAGTACGATATTTTATGTTTGAAGTTAGATTCATAACAAACCCGACATAGTTTTTTTTATAATATAGTTAATTGCTACTTCAGTTTTATATTAATAAGAATTAAAATGTGCTTTGTTATTAAATGCAATATCAGTATTTAGTTCAAATATATAATCTTAAATTAATCCTAATTCTATCTTATTCATTCTTATGTGACGTCATTTTTCATTTTTTGATGCTCTGTTCTACTAATTCAAATGACGTCATTTTTTCGTCATTTTTCAGTTTCAAATAGGACGTCACTTGGCGTAGAGGTTTAAACGTATTCGGATGTGTCTACTTTTGTGTTTCAAATGTCTGGTTATGTAAATGTATTTCAGTTGTTTCCTGTAGTTAGTTAATACTTCAGCTTTATCATGTACATCTTTTGAATATTCATTTTATTAAATTTACTGTTTGCAAAAGTATAAATTACTCTAAATTATAGGGATTTTCTGGTAACTTAACAGAAAACCCTTGCCGTTTTTGGCACAACCTTTTTGATCTTTTGGTCCTCGATGCTGTTCAACTTTGTGCTCGTTTCGGCTTTCAAACTTTTGTATCTGTGCGTCACACATAGGTCTTGTGTGGACAATATACACTTCTGGCGTATTAAAATTTTGAACTTGTTGCCTTTTGTTGGCTGTTGTTCGTGTGATTCTTTGTCAATTGTGTTCTCCAATTTATTTATATTGTAGTCCTGTGTTGTCATTTTGATGTTATATTTCACATGGCCATAAAAGTGCGAGGTTTGGCATGCCACAAAACCAGGTTCAACCCACCATTTTTTCCTTTAAAAATGCCCTGTACCAAGTCAGGAATATGGTCATTGTTATATTATAGTTCGTTTCTGTGTGTATTACATTATAACGTTGTGTCGTTTGTTTTCTCTTATTTTTGAGTGTAAATTCACATTGCGATAAGACGTGTCACGGTACTTGTCTATCCCAAATTCATGTATTTGGTTTTGATGTTATATATATATGTTATATTTGTTATTCTCGTGGGATTTTGTCTATATGTGTTACATTTTAGTGTTATGTCGTTGTTCTCCTCTTATATTTAATGCGTTTCCCTCGGTTTTAGTTTGTTATCCCGATTTTGTTTTTTGTCCATGGATTTATGAGTTTTGAACAGCGGTATACTACTGTTGCCTTTATTTAGTTATCTTTTACAAAAATCTTCTCCTCTAAAACTACTGGGCCAAATTAATCCAAACTTGGCCACAATCATCTTTGGGGTATCTAGTTAAAAAATCTTTCTGGTGACCCGGCCATCAAATCAAGATGGCTGCCACGGCTAAAAAAAGGACATAGGGGTAAAATGCAGTTTTTGGCTTATAACTCAAAAACCAAAGCATTTAGAGCAAATCTGACATGGGGGTAAAATTGTTTATCAGGTCAAGATCTATCTGCGCTGAAATTTTCAGATGAATCGGGACTACCCGTTGTTGTTGATTTGCTGCCCCTGAATCGGTAATTTTAAGGAAATTTTGCTGTTTTTGGTTATTATCTCGAATATTATTATAGATAGAGATAAACTATAAACAGCAATAATGATCAGCAAAGTAAGATTTACAAATAAGTTTACATGACCGAAATGGTCAATTGACCCCCCTAAGGAGTTATTGTCCTTTATAGTCAATTTTTAACAATTTTCATAAAATTTGTAAATTTTTATTAACATTTTCCACTGAAACTACTGGGCCAAGTTCATTATAGATAGAGATAACTGTAAGCAGCAAGACTGTTTAGTTAAGTAAGATCTACAAATACATCACCATCACCAAAACACAATTTTGTCATGAATCCATCTGCTTCCTTTGTTTAATATTCACATAGACCAAGGTGAGCGACACAGGCTCTTTAGAGCCTCTAGTTTTTTTGTCCAACAAAAACAACTGTTGAGATTGAAACATTTCTTCAATAAATCTGTAACTTCTCATTATATGACTTTACACCAAATTTCTAATCAATAGATTAAAGCATCGCAGAAAAAGTATGGAAAACTTTAGTGTGAGCATCTGTCTAACAGACTTCACTGGTAGGGGACTATTAGAAAATAAAATTGTGTGTACAGTAGTGAATTGATATTCAATTATTCAGAACAAAAAAACAAAACAATCAAATTAGAACAGTACTATACAATCTTCAACAATAGAAGTGACATCATGGCGAAAACTGTCTCAAAGTTTTAAATAAAGACAGTGTATTAAACTGGTAATTATAAGGACACACTATGCATCTACAATTATAAAAAGAAAAAAGTGTAGGTTCTTTTTTGATACCATTTTGGCTAAATGTGACAAAGTCAAAGAATGCAAGACATATGAAATTGAATGATTATCTGATGATGGTGGCAGCTTTAAATATTTGCATAAGGCTGTATACCTCAGAAGGCAGAAGACCTGAATACTGAAAATCTTGTATACAGGTGCATTATATTAAGAAGTTTCCATCTGGCATATATCCATTCAGGCCTGGGGTAATGGTAATTTGTAATTGTAATGCATTGTAATATTACATTTTTTGGATGTAATGCAAAGTAATTAGTAATGCACATTTTCTGCATTACAATTACATGTAATGTAATGATTACTTTAGTTAAAAATTGATGTAATGCGTCCATTACAGTACATTACTTTTCATTACAAATTGGTAAAATAGATAAAATTGAAGAATATTGTATAATAAAAATAAAATATTAACAAAAACAAAAGAAAGTATGGAATAAAATTTTTGTCACATTTAATTACTGTATTAAATAAATTACACCAATCTTTAAAACACACATTAAGGTAAGAAATATAAAATGGTAAAAATATCAAGTCTTTGATCTTGGTTTCTAATATTTGTTTAATATGATATGGGAATATTTTGGTGTTTGGTGGTCTATGAAAAATCTTATAAAAAAAGTTATCAAACAAAACTATATAGATCAATGAAAAAAATATGAAGATGAAAATTTCATAATTCTATACACACCTTACATGAATTTCAATGAAATATTGAATATATCAAACAACATTTTTAAACCAAACTGTGGTTTGGGTACTGTCTGTGTTGTTATTTCACCTAATTAATATCACAATGTTTTTATTGCAATCAAATCTTCTCAACTTATGTTTGTCCTCACAGAACCCTTAGGCATTTCACAAGATAGCCCTTTCTTTAATGACACATTTATTATATCCCTTTGAAATCCTTAATGATGTCTTAATGATTAAGTAATCAATGTTAGAAACAAAATTATATGATAATTTATTTATTTTTTTCCACCACCTAAGAAACTTAAAAGTGACTTTTTCAGTTTCATGCCTCCTACTACTCAATCAAAGGGTATAGACACAGGTATGTGAGTTTGTGGTCTAGTGGTTAAGACCGGTGCTGAAGGTCCCGAGTTCGATTCTCACTCGGGGTGCTATAAATATCAGTACATCAGAAGGGTAATTTTCACCCTCTCACACACATCTCTGGTACCCACACCGGAGTTTAAACTAGAATGGGTACTTTGGGGGCCTCGGTTGGTCAAAGTTGTCCCCTACTTTGACCTGGAGATCAATCTTCTGATATCTCTCTGGTTTGTCTGTTTCCACCGAGTGGCCCGGTGGTTCTCTCCGAGTACTTCGGCTTCCTCCACCATAATAACAGACTTCTCGGTGTCCTACACACTCCCTTGGGCGGTGTTGGGTGGGGATTGTTCTGGTGGTGGGATAATATTGTAAAGGACACATCTCCATTAATCCTTAGGGAGTGTACATGGATCTGCTGTACCCTTGCAGTCAATCAAGGGGTGCGTCTAAATTGGCGGAATCTCGAGTACATACATATGGTGGAGTAAATGATGTTGACATCTACTTGTCTGAGCCATGTGAAGAAATTTCAATCAATGCACTGGAATAATGGAAGTCAAATTCAGTGTGCCTTTCTTCTTTGGCTAATACAGCTATCAAGTATTTAGCCATTTCCCACACATAAGCTCCTGTAGAAAGGCTTTTAATATTGCCGGAAAGGTGTACAGAACTGATCGCTGTTCTCTTAATGGCATCACATTTAAACCACTTATGATGATAAAGTGCAATGGACATATTAATTAACCAGTATTTGAAGTATATGTCCCTAACACTGTATACATATGTACATATACCTCTGTTTTTGAAATGCTTTTTGTTTTTATATTGAAAAAGTAATGTGTAATGTAATGCATTACACAGGCAAAGTAATTGTAATGTAATGCATTACATGTGAGAAAAAATGTAATTGTAATTGTAATGGAAGAATCACAAAGTAATTGTAATGTACTGCATTACATTGCACTGTAATGGCCTTAGGCCTGTATCCATTGCATTTGACCCCATTTTCATTGTTCAGTGATAGCTTGCAAAATCAATATGGTCAATGATTATGTAGGTAAGTCCTATATCATATACTATAAACAATAGATCAACTATATTGGTGTATGGAATGAGTGTTAAGTGTACATGTACATCTTGCAGTTTCACTTGATCTTGACCTCAGTTTAATACACAAGTTTTATGTCACCCCTGTAGTAAAATCTTATGTTGTTAAGAAGATAAACATATAATATTCAAACATAACCAATAAAAAGGGTGAGACATTTCAGTGTGTGCACTCTTGTTTTGATTTAATGAATACAGTAAAAGGTTGGTTTTTTTTAGCCAAAACCAGAGCCCCCAAAGGCAGAAGAAGACAAATGTGCCGAAAATGGGTCTCAAAAAGAAAACAATGTGAACGGGAATGCTACAAATAATGAAGAACTTAAAGAACTGTCAAAAAAAGAGAGAAAAGCAGAAAGAAAAAGAGTAAAAAATAAAGATGAAGTAGAGGAAAATACTGTGAAAGCAAAAAAATCTGATAGTAAAAACAAAAAATGTTCTGAAAATAAAACTGACAGTTCTACTGAAAATGATGAAAAATCTAATAAAAAGAAATCAAAGAAAAGAAAAAGAAAAGACACAGAAGAAGAAATTGAAGAATTGGAAGTTAAAAAACCTCACATAGAAGAGGGAGGTAAGCATTTAAAAAAAAAATGTTTGCAAAGTTAAAAGAAAAATAATTATAGTCATGTGCTGGACAAGAATTGAATACATTTAAACATCTATGTTGGGTCACACTGAAGTGGGATGTGTTCCCTGATGTGACATGGTCTATATTTATGAAGTGTGATGGCTAGTTTAAAATCTACATATGTGCAGTTATTATGATGAGAAGATTTTTTTATAGTTTAATGTAGTATATACATTTGCATACTTTGATTTTCTGCATGGGGATATAATTCTGCATTAACATCTTCACCATACCAATATAGGTAAAAACTTGAAAAACTGCTTTTAACAAAAAAATGACTTCTACATCAACATGAAAAGCATTGAAAATATAGTTTATGTAGTCCATTGCACTTCAATATAACAATATAGAACAACAAACACAACTCCTATTTCAGGTTTTAAAAATGAATGAAAATCTGTAAATATGGAGATCTCATGATAGTTATGCATTATCTATTTCTGAATTTTGATTACAGATAAAACATTAAATTCAACCACAGAGGAAAATGATGATGAAGTGGAAGATGATAGTCCAAAGAAAAAGTTTAACTGGGAACAAACAATAACAGAAGTGTTGAAAAGTAAAGGAGAATTATCATTGAAAAAACTGAAAAAGAAGGTATGAAAAAGACATATTATGAATGTTGATTAACTCCCTTCACATTATTAATAAGTAATGAATATAACTAGAATACTTTGGAGGAAAAGAACATTAATGTTGCATGGAAAAGATACGTACCTTTTGATGTATAAAAGAGTTTTAATTCTTCTGAATATTTATTCAACTGATTAACAATTTTACCTGTGCTCCATATAAAAAATAGGACATGTACAGTTGTAAAATTCAAAATATGAAAAACATCAATGTATGATGCCAGCAGAAAAAAGATAAGGGAAAGATCTGAAAAAAAATGTCACACAGTATATCTTATCAGAATGATATTTTTTTTTATGTTTCTGTAGGTAATTGAAAACACTAGTCTTACTCTACTCTTAAAGGAGGGTATATAAAAAAGAAGATGTGGTATGATTGCCAATCCCACAACTCTCCACAAGAGACAAAAATGACACAGAAATTAACAACTATAGGTCACTGTATGACTTTAACAATGAGCAAAGCCCACACCGCATAGTCAACTATAATAGGCCCTGAAATGACAATGTAAAACAATTCAAAACGTTAAAACTAATGGCCTAATTTATGTACAAAGAATGAATGAGAAACAAATATGTAACACATAAACCACTGAATTACTGTAGTTTACCTAGCCTAGACTTCATGGTTCAAGCTAACCAAAGATATTACCTCTACCTACACACTCAATGCATTCTTCTGTAAAATGTATGAATAAACATTGATTACAATTTCATTTTTCAGGTTTTGTGTGAGTATCAAGCTCAAGTTGGTTCCTCCAAGTCAGATGAAAGAATTTTTGCTAAACTGAATAAGAAAATTAGTAAAAATCCAAACTTTGTTATAAAAAAAGAAAGAGTAAAATTGAAAAATTCTAAATAAAGTACTATAATTGCATTGTTATATTTATTTGTTGAAAAAAATTCTGACAATCAAGTGACAATCAACACTTCTATTTAGGAATCTTTTGTTTGTCTTTTCTTCCTTATTTGGTGCAGACATGTTAATATAAGACAATGAAAGTATATGATAAACAGAAAACCCCAGTTAAGCACAGGAAAAACAAAAACAAGAACTGCATGTTGTCAAATGAAACAAAATAGATTGTCAGGGTTTACAGAGAAGAGTATATTTGTCTTCATCTTGTCAGGATAGATAATTTGCTTTAAAACCAAGCAGAAATTACATATCAGTATCATGGTTAAAGTCTTGGATGATTTTACATGAAAACATTTAGCAACTTTTAAACAGGTTGACTTTAACTACAGTATTGAAGAATTTTTAATCAATTTAAAAAGAATTGAGCATGGACATTTTAAAGGCATGTAGATAAACTTTTCATAAACATTTAGAAAACATTTTAAAATCTGATTCTTCTATAAATAGATGGATGAAACCTATTCTTTCATAGGGAAAAGGAAATTAGGTAGGTTTTCTGCATATATATGGCTGTATTGCTTCTAAACTATCAACATGCTAAAAATTTAAATTTTGTGGGACATATCCAATGTTTTCAATTGAAGTTATCTGAAGATTTGTTTCAAGTTTTTTGCTTTATCTGATATTATAATAGTTAATGGCATTACAGCTTTTACATTAATGCTAGCAAGACAAATCTTTGTTTGGCTTGCTTGCTTTGCTTGTATCAATGTTTGCTCAAGCATGGCAATTAAGATAGGCGGGGCTTCAGCTTGTTTACATAATACTTAAATTTTATTGGCCGTTATGTTTGAGGTTAAGGACACTAAATTTTAAAACATCACAGGATGACAAATATAAAGCGCAATCGCAGAAATGGAAGCCAAAAAATTGTAGTTTTTTTTCTCGATGATATGCATTTTTATCATCCAACTTAAAAGGCTGTCGTCAAGTACTTTTTGTAAAACAAAAAAGCTATTCGAACACACCTACTCTGATTTCGAGTGATTCATTACATAGGTATTTCATTTGACCCATTCATTTCATCTTTTAGTACTGTGATTTTTTTTTATGTTATAACGTCAACCTGTAGCTTTGCTATATAAAAATGATAGAATCTGAAGCGAGATGATGTATCAAATATTCTTTCTTTGTACGTTTTCAACACAAAATATTCATCTCAAACACACCCTAACATAAGAAGGTGCACTTGATTTTCTAATAAAAGGGATAAATTAATTAGGGGGGATGACTTAATTCTTTTATTTATTATGTCTATTGTTATTGAATATTGCGCAATTTGGATTAATTTTTGCTTGTAAACCTTCAAACTGATTATTCTTTGTTTATAGAGAAGGCGATAAATGCTTTCTGTTATGTCTTTAGTAAGAAATTTTTTTAAAGTGAATAGAAACAAATAAAATAACAACTTTCTTCTCAAATACGAGTGTTTAATTGTAAAAAACAACCATTTGTATATGTATTTAATTTATCTATTACATAGTTAAGTAGAACAGTTAGATATCAAGTCGACGACATGGTTATCTATCAAGTTGGATGAAGAAAATTCTTCCCTTTTTTTTTTTAATTAATACAGACGGAGAACATATCAATCTATAAGTTTACTTCTTTCCGTGTCTGTCCTTCCATTACGTGACTCAATAAAAAAAATAAAAAAATTGGAAACAATTGTATCAAAAAGAGGAAATCGAGCGAACCTCCTTATGTTAGGGTGTGTTTGAGATGAATAATTTGTCTAAAAAACGCACAAAGGAAGAACATTTGATACATCATCTCGCTTCAGATTCTATCATTTTTATATAGCAAAGCTACAGGTTGACTTTATAACATAAAAAAAAATCACAGTACTAAAAGATGAAATATATGGGTCAAATGAAATACCTATGTAATGAATCACTAAATCAGAGTAGGTGTGTTCGAATAGTTATTTTGCTTTTCTAAAAGTACTTGACCACAGTCTTTTCAGTTGGATGATGAAAATGCATATCTTCGAGAAAAAACAAATACATTTTTTGGCTTCCATTTCTACGATTGCGCTTTATATTTGTCATCCTGTGATGTTTAAAATTTAGTGTCCTTAACTTCAAACATAACCGTCCAATAAAATTTAAGTACGACGTATACAAGCTGAAGCCCCGCCTATCTTAATTACCATGCTTGAGCAAACATTGATACAAGCAAAGCAAGCAAGCCAAACAAAGATTTGTCTTGCTAGCATTAATGTATTAGCTGTAATACCAGAAAGATATTTCTGTTTATGGAACAGTATTTCATTGTTTGATTTGTTATACATCAAAACTTATGAATATTTCAATAAGGTTATTAAAACTCGTACTTTTAACCCCTTGGCCTATTTGGGTTATTGTCATCACATTTCCTTGTTTCAATGTCATTGTTATATGAAAAGAAGATGTGATATGATTGTCAATGAGACTCCCCACACTAGACCGAATGACTCAGAAATTAAAAACTATAGGTTATCATAAGGTCTTCAACAATGAGCTAAGCCCATACAGCATATTCAGCTATAAAAGGCCCAAAATAACAAATGTACTAGTATAACAATTCAAACAAGAAAACTAGCAGCCTATGTACAAAATAATTGTAACCTTTAAGTGATATCTTTTTTTAAACCTGACGATCTATTGTTTGTCTTTCCTTCTTTATACGGTGCAAAATGTTTTATGAAGGATAGTAAAACACCGGGAAGAATAGGAAAAAGAATTGAATGAAACGATTTTTTTGCATTTTCAATGATGCAAAGAGACCAAACTGCACGACTTCTATGCCAGTTTAAGCTAAGTTTGAACACAACCCTCCTTCAGGTATCTAGGTTACAATGCATGTCTATTATGTTAGCAGACTGTTTATGTTGACTGCAGATGCTCTGAATACAAAATAATGGTCAAAGACATATAATTGAAGGTCGAAGACATATGATTAATGGTCAAAGACATATGATTAATGGTCAAAGACATATTATTGAAGGTCGAAGACATATACGTAATGGTCAAAGACCTATAATTGACCAACTGTGCAAGACGGTTATTGGTATTCAAGGTCATTTAATATCCCCTTTTAGTATAATTGTCAATTGTTTTAAAGTTGCGCAATTTAAATGAATTTAATGCTTTTGAACAGGATTTCTAGCAGTCCTCTTTTGGAATATTTTCCTATACTTTGTTGTCAGTAGTCTAAGAAATGCACAAATTTGTGGGGTATACGTTAACGGCACCAACATTACAATAACAGAATGAATCCAAAATCATCAAATGGTTTCAGTTTTATGAAATGTATATTTGTGAAGAAAGTAGAAATAGAGAGAAGTTACTGAGTAAATCTATTTCATTGGAATACTGTATATATTAAGCAGAAGAACTTAAGAAGTACAAAAAAAATCCTACTCATTCAACCAAATAATACAGATATGTTCCTTTTGTGGTTCTTAATAAGTTATTATTATGGTTGATACGTTTTATTCTATAAAGCATGGTTTTATATCTGGGCGTCACTTGTAAGTCCTGTGTGGACAAGGCGCGTTTTTGGCGTATTGAATTTTAAACCTGATGCTTTTTGTTATCTATTAATCATGTTTTTCTTTGTCTAATATGTTCTCCTATTTATTTGTATTGTAGTCCTGTAATATTATGTTGTCATTTCAATGTTATATTTAACTTTGCCATTAAAGTGCGAGGTTTGGCATGCCACAAAACCAGGTTCAACCCACCACTTTTATTCCCCTTTAAAAGTGTCCTGTACCAAGTCAGGAAGATGGCCATTGTTATATTATTGTTCGTTTCTGTGTGTGTTGCATTGTAACGTTGAGTCGTTTGTGTTTTCTCTTATTTTTTAGATATTGAGATCAGACGTGGCATGGTACTTGTCTATCCCAAATTCATGTATTTGGTTTTCTTGTTATATTTGTTATTCTCGTGGTGTTTTGTCTGATGCTTGGTCCGTTTCTGTGTGTGTTACGTTTCGGTGTTATGTCGTTGTTCTCCTCTTATATTTAATGCGTTTCCCTCGGTTTTAGTTTGTTACCCCGATTTTGTTTTTTTGTCCCTGGATTTATGAGTTTTGAACAGCGGTATACTACTGTTGCCTTTATTTATGGATTTGTATAGCAATTAACTTTGATCACATACACCAAGTTCATCAACAAAAGCTTCATTAAAGAATGTAGAATAAGATCATTAAAAAAGCACAAATCTATTGAAAACTTGAATAGACGAGATTTATATATATAAAACACTCGAAGGCTTTCTGTTTTTCTTCCTGAAGGAAATAATTTCTTACTGATGATAAGAATCTAGAGAGTGCATATTTTTCTCTTTCAAGATACAACTTGTCACGAGACGATATGCTTTTTTGTTGATCTTGCTCACCATGAGGGGGGATAGGAGGGGTCCTTATCCCGAAATCCCGGGCTTAAAAACACGAAATTCCGAGGTTCCGAATTTAAAAAAATTAAATTCCGACATCCCGAAATTCGAAAAAAAAAAACAATTCCCGGATTCCGAAAGGGTCAATCCTGAAATCCCGAGCTTAAAAACACCAGATCCCCGAGTCCCGATAAAGGTCATATCCCCCTCCACCATGTTACTAAAGAGAGTTAATGTGAGGATAAAAATACCGAAATCCGAGGAAAATTGGAATCGGGAAGTCCTTAATCAAATGTCAACATCAAAAGCTCAAACATATCAAACAAATGGATAACAACTGTCAAATTCCTGACTTGGTACATGCATTTGCTTATGTAGATGATATGGTGGATACAATCTGGTTTTACCTTTACACTTTACATTTCACTTGTATGACAGTAGCATACAATTCCATTAACATGACAACGATGTGTGAACAAATCAAACAGCCATAATAGGTGACAATGTCAATGCATCCACCAATCACACATATTTTCTGACTGGTTTATTTTAATATCTGAGTACCATTGTTCTTTAACTAATATTTTAACAAGAGGACCAAGTGTCATTGCCTCTTCATGAAAGTCTGACAAATATCACAAAACATGTTACAAGAAAAATACTCTTGATAGGTTAGGTCATGAACACTACAGTATAACTTCTGATCAATTCATGTCAAGATATTTTGTGAAACGAGCCCCTGTTGTGGTTATTCTCATTTCTTTATCTACGAGCTATTTCTGAATTAAACTATTCTTCCAGAAGAGGCTACTTTATCCTCTGCCTGCTGAATGAATTTAGTGGCAACCTAAATCAAAATGTTCATAAGATTAAACATAAGTGATTAGTCAGTTTCTCTGTAAAAACAATGTTTATTTTGCAAATCAGCTTTTATGCATGGGTAAAATGTTTAAAATTGTGTGTGACTGGTTTTCTTGAGTTTTCGAAAATTTTAAATTGAATTTTTGCTTCTCCTTGGACGGATTTTACAAAATGCGAGACATGGACGATAATTATACGGTTAATGTAATATATTCCTAGGATAAGAAAATCCTTAGTTTTTCAAAAAAATCTAAGTTTTGTAACAGGAAATTTATAAAAATGACAATATATGATATAAATTGATATTCATGTCAACACCGAAGTGCTGACTACTGGGCTGGTGATACCCTCGAGGACGAAACGTCCACCAGCAGTGGCATCGACCCAGTGGTGTAAATAGTTATCAAAGGTACCAGGATTTTAATTTAATACACCAGACGCGCGTTTGTCTACATAAGACTCATCAGTGAAGCTCAGATCAAAATAGTAATAAAGCCAAACAAGTAACAAGTTAAAGACCATTCAAGACCCAAAATTCCCCAAAAATGTGCCAAATACAACTAAGGAAAACTATTCCTGGGATACGAAAATCCTTCGTTTTTCGAAAAAATCAAAGTTTTGTAATAGGAAAGGAGTAGGTTCAGTAAGACCCCTTTTCGGCCCAAAAATATAGGAGTTTTAGAAAATTGTGAAATTGTAATCTTTAAGCTATGTTTTGGAAAGAAAAATGCTCCTGCTACATAAATATGAACTTTTTTTGACAATACAATGCACAAATATTGCGTACTAGCATCATTAAGTCATGCTAAATTATTGAAATCTTCAAAACTTTAGCATTTTGGTTAATTTTTAGACGGTTTCCGTCTAAAATGAAAGTGGCCGCATTCGTGTTCATTCATCATGTTCATAATATTGAAATGTAAGTTGTATTTGTTGATAAAACAAAACATACATAAAGGTTGAGGATGAACACGGATGCGGCCACTTTCATTTTGGACAAAAACCATCTGAAAAGTGACGTTTTTTGGCATATTTGATAGATTTTTCATATTTAAGCTTGAATCAGAGCGTTTTTAATGACTAAATCAGTTAAAATCTTTCATATAAACTAATCGAATCAATTGAAATAGACACTTTCGTGTTTAAAAAGTTTCCAATTCGTTAGATGAACCTGAAATTTAAGGCCAAAATCGGCCCTTACTCCTTTATAAAAATGACAATATAATTGATATTCATGTCAACACCGAAGTGCTGACTACTGAAACGTCCATCAGCAGTGGCAGCGACCGAGTGATGTAAATAGTTATCAAAGGTAACATTGTTTCAAGAAATTACAAGAGATTTGTAGACAGATTTTATATAATGTGGCATTTCCGTCTAAAAATTTAACTATATTTTCTACTGCGAGATTAGAGAACATTGAAAATGTAAATAATAAAGTGTTTTATTACAGAGTATTCAGTTCATTTAAGTTTGCAAGGTCAAGTTCGTAGGCGTTTTAATATCTTTCTTTATCTTTAACATATCAACATAAAATAGATACATGCACATAAAAAAAGAATAACGTATTTCGTAATGGTCGGTAGGTCTTGAGAAAACTGCAAGAACTTGTATTAATAGATGCATTATCAAAATATTTATGTTTAGATTTTTCTGAAACATTTTGGAATGTAAATGTAAACAAGAAAACTGTATTTATAGAAATTCCGAAAACATTAAAGATAGCACAAATACTTCATGAAAATTAAAAATATAACATTTTTGAAAAAATGTCATGTATCAGTTATCATTCAATATCTGCCTGATTCTTATGTGGAACAGTACTTAATTCATGCAAAAATGCACCAGATTAAAATCAAAAGCAAACCATGCATGACAAATGAAATTCCTTTTGTCACTAATAGTCAACGGTCTCAAAAGAAAATTTATTTCATATAGTATAGACCATATCATCAATTACCTTTTATTAAAAAATCCGGAAGTACCAATTCAACCAAACTCTAATTTAATACGTTTGCCATACACATTCACATAATACTTATTCATTTGTATTTGATTACTTGACAGTGAATGAAAGTGAGTTGTCCTGCTTTAACCAGGACAAATTCTACTAACATTTACAACGTTTGTTAAAAGAGGGACGAAAGATACCAGAGGGACAGTCAAACTTATAAATCGACAAAAAACTGACAACGCCATGGCTAAAAATGGAAAAGACAAACAGACAAACAATAGTACATATGACATAACATAGAAAACTAAAGAATAAACAACACGAACCCCACCAAAAACGAGGGGTGATCTCAGGGGCTCCGGAAGGATAAGCAGATCCTGCTCCACATGTGGCACCCGTCGTGTTGCTTATGTGATAACAAATCCGGTAATAGTCTGATTCGGGAGGTCACATTCATAAAAGGGAAGGGGATTGTAGTTACGACGTAAGGAACATATCCGATATCATTTGTGAAACGGTTATTCCATAACGGTCAACTAACTCGTGATGGCGTCCGTAAAACTTACGAAGGGATGATTTCAACTTCACCATTTGGAACTCTTGGTTTAATAGCTTCCTTGTGAGCAGCAACCCTCTATCAAGAAAATCATGATATGAAATGCAAGCACTAGAATATCGTATCAATTGGGAGATATATACCCCGTATGCAGCTGCTGTTGGAATTAATAAGTTAGGGAAAATGGATATTATAACTATTGATATGCCAACCTTAACCCGACGGACTGGTAGGGAAGACAGTCAAAGAGGGGCTAAAGATACCAGAGAGACATTCAAACTAATAGATCGAAAATAAACTGACAACGCCATGGCTAAAAAAGAAAAAGACAAACAGACAAATAATTACCTGGAAAGTCAACTACAGTAACTATTCCTTATAGATAATGATAACAATGGGAAGCTAGGGAAAATGTTTAGAAAGACAGCACAATGATGAAATAAAAAAACCCAACAATTTCACATTGTAAACAAAATATACTGTTGACGATACTTTGAATTTTTGAAATACTGAGGCTTTTTTTTTTACCTGAGGAAAAGATGACCTGAGCTGTATTTGGTAAAACTTTTAGGAATTTTGGTCCTCAATGTTCTTCAACTATGTACTATATTGGCTTTTTAAACTTTTTTATTCGAGTGTCACTGATGAGTCTTTAGTAGACGAAACGCGCGTCTGTGGGAGAGTACAAAACTTCAATCCTGATATCTAGGATGAATGTATTAACATAGATCAGACACACACACACACACACACTGATATAAAAAATGTACTTATTTAAGTAGTTCCTGCTCCATATATGGATTTCATCCATTTTCTATAGCGATTTCAGGTGAAAAGTCAAGAAAGACAAAAAAAGTCAGTATCGTATATATATCAAATTTTCTAACCATTAACTTCGTTCAGTAGCTTAAAGGCTTAAATACCTTTATGGTTGATTCGGGTATAGAAATATGGTATAATATTCCTGAAATTCTTTCGTCCGGCAATTTGTAACTGTTAAGTGGGATGTCCGTTTTTATGCGGTAAATTTGTTTACTCAAATGCCTTGAAATGGCCTCTTTTGAACATTAGTAACAACTATTGTTTCTTGTTTGTTCAAATTCACAGAAGTTAACGCTTATATGTAAATTGTTTTAAACAGTTGAGCATAAAATTATTATTTTTTTCTTTTTAAATGAATCGTCAAATAATAATTTATCTTCAAATATATATACCAACAACAATTAAGTACTTTGATCATGATAACATTTTAAAGATTGAAATGTGAGAGTAAAAATCAAATCAGTGTTGCATCTTAATCTGGATTAGATGTAACCATTTTCTCAATTGTCATGTCAAAGTAGAAAGTTCAAGTACCCTCTATGTAATTGTCGCTTTGCATTGTCATTGTGTCATACATTTGCCCATTTTATTAATAAGTATTCTATAAAACGATAGCTGGAAGGGGGAAAGGACTAGAAGATATGTTAGTTATAATCCTGGTACCTTTGATAACTATTAATTTATACATATCTCATCCATAGAGATATAACAAAACAATTTAACAATCAAACATTTTATGGCATGTAACTGATTGAGTTGCAACGAAAAAATATTTTAGACATTTCTAGTTGAAAGATACTACTTAGATAGTTTTGTTAATGCTAAATAGAAATTGTTGGCATCTTACATGAATTTAATTTACATTATTGTAAATCACAAACAGATAACATGTATGTTTTAATGCTGTTATATTTATGATTTTCCAAAATACTTTCTTTGAAGAAGTGGTTCAAACAGATTTTGAAAATTCATTAAACACTTTTATCTTTATATATATTTGGCGTTCTAGGGTATCTGTCAGCAATGGTATTAGAGTAGAAACTGGCCATGTTATTTATTCCATAATTTGATTATTTTTATGATGACAATTATTTTTTTAACACTTTTTAAGTTGAAAATATTATTTCCTTGTCTCGAAACCTTTGTTGGAATGTTTCTGACAATTAATATAGATATATCAAATGGATCAAGGTAGGCGAAACCATTTGTTTATCAAAAATCACATAGATTCAAACAAAAATACTGAGTATCGTTATAGTTATTACTTGATAAAATCTTTATTAGGGTTAGTTACAATTGACATACTTTTGAAAAGGACGATTGAATGTTTGATGGACACTTATTGTGCAACGCCTCATTTGTTTATTTTATGAAGCAGAAATTATCTTAAGATTTTAAAATGTATATAGATGATGTACTGTCTTAATAGGATTAATATAAGTTACAACTATACTGAAATGCAGTGAAGTTTAGCATTTGATAATTCATTGATAACATTCTGGCGTATCATAAACAAACAACTTGTAACATCTCATTTCATTGGCCGAAAGATTCAAATACAACAACAATGTAGTCAGTGTGCACGTGAATTGACACAGGTGACCGACAATGGAATGTACTACGTTACTACGAACGTAAAAACAAGGATTTCATTTTGTATAGTTTACAAACCTTTTTTTGTTAACTTCAAATAGTGGGGTCGAAATATTATACTGATATTTTGTATAAAGTAATATTCTAAGTTCTTTATGCATGCAGCAACTCAATTATTGTGTACCGCATAATGAGAAATATAAGGATAAAATAAAATGCATGTGCCGCTTTTATACGGATAAATATATGAACCACTTTTAATTTCTTTCATACTGACGATAGGTTATAATCCTAACAGTGTCGTAGTCACTTATAATAAGTATCTCATAATACTGATCCATTACAATAATTAATGATGGGTTGCACTGACATTCCTCTTTTATTATTTTCATGCTATAAAACACACAAAGTAGCTAAGCGTACCATAAACGGAGGAAATTGTCCCCCAAAATAGAAACAAAACAACTTTAATCGTATTATTTATGCACCTAAATGAATTCAGTGAAGGCATGCTGTTGTAATAAATTGAAATGTTACATCGGCGAAGATTATTTCTTTTGCATGTGTTGAACAAAATAATGAATTAATACTTGCGAGAAATGTCGTAGTTTATAAGGAACAATTCTCGTTTGAATTGTTTTACATTATCATATCGGGGCCTTTTATGGCTGACTTTGCGGTATGGGCTTTGCTCATTATTGAAAGCCGTACGGTGATCTATAGTTGTTAATTTCTGTGTTATTTTGGTCTCTTTTGGAGAGTTGTCTCATTGGCAATCATACAACATCTTCTTTTTTATATGTATTTATAGTATACAAGCTAGGTATTATCCCGCAGTTAAGATTTGTCACTTTTTAAGAACACATCCGTGAAAAAACGGACGCCCACCGGACAGAAGGGATCAGAAGGGCAAACATACCACATCTTCTTTTTTAAATATAAATGTACTGTTTTCGATTTTAAATGGATGAACATTTAATTTTTAATTTTATACTGTAAGAATAGAGCTGCATAACATTGTTGAACTATTCGCTAAAGTACATGTAGTATGTATTCGTATTTAACATGAAATACAAAAGGAAACATGTATGATAAAATGATAAACAAAATATCAAGAAATTAAGGATGACTAAATGCATGTACAAGAAGAAACTCACCTTTTTATCAAAACATTTCATGAATAAACACTTTTTTTAAAAACTGATTGTTTCTATTTACATGTACATATTTACAATATACAATTTACGTTCGTTTTTCAACCGAGAATAGCAAAACCTCATGAAGTATGTCGCTGGAGTTTATTAACTACATTTAATTCCCCTGTGCCATGATTTGCCATCTCTGTTTTTTTTTAACAAAGCATGGTTGGTTACATGTTATGAATTTACTTACAATTTGGGGATTTTTTTTCTCTAAAGTAAACGGAATCAGAAAAAAAATCACCATCCTATGTCGAAAACCTAAAACTTGTCAAAGAATATGAAAAGTGTTTGTAGAAAAGTACGGTTTCATTTTTCAAGTACAACGCTAATTCATCGAGTCCATTGAGTTAAAAAAGGCAGAATGAGGATGAGCAACTGGGGGGGGGGGGGCTAGAGGGAGTCAATGAAAAAAATATGTGGATTGAGTTTTTTTTTAATTTTTCTTTTAACTTTTGATGTCGTCCCTTGATCCAGAGGACACATTTGAATTAATTATTTCGATGTGAAAACTGTTAAAATTTTAAAGTTTAAAATTCTACTATCAATTGCAGAAAATTATAAAACCAATGAATTTCACATGCACATTTATAAAAGCTAGAATTGTGACTGCATAATCTAGAACACAATCATGTACGCAAATACGACAATGGATGCTTTAAACGACCTTGACCAGCTACGTGAATATTAATCAGTCCATTCAACGTTATAGTACGCATGTTCTATATTCGCAGGTGTGAGGTCGAAGGTTTGAATTGACCAATGAAAACGATCGTTCCTTAAAGAGTTAATCTAATAAAGTTTGTTTGACTGATTACATCGCAATACCTTTCGCTAAGCTTTACCGCATATGAGTATAATTTACATTTCATCTTTCCAGTCGATACAGCAATGCCATCTTCATTCCTTATCCAAATTGGCTATACCTGTGGTCCTTTTATGTTTGATGAGCATTTTAACGTCTGTTTTAAGTTTCGATTTTTGAAATAATTCGGCCGCACACCCCAATGCTGAGGCATTTATTGTCGAATACTCATCTGGTGCAGTACAGTTGACATTGTTAATGCTATTATACACGTAAATACATATAGCAAGCGAAAACAATTATCAGAAACATTCTTATTCTTTAATAATGGGATCTTTGACATGTAATGTATAATTAAAACGTGATTTTTCTCTCGATTCACAAAAGCAATTTTATATGCCGAAGCTTTTGCTGGTATAGATATATTTCGATGCTCTTTAAATGTGATTAAATGAGAACACTATGGGCGAATATTAGTGAAAAAATCTACGAAAAACAATTTCATCAACATAACAATTTTGGCTTTAAACGTACAAAAGTGTTCACCTGGTGTTTCTTAATATAACTATTTCAGTTAAGGTCGATTCCAAAAACATAGGTCAAACAATATAATGTCTTGTAGTTTAAGTTTGAAATACTTACTTTGATGCAAGTTGTATATCTTTTACAACAATGTTCTTGTATGTTTGCTTTTATTTTTTATTAACAAAGATCTTTCAAGTTGTTCGACCTAATGTTTTTATATATAGTTGATGGTAGTTATTTGATTTTTTAATTAACGAACATGTATTTTAAATCTAGTGGTACACCTACAGAAATCAGTGACGCTCGAATCCAAAAAACTTAAAAAGGCCAAATAAAAACTTTCTTCTGATTTTTAACTTGACACATTTGTTAAATTTATATCGCGGTCTCACCTATCACAACCCTCCATAGGTAAGCACGCCATTGTAACACTTATGTAAGGTATTTCTATCTAGACCACTGATTATCTTGTCAAATACAATGCATATATCTTAACTGTTATTTGTTAATAAGATATGCCACAAGCATGATGACTCGCTAAATAGTCTTTGTTACCAATCTTACCACAGATGAACATGTTACTGTTACAGGCACATATACCAACCACGTCACATCAGCGGCAACCTTGCTCAATTGTAATTTCTTCCAACTTGATTATGTAACATATGTTTGCTTAAGTGAAAAATAACCAGGGCTCTGTAATTTAGAGACATACTTCAATTGTGTTAACGTTTCTGTTGGCTAAATACTAGAATACTACATTTTATTTGAATATCTTTTCTTGACGTATTTCCACAATTTTACGGAGTGTATTTTTCACTTGGTCTATGACAATACTTTTGTTTGTAAATTGGATGTTTGATAGTTTAGTAAGGTTGCGGAGTGTATTTTTGTTTGTCTTTCCTTTTTTTTTTGCCGTGGATTCGTCGCTTCTTTTCGACAATTAATTTTTAATGCCCTTATGGTATCCTCCGCCTCATTTTTGTAAACAATGCACGTTACAAATCCATGGTTACCTGTGTAAAATATGACGTATTTTTTTTCAAAGTTGATGTTTTTTCTGAAATTGTTTAGCATTTCACAGTGGCATAATACGTTTACTTTAATCATTCATCTTTTTGTATTTACACTGTATCATAGATACAATTCATTCGTTCAGTGTATGTTCATTTTTAATACGATTTTTAATTGAGTTAAGCAATTCCAATTGATATTTTATAGTGTGGCTTTCAATAAGTGATGTTACACTATTGTTTCAGATAATGAAGAAGATTTGGTAGCATTTAAAGGATTAATCCCACTGCAACTATTTGCACCTGTCCTAAGTCAGAAATCTGATGCTCAGTAGCTGTCGTTTGTTGATGTGGTTCTTAAGTGTTTCTGGTTTCTCGTTTATTATATAGATTAGACCGTTGTTTTCTCGTTTGAAAGGTTTTACACTAGTAATTTGTTGCCCCCCCCTTTTATAGCTTGCTGTTCGGTATGAGCGAAGGCCACGTGTTGAAAATTGTACCTTGACCTTTAATGGTTTACTTTTATAATTTGTGACTTGGATGGAGAGTTGTCTCATTGGCACTCATACTACATCTTCCTATATCTATTGTATGGGAAACACAACCAAAATTGCTCACACTGTATTGCATAATTGTCTTCATTCCTTTATTTTTGTTTATCTAAAGTTTTGCTGTGACATAGAATTATAACTCAGTAAATTATCGAAAGGGATTACACATATTTTATTCGTTAACATAGGGACAAATTGCATACAAAACAATATTCTTGTTTGACTGTGACTGCTATTGTAACGCTTATATAACCCGAAATGTGGCAATTATTTCCACTGCTTGATCATCAGTGTTAGTAAATTGAGAAAAAAGTAAAATAACAAATACACCAAGTAAAATTCATCATGGAAAGTTCCTTTTCAAATGGCAAAGTCAAAGGCTCAAACACACCAAACGCTATGGACGCCTCAATGTATAACAGGTTGAACTTTATCATCAACATAATCGGTAAACATTGATCATAAATTATCTCAACCTTGAACAAACTTACACATGGTTCGAGCTTCAGTATACAAGTATGGTTGTGTATTGTGTTATGTAAACTGCCAGAAGGTTTGTGTCTACGTATCATGACAACTAGAACAAAATCACCCACGGCCCCAGCTTGTCTGGCAAAACAGCCGTTGGACGTCAGAGTAATCTATGACTAGATGGTGAGTAGTCTTATTCGCGCTAATACCATATCTTTCTATTTATACTTAATCTAAATGACTCAAAATAAAATTCAATCAGACTAGCGAAGCATGAGAGAAATATCAGCGTGTGCGCTCTTTTTCTTTCAAAATTTTATATTCCCCCCTATGACTGTAGGTAAAATAATAAAATGAATTTTACACAGTGTATACTGATAAGACTAGGTTTAGGTTTAATTTAAATGTTTAAATGTCTTTCTTTATGTAAAATGTACCAACATAAAAATCATGTTAATGCACTTGAAATTCTAATTTCGAAATCTAGATCTGCAAGAATACGTTTTATCAAATTACTAATGATTAACTTTGGAATGCGAAAGTAAGCATAAAACTTGAGGCTACTTTTGCATACAACTAATAACATGCAATGAGAATTTTTCAAACTGTTACAAAAAAAACAAACACGGGGAAAATGTAATATCATTAATCAAGGGCAATTACTCATTTAAGGAGTCGATATATAGCATCATTAATACATTTCCACAATTTATTATACTGGTAAACATAAAACTGTGTTGCTAGACATATTCCTCTGTTGTAATGTTTTAAATGACACCTGAACTTCATAATGATATGACCATTTTGTTTTGCACCATTCATATTATTATTTAAATGCAAAAAAAATATAATATTGCAATCGCCGTGCTTCATTTTAAAACACAGAGTGGGCAGTTTAAAGATAATTTGATGAGAAATCTGGATTTGGATAACTCTGATTATCGTTCTGCTGTATATTGTCAATCATTTTGTAATTGACAAAGAACGACATCGTTCCCAAAATAGTAAAACGTGCTTTTAACGAGACACAAGTTACAAATAAACAAAAATAACTCTTAATTTTTCACTGCTATTTGATCGTCTGTTACTGTAATGGAAATTGGATGATTAATTTTTACGTTTCGAAATATATATATCGTATAGAGGTTTAGTTTGGACACCGGAGTGTGTATAGTCTTCATCTGTCTTTTGTTAATTTGACATACACTTATTCTTTAATGATGCCTTCTTAGAAATTATTAAAAGAAAAAGATGAAAGGATATATATATATATAATTATCAGATTATTTGGTAGATACGTATTATCTGATCTATAGACGTATACTATCGACTGAAGCGATATATAATTTAATGTTAGATAACTGAATGAGTTGCAATAAACAATGGTTTAAGATATTACTTGGTGATTGAAACAGATGATAAAAATTGTGTTATGACTAAATATAACTTTACAATTATTCACACAGACTAAAGTTACATTATCATATTCACGAAAAGACCATGCGGAACACTCCGAAAATAAACCAGCCGAATTCTACAGTTTTTATTCACAAGATTCAACCTGCAGGAAAGATTTTTTTTGTTTAGATTCAGTTTTACAAGACTTAGTATCTAATGAAATTATCTCGATAAATACTGAACATAAAACAGCGTGTACAATATGCATGTATAATTTTAATAACAACGTTTTACAATCAATTTCTTTACATACCATTTTTAGAAATTACCCCGCCATCATTATTTTATTATTGATTATATGGACTTTGTCATAAGAAGAGTGCATGAGTTTTTGTTGTTGTTTTTACTAGATTTCCCACTGATCTTCTCACCTAGATTGGCATTTTAAATACACTGTATACTCAAAACTTAATTGTTAAGAATTGTTCATTTTGATGGGAGTATGGAAGTCTTTTTCTTTATTGTATTCCTGTCTCTTGTATGCATATTTTGATTTTAATTCCCTTTAAGTAGTTCGCTTGATATTTAGTTTCTTTTGAGTTTAATACTGAATGCCTATCAATCGGAGCTTTTACTTGATTACTGTTTCTCACTTAACAATATAAGAAATATAAGAAAATTCGATTGGTAATGACTAAGCTATTATTTAGAGGCGTAAGATACAATAGGGATAATCAAAATCATAAGTTGAAAGCGAAAAACTGACAATACCATGACAATAGAAAGGAAACGACATAAAGACTATCAACAGTAAACAAACAGTTACACAACATAGAAAACTGAAGACCGAGCAACAGGAAAAACCAACAAAATCCGGAGTAATGTCAGGTGCTCAGACAGGGCAAGCAGATTCTATTCCACATGTTGCATCAGTTGTTGTGCTTTACTTTAAACTATGATGTTAATATGATATTTATGCAAAAACCATTAGACAAAGTTAAGAAAACAACCAACTCTCATAATACTCCCCCAAAACAAATGGAAAAAAATAAACGAATATGCCCAATCGTACTAAAAGTTAACATCGACGTATCAGCATTCAATAGGTGCACCTAGATCTTTTACACTCTTCTGTAAGGTTCAATGTCGTATTTACATATGTTTGGCAATATAATTCATGTATTTTAATTTACTTTAATGCGAGTTTTATATCGATTACAATAAGGTTTGAAGTAATGCCTTTCCACTTGATTTTCCTATTCCCATAGATCTTCAGAGTTGTTCTAACTTATGTCTCATATGATAGATGGTAGTTTAATTAATTTTGTTTTTAACGCAAACATATATTTTGATGTCCTGTAGTGCAACTAATGCTCTTTAATCAATACTTGCATTACTATAGATACATATACCACAATGTTGTTGTAACTGTGAAATGATCATTATAGAACCATAAATTTATATTAACAGCTGAAGTTCCCAGATAATTTTTGTGTAAGCGATAATCTGTATTTGTTTGTAAAATTGGTTTGCATCTTCTCAATCGATTTATGAGGTTTTAATATCGTTAATTGATGTTGATTTTATAATTCACATAAAAACAACTTTTTTTCTCAAACTAAGGTGAACATCCTACATGAGAGAAATTTGATGAATTTAAATGTCTAGTGTAGAGGATTAAAAGAAAAACTGGGGACTCTAACAGTCTATTTCTTGTCATATCTGTGACGATATCTAAGGTGTGCACGCTGCTTCCAGATTATAAAAATGGATTAAAACAGCATGTACAACAACCACAAGGAAAGTGGAAGGCATAATTCACATGCCCTTAAATCTCTTTTAGTCCATTGTGTTATCAATCTTGCTCAAAGAAGTGCCTATAGGTTATGACAGTTTTTGTTTATTCGTTTGATGTGATTTGTCATTTGATTTTGCCATTTGATTCGGAATTTTACAATTGAATTTTCCTCGCAGTTCAGTATTTTTATGATTTTACTTAACTGTCACCAATTTATCATTTTAACATTCAAAAAAGGTCTTAAAATATTGTAATTTTACCAGCATTAATTATAATTACAATAGTTCTATTTTATCATATTGTATTCTAATCGTGTTTACGAATACCAACATTTATTGGTTAAACATTTTTAGTTATAACAACAGACAACCAACTAAATTTTGACTTTTACCGTACTTAAATCATTATCAGCTTCGACTATTTGGCAATACAGGACTGGACATGCTTAATTTATTTGAGGAATGAACATCTGCAGGTCTTCGTGATGGACCTTGAACCTTGTCTTGTGTTAGCTAGTCATATTAATTGGATATTGTTTGTTCGAACATCAGTCTCGTTTAAATATTGTCATCCGGATTTCGATTGTTTAATCCCTCGAAGTCAGTTTGTTTGGTACTTCCTTTGTGTTAAAGGATGATGAAAGGACCAAAATGTATTACCGGCCTAACAATCGATGCTTTGCCATTTAAACTACAGCGTGACTCTTCTTCCATTTAACAAAAGTGATGTTAGATTTTTATGTGATGTCTAAGCACTTGATGAGATGTTTTGCTTTGCATTTTGATAATCAATAAAGTGTTACAAATATGGGCAAACATCAATAAACAAGCAACAAAAAAATCCACCAATAATACTAGAATTGACATCAAGGGATTTAGCTTTCAACGTATCAACAGTTGTTACTAAATTTAACTACTACGGTGAAGTTCAATGTCAAACATGTTCAGAGCAATATATGATCATGTATTCAAACTTGAACTCGAGTTTTATATAATAAGGATAATCATTCAGTTATTTGCTAGATGTTTCAAGTATCTTAAACATTGGTCGGCCCTATACACATGTCTCATATGATAGATGGTAACTTAAAACAAAAAAATCTTATATATTGATTGATGTTGTGCAGCTTATATAGAAAATTTCACCTCGCTACAAAGATCAAGTATTATTATCGTTATAAAGTTATCCATTCTGACTGAAATCCATAGCTTTAGAAAAAATAAGCAAAAATGTTCTAAATCAGATTAGAATATAAGACCAAACAGAGTGTTGGGCTGAAACGTATGATCTTTTTGCATTGTTTGTAAAAATCGGGAACTCTGAAATAATTTTATCGTGGTCCGAATTTTGTCAAGACTTTTCATAACAAAGGTAAGAACGATTCTGCTACAGCGAGAACACTGTTAGATGATAAACAACGTTTGCAACAACTTAAAAAATATTATTAAAGCTATTGGAAATGGTAGTAAAAAATTCACATGTAATTGAATACTATTTTACCTGGTGTATCATTAAATTTTACATAATGCTATCGCCCACATATATTTTCTGTATTAAAAAAAAGTGCGACACAATAACAATTACCCGATAAAATGGATATAAAGTCTTACTAATCATACCATTTTGGTCAGTACCACCTTCGTATTAACGATGTCAAGCTGACAACAACCTTGATTGATCACGAGGTCCTTAATTAATAATGTAAGGTACATTTGTTGAGTAGATTAAAAAGGGCGCCTGTTTGTTACACAAAGTAGATGTATCATTCAGTGGTATACAAATATTTGGCGATTATTAAGCTACCTTAAAATTGTACATTATACAACTGAATAACATCATTTACGGATAAAATTGAGAATGGAAATGGGGAATGTATCAAAGAGACAACAACCCGACCAGACAACAACAGAAGGTCACCAACATGTCTTCAATGCAGCGAGAAATTCCCGCACCCGGAGGCGTCCTTCAGCTGGCCCCTAAACAAATATATATACTAGTTCAGTGATTATGAACGCCATTCTAAACTCCAAACTGTACACAAGAAACTAAAATTAAAAATAATACAAGACTAACAAAGCCCAGAGGATCCTGACTTGGAACAGGCGCAAAAATGCGGCGGGTTTAAACTGTTTATGAGATCTCAACCCTCCCCCTATACCTCTACCCAATGTAGAAAATTACACGCATAACAATACGCATAAAAAGACAATATTTTTATTTGCATGATGACTTCATTTGCATTTTGGACAAATGTTTTAAAGAACAATCCTTGTATAGGAAGCATGCAAGAAGTACGCACAGTTTATTGCATAACTGTCTTCAATTGATATGCCGCAGACAATGTATTACCTGCTTAATACATCACGGGTATAAAATACAATCTGATCTAGACAAATACATAATATAGTAATCAACTAAATCATTCTATTGAAGGTATATCAATATTAATTCTTCTTTTGAAATAGAAATATTTACCTTAAAGCTTATTTCTATCTTTTAGAAACTCTTTATAACTAGTATTTATTGATCTGTCTCAGCTAGATTATTAAAAAAGGGCTACATTCCCTTGGATACTCTCTCTTATATTGGTTACAAATGCATGCCTTTTTGTTTTGTTTATTTTATGTTCACTTTGACAAAGCAAGATGATTGGCTAGCCCATGGAAGGGAATTGCAAAATCGGTGTACAGTTGATGAAAACGTTTCTTTAATTGATTTAATAACATTTGTTTTAATTGAAATGTTCTTATAACACACTTTTCTCTTTAATTGATATAAAATAATCAAAGTGTCATCATTTTTTATTAATCGACCAGTCGTTTTCTGTTTTATTATTGTTGTACAACACAACAACGTTGCACTCATTTCGACGTTGTGTGTTATTTGAAATAAAATTGAGAAAGGAAATGGGGAATGTGTCAAAGCGACAACAACCCGACCATAGAACAGACGACAGTCGAGAAACTCCCGCAACCGTAGGCGTCCTTTAGCTGGCCCCTTAAAAATATGTATACTAGTACAGTGATAATGGGCGTCATACTAAACTCCGAATTATACACAAGAAACTAAAATTAAAAATCATACAAGACTCACAACGGCCAGAGGCTCCTGACTTGGGACAGGCGCAAAATTACGGCGGGGTTAAACATGTTTATGAGAATTCAACCCTCCCCCTATACCTCTAGCCAATGTAGAAAAGTAAACGCATAACAATACGCACATTAAAATTCAGTTCAAGAGAAGTCCGAGTCCGATGTCAGAAGATGTAACAAAAGAACATAAATAAAATGACAATAATACACAAATAACAACAGACTACTAGCAGTTAAAAAAAAACCTACCAATTTGACTGATGTTTTCCACACACACACACGAAAAGAAGACGAAGGCGATGGCGATGACCCTATTTTCATTTCACATCATTTGAACTAACATTTATCTGCCAACACCATTGCATTTTTGCTATTGGAATAACAAATCAGGTTTGAATACATTGTTTGTACATTCTATACAGATTTTGAACTTTATTTAGGACTGAAGTTCAATAATATGTTAACATTTGTAACATTCAAATGAATTATTCTTTCTACTTTCCGAGTACAACGTGCGAATATTTTGTTCCATATTTTACTGACATAGCCCATTGAGCTCTTCCTTAATCATAATATATATTAAATACATGTTCATTTTATTATGAAGAGTATTAACTTGCTTAAGACTTTTGAGATAAGACACAATATAAAATAAGTCTATTTCGAATACATTTTTATTTAATTTATGAAGAATAGATCCAGCCAGTATTCCAATATATGATATGATACGTGATAAGAGAAATTTGACAAATGTATTTGGAGAGTGTATCATATGGTTATCTATTGAAAAATCACAACTACCTCAGTACTTCAAAACTAAAATTGTTTATTTCGACAATTAGAAAAATATTCAAATAGATACATAAAAAGAGCAGCAAAAACATCACCAACTAGCTATTATTAGAGCAATGGAGTGTTAGGTTATATAAAAGTTCATAATTTATAAACTGTACTTTCAAATAAGTTGTTATATTAATACAAGTTTAGAAAGAAAGACAGAACCAAAAACTAAGGACTACTAGAAGATGAATTCAAAAAATGTTTACGTGCTTAAAATTGCATAATTAATGGTACTCTTTGGAATTTCTGATTACTATGTGATTGGTGTAAATTTTGCAAACTTCTTTAAGTATTGCTCTTATCATAAGACACATGAAGTATTTCTCTTACCATAATATTCATTAACTATTTCTCTTACTTCTTCGAGGAAGTGCAAGGCCAGAAGTTAAGCAAGTTAAATACATTACCGAAATGAATCCGACACAGCTTTAACACTTAGTGATATTTTTGGAATATACTTATGTAATAACCTATGTAGATCTTTAAAGTTGTTCGACACTTTTCTCTACATATCAATGAAATGAATTTATATTCAATGTAAACAGAAAGTTTGCAATTGATTTGGTGCAACTATAATTTGATTTTCATTTTTTTTTCTTCAATTTTTAAAAAGGGTAAAAGTATTGCCATTGATTCGTATTTCTAGAATAACCTTCATTGGGAAAATTTGTACCGAGAGTCGATGTAGCAAAATATGAATAACATTTATAGAGTTTCAAAACGACTCAACCAAAATGTCAATCTTTGAGAGAGTTGCAAATAAAGGAAAATAACACTTTGTAGATTTTAAGCGTTCGAGGCAATTTTTCTTGATTTACCGTCACCAGGAACACACTGAATATGTGAAGGTCAAGGCTGTACAGGAACTGAAACACGAATGTTTTGGACGTATCAATAATAAAGGCGAGTAAACACAAAAGCGTCTTCAATGTTTCGTATGCTTTACTAGAGTCCAAGATATACACAGAGACGTCGTCAAGTGACGACGTTGCGGGCTTATTGTTACGTAAAATGGCGGTAAAACGTTAAGCAAATAAAAGAGTATAAAATACTAAACTGAAACTATAACTAATTCACAACATTCTGGGGGCCACAAAATGCAATTACTGTTCATGTATTGTTCATAAAAAAGGGTATTGAAAAAACAATTAAAGTTCATATTTCCAATGGCACCAGTTTCACAATTGGTCTTGTTGTAATCAGTCCATTTGATGTACGAAGTTTGACTGCTCTCACTGCTCCATCTTTCCCGGTGATCAAATCTTCTATTACTGCTAGTTTCCACATCATTCTCGGTGAATTGTCCATGATTTGTACGACGGAACCGATTTTCACATGTGCGCTTTGGTCTCCGGCGACGCGATGAAATTCTCTTAATCCGGTGAGGTATTCCATTCTCCATCGTTTTGCAAAGTGTTCAATCAAAGTTACTTTATGATTAAAACGTTTGTTTGCTTCTGTGAAATCTAAATTTAAATTATTGTCCTCTGAATAAGAATTGTTCTCTTGTGATAATCTTCTTCCCTGCAGTAGATGTGACGGCGTTAGCGGCTCTGGATCTCGGATGTCGGACGACACATATGTAATCGGACGATCGTTGATTACACGTTCAATTTCTATCAAAGTTGTTCGTAATACGTCAGAATTTACTTGAGATTTCCCGAGCACTTTTTTCAATGTCGTTTTCGTAATTCCAACTAGTCTCTCCCACCATCCACCATACCACGGTGCTGCTTTCGGAATAAATTTCCAATTAATCTGAATGTTCATTTCCTTCGGAATATCATGTGAAGCGGAAACAAAGGTTGGTGCATTGTCGGAATACACAGTACTGGGAATTCCTCTCCTACTAACAAATCGTCTAAACGCTAATTTGAATGACTCGATTGTCATATCCGTAACTAGTTCTAGGTGTACGGCACGAATACACGCACATGTGAATAGACAAATATACGATTTCTTCATAAGTCCATTTTCCTTAACGAAGAGTGGTCCAGCGAAATCAACACCAGTTGTCGTAAACGGAATCGTATCGGTGACTCTATCTTTCGGAAGCGGAGGTGAAATTTGCTGTGGAAACGCTTTTCCTGTCACTTTTCGGCACTTTACACATTTTTGTACGATGTGGTTTACGCACTGTCTAATGGAAGGTATCCAATATGATTGGCGGATTTGCGTTATTGTCTGTCCAGCTCCTGAATGTAACATCTGCAGGTGCGCGTTCAATATAATTAAGTCCGTAAATTGATTTTTCTTCGGTAGTAACACTGGAAACTTCGCGGAGTCGTCTAACTGTGAATTGTGTATGCGCCCGGCGCATCGAATGACACCTTCTGTATCTATGAACAAGCGCAATTGTCTTACTAACGGTAGATTCTTGTCATGTGACGGGTTTGTGAGTTGCTCCTTTTCACTACTGAATTTTTCATTCTGAATATCTATAATCCATGTACGAGTTGCGTGGTCGATTTCATCTTTCGTAATATCTTTTCCGTGTCTAGCATATTTCCTCAAGTTATACGGTCGCTTACTTTTACATAGATTCACAAATTTAAACACGTAGCATGTAACTCGTAGTAACTTCTTCAATGACGAGAATCTTGATATATCGATTATTTTCGAAATTCCATTTAATACACACGGATTCATCTTTTCGTTGTCATCTGTTGTCGTTAACAAAAGAGTCTCTTGTTTAACTTGTGGGGTCCATGTAGGCCAACTGTTCTCATCCGATATCCATGACGGTCCTTGCATCCACAAAGTCGACTCCTTGAATTGTGTTGATGATATTCCTCGAGTTTGAAGGTCGGCTGGATTTGATTCTGTTGGTACGTATTTCCAGTCGTAGTTTTGTGTCGTTTCTTTAATTTCAAGCACACGATTCTGAACAAATCTTCCAAATGATTTTAAAGACGAAATCCAGTGCAAAACGATCTGACTGTCACTCCATAGTACTGTGCGTTGTGGTTTTAGGGTTTTCGTGAGGTTTTTAGCCATTCGAGCTCCTATTACTGCAGCCATCAATTCTAGCTTTGGTAATGTCATTTTGGCGAGCGGAGCGATCCGGTTTTTTGCAATTACTAGAGAAGAAGTGTTTCCTTTACATAAGTAGGCACTGGCTCCATAAGCGCGTTGGCTGGCATCAACAAAGACATGTAATGTTATTTTCTCGTTGCTTTCGTTCTCATTTTGATCGTTGAAATAATGTCGTGCGATTTTCGTATTAACCGTTACATTTCGGGTGTCATCTAAAATTTCACACCATGATTTAACTATGTTACTAGGTAACACCTGGTCCCAATCGTATCCTTCTTTCCATAATGTTTGTACCAGTAGCTTAGCTCTTACAGTCACTGGTCCAAGAATTCCGAGTGGGTCGTAAATGGACGATGATTTACTCAATATTTCTCTCTTTGTCGCTTGTGAATTGTCAATATCTATACGACCTTCATTTAGTTTCGCAAAAGTCAATATGTCTGACTTCGCATCCCAACGCATTCCAAGAATTTTCGTCTCGCTATCCTTATCAAGTACGTTTGCCTTTGTAGCTTCGTTGCTAAGTTGATTGCTATTTGACTTCCATGTTCTCAAATTGAATCCTGCATTTGTCATGAGTTCTCTAGATTCTTCAAAGAAATTTAAGGCGGCTTCTTCCGTATTAACACTTGTAAGTACGTTGTCTACATACAAATCTCGCTTGAGTATCTCAGCTGTAGCACTTGTAACCGTTGACAAATGTTTCAATAATGTAGCGTTTAGAATAAATGGCGAACATGTCGCTCCGAATAAAATTACCTTGAATCTGTAAGTCTCAAGTTCACTCTTGGGGTTGCTTGGGTCTCTAAGCCAGAAAAATCGGGTGGAATCGCGGTCTTCTTCGTCTAGTCCAATCTGGAGGAATGCTTTCTCAATATCAGTTGTTAAGGCGTATTTCCCGTAGCGGAATCTTGTAAGTATATCTGTTAGCTTATTAAGCTGCGGCGGTGTAGAAGAAAGGCAATCATTTAAGCTGGGTGATTCTGAATCTTGACGACAACTGCAATCATATACTATACGTATCGGTGTAGTCGATGAATCTTTTTTCACTGGGTGGTGCGGAATATAGTGTACTCGATTAGTAGTCTCATCCGGGGTCTCAACCTTCTCTATAAAACCTCGATTTTCTTGGTCGTTGATAATGTTACCGTATATCTTAAGCATCTCTGGTTCTTTAGCAAGTCGGTTTATCACGTTGTATGCTCTCTTTCTGGCGATCATCTCGTTGCTAGGCAACTCCGGATGTTCTGGTTTCCATGGAAACTTGGCGATGTACCTATTGTCTTTCAAATGAATGTTATTCTCTTGGTAAGTGGTCATTTCTTGTAAGTCCGTTTTCGCTTTCACTTCGCTGTCTGTTTCTGTTCCTATGGATTCGATTTCCCAAAATTTATGTATTTCACATTCTTCTAGTCTGTGTGGGATCAAAATGTTCATAATCGATGACGTTGATTGATTATTACTGTTAGTGTTCAATTGTATAGGTCCTGATAGCAAGTATCCAACTTTGGACTGTACAGCGGTTGGTCCGGAACCTCTAATTACTCTGTCTCCAACTATATCCCAATAATAATCGGCGCCAACTAAGACTGATATCTCAAAATCCTCGTCCTGTAAAGCTGGGTGGGCTAACTTCAATCCATTTAAATGCTGAAAGCTCGACTGGTTCCTTGCGTAAGTATGTATTGGATAAGCAATCTGTGGTACTATAAGAACTTCAATAGGGATAAGCGTATTCGTTAGACCTTTTATATAAATAGAAGCAACTTGTAAATTTCTAACCTTCTTGTTGGATTCACCGAAACCGGATATCGTTATCGCTTCTTTCCTATGTGGTCTCAGGTTCAATAAATCGGCCATCTCTTGAGTGATAAAGCTTCGCTGGGCTCCTTCGTCGAATAGTATATTGGCGGTGTTAAAATGTGTCTTGTCATACGTGATAGGCGCTATCGCGGTTTTCAACAATACCTGCGATCTAACTGATGATGTGGATGAATGCATACTTGCGACTGCGGCATCGGTATCTGGTTTTGATGTACTGCTATCTTTAGACTTGGTATACAGGTGTGATTCATTCTTTGAACAAATACTGGTATGGTGTCGTTTATTACAATTTTTACAAGTTTTATCGGATTTGCAATCTGCAACTCTGTGATTTCCTAAGCAATTGTAACATGCCTGTTTCTCCTTAACAATGCGTTTTCGAGCTTCAATTTCCGTAACAGTTTTACAAGCTAATGGGGCGTGAACTCCTTGGCAAAAGATGCACGGCTTCTTGGTTATGTCTCTTTTCCATTTATGATTTGCGTAGTTGCGATTTGTACCCGTAAAGAATGCTGATGTGGGTGTGTAATTTGGCTCTATATCATCACCGTTTACCGACTGACCCGCTTCCTTAATCGTTATCTCATGTTGAATAGCTTGCCGTAACGACGGCAAGTTCCAGTGGTCGCCTCCGTGGGCACGTACCATGGTTTCTCGTATATTCCCAGGTAATTTATTTAATATTATGGGCACTAAAAGGCTTCCGAACGACTCGTGAGACTCCCCTATACTTTCAAGGCCACGGATGTAGTTTTCCATACTGTCGTAGAATTTTTTCAAATGTGTAATATTTGACGTTGGACTAGGAAGGCTGATTAAACTCTGCATGTATGTCTGTACTATCTTATGTGGTTGACCGAATCTTTGTTTCAGTACATGTAATGCTTGTCCGTAATTTGTGTTAGTTATTTGTAGACCTGCTATGCATTGGGTGGCTTCTCCGAACAGTTGAGATTTCAAGTAATTAAATTTCTGTACATCGTTTAAAGACAGGTTATCGTGTACGGCAGCACTAAACGAATCCCAAAAGGGTTGCCATTCTAACATATTCCCACCGAACGTTGGTAAATTTAATTTGGGAAGTTTGTGGTACATGCTGGAGTTTGAAAAAACGGACGCTGATGTATTTGCGTGCATGAAACTGGGTTGTGGCTGACTTTCTTGATGATTTGTGTAATTAATAAACTCGTGTGCATTTGGGTTTAGCAATGACTTACTTGACTGTTTGACTGTGATTTCCGATTCCTTAATGATTTTTGAAAGTTTAGTTACACTCATTTCTATGTCATATGTGTATCTGTCGGCTTCCTCTATTTCTTCGCTCACTTCCTCTTCCGATAGTTCCTCCACAATCTTCTCGTTCAGTTGATCGATCGTTTCCTGCTTCTTCACAATAAGTCCTCGAATGGTTGAAAGTTCACTAACGTCATATTCCTGCAAAAGTTCCTCGGAACTCGGTTCCACTTTCTTCAGTAACTTTGTAAGAACTCCCCGATGTCCAGCTCGTCTGGTCTTCATCTTCGCGGTACTCATCTTTTAAATTCGTATTCTTCTGTTTTTGTCACGGCACCAATGTTTTGGACGTATCAATAATAAAGGCGAGTAAACACAAAAGCGTCTTCAATGTTTCGTATGCTTTACTAGAGTCCAAGATATACACAGAGACGTCGTCAAGTGACGACGTTGCGGGCTTATTGTTACGTAAAATGGCGGTAAAACGTTAAGCAAATAAAAGAGTATAAAATACTAAACTGAAACTATAACTAATTCACAACAACGAAAAACGCTATATGACAAAAAAGGATCCAAAAACAATAGCAAAATTTCAGCTTTGCTTGATGAAGGTGCAACCTTAGTTTTATTTCAAAATTTCGAAATTTAAAATCGGACAATTCAGGAAACGCTTCTCTTTTAAAACATGTCAATTCTGAAAACGGACTACTGAGACAATGATAAACTCGGGAACTAATAGACCACACTCAGTGGGACCAACCCAGTGCTATAAAAATGAAAATAACTAGATAAACGGTTATTACCATTTTTCTTTTTGGATATAATTGTTAAATTCTTGTATATAAGTTGTCTTTAGTAGACCTTAGTATATGCATTGAAGTGTTTATGAAAACAACAACGCGACCTGAATTTTATAGTTGATACATAGTGTGCAGATCGTTACGTCTCACTAATAATTGTAATTTGCCTTTGATAAGTAACGATTATCATGTGGTCTGAATATTGAATATTTCAAAATATCAGCTTTAAGTCCAAATATGAAGATTTCGTCGAATGAGCGTATATTGTGTATTGTGCGTGATAGAAACAAGTGTTTTTCGTCGTTTCACCAGGTCAAATTTATCAACGTAGATTCAATTATAATTATGTCGGTAATAAGTCCGCATCAAAGTTATTTCGGCTGGGTTAACGTATTTGACGTCACATATCCGTGATAGGCAATTTTATGAGCTGAGCAGAGTGAGAGGGAATACCTATTACTAATGTTACACATGTAAATATGTCTGATTGTTTTCTAATAAATCTGAAATCTGAAATCTGATAATAGAAACGAAGGTTTATGTTATGATTCTAATTCATTGCCTAATATATCCACACGCACTTGAGTTTTATTGTGTTATTCGTCTCGTCTAAAAGTCACAAAGAGGCACTCAAAACAAACATAATCTTACACCTCTGTAGCACCACAAAGAAAGTTCACTTGAAAACCAGTGTCAACAGTTCAATTCCATATTATAAAGTGGAAGTAATAATAGTATTGTAATGAGTAATTACATAGCGAAAAGTGGACAATTGGTGCTTGACTTTTTTCATGTTATTGCACCAAACTGTTGAAAATTAGTTCATGGCTTTTGTTATGAGCTTGCAGAAATTGCTGCGTTACAACTATTAATTGTTTACTGGCTGACAACATATTTTCTAATGAACGTATTTTTGAGTATTTTACTTCCTAACTGGAAGGGTTTTCAATCGTTTACGAAATGCGTAGATTTAAAATACCAGAACTATTTTACGCTAATACCTATGAAAGAATACTGCCAGGCTTTGTGAAGAGAGCATATCCTATTTTCAATTTAAAGATATTTAATGGTTTTATTTTTTTAAAATCTGTACTGATAATTGAAATGCTCTTTTCATGCAATATAATTATCCGAATATAAAATGACATTCATAATTGGAACAACTGTTATCTGTTTCACAGATGATATCGGATATGTTCCTTACGTCGTAACTATAATCCCATTCACTTTCATGAATGTGACCTACCGAATTAGACTATTTACCGGATTTAATAAAACATGAGCAACACGACGGGTGCCACATATGGAGCAGGATCTGCTTACCCTTTTGGAGCACCTGATATCACCCCTAGTATTTGGTGGGGTTCGTGTTGCTTATTCTTTAGTTTTCTATGTTATGTACTATTGTTTGTCTGTTTGTCTTTTTCATTTTTAGCCATGGCGTTGTCAGTTTATTTTCGATTTATAAGTTTGACTGTCCCTCTGGTATCTTTCGTCCCTCTTTTACTATAGCCAGAACGTAAAAATATATGACCTGCACTTTCTTATCGTCGAACAAGGTGTGTATGGTCATGATTCAGACGTCAGGATAACGTGACAGTAATTAATAAATATGAATTGAAAAATCATGAATTTTAAGTTTTTAGCAAAATGTTCAGACTCGTTTTTTGATCAATCTGAGCATTATTTTGTATGTTACTTCTTACTATTTTATTTTCAAACTATTTGTAATACCCTTATGAATAGGGTTGTCGTGAAATATCAACAGGTGCATAATATATATGATGTCTTTGTACGTATTTTCATATATGCACTGTTTTCACCAAATTAAAACATAAACAAACTATCAAAATGTGCGTATGCTTAAAATAGACTAACAGTATACATTCTCTATTTCTATATTTTTGTCAGATATTAAAAGTAGAAAATAGCATTTTAGGAAATCTGGTAATTAATTAATCATATATTTCAGCAAAACACAAGACGTCTGTTTTGAAGCCGTAATCTTTGTATGTTTTCAAAGCTAGAATGACAGATATATATTAAAAAAAACTTTTTAGAATTGTAACACGGGCTATGTTTCTATTGATTATAAAAACAGGTAAAAATGAGAATCTAGAGAACCCGGCAACCATAATAATTGATTTCTGATTTGAACACAGAGTTTGTACCTTGATATGTTGTGTGTTGTGTTAAGTTTGCTGTATGCTATTCAGTGATGTCAAACAATAATAGCAATCTCCACAAAGTAAGTGAACAGTAATTCCAAAAATACTACTCAGTGCAATAATCAAAATTTGTATTAAATGACTTTTATGTTAATTTGTTATTCGGGTTGATAACGTTCAAGTGTGTAGGAGAGTGGGTAAGACATGATAAACTGCGAAAAGAAAATAGCTTACAAAAAAACTTTATCAGAAGAATTTTTGAGAAAAAAACCTTACCAATTTATCATTCGACCAAACTGCAATAGAAATGAACGTACAATTTGAGAGTAGTACCGGTGTGCCAAATAACAGTCATTCGTTGTTAACCGATGATCAAATTTCGTAAATCTAATGTGAAATTATAACTTAGGGATTATTTTGTTTTTACGATGAGCGAAACCGGTAGAGTCTTCTGTTATGTGTACATTACCTGCCATACGAATCTTAACACAATAAGGTATAGAATGTTGTCGATAAATTTGCAAGCATAATTTTCAGACTGTGAAGATATGTTTCTTGACTTGAGACATATACACATCGTAATACGTCAATTTATTCGTGAAGGTGACCGTAAAACTTGCTTAACGAGGATTTCACCTTTGTTTTATGAGTTTTTGCTTAAAGAGGACACCTCTGTTGATGAAGTCATTATTTATTTGAGCATGCAAAAGTTAGAATATCTTTTTCTGAAAATGTTACAAGTCTTTTATTATATATCTCGCACCCTTTTATCTCCTACATTTTCCCTTTCTTACCTTGATATATATTTGTGCGACAGTAGTTTACAAATGTTAAAATCTTATTAATCAATAAGGAAAAGACATGTCTAGGTAAAAGTGAAAGTATAGCATCGACTTAACAAGGAAAGCAACCGGATGCTCAAATCAAAGTCGTTAGGGAAAAGATAATTTTATGCAATGCTAATTTTTCTGCATCCTCTTCATTAGTCCTAGAATAATGTGAAGTCCGACGGCTTTTTTTGTGACTTGTGGGGATCACACATCATTCTACCAAGTCTAAAAAGAGACTGTCAGATGTCAGAACAATCTAGGGTAATCTCGTTAGTAACGCCATGTGAATCTGTTAAACCTTATATACTGTAAATTCAGAAATTATTGTGATTTTGTCATTTTAAAATAAAACACGATTTGAATTTTTACGTATTGAGAAAAATCCTGTTTTATTCATATCAAAGATTTCAAAATGCGATTTTAAATTATTGTATGATTTCAGTTTTCAGGTATTGAGTATCCACCTACAGCACAGTTCTATATTATTTACCAGAACAACAATAAACATTGAGGACATTAAATGTTAGTTTTGATTACTACTGTAAATTCAGAAATTTTGCAATGTTTCTTTTTATTATTGCGAAAAATGCGATACGGTACCGGTTATAATCGCAATAACATACGATGGTAGCAATGGTGAATAAAAGACAGATGTGTTTACTAATGTTTAAACTTTGTATCCAATTTTGAATGAACAAAAACTAATAGACCAATTTTGAAAATGTATTGAAATAGATAACTAGAATTGATAGCAAGTGAAATCTAATTCTTACACGTTATGAAACCTAATATTGTTGTTAATTAAGTTTTTTCTTCATCCTAAACACTTTTTATGTCAGGAAAACTCTGTTTATGAAGTCTGGATTAGGTGAACATGTACACTTTAATCTGTTCTATTTTAGGATTCCTTAACAATAAACGTAGAATTCTAGTTAATTGAAGAAATATAGATTAAAACAATAATCATATGAACAAACACTAATAGACCAATTTCAGTGTATATAAAGTGCGAATCCAGCTAGTTCATTTTCACTGTCATATGCGGGTAAGTCTATTGTAGAATAAAGGATCATGGGAAAACTGTATTTGTTTACGTTTTGAAAATACCAAATTAATTGATTTGAAGGAAAGTTTTTACATATTTTCATTGTGATATGTCTTTATTATGTACAAACATAGCATTAAAGTTCAAATAAGTGTTATAAAAGCAACATAATATAGCATATCGATTTTTGAAAGCGATCCATTTTAACTATAGATGCGATGAATTATCACTGTTAGTGCAGTCATTTCTGATGTGGAATTTTCGAAGATGCGAGGAATTTTTATTGTAGAATTATGTGATAAATGCACTTGAAACAAATGAAAAAACTTAGTTGATGACTTTAGAATTTATAATAAATGTATTTTCAAATTGAAATACAAACTCCTCATTCATCCTTTACCAAATATATAGCTTTTCAAACTTGTAACAAAAACGCTTCTCAAAATGTCATATTGTATTCTTCAAATTACGTTTTTCCTTGATTTAAAAAAAAAATTAAAAGATATTTCTGTATTTTTTTGAAGTCAAAGATTGATATTGCGGAGTTTAAGTACAGTCTGTGTAAAATAGAGACGAGTACATTTGAGGACGTTATCTTCCACGCAATAAATACACTTGCGAACAGAGAAATATGCATCTTGAAACGCAATGGTGACAGAAAAGCTTATAAAAGATTAACTCTCCCCAGTTGTACCCTCAACTGCTTCAATTTCCATATTCTGAAAAAGACAGTTTTGGTAGAACAAATGTTCTTGACTCGATTGTTGCTTGCATGATTTTAACTGTATAAGGTGAAACGGTATGTGACATAAATTATCCACAGTCATTAAAACATGAAATGTAAGGTGTGGGCGAACTTTTTTGTTTGCATTGGTACGTGAAGTAGAGCACCCTTGATACAAAAAAAAATATCCGTAATGAACA
The DNA here is from genome assembly GCF_963676685.1 of Mytilus edulis. Classification (NCBI taxonomy): domain Eukaryota; kingdom Metazoa; phylum Mollusca; class Bivalvia; order Mytilida; family Mytilidae; genus Mytilus; species Mytilus edulis. Next base: position 43,519,723 of record NC_092347.1, read on the forward strand.
GCCCGATACCAGAGGAGGATTAAGGGGGACAGGGGGTTGCCCCCTTTTTGAGAAAACATTTGGTTACTTTTATATGGAATCACTGGAGCGGGCCCCCTCTTAGGTAGTCATTGGACCCCTACTTATAAAAATTTCTAGATCCGCGAGTGGATACTACCACAGAGGTCAAACAATGCACATTTGGGTAATGTACACAACATGCATGCTACAATTCATGTTTGTTGATCTTAAAACCTTTGGACCTCTATGTGGGCTATTTCGGTAACTTGGTAAAAATCCCCAAACTGGATACAAGGTTAGATTCAGCATGTCAAAGAACCCCAAATATCCATAAGGTCTTTTGTCTATAAAAATGCATACATGGGATACATTTGTTATTGAAGGCATGACTGTAACAATAGGATGAAGATAAAAAAATATCTTATTCTGGGGTCTCATTGGGGGGGGTCTGATCCCTGATCCCGCTTACTGCTTTATCAGATTCCCGTATCCCGCTTATACTATGCAGTTCTCATTTTTTTTAAATTTTCCGTGTCCCGCTATACTTTATTTCTCATTTTCACGACACAATCATTTGACTATCACGTGTTACGCTTACAAAAAAATCGGCAATTCCGCGTCACGCTTATACCCCAACGCGACCCATTATTCCTACTCTTTTCTGACTCATATTAAGCCCATTATAAATATATTAAAAAAGTGTGTTTTTATCCCTTTTTATCCCGTCTCGTTTCGGGTTGAGCCACAGATAAATAAGATGTCATATGTGACAATGAGACAACTCTCAAAACGAGTCACAATTTATAAAAGTATACCTTTATACGTCAAAATACGGTCTTCAACATGGAGTCTTGGCTCACACCGAACAGCAGTTATAAAGGGCCCGGTGTAAAACCTTTTAAACGGGAAAACCAACGATTTAATCTTTATCAAGATGTACGTAGGTGAAGTGTCATGGAAATGGATAAAAAAAAACAAGGATATGGAAATAGATAAAAAAAAAAAAAAAAAAAAAAAAACAAGGATAAAGATCCCTATACGATTCATAAAAAATTTTAAAAATGGAATACATTTGAAATAAATGTTATTTCTATTGAATTTATTTAGAGTGTTTTAAAACCAAACTTTTCTCCGTAAGTTAAATTTTATCAAATCCGTCTCTTACTTTGTCTATTGTTTGAGCAAGTCGGCTAAATTAAGGCTTTACAGCTAATTTCCTAATGCATGTAAAGCAAAACTTTGGTTGACTTGATTGCTTAGTTTTTATAATTGTTTATACAAACTTTGTAAATAAGATTGACATCTTTAAACAATATGTATCGGCATAGTTTAACCTGTATTTATATAATTATTATATTTGAATTAAATTGGGTGTTATCATAATGATTGTACAAAAAACCCCAAAGCAAGCACGCTAACTAAAGTCTTGCTTTACATGCTTAAAAAAATACGCTGTAATGATCTGTAATAGATAAAAAAAATATATATATCATTCAGTGAAAATGCGCCGCATATACAATACTAATGAATCGCTCTACAGTGAAAATCAAAGAATAGTATCATTATTCGACAGTAAACATGACTCGCATAAAGAAAGCATCATAGTGGAATTCAGTTAAATATGAAGAAACTGAATGACAAAACCTATTCTACGTTATACAAATTTAATAATTGTGTTGAAATGAATATTTTTTCTGCAACAACATCTTACCTGTTAGTTATGAAACACCTGCATGAATCTGTTCGTGAAATGTCCTAAATATTCACCTATTTTGGTATATATTTCACAGCTATTTGGATTTATGCGCGAAAAAACCACGTTCGCATCTCTTACTTTGTTTTATTAGTATTATGTGTTTCTTAACATATACTTTTTAACTAATTTTCTTCATTTTCTTCAAAAATAAAAAAAGTCGTCTGTTTATTTACCATTCTACATAAAAAATTTCTGGCATATACAGTGAAAATGATATTTTAGGATCCGCACTTTACATACACTGAATTTTGAAATTGTATTGAAATAGATAACTAGAGTTGATAGCAAGTGAAATCTAATTCTTACACGTTATGAAACCTAATATTGTTGTAAATTAAGTTTTTTCTTCATCCTAAACACTTTTTATGTCAGGAAAACTCTGTTTATGAAGTCTTGATTAGGTGAACATTTACACTTTGATCTGTTCTATTTTAGGGTTCCTTAACAATAAACGTAGAATTCTAGTTAATTGAAGAAATATAGATTAAAACAATAATCATATAAACACGAGTCACACAACTTGTCTATTGCAACTAATCTGTGATCGTTGCATCCTAACTTCCTTTCTCAAATTGAATTACCAACAATAGTAATTCTATAGTACGCATGATTTATTATCATTAGATTAATTTGCTGTTCACTTTGTGATTTTTGTTTTCAATTATAACATAGTTTTATAGAAAAAAGATTTGCTTCCGTTTTGTCATTCTGATGATTAATTTCCAAAAGGAGGTAGGGCTGTGATATGAAAATGTACCCGCCTTATGTTCATGTGCCTTTTCCATGTCTAAAACATCGTCAATTTCTTAAATGTTTCCCGTTATTTTGATATTTGAAAATTGAGTGTTAATGATAGATCTATGATTGTTTCTTTAAAATTTAGTTTCAACTTTTTAGAAGCGAGAGATTCAAAGCATGATATGTTGTTTGGACACTTACCAATTATTGCCCTTAAATTTTGATGGTTTTTGTCGTTCGTTTGCTGACAGTTTGACGTTGTTTTATTTTTAAACATCTGCTTATATTTCTGCGCGAAGAAGTTTGATTCACGGAATGACATTGTTTTTATGTGTTAATATGCAAATAGGAATGTTATTTTTAATGAGACAACTTTCCACCAGAAACAAAATGACATAGATATTAATACTTTCTTTGCCCTAAAACACCAAATAAGGGAAACCACGAAATGCTGTGGAGTTTTTGTATAATCTAAATTCCGATGAAATAAGAAAAATTCCGATGAATAACTTGACAAGAGAAGATAAGACAAGACAATTTATTACAACTTAGACACACGCATGATGCTACAAGAGGATAACAATTATACATGAACAATAACAGATATAAAGGAGTATGTTCGGTAAGGTCCTAAAATGGCCCCCATTTTTAGCGTCAATTTCAAATTCGGATTTATTGACCAATATCACAATAAATTATAGCTTATACAGTGACTACATAGGAAATAAGCCATTTTGTTGAAAATTTTATGTTTTTGCGTTTCATTATGACGTCACAAGTTGTACTCATATTGATTTTTCACGAAAAAATCAATGAAAATGGGTAAATTTTCCATAGATTATTAAACAGGAAACATAGAGCGCATACGTCGACAACAAAGATCTTTTAATATAATGTTTGTGAAGACATTTTCACATGTTTTATTTGAATATTAAGTTTGTCGACGCCTACGCTCTATCTTTCCTGGTCCTTAAATTGGTTGAAATCCAGCTGTTTTTGTCAAATTTCACCAAAACCCTTTATTTTGACCAATTTGGGATGTAAAAATCAACGTGTTAGAATAAAATTTTCACAAAAACAGTTCTGTTAAACTTTCTCACGTGTCTTTAAGGCAACTTAAAACATTTATTGTCTTGTAACTATGAACTTTATAATTGGGGCCAAATGTGGCCCTTACCGAACTTACTCCTTTACATTTGCAATCAATTGATATCATACAATATAATTGAAATATATCATATAGTACAAATGCTTGCAAAATCAAAATACAAACATACAGGAATCACCTTAACTTGGATTATTTTTCGTAAAATGCACACAATGGGTCAAATGTTGATTTATAAAAATATTTAAATGATAGAGTAGCAATATGCCAAAAAATGTTTTGAAAGTATCTTAATATTCCAAGAGAAGAAATGTACTGCCCTTCATGTAATAATGGGGAAATTGAATATGAACAACATTTCTTATTACAATGTGATAGATTTATATCAAAACGAGAAATAAAAGAAAATGAAATAAATGTTATATTTGAAATACAACGTAACCTAAACTTTGTTGAAAAAAAATCTGTTGGTTAGAATAGCTCAGAAGTGTTTCTTAGACAATCTTCCTCTTTAATGTCGGAATGTCTGAATATATGAAACAGATTGATAATATGATATATTAATATATACTTTTTCATCCTTTCATGCATATACATAATATTATATATGAAATAGGTCTTAACCATTTTTTGTTAATGAGATTAATAAACATTGCGCTTGCAACAATAACACCTTAAAATGAAAATAAAGCAATCAAACACTTGAGTCAAAGATATTCGTGGCATTGAAATAAGTATTAATTGTATTTTCCTCTTGCAATAAAGTGCACACCTCACTTTCACATATGTAATCATTTTAAAGTTGTAATTAGTTACAGAAAGCGTTCTTGAAATAAAGAGAAAGGAAAAAAAACACAGAACATTACAAAGTTTTTAATACGTAATTTTATTTTTTAGTTTTATTTGCAAATGCAATTGCAATTGTATGTGATATGTAATTATGTTCGTGACTGACCCATGAAAGTACAAGGCAAAATATGACACGACTTTACATTGTTACATGCCATTACTTTCTGAGTAGACATTTCCTGTCTCCCCTGCCAAATACAAAATTAAAGTAAAACGAAATAACATAAGTTATTAAATGCGTCTTATTTTACGTACGTTTTTTACTTAAATATATCCGATTTTCAAAACCGCTTAAAACACTTATATGAACTTAAATGAAAAAAAAAGGAATGTACATTATATACATGAGACAGAAACAGTACAACATCTCTCTCTCTCTCTCTCTCTCTCATAATACTTATTGTCTCTATAAACAATACGTGATTAATTTTAATAGAGTAAATCTATTTAGGTATTATTTTCAACGCAAAACTATTTAGGACAAACAGTCTCTAACTAGTAAGTCCAACATTCATTGATCAAAGTATATTGGTATAAATGGAGAATTCAGCTTAGTTGTCTGTTCATGAATTATTAGCCTTATTGGATTCATGTCAAAGTAGAATGAAGTCATATTATTTAGATTTAAAGAAAACCCATTCCCATCAATAATATAACAGTGTTTATTCAGTTATATTTCTCTTTAGATTTATAATATAACAGTGTTTATTCAGTTTTATCATATACTTAGCATTGATATGATAGCTTTTGCATATGTGTAATGAGCGGAAGTGCACAAGCCATATCTTCCCACCCGGGCTGATAACCCATATCAGGTGCATCTCGTGCACAAAACCCATATCAGTGCCTCTCGTGCAAGTTACTTCCGGTGTTTCCGGTATCGGTTGTTTACTTTTCCATTGTGACGTCAGATATTTTTTATGACGACGTCAAAATTTACGGGAACTTTTTAGGGTAGTTTAGTACTTGCTAAAAAATGCCAATGACAATTATGAATCATTTTATAGTACAACAAACATGGAGACTCCGAGTAGTAATGATCATAAAACTCTTCCAAAATTTCAATGTTTCAAAATGCCTCTATAGGAAATGTTACTATTATTATATAAGGAGGTAGTGCTGCTGTTGTTGAACAATTATAGTATATTTCATTCATAATTTAACTTCTTTATAAAGTTTTTGACTGTTTTAGTTATTGCATTTATTCATTTGCCTTACATAAAACTATTGTCGGAAGTATATGATAAAGCGATTAATACATGGCCTTTTCCATATCAGCCTGGGTATCATCCCTCGACCCATATCAGCACCTCGACTCCGTCTCGGGCTGATATGGGGGTCTCGGGATGATACCCAGGCTGATATGGAAAAGGCCATGTATTAATCTCTATATATTTCTCTTTAGATTTATAATATAACAGTGTTTATTCAGTTTTATTTCTCTCTAGATTTAACATGTTTGATGTGTCGACCGTGAAGCTGTTTTTATTCCCTTTATTTGTTATGTCATATGCTTGTTTAACACTTTATATCATTGAGTCAACAGTATGTCATAATTAAAATCTGATCTTTTAAATGTAAACAAATGTGGAGTATAAATCCATCAAATCCTTCTTATCTAGTTAGTAGGAAGGAAAAGATTTATTAAAGTGATACATTTTAATGGTGTGTCGTTGTTATCCTCTTATATTTAATGCGTTTTCCTCAGTTTTAGTTTGTTACCCCAATTTAGTTTTTTTGTCCATGGATTTATGAGTTTTGAACAGCGGTATATAAAGGCAACAGTAGTATACCGCTGTTCAAACTCATAAATCCATGGACAAAAAACAAAATCGGGGTAACAAACTAAAACTGAGGTGAGCGCATTAAATAAAAGAGGAAAACAACGATACAACACTACAATGTAACACACACAGAAACGAACCAAGCATCAGACAAAATCCCACATATACTACTGTTGCCTTTATTTATTCGTAATGTATTTCAAATCATACGGAAAAAAGTTTTATCCACTTCATATAGTTGGGAAACATAAGATATTACAAATGAAAACAACCTTTATAATGTTGGTGTGGTCGCTTAAAGTAAAATAACAAAACTCAGATAAAAATTCAAAATGAAAAGTGCCTGATCAAGTGGCAAAATCAAAAGATCAAACTAGGCTATTTTCAACCTATTGTTTAATTCTCATGTATCCTTTCAGTGACTTCGGAGCCAGAGGTAACTAACACTTTTATTATCTACCTGCATATTTGTTCGTTTGCTGGTGCTAAATATAACATTCACTGTCATCATGGCGGTCAGTGTGTAACGGTTGAGGAAGTGTAGTGCCCGATGTGAACAACCGAATAACGTCAAGAAAACTGGTAGCCCTGGCCTTAAGTATATTAGAATGGTACATAAGTCAAAATTGATATTGACTAAAAATCATATCATATCGTTAAATCGAGGCAACATAACATATATGACATTACATATGATAAATGTATCAATTTTAATACCTTGATTTTTTAAATTTCACCTAAACACATCCTTAAACTCTACCATTGTATCTTTACTATTAAATAATATCAAATTTGTAAAAGATGTGCAAATTGTTGTGATGAGCATGATTCCAAATGTACTTTCTAGTCAGTCGTATTGCAACTAAATGGTTATGTGATATACGGTCGTAGCATGATTACTTATTTAGAGGTGGAATTATTCTCAAGTAAAGATTTCTTGTATCAGTTATTTGTATTTAACAATCAATTAAATCTAATCTTTTATTCTTTTATCTATTTTATGTACTAATTAGAGAAAAATCTTGTTAAGCAAAATTGTTTTTATCCATTTTAGGGGGGAAAAGAAGAATATTCTCCAAAAATTTTATCAGGTTATGTCAAAGAAATTGAAACAAAAAGCTTTCCCATTTCTTTTCTCATTTATTTGTCTTTCATTGGGTTTTATAAAAAATATCCAAATAGTAGCTTGAGAAAATAACATTGTATAAGAAGTGTTTATTTTTGTCTTGTTTACGTAAATAACAAATTTCTTCTTTTCGTTTATACGTAAGTTTTGCCTTAATTAAACTTAAAAAGATCAATGAAGAAACTAAGAACAATAAAGATGACAGGAATAACATTATTGCTTGAAAATTAAAGATAGTTTCGACAACTGCCTATTTTTTTTATTAACTTGCTCAAATGTTTAGGTAAGAATCTTCCTTTTGATTACAAATATTCATGTTTTATTTTCGCAAATTGCTGAAGAAAATAAGAACTTTAGAAATGAAAGGTATGACTTTTTTGTTTGATATATGCTTACATATGATTTAACTGCTAATTATTTACTGACGCATGCAGTAGGTTTTCAGGCAATAATAAAGCTGAAAGAAAAAAATGACAATAAAAGGAGTGTACAATTTATTATGCTTGCATTGGTTACGTATCTAGAAGGTAAAAGATAAAAAATGCATTTACAAAGAATAAATCTGCATTTTTTATTTTATAATTTCAATTGAAAGGTAAGAATTATTTTATAACATGTATAAGTAAGCTAGACGCATCTAGTCCTTTTAAATACACAACGAGAAAACAGTAAAATCAGAAAAATGCCAAAAATCGACGTAAAATCCTAAACAGAACGTTCCTAAACAAATGGCTAAATAAAAGCTCAAACACATCAAACGAATAGATAACAACTGGCAAATTTCTGAACGGGTACATGCATTTTCTTATGTAGAAAACGGTGAATTAAACCTGATTATATAGGTAGCTTAACCTGTCACTGGTATGACATTCGCATAAAATTTCATTATATTGACTTTACAAAATGCGTACACCGGAAAAAGTAAATTATCAAAAATTACGAACTACAAAGGAAATAGATAAGACAACCGATCCATTTTGAATACACAATAATAATAAAAAAGACACTTTTGTAAAGTGCATACATACTGGTATTATATTTTATATATATTAAGTTTACAGTAACAGGCGAATCTTTTCAGCTGCTACCTGTTCACAGACAAAATGTATTACTTGTCTTTACTTTGGTTGAAAATAATAGATGATCACAACCGATAAATACAGAACGGCAGTATTTGTGAATGCTCTAAATGAGAAAACTTACAAGGATAACTTGACAAAATGATAGGACAGTTGAAAACCCTCAAGTTATACACGACGGGTGCTACATGAGGAATAGGGATTGCTTACCCTTCGATAGGATCTGAGATCACCCCAAGTTTTTGGTGGGGTTCGTGTTGCTGTCTTAAGTTTTCTATAAAGTGTCTTTATACTAATATTTGTCTGTTTGTCTTATTCATTTTTAGCCATGGCGTTGACAGTTTATTTTCGATCTATGAGTTTGACATTCCCTCTGGTATCTTTCGACCCTCTTTTATGTTGTATTTGCACGAGTGAAAAATATTGAGGGCGTTAAATACTGGCACTTTCATTACCAAAATTCTCAAGTAGTACAAAGAAACATAAATACCGAAATTACTTGTATTATACAGTTAAAATGAACATACATTGATTAAAACACTCGAGTAAAAAAATATGTGTTAAGAAAAAAATGTATTTATTATATTTTTGTCTTGCAATAAAGTACAAACATCATTTTCGTTCATGCATTCGTTTTAAAGATGTAATCAATTTCAGAAAATCTGTTTAAAATGAGGTGAAGAGTCAGAAAATAGAACTTTTAAGTTAAATGCGTAATTTTTTAGTTGCAAATTAAAATCTTATATTACATATAGTTGGATTCGATACTGACCACTGAAATGACGAAACAATAAACGAATTTTTCATGGAATCATAATTTTAAATTCTAATCAAATATTCCTATCATTGGTGCCAATATAGAACTAAAAAGCCTGGAATAGCTGAGTATATATTCAATGCAATGTTTATTCGTTTATTTTCAAGTTTATCTTGGAACAAGATATCCGTTATCTTTTTGTTTCTGCTAGAAATACATCTTGACAAATGCGTTAGATGTAATAATAAACAAAAAATCTATTTTTAAAGTTTAAAGCTCGAACATAATCAGTTGTTGTTCAACATATGTGTCACAGATGTCCACGGCATGTGGTCATGTGATAACCGCAAACCCATCATAACTTTCTCATTTACGACATTTATTGTAACAAATCATCGGATTATTATAAGGTTAAACAATTGGTAAATCAGAGAAAAAGATACAAAAAAATAAAATCTCAAAAATACTGAACTCAGAGGAAAATTCTTAATCACATGGCAAATTCACATGACTAAACACATCAAAAACAGATGGACAAGAACTGTCATATTCCCGACTTGATATAGGCATTTTCAAATGTAGAAAATGGTGGATAAAACCTGGTTTTATAGCGCTAAACCTCTCACTTTGATGACAGTCTCATCAAATTCCGTTATATTTACAATACATCCTACCGGAGCGCCTTAGTTATGGATTGGGTTCGAAATGCTCAGTCTAAAGTCTGAAATATTCTGTAAGTATTTTTTGAACAGTTGTTTTAATTGATCTTTTTTTCTGTTGGTATAAGTGCTGTCTGTGTTTTTTCGGCTTGTGGTTTATTTGATTGATCTTTTGATATTTCTACCTCTTTTTCCAAACTACATGACACAACCACGTAAATAAGTTTCCAAACTGAATAAGTAGTCCATTCGATAACCATTCGGTTTCACATATGATTTTTACTAAACAGAATTTATTCAATTTTAAAACCGCTTCATAAAAAAAACCTCACAATCATTTAATTGATATGAAAAAAAGAAGAAATGTACATTAAGTGTATGAGACAACAACGCAAACTATACTTAGATCATAACCGACATTTAGACGTCACCATACGATTGTTTACATATATATACCATTCTTCCTATTACAAATTGTGTCCATTCAATACGTTATTAAACTTAACAGAGCAAAACTATCAAATATTTGTTTACAACGCAAAATTACTGAAGGTCAAACAGTCACTAACAATGATGATATACTTAAATGTATATGGTTCCATTAATAAATCCCCCAGAAATAGAAATTAAAGAAACAACTTCACAGCTTCCTCCGCCTCATTGTTAGACTTATACCTCGAATTTGACTTACACAGTCATCTCAGTACCGGAATCTAGGATAAACGAGACGATTTTAATTTTGAAATAATCTGTTTTCCCCACCTTAGTAAAAATATATGAACTTCACCTACATATGAAATATACATATTCTGACTTATTCGGTATTTTAAAACTTGCAGCTGCTACTCAGATTTTGTAAAACGTCACCAGTCTTTGAGTATAAACTTGATGAACCAGGGGAATGTCATAGAACGATTCGTCCTTTTTTCTAAAATTTTATCGGAAGGTATCAGGACCTTATTAATAAATAATCCGTATCAAGTTCACCAATAATACTTGATCGTCTTGAAGTATAGATTATGGGGGTACTGACGTTGTTTATCATTCTAATAACGTGGTACAGTATTCTTTTATTTGTCTTTTTGAATATTGCCTTTACTGTTTAGTCTTTGTTTGGGGATATTCATTTGACGTGGCTCTGTACTTAATTCTTAAAATGATGAGTAGACATTGAAGCTAATTTGCATTCCTTCTATCGGTTATGTCATTTGCTTTTTTAACACTTTATACTCTATTCATATTGACAAGATTCAACAACATGCAATGATTAAAATATGATCTTTTTATAATTTTAACGAATTTGGAGTATAAATCCAAAAATCATTCTTATCAAGTGGGTAGGAAGGACAAGAGTTCTTCGTTATATTCTATGAACTATAAATAAACATCTTCACATGAAACTATATTAAAATATGCTTTATAGCTAGTTTTATCAAATTCTTATGATGGGAAATATTATATATGGCAAATTAAAAGAACACTTTGTAATTTTGGGGCGTCCAAAACACTTTTCATACTATTATTCAATTCTCTTGTACACTTTCTGTGATTTTAAAGCTTACTTGCCCTTTTATTAACTACCTGCATATTTGTTCGTTTGAAGGTGAAAATACCACTTTCAGTCCATAATGACCTTCTCATGGGGTCAATTTGTATTGATTGAGGAAGCCGTAGTACCCGATGGAAACAACCAACCAACGTCATAAAAATTGGCTGTCCTAGTCAAAAGAGTTCGAAGTCGAACACTCTTGGAACCATAACACCAGTGTCGAACGGCTATTGGTCACTATAGACTAACTATACTTGTAAACCGCTAAGCCGTCGAGTTCCTTCAACGTCTACAGATTTCTATAAACTAGTATTGCATCGATATGCATTATTGATCCAAAATGTTTTTATATGTTCAAATGGTTGAACACAATTTGTTTTATGTTCGTTCGCAAAGGTATTTGGAATGATACGCTTGCTCAAAATAAGACATTTTAAAACAGAATGTTTAGATATTGATGCATCGAAACGATCAGCAAAGTAAAAAAAACCAAACTTCATATCGTTCAAAATATGCATGAACTATAACAATTTGACGCTAAGCAAGCATCAGTCAATTTTAACTGTACAGAGATGAACAGATAATGTAGCATTACATAATCAAGAAAACTAACTAAAATTCGCCTCAAAACCCTTACATTTTAAAAGCACAATGATGCTGATTTTTATTAACAGGAAAAGCTTAGCGAAAAATCCACTGTTTTAACATGAGCATTATTCAAATATAAGTTAAAAGAAAGATTATACATTGTACAGGCTGAATGCTGTATAAATTACTATGTGGATAAAATCTGAAAATGGTGAAAAAACTATTTGCTAAAAACAAATTTAGCGAGAATGTGATATTTCACCAAACAATACTAATGGCATGAGCTGATTAATTATATTTTTTCTGTTGTATACTATCAACTTTATTTGTAAATGATATCTAGATAGTTATCAATTCGTTTGATGTGTTTGGGCTTTTGATTTTGCCATTTGACTAGGGACTTTCCGTTTTGAATCATCCTCGGTATCAAGTGTTTTTGTGATTTTTTTTTGTTATCTGGGTGATTTCAACTTCGTACTTTTTTTTGGCCTTTTTAACTTTTTTGAGCGTCACTGATGAGTCTTTTGTAGACGAAACGCGCGTCTGGCGTATATATAAAATTTAGTCCTGTTATCTATGATGAGTTTATTCAAATGTACAATCTCGTCAGTCGTATTGCTAAAAACTAAATGAAATACGGTCATTGAATTATAACTAACCTAGAGGATGAATAATTATTTAGTAGAAGTTCTTTGTATTTTATTGTTTTATTTAATTTAGATGATAGCTTATAGAACTATTTTAGATACGTTGAAAGAATTAATCTAACTGTCTTCTTTTTCTGGGGAGTTATCGTCAAGTTTAACCTGATTATATCATAGAAATTGAAAACTTTCTTTTCCTATGAACTTGTCTTCCTTTAGAAGGGTTTATTGAATATATCAAAATAGTAGTATGAGAAAATAACATTGTTTAAGAAATATGTATCTTTATCTTGCATACGTGTATTGCAAATATCTTCTGGTCATAAATATATATCTTGAGTATTTCAAAGCACCTTATATTCTTTTATTAAGGGTTTCTATAGAATAGTTTGGAAACTTGAGGTTACATGGTTAATAAAGCTTGTACACAGGTTAAATAAGGGGGAAATTTGATTGGTTAACTTCCATTGATGGTTAAAGCAATGAAATGTTATGTGAATTTTTTTCTTTAGTACTGGACAGGATAAAACTTCGCTCATGCTAAGTATTTCTTAATTTGAAACAGATATAAATTCTGCATAATTAGAAAAAAAGTCAGGTCATTTTGACACAAAAAAACAATTTTCGTTTTAAACTTGACTGTTTAGTAAAACATTTTTTTTCAAATGAAAATGCTTTTAACATAAATGTATTTAATTTACGAAAATTAAATAAAGATTTCCACTAAATACTTTTTAAGGAAGAATACAACACTTTATGGTTTTTATTATTTATCCTTATCGATTTTTATATTTTAATAATCTAAGTATGCTTTAAAATCAAGTTTAGGCTCTTTTAAGTGTCCATTATGATCAAAAGATCATCAATAATACTTGTATATAGACATTTCTTTATCTTTATCTACTGTCTTAGTTTTATTTTAACAGGTCCCGTGACTGTGACCGATAACAATTGAACTAGATGAAATATTTTTTTCGTTGTATACAAACAGCATAAAATGTGATAATTATGTTTTTCTACCTTTTAAAAACGTTCCGCTTTTATGGTTGAAACTATAATTAGAACAAAGGTATTTCCTATATAGGTTAGCTACAGTTGTAATTTAAATTTTTTCCAGACAGCTGATCTCTAGGTAATGTGCGTTTACGATTTTTAACGACTCTTTTATTCAACCAGTTCTTTAATCAGTTTTGTCCGCTTAGTACTAAAATAAATTTGACTATCAAGTACACTTGGATTATTCATATGTGTCTGTCGATAACTTATCCAAATTGTGTAAGCGCGGTCATTACAGATTCATTCAATTTATGTTGGAAAGATTTAAAATAATCCTTGTATTTTACCATGAAGTGTGAGGTCAGCGTATATATAAAACGACTTCTGAGTATGGCCAAGTCACCACCAGGTATTGTGTTTATACTATGTGTGTATACTTTCACGAGTGCTGCTGTTTACATGAACATTGAAGATCATAAAAGAGATAGCAACGAAAATCAATGTGAGAACGATAATACGTTGAATTACTGGGAAACGCTTTTCTTCTTTGTTGCAATGATAACAACAATAGGTATGTATATATATATGCAATATATTTCAATTTAATATACATTGGGTTAATATCGCCGTGTGTTATAGCCTTTTAACGCTGATGCGGTGTAAAGCAACTATCAATCAATCATAATAAGAACCATCATAATAAGAACCGATCGACATTTATGTAGTCATTAAGCAACGATTTGAAATAATCTCGTGAAAAATAGAGCAATTATCATGAACAATTCGAAAATAAATATTTTATTATTTACAATCATTTAAATTCGAGTAAAATGTTAATATTATTGAATATTATTAACAACAAATAATGACCTTGATTTCTATTATAAACTCGCATAACTCTTAATTCTATATTCCCATTTTTTTATTAGTTGTTTGGTGTCACTTTTTAATCTTATAAAACTTGTATGAAAAACTCTACAAAGGATTATGTTCATGAATGCTTCACAACTATATTTCATTTCAATTATTTTAATTAATCTGTTAATGTTTATAGCGTACATATAAGATATTTAGTGTTTATTGTATGTTTGTAAAATTTGTCATTTTTATTATTTCATATATATGTTATCTTAATTCTGTGGCAACCTTTAAACATTTTCTATCTTTATAATTTAATATTATAATTCAAATACAAAGTGTTTTATTGTCAATTATGACGCCAAATAATCAAGTTGAGCAGTACAATTAAGTTCAATTTTATACAAGTGATTATATTTTGATTACATTGATAATCAGTCTGTGAGTTTGTTCCGCCAGTTGGTTTATGTTTTATAGGCAGGAGACCAGTCGTCGGTAACTGTCTTTCGTTTCGGCATCTTTACCAGTTTCAGAATCAGAATCAATCTCCGTACAGCGCTCGTTTCCTTTCCGTATACTTAGTACACTACACTACATTGGAAATACCATATCGATCAATTGTGAAGGCTTCTGTTGAGCATTTGTGAATAAATGTGTCATTAATTATGTTTCGATATTCGGAGGGTCAGATCATTTGCACTAAATATATTAGTTACTCAGTGTGGGCTATGTTACGAATTTCTCTTACCGACTATCTAAAATGTGATATTGAGACTACGTGGCTTATCATAGTGATCAAGTTTTGGCCCTACTTTACTTATACATTGGTCTGTACAAAAGGAAAATGTCAACAAAAACAACTTGTAAGCTTTTAATGTGTTATATGAATTTTATGTATTTCAATCTTTCATCATCACTGAATATCTTTGCAGACCTGATGAAACCTTTCAGATTTTCATCAACACTGTGTTGTTTTACAAAGGGACATAACGTAACACCCCTACTGACCGTGTATTGAAACAAATCACGCGCCTACTAACAACGTTTGAAAAATACACGGTCTTCATGCGGTTGCTTTTAACCAATCATATTATAAGACATGTATCAGTTCAATCCACACTATTTTGAAATTGTTTAAATCAAACAGTTGTCTTTGTTATAAACATTTCAAGTACCAAAGATTATAAATAATATGCATATTTTAATTGTAGGATATGGTCATATAACTCCTCATACTGTACAAGGAAAAGTATTTGTTATGACCTATTCAGCAATAGGCATACCACTAACTGCCCTAATCATTACCGACATTGGCAAGAGACTATCCACCTTTGTCACACATGTGTGTCTTCTTATGCGGAATCGATGTCAGGAGCTAATTGCACGACAAAGACGCAGTTTACAAAAAGGTGATAAAATGAATATGTTAATGGAAACCGAAACATATGAAAATACAGTGTTGCAAGATTATGAGGGGTCCATTATTCCTTTTATAATAGCAATGGCGGTTTTAATCGTTTATATTCTTATGGGAAGCGTAATCTATTCGTCTTTGACACACGTGAGCTACATTGATGCTGTATATATGGTATTTTTATTACTTAGTACCATTGGTGGTCGTGCAACTCTACCATCTGATAGTACACATTATATTGGATCGGTCATCTATATTTTTATTGGAATGACAATATTGTCGATGTGTGTTTATGCGGCACTTCAATACAATAATGTGAAATCTCAACCTGAACCTTTAGAACGAAAAGAAAATAATGCAAATGTTGAGCAGTATCAAAATTAAGATATGATTTAT
This sequence comes from Mytilus edulis, assembly GCF_963676685.1. Lineage (NCBI taxonomy): Eukaryota > Metazoa > Mollusca > Bivalvia > Mytilida > Mytilidae > Mytilus > Mytilus edulis. The sequence continues at coordinate 43,536,021 of NC_092347.1, forward strand.
ATCAATTAAAAGTATGTGTATTCTACAAATAATCCCAAAAAAGAGAACGATACTGATGCTGATTAGGTGTTGCTAAACGGCGGAAACGGAAAACGGACACAGAAAGAGTTAACATATTTTTTTTAATTTTTTTTTTTATCTATATAGACATGTTTTATATATTATTACACATGGTCACCAGAAAAAAAAAGCACCAGAGGAATGAATTTAAAATAAAAGATTTTAAAGCATAAAGTTTTGAAATAATTACCAGGAGATGATGAGACTATGTTTTTGAAATATTTGATAAGGTCATGCGTGCGTCGTTCATGAATGCGACCTTTCTAAATTTTTTATAAAAGTTTGATCAGTGTCAGTAAGGTAGCAACCCAACAACACAAAAAAATCTCTGTAGGCCTAATAAAAAGAAAGACTTCAGCCTCGATTCAATCAGAGACATATAATACAAGCTATTGTATAATATGTCTCTGATTCTATAAATAGGTTGTGATGTAATAAACTTTTGGGGAAATCCTTTGCATCATTATGTTTTTTTTTGTTTCTTTTTTAATTGCCTTGAATCAAGATTAGTGATGTGGTGTATCTTGTTGCGTTGTTGTGCATTGGTGATTTTCGTTGTATCTTTTCTTGTATAATGGAGGGGAAAAAACGTAAAATAACCCTAATAGGACAATGGTGTATTGACATAACCCGATATGAAAATTAAAGAACAAAAATAGAAACCTGTATAGTACCATACTTTATTTTAATGAAAAAAAATTGACAAAAGCTCTCACTATATAAAGCCTTTCTCCCCCTTTTACAATACTCAAGGATTTGTATAGTATGTTGTTTGATATCTACATAGGAAAAGCATTATATCTCCTAGAATTAAATCAATAAATACGAATTGATGTGCAAAAAGTGGCAAACAATTAGTAGCCTACACTCAAGTTAAGCACTACTGGTGCCACATGTAGAGAAGGGTCTGCCTACCGATTCGGAGCACCTGAGATCACCCCAGTTTTTTGTGGGGTTCGTGTTGCTTAGTCTTTAGTTTTCTATGCTGTATATTGTGTAATGTTATTTGTCTGTTTTGTCTTTTTCATTTTTAGCCATGGCGTTGTCAGTTCATTTTCGATGTAATAGTTTGACCCTCTGGTATCTTTTGTCCCTCTTTTATGAACACAGATATATATGTTTGGTTGTATTTGCATATTAAGGGCGTTAGATACTGGCATTTTACTTACACAAACTCTAACGTACTAAAAAGAAGTGTAAATATTTTAATTACTTATATTATACAGTGAATGAATGAATTTTATTCTCATCAACTAATGACATAGTTATAGAGACAATAAGTATATACAACAATATAATATACAGTGCCTGTATGAGGAAAATGATATACATTAACCAGGAGGAGAGACTTTCACATTAACAGCTTTAATATATCGACATAATTTTTCTAAAACAGTAATATTATTTGAGGAAAACAGATTACATAATTTCAAGGTGTTTGGATTTTTCCAACAAAATATCGGTAAATATTTTTGTCTTTCATTAATGAAAGATTTACAAGACAAAATATAATGATACTCGTCACCAATTTCAGCCGAGCCACAGATACGACACAATCTATGATTTCTCGACAGATTGTGCCATCTCCCTGTCTCAACTGGTAGACGATGGCTACCACATCTAAATTTACAAAACATATACATACAATTCAATGGTAAAATAGATAGATATTCTTCAAATTTAAATTCTTTTTTAAATATTCTATAACATATACCTTTTGAGGTAGAATTCATATTTTCATACCATTCCTGTATAAATTGGTCCTTCAGTTTTTGTTCTACACATTTAGAAATCCACAGAGCAGAAAAAGTACCCTGCTGATTCCAAATATTTGACATTCCACAATTGTCTAGTGTGCTTTTTATAAAACATAACCATTTACTCTCCAAACCATAATTATTAGAATAGACGAACAATAGCTTATATAAAAGTGAAGAGACTTTACATTCTTCTCCATGTAAAAGACGACACCAAAACTTTACCATACGAACTCTTGCGTGAAATGAAATGGGATATCTTCCCAGCTCTCCGTAAATCATAAAATTTGGAGTCGATTGTTTCAAATGTAATATAAGTTTGCAAAATCGCAAATGTACTTTTTCGAGTAACTCTAAATTTTCAAACCCCCAAATTTCACAGCCATACAAAAGTATCGGTAAAATAGTTTTGTCAAACATATCTAATTGACATTCAATAGACAAATTGTTCTTTCTACATTTTTGTAACAATCCATACATTGCTTTTGTAGCTTTTCCATATAAATATTTTCTTGTCTTCAAAAAAGAGCCACTTTTTGAAAAAATAATTCCAAGATATTTATATTCATTTACTATCTCGATTTCATAATCTTCAATATAAAATTTTAAATTCTTTGACAGTCGACCTTTTGAGAATACCATAACTTTTGTTTTCTGCACATTTACTTTCAGTTTCCATCGTTTACAATAATCACAAAATTCATTAAGCATCAATTGTAAGTCTTCATTTGATTCTGACATCAAAATTGTATCGTCAGCATACAGTAAAATAAACATTTTGAAATAAACCATCAGTTCGTTTTCTATATCTTTACTAATAGTTTCTAAACCTTTAACATTTGTAGTTTCTAGAAAGTCTTGCAAGTCATTTAGATATAAAGAAAACAATATAGGAGAGAGATTCTCCCCTTGTCTAACTCCTATATCACAAGCAAAGAAGTCAGACTTTTCATTATTATGTACTATACAGGATTTCGTATCTTGATACATATTTTTTACAATTCTAAAAAATTTACCATTTATGTGGTTCTGTAGAAGTTTGAAAAATAAAGAGTTTCTATGTACAAAATCAAAGGCTTTTTCAAAATCTACAAACGCACAGTAAAGTTTCTTTCTTTTTAAAAACAATACTTGAAACAATACATAGAGAGAAAAAATATGGTCGTTAGTAGAATATCCGGATCTGAATCCAGCTTGATTCTCATGTAAAATCTTATAATGATCGAAAAATGTACTTAATCTATCATTTAAAATAGATGTGAATATCTTCCCAATGCAAGATAACAGTGTTATGGGTCTATAATTTTTTGGTTCCATTTTACTCCCTTTATTCTTAAAAATAGGTAAAACATTACCAAAAAGCCAGGACTCTGGTACAATACCTGTATCAAAAATCAAATTGAAGAAATAAACATAAATGTCAATCATAGAATCCAATGAAGATGAAATGTATTCATTAATAATTAAATCATCACCTGGAGACTTGTTATTTTTCGCTTTTTTTACTGCTTTTCTTATTTCATCTGCAGTTATTTCCTTGTTAATCATCTCATTTACTTCGTCTGAATTTATCTCGTTTGTAATAACAAAATCGTCTGAATGATCTTTGTTTGTATTTAAATCTTTAAGTCAACCAAATTTTGCAAAGGAATTTTAGAAATATCTCTTTGCCTATTACCATGAAAAAGTTTCCAAAATTCTTTGGGATTTTTTGTTCTCATGTTTTTCATTTTGTTTCGAAAATCTGTATTAAATCTCACAATAGCATTATCCATAGTTTTCTTAAAGGAAAGTTCACTCACCCTTAATCTTTCTTTAAATATATTTGAACCATATTTTTTACACAGTCTTTTTGATTTTCTGAATTCTTTTTTTGCTTTCAAACATTTCAGATCAAACCATTGCTTTTTTGAATGTCTGTGTGCTTTGTTACTTGTGAGACCGAAAGTAGTTTCTGCCGATTTCAATAAAATATAACAAAGATCAAAAACTACTTCATCTACTTCCGGTTTTTGTGCGTTTTCTTTTGCATTATGTAAAGATTGTATCTTAAAAAATAATTTCTCAATCATTTCTCCATCTAAATTATCTCTAAAATCCAAAGTTTTTTCACATTTCCATTTACCAATTTTCGGTGTAAAATTATTTGTCGCCAAATCTGAATGCTTCTTATTTTTACAGCCCAAAGTAAGTGAGAGAGGTGAGTGAACATCTGAAAAAAGTCTACAAAACTCTTGTACTTCAAAGTCGAGTATATTCTCGAGAACATTACATGTACATATTATATAATCAACTACACTTTTATTTTTACAAGTCATTCTACCAATACCATCTTTCCCAAATCTACCATTTAGGATAAACATATTATTATTTTTACAAAATTCAATAAGTTTTCTACCATACTTATTTACAATAGTGTCTGGATTTTTTCTACACCTTGATATGTTCATATCATCAAGAATACATATATCTGAAAATACATTTATATCTGATATATCATTAAATTGAGTATCATCAGTATCTTCTATTTCATGGAAATCTTTTAGTGTTGCAGTTCGACTATTGAAATCGCCAAGTAAACACATGTAATCATTATTCTTACTAAAATTTTGAAACTCAGATTCAATTTCCGAAAAGGCTTCATCTGACGCATAATTTGTATTTTCTGGGGGTATATAAGTTATACCAAATATAACATTTTCTTGGAAATCAAAAATTTCTTTTTTAACAGAAAACCAGAAAACAAAAGGGCATTCTGATTCTATTACAGTAATGTAATGTTCTAAATATTTTTTGTAACCTATAGCAATACCACCAGATTTGTAGTTTGAAATTTTCTTTCTATTTTTATACTTGAAAATAAAGTTTTCACAATCAATAATGTCTATATCATCAAGCTTTGTTTCTTAAAAACAAACAATATCAAATTTATTTATTAAACATTGGAATTCAGCATAAAATAATCGATGCTTGACTCCGCATACATTTAGAGATAATATTTTAATTTCTGAGTTCTTGTTCACAGTATGGCCAGTTGATCCGTGAAGGTCATCCGAATCGTTAGAATTGTCACTGTTCACTGAGTTTGTTTGCCCTCCATGGTTCACCTATCTTCCGTTACTTGCGGTTTCATCCGAAGTGATATCATCTCGTCTGTTTCGTCGTCTAGTTTTTGGACGTGCTCCTTGTGATTGAAATTCCCGTCGTGTAGTATTTTCGGCTATATCTGATGGTAGAGGCTTAATTTCTTTTCCATCGATAAAAAGTCTGTCTCGTTTGATAAGAGCTTTTTTGTTTTGTTTTCGAGCTTCCTTATAATAAGGCCACAATAATTTTCTTCTTTCGTTGATTTCTTTAGGGAATTGTTCTGAAACACCAAAGGTCGTCCCCTTAAGATTAGTTGCAGACTTCCGTACTATTTCTTTGTCCTGAAAGCTCTTGAATCTGCATACAATTGGTTTAGTTTTAAATGTTGTTCCGGCTCGATTTTTTCTCTCATTCAGCTGTCCGAATCGGTGAGCTCTGTGGAAATCAATCTCTGTTTCCATTTTCATGTCTTCTTTCATGAATAATTTCAAAATTCCTTCCGTTGTATTGCTTTCTTCATTTTCTGTCGTCATAGAAATTCCTGTGAAGACTAGGTTTTCACGCATCGAACGAATCTGAAGATCTAGGTGTTTTTCTTGTAGTTCATCAAGATTATTCTGTACCTTTTGCATGTTTTCGGCCACTTTATTGTTTTCAGATCTAATAGCAGTAACTTTAGATTTCATGTCGGATAGATCATTTCTATTTCCCTAAAACTGAGAGTTTATAAAGTCCAAACAGTTGAAATAACATACATTGATTAAAATGCTCGAGTCAAAGAAATGCATGTCAAGAAAAAATTGTTTTGTTGTATTTTTTTTCTTGCAATAAAGTACAAACATCATTTTCATTTATGCATTCGTTTTAAAGATGTAATCAACTGCAGAAAATCTGTTAAAATGAGAAGAAAAGGAAGTAAAATAGAACATTACAAAGTTTAATGTATAATTTTTAGTTTTTCTGGAAACATAATTTTAATCAAGTATTCCTGTCATTGTTGCCAATATAGAACTAAACAAAACTGGCATAGCATAAGTTATTGAATGCAATATTTCATCGTTTTTTCAAGTTTAGCTTGAAACAGTATCCGTTGTCTCTTTGTTTCTGGATTGGGTTCGAAATGCTTATTCTTAAAATTTCTGTAAGAATATTTTGAATTGTTGTTAAGTTGATCTTTTTTTGTTGTTTTGGTATTAGTGTTGGCTGTTTTTCTTCTTGTGGTTTGTTTGGTTCGTTCATATGTGTACCTCTTTTTCGAAACTTCATGATACAACCATGTTAATAAGCTTTCAAACTAAATAAGTAGTCCATTCATTTGGTTTTACATATGATTTTTACTAAAATTACCAACAGAATTTTTTCATTATTCAAAACCGTTTAATAAAAAAAACCTCACAATCACTTAACTTATGGAAAAAAATAAAGCATATGGGACAACTACACAAAAAATACTTAGACGTCAACATACGATCCTTTACATTTATATACCATTCGTCCTATTACTAATTATCTCCAGTCAATAAGTTATTAAACTAAACAGAGCAAAAACTATATAATTTGTTTTCAACGCAAAATTTCTGAAGGTCAAACAGTCACTTACTAATAAATAAAAAAAAAATCCATTGATGATATACTTTGATGTACATGGTTCCATGAATAAATCCCCCAGAAATAGAAATTAAAGAAACAACTTCACAGCTTGTTAGACGTATGCCTCGAATTTGACATACATGGTCATCTCTGTACCAGAATATATGACAAACGAGACGATTTTAATTTTGAAATATTCTGTTTCCACACCTTAGTAGAAAGATTTAAACTTCACCTGCAGATGGGATATACATTTCCTGACTTATTTGGTATTCAAGAACTTCCAGCTGCTACTCAGACTTTGTAAAACGTCACCAGTGACTGAGTAGAAAGTTGATGAACCAGGGGACATAGAACGTACGATTTGTCCTTTTTTCTAAAATTTCATTGGAAGGTACAGAGACCTTGTTGATAAATAATCCGTATCAACCTCACAAATAACATTTGATGGTATTGAAGTAAAGATTTAAGGTGTTTATCATTTTTATTACATGATATAGTATTCTTTTATTTGTCTTTTGAATATCACCTTTACTATTTAGTCTTTGTTTGGTTATATTCATTTGACGTGGCTCTGTATTTAAATCTTAAAATGATGTGTAGACATTGAAGCTGTTTTGCATTCCTTCTATCGGTAATGTCATATGTTTGTTTAACACTTTATACTCTATTCACATTGACAAGATTCAACAACTTGCAATTGTTAAAATCTGAACTTATCAATTTTAACGAATGTGGCGTTTAAATCCAAAAATCATTCTTTTCTAGTGGGTAGGAAGGACAAGAGTTCTTCGTTCTATTCTATGAACTATAAAGAAACATCGTCACATGAAAACTATATTAAAATATGCTTTATTGCCAGTTTTATACAATTCTTTTTGTTGGGAAATATAAGATATGCCAAATGAAAATAACAGTTTGTATTTTTTGTGCGCCCAAAACACTTTCCATATTATTATTCAATTCTCATGTAGACTTTGTCTGTGATTTCAGAGCTTACTTGCCTTTTTATTATCTACCTGGATATGTGTTCGTTTGTAGGTGATAAATTCCACTGAAGTACCTCTAGACCTTCTCATGGGGATCAATTTGTAGTGATTGAGGGAGCCGTTGAACCCGATGGAGACAACCAACTAAAGCCTTCAAAACTGGCTGTCCTAGTCAATAGAGATCGAAGTCGAACACTCTTGGAAGCCACAACTCCAGTGTCGAATGGCTATTGATCACTTTAGACGAACTATACTTGTAAGCCGCTTAACCATCGAGTTCCTTCAACTTCTACAGATTTTCATAAACTAGTTTTGCATCACAAACATGATTGATCCGAAATATTATTTATAGGTCCTAATGGTTGAACCACAAATGTTTATTTTTTGTTCGCAATGGTTATTGGAATTATACGCTTTCTCAAAATTATACATTTTTATCAAAATGTTTTGAGATTGTTGCATCGTATTAAACAATCATCCAAGCCACGAAGAAGAACATTTCATTCTTAGTATATAACACTCAGTAAACCATACGCAAGAACACAGTTGTTAGTAACCAAATGGAAAACTACTAAGCAATGTTTAAAGTTGGTGTTGTTAGCTAACTTTCAATTAAGTTTTTCTTCTATCAAACGTATATTAAGATAGTACATCAGTATACAACGTAAAAAAAATCAAAAATTGATTTCCGACCTTAAACCAATATAATTATCACACAAAGGACAACATGCTGTCATCTAAAGATGTGTTGACTTTAATATTCTTTATGGTTTTTACTTTCAATGTAAGCTGTTTGACATTTGTAGCCAGTTATCTGTTTTGTATTTCAACCTTTTAAGGTACATTAGAAACCCCAAGGATTTCTACTGGGATAAACAAACTATGGTCATACCAGGACATGTCCTACACGATGGTAAAACAATTGCATACATGGGGCGTATGTTTCGATGTGTGGAATGTGTAAATACGAAGCCACGTCGTGTTGAGTTAGGGGCGTAATCTAATGTAGGTTGATTGTCACGTACTCACAATGTTATACTGTTGACATGAATATCAATAATGTGGTCATTTTTATAAATTACCTGTTTACAAAACTTTGAATTTTCGAAAAACTAAGGATTTTCTTATCCCAGGCATAGATTACCTTAGCCGTATTTGGCACAACTTTTTGGAATTTTGGATCCTAAATGCTCTTCAACTTTGTACTAGTTTGGCTTTATAAATATTTTGATATGAGCGTCACTGATGAGTCTTATGTAGACGAAACGCGCGTTTGGCGTACTAAATTATAATCCTGGTACCTTTGATGACTATTTACACCACTGGGTCGATGCCACTGCTGGTGGACGTTTCGTCCCCGAGGGTATCACCAGCCCAGTAGTCAACACTTCGGTGTTGACATGAATATCAATAATGTGGTCATTTTTAAAAATTTCCTGTTTACAAAACTTTGAATTTTCGAAAAACTAAGGATTTTCATATCCCAGGCATAGATTACCTTAGCCGTATTTGGCACAACTTTTTGGAATTTTGGATCCTAAATGCTCTTCAACTTTGTACTAGTTTGGCTTTATAAATATTTTGATATGAGCGTCACTGATGAGTCTTATGTAGACGAAACGCGCGATTGGCGTACTAAATTATAATCCTGGTACCTTTGATAACTATTATAGCTCAGTCTCTGCGGGTGGCCAGTTTCCCAATAAGTTCTACTTTCCAAGCAATAATCTCAACAGACACATCTTGTAGAGCCTAACCTTTGTATATTGATATTAATTTGTTATCGTTCTAAATATATGCATGACATACTACTATTTTGGCGCTTAGCAAGCAGCAATCAATCAACCTTAACTGTGCAGAGATTAATCAAGATAATTCACTTGAATTCGTTGTATTTTACAATGTTTAAAATCGCATATTTTAGTATTTTGTTTAGTTTAGATAATTATCTGAGAAAAATATAGAACTAAGATAAGAAAAAAATATATAACCTTACTGTCTTCCTTTTCTAGAAAAAATAAAATAATCTTCAAATTTAACATAATTTTTAATAGGCATAAAATATTTCCTTGATATATTCAAATATATGATTTATAAACGGAGTTTGCAATTTATTATGCTTGCACAATTTACGTATCTAGAAGGTAGAAGATAAAATATAAAAAATGGCACTACAAATCATCTTTAATATCCATTTTTTCTCCTTTTTTCCCCATTAAACTTACATTTATGTGAAGAGTTGAGTTCGGGTCATTTCCAAATTATTTTCTATGTGTTTTTTTCTATAGCTTTTAAGCTATTGATAGCTTCAAGTCGGTTAACAAATTAGTAGACAAGTCATTTTTTACGCAATTTATAAAAGCTATTGGGTGCCACTCTATAGGCATTTTTAAAGAATCTATTTTCAAATTAATTATTTAAATCGCCTCTAGAGACCGATATGAATCTGCATTACAATTGTATTTTCTTTGGAAAACTGCTCAAAACTAGTTTAAAAATTAAAAGTTAGAATGCTTCTAAGTAATACGCAACAGATTCATTTTGAATACATAATGAGTGTAACAAACACTTAATGCATTTCGTTCATCGGAGTGCTTTTCTTGTATAAACTATTTTATATCAATTAAGTACATTACTAATTTTCAACTGCTTCCTGTTTACTGACAGATTATATCGCTTACACGCCTATGAATATACATAATCCCATTAACTATACATGCTGTTGATAAGAATTACCCGCGGTATTTCCATATTGCGACCAATGGATGGTACGTGTCAAAGCAGAGAATCAAAGAACCTGATGTTAAATGGTCTTAATGGACTTCAGTTACTATATTTAAACAGACCAAATACTGTAAATTCAGATATTATTGCTAGGTTTTTATTAATTCGAATAATGCGACTGGGTGAGTATCGCAATAATAAGAACTCATATTCTGCTAAGTGAAACATAGACATGTATGCACATTTGTTCGAAATTGCAACAATTAAGCTCGCATTTTTGTCCGTTCTGGAAAAATGCCAATAATAATTGTATCAAAATATATTTAAGTTATTTTTGTCATTAGGTTGCTGACAAATTGAAGACTCACAAACATTTTCCTTTTTATCATACTCCATGCAAATTTGATGAACGAAATATTTCTTTTTAAATGTTTTTTTTTGTGCATTTAATTAAAATACTATAGATGATCGCAAAAAAGCAACTGTGCAGGGTTTTTGCTTGCTCTAAAATTGGATATAATTCCCACAGTTAAATTAGCATGACAAATGACAGAAAAATCGAAAGACCCTTAAATCATGACCACTGATACATATATGTTTTAATGTATTTGCATAACTGAATAATATTGAATGCGTAATATACTGGCACTTTTATTACCCAATTCTCATGTAGTACAAATAATCACAAATATTTAATTTCCTAAATATATTATGAATTTTGGATCCTCAATGCTCTTCATCTTTTTACTTGTTTGGCTTTATAAATATTTGATATGAGCGTCACTGATGAATATTATAAAGACGAAACGCGCGTCTGGCGTACTAAATTATAATCCTGGTACCTTTGATAACTATCCTAAACTCATAACTTTGAAATGGACATAAAGCTGTTAAACACTTAGGTCAAAGAAATTTGAGATATGAAAATATGTATGAAATGTATTTTCATCTCGAAATAAAGTGAATACTTCATTTTTATATATTTGTATTTCTTCTAAATTTTGATTAATTGCTGAAAATATGTTTTTGAAATAAAGAGGAAAGAAATAAGATGGAACATTAAAAATTTTAATACGTAATTTTCATTAGAAATTAGAATCATATGTCATATAAATGCTGATGGATTTTGTAAAATAAATGTATAAACATCAATTTTATTCATTTCTTTATTGTCTAAATAAAAGTTTGCAGATCGAAAATTGAATTGATGACGTAATTTCTAATGTTATAAATCATGTGGTTGAGCATGCTTTAAGTTCTGTTTTGTACCTTGTGCTTTTTCCTCTGTCATATGCATTACAGTGTGTTTTGAATTATCATTGATATGGTCATCTTTATTGATTAACTGTTTACTAAACTTTTGAATTTTTGAAATACTAAGGCTTTTCTACCTCAGGAATAGATGACCTTTGCTGTATTTGGCAAAACTTTTGGGAATTTTGGTCCTCAATGCTCTTCAACTTCGTACTTTATTTGGATTCGAGCGTCACTGATGAGTCTGTTGTAGACGAAACGCGCGTCTGGCGTAAATACAAAATTTAATCCTGGTATCTATGATGAGATTATTTACAACCACTGGGTCGATGCCACTGCTGGTGGACTTTTAATTCCCCGAGGCTATCACCAGCCCAGTAGTCAGCACTCTTGTGCTGACATGAATTATCATTGATATGGTCATATTTATAAATTAACTGTTTACTAAACTTTTGAATTTTCGAAATAGTAAGGCTTTTCTACCTTCGGAATAGACTTACATTAACTGTATTTGGCAAATTTTTTAGTATTTTCTGTCCTAAATGCTCTTCAACTTTGTACTTTATTTGGTCTTTTTTTACTTTTTTGGATTCGATCGTCACTGATGAGTCTTTTGTAGACGAAACGCTAGTCTGGTGTAAATACAAAATTTAATCCTGGTATCTATGATGAGTTTATTGGCAATTTAGCGGTTAAAACTTTAGAGCTTTAAATGTTTTCTGCAGACGATTCTTTGGAATTACAGTATGTGGGAAACATTTTTGTCATGGATCTAAACGAAATAAGTATGGTAAGCATGCATAGTAGTTCTATGATGATCAATAATGATTTGGTAACAAAAATCAGAAAAAATTTGTGCTGCGTTGAGTGAGTCCGTCGGTATACATTTGTTATTGTTCTCGGGACTGAAAAGTGAAAGTGTGAAGCAATAAAAAGACACGAACTTACTTATTTTCTTGTCATTAATCTTTCAGGAGACACTTCCTGTCATCGCTACCGATACAGAATTGATCAAAAGTAGAACAACACAAGTTATTGAATGCATTTTTTCTTCATTTTTTTTTACAAATGTTAAAAAAGAGATTATCTTGGAAGAGTATCTACTATCTTTTTTGTTTCTGCTAAGAGATATATCTTGACAAATGTGTGGGATGTAAAGATAAACAAAGATCTATTTTGAAAGATGAAAAATGTATGAATATTATTAAGTGTTGTACAATATATGTATCACAGATGTCTACGGAATGTAGCACTTGTGGTAGCTGCAAACCCTTTTTCGCTTTTTTGTTGTTGTGATATACTGAATGTGACTTATCACCAGAGTGTTACTGGGTAATATAATTGGTTAATCTAGTGGAGCAGCTAGACTCAACTCCCTACTTGAGCGCCCGAGGTCTGGATGTGTTTCCAGTTGTTCAGTCTTGTGTTTTCCTGGTAGAGTTTTCTTAATTGTTTATCCAATTTTCATAATCAATTGGTATTAGAGCTAATTATTGCAAAATCGGTTTAAACAAAGTGTTGTTAATCATTAATATGAGACAGCAACACAACAACATACTTAGACCATAAGGGGCATTGACATGTCAACATGTCTATACCATCTGTCATACAGTTAATTGTTTCTTTTTAAAACATGAATAAACTTTTCATAGTGATGATTCAGAAATGTTAATGTTTTATTACTGATACCAGTCATTAAAAATTAGCAAGTAGTTTTAAAAGATAGAGAGTTATTTACAAAATTATAAATTTTTAATGCAACAAAATCATGCAAGTTTATATTACTAGTTCCAACTTAATGTACATATTATCAAAAGTTACTTATTTTCATTGAATTATTACAATTTTTTTCATAAGTGCACACCAAATTGCCCCTATGTAATGAGTTTTATGAATACTAAAAAATACTCGTGTAAGCCCGGCTTGGAGACTATTTGGAATGTTTATGGTGATATACAGCTTGCATTCGTGTTTCGTAAACTGTCTTTGGTGCGAAATCGATTAAATGATGCAAATTGTAATAATATGGGAGAGTGTTCGAGTGGTGCGAGTTGGTCATGGTCATAGTTGTCGGGCAGTAAGTCGACTGAGCATGCGCATAAGCTTATAAGACACAAATCCATAATAACGCTTTACACGATGATGACTGATGTACCCATATTTTGACTGTTTTACCACTAGGTCGATGCCACTGCTGGTAGAGATTTATTTCCCCGAGGGTATCACAAGCCCAGTAGTCAGCACTTTTTGTGCTGACATGAATTGTCATTGATATTGTTATATTTATAAATTTACTATTTACAAATTTTGAAATTATTTTAAAAACTAAGGATTTTCTACTTCAGGCATAGATAACCTTAGCTGTATTTGGCAAAACTTTTAGAAATTTTGGTCCTCAATGCTCTTCAACTTCGTACTTTGTTTGGCCTTTTTAACTTTTTTGGATTCGAGCGTCACTGATGAGTCTTTTGTAGACGAAACGCGCGTCTGGCGTATATGCTAAATTTAGTCCTGGTATCTATGATGAGTTTATTTATTTATTATGTCTGTTTAGTTCACGCATCATTGAAAATATAACGGAATTTGATGAGACTATCATCAAAGTGTGAGGTTTAGCGCTAAAAAAAACAGGTTTAATCCACCATTTTCTACATTTGAAAATGCCTGTACCAAGTCAGGAATATGACAGTTCTTGTTCTGTCATTTTTTATGTGTTTTGTCATTTGATTTTGCCATGTGATTATGGACTTTTCGATTCGATTTTCCTTCAAGTTAATTATTTTTGTGAATTTTCGTTTTACGAATTTTGATATTTATTCAAAAATTGCCGTTTTCTGATGAAAAAAGATTGTTTCAAAGTTAAAATTAGAAGTACAAAACGCTAAATTTATACGTCATATCACAAATATTTCCGACTGTGTATGGCTCAGATGAATTGCAGTTTAATGAAATCCTTCCTTTCTCTTCCTTTAGTAGTATAGATAAATGGTGAAATTATAATGCAAGACAGACATAAACATCTTACAGTGATTCCATACACAAAATGAAACATATAGTTGATATATAATTTAAAGTAACTTTTAATAAACTGATAAAACCACAAACGTTTCTATGAAGAATGAACTATGCAAATGAAGTCAAGGTCACATAAAAGATGTCAAAAAGGCATGTTCATCTTACAATATTCCATACACCAATTAAACTTAAGGTATTATTTATAGTATATGAAAAATATACCAAACAACACAAAACTGAACATTGTCAAGGAACAAAGAAAACGAGGTTAAGGTCAGATGTACCTGCAATTCGGATATGAACACATATCAGTCATTCCATACACCAAATATAGTGGTCTTTTTGTTTCAAAAACCTATGAAATAGATCAAAGCACACAAAAATAAACATTGTCCAATGAATCATGAAATTGATGTGAAGGTCAGATAAAACTTATCAGTCGGAAATAACAATAATGACATTCATAAACTATAGTTGACCTACTGTTAATTGTATCTGAAATAAGTTTGAGATTATGTCAACCATATCTGACGAACATGTAGACCTTGCAAGGAACCAATATACCAAATAAAATAAAGTTATCCTTTTATACATAACAATTAATAATTGAGCATTTCTCTCAGAAACAGTGGAGCAGCCACTCAACCATCCAAATAAAGTCACGGACAATAAACATATTGCAACTTCATAACGTAAGGTACAAGATATGAAACATCAAGGTCTTCTACTTCCTGAAATATAAAGCACTTTAAAAAAACATGTAGTTTACACTTCCTCCGCTTGATAATAATACATGTCTTGCATTCTGTAGCTTTCGTCACAGGCGACACAAAAAACAAATAATGAGGCAATGATGTCAACTCGAAAGGATCCAATAGAACTAGGTGCATCAACAAGGTTGAGAATATCCTGCTATGCATGCATCACTCACCATGCTAGTTCATCCTACTTTAACAATGGATACTGGCTGTATACGATGACTTTTTGCGAACAGGAGAACTTCAATGTACATGCATTTAAAGAGAAACAACGTGATTTCCTTGCAATAACTACATATTTAATTGAATCCAGATAAAAGATGGTTGACAACTGTCAATAGAACATTTTACAGGTAAAAAAACCAGTTCGAAAGGTTATACTGGAAAAGATATGCTTCCCCTTCCAGAGCACCAGAGATGACTACCAGATTTGTTTTTGGGGGTGATCAAGTTGTTGATCAGTCGTTGTATGTTGTGTTTTGTGTACTATTGTAGGTCTTTTGATAGGTATTTGATGTTTGCCTTTGCATTGTCAAATTATGCATTTGAATAACGTTTTCGTATCTTTCGTCTCTCTTTAATTCTTCCTTTCACCAAAAGAAGTCCCTTTTACTCCAGAAAAAAGTAATGCTACATTTAACAAAAACACAACTCCTTACTTTTTAAATTTTACTACTTTTGACTACTTTACACATCGTGTGTTGTTGTCATTTTAGCTAAATTGGCTTAAATGGCAGATTGTTTTTGTTAAATTAACTCACAACTTTCTTCAATTAAGGGTTTAATTCATCATTTTTTTTACAAAAGAGCTTGAAAAATCGTATAGACCATTGTGATCACTTTTTATTTATAATATTAAAATCCTTATTTGCGCTTGTGAGATTAATAACATCATGTATTTTTTTCTTTTTAATGTAAACGAACTTTTGTAGTAGCTGAGTGCAAGAAAAATTTCTATGACAGTAAACTGTTTTTTTAAATAGTCACATTTTAATATCGGCTTATATTTGAAATAACAAAAATTGATGTGTCAGCTATTGTGTCGCTGTACATCTCCTAACATTTAAAAATAAAGTGCCCAACTTTAGGTTTAATTGCTTCACTCAAATACTTTTTGAATAAAAAAATCAAGATGCTTTTTCTTGTGTCGAAATAACTAAAAAAGGGACAAAGGCAGATGGGACTGTTACACATTTTAAAACATTCTAGAGTGTTTCATACATAAAGTAACTGTAAGTGGTTATTATCTGAATCTTAATAATTACATTATGAAGAGACTGTTTTAGAACCACAACTCCTCTGTCATTACAAGATGACAGAAAACACTGCAATGCACACTGCGACAAAATCGATTGCTCACATACATAAAATGAATACGGAATTTAGTGTTTTGAAGTATTGTTTTATTCTGTGTAATACTTGTAAAATATGTTTCTTTTATATTCTTGTTGTGTTATTTACTTCTGAGATATCTTGAAATAAAAATATCCGTCAAAAAATCTAAGCAAAATGTACAACAGCTAATCTAATGTTAATTTATTTGGACCTAGGACCATCTCCAAGTTTCTAACGCCATCTATTTGGTAAATGTATACCAGATGCCAAAACGTCGTGTGAATCGTGATTAATGATCTTATTGTTTCAAAGTTCTATTATAGCATTCAACTGATTTTTATGAAAGTTTTTACATGAACATTCAGAGATATTCAAGCTAAACAAATACAAATTAAACCTAATGTTATTATATAAACATTGTGACATAATAATAAACACTTAAAGAACATATTTGTCAAAAGAAGAGACATTGAATAAAACAACATGCTTTTACAATAAATTGCTTGGCTGATGTCTATTTCTATATTAATTTAAAGCTATTTCCAGAACATATAGATTTCCGAATGTTTTGTTGTTTAAAAGGAATAATGCATGAACGTTCTTTACTGCAATGGTAGAAGGTGTTTATTAAAAACTAAAAATATATATTCTGCAGTTTAAGATATTCAGTAGAAATTTTTACTGAGTAAAGTTTAAACCATATATAAAGGCGGAAACGTAAAATGAAAATAAAGCTGCTAATTTCTTGCGTCTGAAGTACTTTTCTGGATTTACCTCCATCAGAAACACTCAGATCTAATCTCAAAATTCATTTTCATTTTAAAACGAAAGGCTGCATTTTTATTTAACCTTAATCATTGTGAGTAATATAACTGAGGTACAATGAAACATAAAGAACAAAAAAACGTTAAACATAAATATTAAGACATGAAGGTGAATAGTTTAGCGTTAGTAAATCAACAACTATCCATTGTTTCTTTTATTAAAACTATTGTATTGTCTTTGTATTTGAGGGTTCCATGTGTATACAAATCCAGAAAGGAGCTTCAAAGACACCCCCACACACGCACACCCCCACACAAAATGTTTATAGTATAATTAAAATGTTAAATGATTTTTGTGACATCATTTCATAATTACTCTACCTCAATTATTAAACTTAATAAAGTCTAGTAGTTGTTAATCAAATTTTCAATTATCTTCAATTATGGGCAAACAAAACAATAACTAAGCTGTACGTAAACCTTTGTACATGCAGATTAAATTTTCAAATACAGGTCCAAAATCGATACAGATTTAAGTAGTTTTAGTTCGATTTTAGACACAGACTGGATACATCCCTTAAAGTATGTTTGTAAGTAAAATCACAAAAATACTGAACTTAGAGGAAAATCAATTCGGAAAGTCCATAATCACTTGGCAAAATCAAATAACAAAACGCATCAAAAACGAATGGACAAGAACTATCATGTTCCTGACTTGGTACAGGCATTTTCAAATGTAGAAAATGGTGGATTAAACCTGGTTCTATAGCGCTAACCCTCTCACTTTAATGACACTCTCATCAAATTCTGTTATATTTACATTGATGCGTTAACTAAACAGACACAATAAATAAAATAGTGAAAATATGGGTACATCAGTCATCATCGTATAACAATTTTAAAAGGAACAATTTAAGGGGTCATCCATAATTGTCAACCATTTTCCAAAGTGTACAAAACGTACACTTTTTCAGACCCCCACCCTCCCTCAAAAAGTGTACATCAACCATTTTCAGATTTCAAGAGAGAAATCAATCATTCTTAATAAAAAGAAGATCCTGTTTATTATATTTCAGTTTAATATAGAAATTTGCTTTGAAAATAAACTAAAACATATCTAACTGTTTTATTTGATAACATCTATCTGTGATGGCTTGTGTTTTGTTAGAATAAAGAGTTCAAAGATTAGTGTTTCCCCTATCACACAGTGGGAACTCCAATGAAAAAGGGCACCTAGAGCATGCAAAAGATTAACAAAAGGGCACATAAATTATGCTAAGAATCATAGAAAGGGAAATGCATGGTTATATTGCATTGGTAAAGTATAGACTGACAGTTGTTGATGGAATAAGAGCTCAAGACAGCAATCAATAAAAGTGTAATGTTTTAAAACATTTTAAGTTTTTAAATTTCCCGCCTGTATTTCTATTTAAAAGGTCCCTGTAAATATGCCATTCATGGCACTATTATAGTTTATAGATATAGGAAGATGTGGTGTGAGTGCCAATGAGACAACTCTCCATACAAATAACAATTTAAAAAGTAAACCACTATAGG
This sequence comes from Mytilus edulis, assembly GCF_963676685.1. Classification (NCBI taxonomy): domain Eukaryota; kingdom Metazoa; phylum Mollusca; class Bivalvia; order Mytilida; family Mytilidae; genus Mytilus; species Mytilus edulis. The sequence continues at coordinate 43,554,911 of NC_092347.1, forward strand.
TTAAAGTACGGCCTTCAACACGGAGCCTTGGCTCACACAGAACAACAAGCTATAAAGGGCCCCAAAATTACTAGTGTAAAACCATTCAAACGGGAAAACCAACGGTCTAATCTATATAAACAAAACGAGAAACGAGAAACACGTATATATTACATAAACAAACGACAACTACTGTACATCAGATTCCTGACTTAGGACAGGTGCAAACATTTGCAGCGGGATTAAACGTTTTAATGGATCCAAACCTTAGATCTCCCTTTTTATTGAAACAATAGCATAACATCACAACAAAGAAAAATATACGATAAAATATCAATTGGCAGACTTAACTCAATCAAAAAACGTATGATTAAACAATGAACGAATAAATTTGATCTGCGATATCTGAATACAAATGCACAGTTAATTAAATATTAGAGACAAACATTCATGACCAAAAAGTGTATATATATTGGATACCAAAAATGTATATATATTGGATAATTTTTAAGGTTAAGGTTAAACTTCATATTGAGGTGCTTCTAATTAAAGGAGGCTTATACTAAGAAAAGTAAGTTTACTTCCGGTTTACTGGTTTACAGCTGTTTTGGAATACATTACAAGGAAATTAATTGAAGGACCAGTTTAAAATCTTTTCACAAAATGCGGTCTAGTCAAAATCAAAACATTCAAAGAATTTAGTGTTTCCATCAGTTTTGTTTATTAAACAGTGAAACGATAACGATCTATAATAAAGCAGGTGAAATTGACAATCTGAGAAATGCTTGCAAACATTTTGTTTAAATATTTTTACAAGTCTACATTTTTGAAAGATTTAGTTTTCATATGATTTGATCTTTTAATCGTTCAATCCGGATTGAAGAGAATTATGATATCGAAATAAATATCATCAAGTGAAAATAATACAGAAGAAATAAGAAGAGAAACAAACCCAAGCAAATTCTCGATTTTACACATCGACCTTCCCTACGGAAACGAAATAAATTCTGGAAATAAAAAAAAAAAGCGTACGGTAAAAATGTTGATTTTTAACCCCCTCCCCCCAATTGTACGTTTTGTACACTTTGGAAAATGGTTGACAATTATGGATGACCCCTAACAGAACACAAAAACAAACTCTTTCATTGATTTGTGTGTCTGACGTCAGAAAATTTTATACGTCACATAAATTTGTCGTTCAATGTGCATACAAACAATTATAAAATTTACATAGGCAATGTTAGCATATAGGATTAAAAATTCACAAGTATGTAAGAATAAATTTCAGAAATAGACCGAGATTGAAAAAAGTCCAAAAGTTATATATAGAATTTATAAGAATCCACAAATAGTTACTTCCACTACGCGATTGAATGATTTTGACGTTTATGGTTCAATGTATTTTCTTTAATTCATAATAGAAATATATCATAATGACATAAACTAGAACAATATCATACTGATGGGATCTTTTAAAGTACAGAGTCACGTTATAAGAACCAAAGAAATACAAAAAGTCGCATATACAAAGCACGCCACCAAAAAATGAAAGACAAAACAAACACATTGACGAGATGTATAAGTACCGAGCCACGTCAAACGGATATCACATAAAACCATTCAACAGTAAAAGTAATATTAATAATAGACCAAAGACAAATGAAAGAACTATAAAAACACGTGTTAAGATGACAACATCAATACGCAGAATCTATCGTGTATTATTTGTGAAGTTGATACGGAATATTTAATTTAATTATTCCATTTGTTAGTAGATACAGACTAAACAAATTAATTGTACAACTTAACAACTTGAATTCTGGACTTTTTCTTTTCTTTTCCTTTACAACCAATAAGTATTTGGCCACTCTTATCAATATGTAAAGCGGCAGGATGATAGATTCCATCACGTTCTTCAATACTGTTGAGGACATCTCCTTCCATCGAAAGTAATTTTGTCAATGGGTTACTGACAGAACGACGTATTCCTGAACATCTGATTTAATCCATGTAATTTTGTTTAACAGAAATATTACTCGTCCTTACTTTGAATTAAATTACTAGATTATTGCAACCAGGAACTGCAGAGCTGCAGAGCTGCAGATTTGTTTTTGCTCTAAATTGAATTGAGATGAGAAATATTCCAAAAAGTTGAATATACTTGACAAAATTATAGAACAGCCGAAAACCCCAGTTATAACCACTAATATACATGTTTTGCAGTATTGCAAAATTGAAAATATTGAAGACGTTAGATACTGGAATTTTTATTACCCAAATTCTCACGTAGTTCAAATAAGTATGCAATATTTTACTTACATCACACCCTTCAGATGAACATAAATTTATAAAACACTCGAGTCAAAGAAATGCGTGTCAAGAAAATAGATATTTAATGTATTTTCTTTATGCAATAAAGTGCATACATCATTTTCATATATGCATTCGTTTTAAAGTTGTAATCAATTGCAGCAGCAAATTTCTGTGAAATAAAGAGAAAAGGAAGAAAAAGAACATTACTAAGTTTAATGCGTAATTTTCAATTGCAATTATAGTCATATATTATATATAATTGTGATATGGACTGACACGTGAAAGTACGAAACAATGAAGGACACGAATTTTCCTTGTTATAAGTCATTAATTTCATGGTAGACATTTCCAGTCATTGCTGTCAAAACAGCATTAAACAAATGTGGAAAAACATAAGTTATTGAATGCAATAATTCATTTTGTCAAAGATTATCTTGGAAGAATATCTATTATCTTTTTATTTCTGCTAAGGAATACATTTTGACAAATGTGTAGGGTGTAAAAATAAACAAAGATCTATTTTGAAAGTTGAAGTTGTATGAATATTAAAAGCTGGAATATTTAACCAACAAATGTGTCACAGATGTCTGCCGAAGTTTGATAGCCGCATTCTCATTTGCGATACCAATTGCAACAAATCACCAAATTGTTACCGGGTAATACAATGCGTTCCTTTTGAGTAGCGTACATATTCTCCGATTGTTCTTGATGGCGTTCGTATGCCCATTCTTGTTTTGTCTGTTAATGTTTTGCGAAGTGTTGTTTTGTTTTGATTTGTTTTTTTTCTTTTGCCTTATGTTTTGGTTATAGTGTTTTCTGTCTTTCTCCGATTTCAGGTTTGTTTTGTTGGACGATTTGTATGTTTATTTCTTTTTTCAACTAGGTAGCGCAGCAAAGTTAATAAGTAACCCCCTGAATAACAAGTTCATTCAATTCTCGTTTGGTTTGATATACGATTTTTACTTAAATGTACAAACATAATTCATTCAATTTTAAAACTGCTTGAAAAAAACTTGATGTGAAAAAAGAAATTTACATTATACATATGAAATAGCAACACAACAACATACTGACATCATACGAGACATTTAGACGTCAACATACGATATTTTGTAACATAACTATCTCTGTGTGTGTTTACCATAATTATATATGGCAATATGTTATATGCATCTGAGTTAACAGTTGAGCTTTTCCCTTATCAGTTATGTTATATGATTGTTTAACACTTTTAAGCATATTTATATTGCCAATCTTTAACAGTATGCATTCATTAAAGTTTTGTCTTGTTTAGGTTAAAAAATGTGCAGTTCAAATTCAAAACTTTAATTAACTATTGTATAGAAAGAAAGAGTTATCCATTATGTATTTAGAAACATAATGAAACATCTTGACATAAAAAATATGTTTCATTATGTTTTATTAACTGTCATACAAGTGAGAGGTTATGATAGCTTTAAAACCAGGTTTAATCCAACATTTTCTATTTACTAAAATACCCGTACCAAGTCAGGAGTATGACGGTTATTAATCGTTCGTTTGATTGGCTTTCAGCGTTGAAATTTTGGCATGTCATAAAGGACTTTCCGTTTAAATGTTACTTGAAGTTCGATATTTTTGTTAATCTACATTTCATTGATTGTGTTATCCAATGTGTTATCTAATTATTGTCGGGAAATCAAGCTATGCAAAATGAAAATAGCGGTCAGTTTGTATTGGTTGGGGAAATTAGTTCCCGATGAAAACAACCGATCAAGGTCATAAAAACTTGCAATCTTGGCCTATTAAGATTGAAGTTGAACACGACGAAAAACCCACAACCTCAGTCAGTGTTGATCAATGTAGACGAACTATACTTTTTAACGGTTAAGCCATGAAGGATCTTCGGCTTCTATAGGATTTTCTCATGTTATTATTGCATCGATATGCATGGATGACACGACCCATTTTTTTATATGTCCAAATGGTTGAGTAAAAATAGTTTTCTTGTTTGGTCACAAAGGTATCTGTAATTTTACGCTTTCTCCAAACTTGACATTTTCTATACTATTAAACGAGAAGACCTCATTTTGTGTGTGGCTTCTCTTCCTTCCACAATAAATTAATAATCATGCCTCTGTGTCCTATAGGTAACATGCATAGTCGCATTTGTCATCCATTCTTATGATTATTGAGTTATTTTGGGAGAAAAACGACAAAAAGGATGTCCGGATATTGATTCCGTCATCAGACTGACTTTTGGACATAGATAGGTTTTCCGGTTTTAAACATACACAACTACACCCAATCATATGATGGATAACAAAAATGAAAATTAAGTAAGCCAATCAGAGCGTTCTCAATATTATGGTTTATGGATCAATCGTATGATGAATAACAAAAATGAAAAATAAATAAGCCAATCAGAGCGTTCTCCATATTATGGTTTTTGGTCGCAAGAACCACAACTATTATACCTCCTTAGAGAGGACAATTATTTTTCGCGTTTATCTATATGTAAGCTACGATTATAATACTATGATACATGTATATAGAGACTTTCTGTATAATTCTGTCTACTGTTTTCTTTGAAATGACTATTTAAGGGGTCATACCAGTTGCATATATATTGAAATAAGTAAACACACGGATGCAACATCGGAACTATCATTTTCTATGTTCAGTGGACGGTGAAATTGAGTAACATCTCTAATTTGGCATTCAAAATTAGAAAGATTATATTATTGGGAACATAATTATTTACTAAGTTTCGAGTTGATTGAACTTTAACTTCATCAAAAACTACCTCGACGAAAAAGTTAAACCTGAAGCCAGACAGACGGACGGACGGTACGAACGAACGAACGGTCGCACAGACTAGGAAACATAATGGCCTTAAATGGAGCATAAAAATTTATTGTTGAAAGTGAAAGTAGTGATTTGGCCAAAATGAAAGTATGGTGGAGACTTGAGGGAGGCATGACTTTTTCGGGACGTCAGGATCGGGTATTTTTAAGCTCGGGATTTCGGGATTGATCCTTTCGTGATCCGGGAATATTTTTTTTCGAATTTCGGGATGTCGGGATATGAATGTCTTTAAATTCGGCACCTCGGGATTTCATGTTTTTAAGCCCGGGATTTCGGGATGAGGACCCCTCCGACCCGTGACCCCTCAAATTAGCCTTCGTCATTTATACAAGATTCAAATCCTCCCATTGGCATGTTAATAGGGCTCTCAAAAGAAAAAGCACTGATGGATTGTCCTAGAAGCATATTTATTTTTGTTAGAATAATAATGGTCTATAAGCAGTTACATTTATTTTATGTTTAAAGCGGTGCAAATTTTTAATTTGATAATTTGACTTTTACAAAGAAAATGCATTGTAGTAAAGGGGTAGAATAATTGTGGTTTGAGGCCAGAGACATGAACATAATTGAATTTAACAGAAAGGAAACAGATAACGGACTTAAGAACAAAAGTGATGGGGCTTTTGATACCTTTTATGAAATTCTCCAGACATAATATCTTTAAAAAATATTCATCCTTCAACAGTTTACAACTGTGTATGCCCGCGATTTCGCGGGTGTGATCTAGTATATTATGAAATTGTCAAATTGCAACGATTAACTAAACCATAAAAATGACTTTATTTCCTGTTGATATTGCATTTAGAAAACTGTACACAGAGGAGCACAATTGTTCATGACTGAATGAAATTCTACGAGGCAATGTTTGAAGGTGTGGTGTCGTTCATTTTGAATTCTACTTGATCAAACTTATGACATGTATCTTATAATAGAACAGAATTCTACATGCACAATGCAAAATAATTATTATATATTATAATTTTTTTTATAATTGTATAATCATATTATATCCCACGTTAAAATTGAGACAGCGCAAGTTCAGGGCCGTAACTAGCTTCTTTTAAAAGTGAGGCAAAATATATTCGCCGAGCGAAGCGAGGCGAAGGGTCTAGAGGCCGCTCAAGGTCCCCAGAAGCTCTGAATAAAAATGACGCAAAATCGTGCAATTCTGACCGTTTCCCGGACTCTTTCTTACTTTGAAACGCAATTAATTTTTAGCTATTTTCCGACAATATTCTGGTCTCAAAGCAAAATATATAGATTCATTGTAAATAAAAACTTTTAGGTTTAAGGGACAACATCAAAAGACCGATATGTAGGATAAAGCAAAAATCGTAATTCTCATAATCATTTTAATACCAGATCTGTCTGTTCTTGTCTTGTATTCTGTTTAGACTTTGGAGAATTTTTTTTATGACTGAATTTAGATATAGTGACAGTGCAGTATTATACTTTAAGTACCGCTTAAGTCGATATTAGGAACCATCTTGACTTTGTTTTATGGTATTTATGATTCTTTCATTGCTGAAGACCCTCAGGCCAGCGACTATCACGATGACGAACAGGGATAAAAACCCTGATCATAGATAATTTTTATTTTTTCTATGTATTGACTTTGTGTGCGATTAAGTCCCGTGCACGTTTACTCCATAATCCTTTATTTTGTATTAAAGGGTCTGAACACGACTTAATTGCAAGCGCTTCAATGTAAAAGGTCATATATGGCAATACATTATTGTTTTTTTCAAATGATTTGATACCGCGAGATTGGTGGTCTCACTTTAATTTAACCCATGTCAGCTATCTTGTTTTATCTACAAAAAAGAGAGCCAGTTTTGTATTCTTTAATATTAAATTCAATTCTCCATGAAGAAACGACCATTTTTTTCTGTGTCCAGTAGCATCGTATCTTCTTAAAATATTTTCTCGCACAATGTCTGGACATCGGTGGACATGCAACATTGCCAAAAACCACACAACCGTTCACCCGTCATCGTAGATCTAATTTCAAATATTCTTACAATTGAATGTAGTTTTTTCAATTAGACAAAAGGTCCTTCAGTATAAGAAAACTCAAGTTTTAAACAAAATTACTAGATTTACAAAAGAAAATCAACACTTAGACTATAGTCATAAAGTAGGACAATAAATGAACAAAAGACAAACCCGGGTACATATAAGACACATAACTACAAACAATAGACCATCAACACTGAAAACTAAAAGTAAATTAGAAACATAGATCACGAAAAACATGCAGGGGCGACACCAGAGAGTGAAGAGAACTTGCTTCTTGCAAGACACTCGCCGTGAAAACAATTTGATATGAAGACAAGCTTTTGTTTCAATTTTTTTTTCTTTCTCAAATTTCCAACATGAGGCATTTGCCTCATTTGCCTCCATGTAGTTACGGCCCTGGCAACATTTTATGCATTATAATTATATAATAAATGTATCGTGTCTAAAAAAAATAAACTGAATGAAATAGTTTAAACAAACTTTTTTCCACTTGCGCTGAATCCACTCACTTTAAAAAAAAAAAAAAAACAACACTTGTTAATGCCATTAATGATACTAAACATTTTCTACCCTATGAATAGATTACCGAAGCTGTAAAAGCTTTCGGAATTGTGGGTACCAGGGTTATAATTTAATATGCCAGACGCGCGTTTCGTCTACATAAGACTCATCAGTGACACTAAGATCAAAATAGTTATAAAGCCAAACAAGAACAAAGTTGAAGAGCATTAAGGACCCGAAATTCCAAAAGGATGTGCCACATACGGCTAAGGTAATCTATTCCTGGGAAAGGAAATTCCGTAGTTTTTCGAAAAATAAAAAGTTTTGTAACAGGAAATTTGATATATATAATTGATATTCATGTCAACACCGAAGTGCTGACTACTAGGCTTGTGATACTCTCGGGGACAAAACGTCGACCAACAGTGGCATCAACCAAGTGGTGTCAATAGTTATCAAAGGTACATGATTATAATTTAATAACGTGATTCTTGCATACTCAATTTCAGTTCTGGTACCTATAATAAGTTTATTTCGTCTGACAGCCTTTAATCTTAGTACATCAACCTTGCAGAGTCTATAAAATATCAATTTTCGATTTGTTGTCCGTCCGGAATGTGCATGCAATATATGGTTACTTAAAGTGAAGCAAGCATCAAATCAATAAGCATTACCTATGCAGAAAGTCGTAAGGCTACGAAGAATTACATAATCAAAATAAATTACAAAATTCCCCTAGATAGATAATGCTGATGTTTAAAGTAGAAAAGTAAAGCGATCAATACTTCAATATAATTATTCAAAAATGAAAAAAAAATAATTGTACATTAAGAAAATTACTGTGTAAGTTACCAACTATCTATTAAAAGGATACATGAAAGGTTAAAAAACTATATGCCAAATAGAAAATAAGTGAAAAAGTTCATGTTTTATTAAGCTATACTAATAGCATGGAATTGATTAAGCAAAACTATTCAATTGTATATTTTATATTACAATTTTACTTTGTAAAAGAAAGGCAACTTGTTTTGATTGGTATGATGTTAATTTTAATTTATACCAAATTGATATTTATGTTTGTTATATTTGTTATTCTCGTGGGATTGTGTCTGATGCTTGGTCCGTTTCTGTGTGTTACATTGTAGTGTTGTGTCGTTGTTCTCCTCTTATATTTAATGCGTTTCCCTCAGTTTTAGTTTGTTACCCCGATTTTGTTTCTTGTCCATGGATTTATGAGTTTGAACAGCGGTATACTACTGTTGCCTTTATTTAGTCCTGGTATCTATGATGAGTTTATTTACTACCACTGGGTCGATGCCACTGCTGTAGGAGATTTATTTCCCCGAGGGTATCACCAGCCCAGTAGTCAGCACTGTTGTGCTGACATGAATTATCATTGATATGGTTATATTTATAAATTTGCTGTTCACAAAATTTTGATTTTTTAATATACTGAGGCTTTTCTACCTCAGGCATAGATTACCTTAACTGTATTTGGCAAACTTTTAGGAATTTTGGTCCTCAACGCTCTTCAACTTCATACTTTATTTGGCCTTTTTAACTTTTTTGGATTCGAGCGTCTTTTGTAGACGAAACGCGCGTCTGGCGTATATACAAAATTTAGTCCTGGTATCTATGATGAGTTTATTTACTGTCATGGCAGTCGTATTGCTACAAATTAAAGAATGTAAAATACGGTCATTGCAAGTTTACATAACCAGGGAAAGAATTCGTGTTTCGTTTGTTATATCAATTGTGCTGTACAATGCATAAAATCGCATCTATTATTATGTCATTTGGTTCACATAATAATCGGAGAAAAAAGAAATATTGCAGTGAAGCAAAAGAAACTGAGATAACTGCCATCAATTCGTAAGAAAAAATAGAAAATCTTCAATTTTGTTTACAGATAATGAAATTTTGAGTAAAAACTGTCCTTTTTTCTTTTCTTATTTACTTATCTTCTTTCATCAAGGTTTATCAAAAATATTAAAATCGTTGCTCGAAACAACACTAGATTAGAAGTTACAATATTGCATACGTAAATTACAAATATCTTCTATTTTGTTTATACATTGTTAGTTTAAATCGGTGAAGAATAATACAATGACGGGAAGAACATTTTTGCTTGTTACATGCTAACATATGATTCACCTTGTAACTTTTTACTGACGCATTCACTGAGTTTTTACGCAATGATAAAGCTTAATTGCAACTGAGATGTATCTTTTTCAAGATTTGAGTTCGGGTGGTTTCTTAACATTTTTTTCTAAGTCTCATTCTTAAACTAGTGTATTGTGATATTATAGCTCTTAATCTTTTATATAAGCTTTTGTTTTCTAATATTTTGGTCACGAGCATCACTGAAGAGACATGTATTGTCGAAATCCGCATCTGGTGCAGGAAAATTGGTACCGTTAATGTTATAACTACCACTGGGTCGATGCCTCTGCTGGTGGACTGTTAGTCCCCGAGGGTATCACCAGGGTATCACTTCGGTACTGGCATGAAAATACGGATTTTTTTTTGTGTTATTAAAATTTGCTGATACAAAATGTTAGAAAATATTAAAAATTAAGGAATGGATCTCCCTCGTCCAAAGCTCTGATTCCTTTCACGGATTTGGCTATACTTTTTGGACCTTTTGGATTATAGCTCTTCATCTTTTATATAATCTTTGGATTTCAAATATTTTGGTCACGAGCATCACTGAAGAGACATGTACTGTCGAAATGCGCAGGAAAATTGGTACCGTTAATGTTATTGATAACGTCATGTCGATTAATAAATTTTGACAAAACACTTTGTACTATGCGGCCAAATGGTTATCAAAGAATTCATTTTCAAATTTAATTATAGAATAACTAATTACGTGCATGAGTTAATTAACTGTGTTGTTCGGTCACGAGTCTATATTTGAGTTCTTTAATAAGTAATTCTTTTTATTACATTGGCAAATGGCTTTTTTAAAAGAAATTAATGTAAAACATGTAAGGAACTATATCTTTTTTCGACGCATTCACAATTTGTTTTGGTTCGCCGTTATCGACGTCTTGACAACGACTATTGTTGTATGACGTCAGAGAGTGAAATAACCACGTTTATTTCACATGTGAAATTATCGGTTTTTATTTAACTGGAAAATCAATGTAATTCATTGCAACCAATGTAATAATAATCAGTATCGACTAAACAGACCAATATTAATCTCAATATTATAAATGTTAAAACTACTTTAAAGATTATCTGAAAAAGTTAGAATGCTTTTGAAGATAAGACATAAACGATCGATCTATTTTGAATGCACAACTTTATGAATGTTTGCTTGTCGAAAGCGCTTTTCTTTATATAATTTACTCTTTTGTACGTCATGGATGAGTACGGATCAACGTTATAATGTCAAGGGATACAAATCGAGATGGAAAAATTTGATGAAGTCCAAAAAATGATGCATCATCAATTTTAATATGAGGCAGGCATAACCTGTGAATGGGGACGAAGTCTGTATGAATTATTTTCTTGTAACTTAAATATTTGTTAAAAAAAGAAACGGAAATACCGTAACGTTTCCGATTTTGTTTCTGTTGTTAGGGATTTTAGCTGTGACGTTATTTTAGCTGTGACGTTATTTTAGCTATGACGTCATATGCAATGTAAACAAAGAAACGCTACGTGGATTTTGACTATTGAACGTGTAGCTAAATACTAGTTGTTACATAGATATTGATATTGAACTCAACCCAGGTATCGTTTTTTCATATCAAGGAATTCCATTCTCAATTGTATTCTCAATTTCTGTTGTCATACAAAAACTTGAAAAGTAAGCTACATCATGTACATGTAACAAAAAAAAAATATATATGCAAGAAATGACATAAAACTGACTCTGAATTAGTACATGAAATTGGTGTAGAAATCACAAACTGAAGATGATCAGGAATACAAAAGTTTTTTTATTCGCGTCAGATTTTTTTTACCGAAGCCCTTCAGCGCTAACAATTAAAATTATTTAGTCAAAATTTAACACTAGTATTAAGGTTTATCATAACAAATTGGCAAATACGGCCATTGTCACCTAAAAAACTACTGTGTACAGACTTACTTGTGCGGTTTGGGAAGTTTTTAATGTTTTAAGATATATAAAAGTTAAATTTATTTTGCATATCTGAAAGATAAAATCATTTTTGGTGAAGATCTGGATTTAAAATATCTTTTTTTGTCCTCTGCTTGAACAGATTTTTTATTCATCAATTTGGGAATTAGGCCACACCAATTTAATTTCTTGTTCTACGGATTTTTGGACTCCAAAATTTGGGGCGAGCGAGCGATTTGAAAATTTTAATAAAAAAATATTTAATTTGCAAATTTTTGAGGCGAAGCTTGAAAAGTGAAGGCGAGCGATTATAATTTTTTTTTGTAAACATAAAATAATAGGTTTTGACAATATTAAAACTTGATTTATCACTTGTACTTTGACATTTCTTTGATTTCTGAAGTATTTTTTCCCTGTTCACCAAGAAATAATTAAATCTGGTCTATGTATGTGTGACTGACAATGAGACAATTCTCCATCCAAATCATAATCAGTTTGGGGGCAACCCCTTAATGTTACAAATATCCCTTTTACATGTTTTATGAGGGATCAATATAAGTTATAATATATTTGTTTGTACAAAAGGGCTCATATTTTCTCATAGAACTATATATCTATCTGGTATTAAATGGTCAAAACATGTCCGGATGCGGGAAGCGGGAATATAAAAAAAAATAAAAAAATTCTGTTTTGAAAAAAATAGGTGCGGGCGGGTCCGTCGAACAAAGGATCAAATTGGTGTGGCCTTAGAATATTTTTTTCGAAAAAATACCATAACCCCTTCTGCGTTTTCAAGTTCAATGATCGTTCCCTAAACATTTTCCATCTGAACTTATAATTTTATTTTAGACATAAACAATATGTTAATGTAGCCTATGACATTCGTTCTGAACATGCATGCAATTTTTGCCACTGGACGTTAAACAACCAACTACCAATCAATATATATAGGACATTGTCTTAGTATAAAGCTGGGCATTTAAGGAAGCGCCTTCCTCATATTAAAAATGAAATTGGTATTGCGTTCCTTCCTATTTATACTAGTAGACTGATAAATATATATTTTACTCAGTTTCATACAAACGAGACCGGAAAAAGGAAGTACATTGTAGATTTCTGCGCAGATGCGGGAATTGAAAACATGACATCAAAAAAATCATTCGTCTCAACTCGGCCGATTCCGTACCTTCATCTAAGATAGAAGGAGAGTAGCGGATTCTACCGAGGATTGCCGAATGCAAAAAAATTGAACGATTTTGAGTTCATTAGTACAATGAAAATTCCCGATTTTTTTTTTTTTTTTTTTTTTTTTATTGATTTTTCTACTGTTATTGGAGACTTGTCCCCATATAGTATGAAATTCAAAACAGTGTAGCTGTGGCCATTGATTGACCCATCAAAATCATCCATTGACTGGGACAATTTACGTGAACGTTTGTCTGTAATAACCACTGTTCATGACGTACCTACGATAGACATTTAAACTGTGGGGTCAACAAAGGTTTCTTAACGCCTTTAATTATAAAATAATTCGAAAAATTAATCAGGAATAACCTTTGTGTTTTGATTTATATAATTGATATAAATCAAAATATCGTGTTATTTCTGATTAATTTTTCGAATTACTTTATTTAGGTGTTGAGAACCTTTGGTGACCCCATAGTTTAAGATTCTTTAAAAAGTACATAGTGAGCATTGGTCGTTACATACAAACGTTCACCTAAATTGATGTCAATGAATGATTTTAATGTGTCAATCAATGGCCACAGCTACACTGTTTTGAATTTCATACTAAATAGTACAAACTCTTACATAGTCAATGCAAAACATGAAAATTTCAAATTGCTTTTGTCTTTTGTTTTTCATTAAAATTTTGGTAATAAGTCAAACATAAAGTCATGTTATACTTTTCATTTTCTAAAATTACAGGTAAAAAGCTAGCGCTGTTACAGTTGTTGATATCATGGATATCATGTTATGATATCAAGAAATACAAATCAAGATAGAAAATCTGAGAAATTGGAATCAAAGGATTTCAAACGGAGAGAGACTGTTTGTGTCTCCTGCTTATGAATCATTTGTGTTTATGTTTACTGTATGTCTGCTGAGCTTAAAAAATTATAGGAAATCGAAATGATCCTGTTAAATAATCTGCAAATAAGGAACATTTAGATCTAGGTTCTTTTCTATAAACCATCGTGACATATACACTCTTTTCCATTACTGATCTTTATATCTTAAAAGACTATGTTTTAGGATTGTTAATACAAGTTACAACCATCTTACGGAGAAGGTGACTGGGATTCCATTGAATCTGTTACTTTTTACAAATTTACCACCGCAAATGTATTTAAAGCAAAAGCATTTTATCGTGTTTGGAGCACATTTTTTTATTGTTTTTTTGCGCTTTTGTCCGGTGCTATTTGGTCATGAAAAAATAAAAATAATAATTGATATAGTGTACACAATTGCATTAGAACGTTTGATAAGCATAGATCGATTACTAATCAATTATAAATTAATTTCCCATTAAGTGATATAGACACAATGGATAAGCGTTGATTCTGTGTTTTGATACATATACTATTGATCATCATTACCATAGTTGGTTAAGGTTATAACATGCCTAGAAATTTATTACAGTATTGATGACGACATTAACAAGATGATTGCTGCAGAAAATGACAGTAATGATAAGATCAAACGTGTTTATCTGCTGCATATCAACGTGTCAAACATGATAATTGTACCTAAAAAGAGAAAGTTATGCATGTCGTCACTTGCATGTGAAGTTCACATTACATGCGTCCGTTGTCAATAAATAGGTACAAAGTTCGTGCTTTGAATATCTCAGGTCGCAAGTACTTTAAGCAAAATAATGAGAATACAAAAACATAAATTTAGAAGTATTGTGCATTGAGTCATAATCCATGTTATTGTATTCGTATCGTTGAAGCTATTTGAGACAATATCACGGAGGGTTTTAATAGAGTTTTATTTAAAAGGTACCTTATCGACAATCTTAAGTCTCACTCTTGACCTGCATCTAGAAATCGATAGTGAGGGTCCATTTGTCTCCCCGACAAATATGTTATTTTTCTGACTGTTTTTTTTTTATTTCAGTCAAAAAGGAAAGTTTCCATGTGTTAATCCTTGATAAAGAGTTTTAGCTCATTAGTTACTTACCGAGCTAAAGTTTGCATGTGGCCAGGCTGAAGCCATCCCTTCAAAAAAGGATTTCTGACGAAAACATGAACAAATTGACAGTTACGGAGGATCTGTTTATAAGAAAAATACGCATGTTTCTTGTGTTGTAACCAAAATTCTTCCTCATTTCCCGATTTATAACTTCTCAACGCATATTTGTATTAATCATAGCATCAACTGCTCGATCTTCCCTCTGGAGGACCTGCGAATTCGTCTTTTAGTTTTTCAGTCTTTCATTATCTTATTTTACTCCCTTTTTAATTACCCATTTCACACTTCTATACATCCTCTTAAACAAATTAGAAGAAAAAAAAACATTTTTTTAGTTTAGACAAAGATATCCGCAGTTTTTTTTTGCACATATCTATTCTGTTTAAAAAAGTCTTGTTCTACATTTCTGATCTAAGGTGTGTCTATTTCATGACATGTTGAGGTTAATGTGTTTGGTCGAGGAATGGTGCAGTAAGGTCTTGGGTCGAATAAAAGAAACCCGAATTACAAGAAAAAAGTCAGTATCCTCAATGTAGCCATGACGTCATCCAGAATGCTACGTGATGATGCACACAATAGAAATGCCTGTTCTTGATAGTAATGGCTAATTGTTTAAGTATTCCAGCTATATGGAAGGCATTTTGTGACAAGATATATCTTTCTGGTTAATTTATTACGAAATTAAGTGCTGTGAAGAGCGAAGAGATATGTTGGAATGAAATCAATGTCGACACATGTACTTGGCTTACTTATACATCTGATGTCGTGTGATGAAGTGATATTTATACTATGTGAACTTATCCTGTCTGATCTTGTGTTGTGGTTTGTTTACTTTGCCCCTTTGTGTGAATGTTAACACGTATAGGTTTTGGTATATGTACTTTTCTTAGCTTACTGAGTTTTCGCGATCTCCCTATTATTCATATTTTGGACTACAAAAAAAAAAAACATGACAACATACTGCATGTTAACAAGAGGGTTTAAAAGTCTGTATTAAAAGTAAACAGTCATGATAACCAAAAGTAAACAAAATATCACGCTTAATATCCAAAAACTTTATAAAAAAAAAATAATAATATCAAACAAGCATTCGATACCAACATAATTTATTGTGACATACATTCATACTATGTAAACTGTGATGATTATTTTTAACCCTTGCAGCCTATGATTCACAGAGGAGACTTCATTCCAAACCACATCTCATAGGTGTTTCTTTTAATTTCCGCTGTTTCGTTTATACAACTCATTCATAAAACTAGAAACATGAACGACATTATATCAGGTAAATATTTAATTTAATTTCAGACTGGATAGTTCAAAAACGACATTGTGAAAGGATTTCTTATCTGTGTTGTAAGTCTCTAGAAGACAAAAGTAACACAAAATGTATTTGTTCGTGTCATAAAGTTTACAGATGACAAAACAATACACTAAAACAGGGGGGAAAATGTAAAATTCATTGCGTTTAACATTGTAGATGAATATAAGGTTAGCTCACGAATAGTTTGAGGAAAGACTAAAATATTTAAAAAAAATTTTGAGACCGATTCTGTACAAATAAGTTCGGACTTGAACATTGTGTCTTTCTGATGTTTATTGTGTTGCTGAATGAAAGCTACCGAAAGTTACAGCCATCGACAAGAAAGTATAGGACGACGTATGATCACATCTTTCTATATATAGAGTTCTTTACTTTCCCTGTACGAATTTAATTGTCTGTTCTAAGGCTTACTTTTAAAGTCATATAATCAAGAGGGTTTGGATTTCAAAGAAACAAATGAAACCCCGACACACGCTCATATGACTGTCCAAGTCAGGATCATTGAAACAAAAAGTGCTAGACAATAAACTAAATACAAATTTGACATACAGAAACAAACAGCAACCACAGAATTGCCGGTATTTTGGATTCTGACAGAGATAAATTGAGAATGGAAATGGGGAATGTGTCAAAGAGACAACAACCCGACCATAGAAAAAACAACAGCAGAAGGTCACCAACAGGTCTTCAATGTAGCGAGAAATTCCCGCACACGGAGAATACTTCAGAATAACATATGTTTTTGAGGGCTCAACACTCAACCAAACCTGGGAAACCAGTGTGCAGTATAACATAAGGGGAAAAAATGTTAGAAAATTGGCACATAGCACACAAAAACTTATAAAAAAAAAAATTACACAAAGTACAACACTAAGAGTGTTTTCAGTTACTGAAAGCCAGTTTAAAGCCAATTACAATTAACAAATTCTTATAAATCATATTCTTCAAGACTTAAATGTGTCAAATACAAA
This sequence comes from Mytilus edulis, assembly GCF_963676685.1. Lineage (NCBI taxonomy): Eukaryota > Metazoa > Mollusca > Bivalvia > Mytilida > Mytilidae > Mytilus > Mytilus edulis. The sequence continues at coordinate 43,572,156 of NC_092347.1, forward strand.
ATGACACAAAAAGTGATCCCCATAAAAGAGACAGTTTTCTTAAAAGAATTTACGTTTCAGCCTGTGGATATCATTCACCGTGCTTATCCAACGTTTTTTTTTTTAGAAAACAACTATTACATAATAGCGGCACAAAACATATTATTAAATAGAAAGAGTTATACTGGGTAAGTACACAACATTATAAGCATTATGTTGATTATTAAACGTGATAACTGTTTTCTACTTGGCTGTCCAAAGTCTAGACTGACGAGTAATGTCCCCTGGCTTGTTACCACCGCTCAAGGCTCAAACAGTTTTTAGACATATTTATCAGTCTATCAAAAGTCTTGTCATCAATGTGTCAAAAAAAAACCCAAACGAAAACGCATAGTAAATACAATACAAGACCATCGCTGAAAAAATATGTCGGAACACATTTATTTTGTATTCATCTGGAGTATTCTCGGATATTTCTTCCAAAATAGATAATAAACAATAAAAAACAACCTTGTCAGGAATATTGTAAATTGAATTTCGTCATTTCATAAATTTACCATGTTAGTTTCAATAATCTGTATGAAGAGGACAATTAACAAAAACATTGCATCATAAAACATGAATTTGGACGTTCAGAAATAGACGATTAATATTTATCTTTTCAAAGTCCTGAAGGACTACAAGTAATTTCATTTCTGTACAACAAAATAGAAGTATAATTAGTACACAGGTGGGTAATAACCTATGGTTTTGTGCCATGTAAGCCAATCACAACGTTTTGGCGTAGAATTTATTACCCTTTAAAATATAGATATATGAATCGTAGGTGGCAAAATAATCCAAGATTCTTGAAAAACTGCGTGTGACAATCTACAGCTTAGATGGCAATAGAAAAAAATAAGAATGTGGTGCGAGTGTCGTAAAAACAGCTACCAACCCGAGTGCAAATGATCTCAACAAAAGCGACTATACATCTGCGCGATACCTTCAACAACGAGCAAAATCCATACCCAATAGCATGAGTTATGACAAAACGAAAAATAAAAGACATATAACCACCGACGACAATTAAAAACGAAAGGTCCCATGACTTGCGACACGCAAATACAACTGACTCGATACAAGACGTGGTGCAACATCACAAAAATATCATTTAAAAACGACTATAGTCGTCAGAATGGTACTAAGCACAAAAGAATATTATATAATTATTTTATGATTACCACTGGAGAAAAAATCTATCCCCCTTGCAGCACACTGTTATTCGTCGATTCAAACTAAATTAAAGAGGACATTTGTTTGATTTAATTTTGTCTTTAATTATGATCGATGTAAAATGCATACATTTTTAATAAAGCATTACGCAAAAGCAATTCCAATAACTGTTCGATTATAAAAGCTGAGATAAAACAGAATGTGGTAAAAAAATTCTTAATAGCAGTATTGATATAAATGAATAAGAATATCCATCGAATTCTCCGAACTTATTGTCTAATGTTTTTTTACTTGTCTAAGGGAGCAACCATTATTAAACTTCAAAAAAGAGTTTTTTGTTTTGTTTTTTATTTTTAGTTTTTCGACGTTATCGATAAAATATTTTTTTCGTTTTCAAAATGTAATGCTATAAGGTATGGTGAAATCTGGAGTAAAAATATATTTTTTTGTTATCAGCTTGACCACATTATTTAATTCATTCCAATCGGGATCAGAATGACATTTTTTTTAGGGAAAAAACGTACTCCCCCCTTTTTGAAGTTAAATAGTCGTTTCTTTATTGTCTGTTCTTGTGTATTGTCAACAAAATATTCAGACCACGATACATTCTGATTAACTTTCGTCGGGTTCACTCGATTAAAAAAATAATGATCGGAAGCCAATAACATCGAAAAAAGTAACAGGAGGCATTTTGAAATAAACAACCAATAGTTATATATCATTGGAATTGTTACAATAGCCATTATTGACGATCATAATTGACAGTGTGTTTTTGGATGGACGATCCACCAGCAGCGCTACAAAACGTTATACCTGATACATGTACCTGTGTGCCTGGTGAGTTAATTTAACTCATCAGGAAATGTCGGACACAGAAATGTGATCAAGCCATATGAAGATGACGTTTCTGAACATCATGCCAAAGGTGCCTGAAAAGAAGGGAAATAAACCATTTGAAGGTCTTTAGTATAAGTACATCTATACTCTGTACTCCTTCAATTTTACATAAACGGAGGGGAAAACCCGTTTGTTCTAATACCATTAGTCTAAGTACAACCATACTCTGAATTTCCTCAACTTTACATAAATTATATGCATACAACTCGTAAACAGATTTAATAATGTTCATCAACTTACAAAGAGAAAATTAAATCGGAGACTGAATTTACATAATTTGTCATTTTAAGTACAATTATATGGCACAAAGAGTGTTCATTTACATACAAAAGGTCAACTTCCAATTATATATACATATATTGTAGCATTCATATGGCAATATATATATATATATATATATATTTAGAGTATTGTTGCATTCAGTTTCTTCTCTGACTTTTCTACAAGGCTTGTATTATTTGTATTTACATGTACTGATTTTACGTTATCACGGAGCCGAGCTAGGTGCAAAGAAAAAAAAATGTGCGCACAAAATAATATATTGTGCACACAACTTAAATATAATGTGCGCACACAATAATGTATCTATTTCTATAATTACTTTTTGTCAGTAACATTTACAAACTTTGTCGTCTCCTACAACCATGGCATCCTTTTATGATTTTGGAACCGACTCTGTTCATTTGATGTGCAGCTACTTTAATGGAAACAATGTAAAACTCCATAAAAACATTAATACACACGGATACCAATGCTAAACCAACAAAAACGTAGATAGATGTCACTATAAAATATTTCGTATGCGCAGGTGTAATGTCACCAAAGCCAATCGTACTCACGGATATAAAAGTAAAATAAAAGGCATCTAAATAGCTCCAATCTTCCCAACGTGTGTACATCAATGCTCCGAGAAAAAGGTAAACGAATAAAATGATAACTGGCACAACTAAAGGAAGCCTATTTTCTATTTCCTTTATTAATGTTTCATCCTTATCTTCCCAAACAATTTCTATGTCATTGTTTTCCTTTTCAGTATGTTCGGTGGAAAGGGCAATATCATTTCTTTCCTCCTTAAAGGATCCCCCATCAGCAGTTTTCACATTTTTGGCACAAGATCTTTTTACACCAAAGTAGAAGAACTTAATGACTGTTGTTAACTTTTTCCCAATTTCTGCTAAAACTCTGAAAGCAAGTGGAATTCCAAATATTGCATACAATATTGCAATTACTTTTCCAGCATCAGTCCTAGGGTAAATGTCACCATAGCCTGTAAATAAACCAGGTTTGATATGAAAATCATATTCTTCCCTTTCACGAAATATTTTCAAAAAATATAAAAAGACTTGCATACAGACATGTTCATCCCTGGATTTCGACTACCTGTCTTTGAAATCAGTGCGAAAGATCGGCATTTATTTTGATGTGAGGTATGTATAGATACGCAGCAACGTTGGGTCGGAATGAATTTTTGAAAGGCTAAAATGTCTCATTTAACACAAACTTCTCTGTGTGCCTCCAGAGGCAGATTTATAAAAATTGGTAATTATATAAGGAATCACTGAAGCATGCATATGACTGGAGCGGACCCCTCTTAAGCAGGCAGTGAGCTCCCCTTACGAAAATTTCTGGATCCGCCCCTGGCCTTACCAAGAAACGATGAATTAAAACAAGGTTTACAGTTTCATAATCGTATTCTGATCTTTATACAGGTGTAATTACTCAAATGTTATGAAAATAATATATACCTATTGCTGTATAAATAGTTCCACAGAAAAACAATGCTTTCCAGAAATCCCATCTTTTTCCATGAATTTTTTCGAAGTTATCAGCATCAAATTTATTCATCAGAGTAACAATATCATCTCTTAAATTTTCAAACTCAGGACTATTCAAGGACACAGTTAAGTTCAATAACAGTTGAACCATGTTCTTGTGCTTTGGTTCTTGTGCTAATAAAAGCTCGTCTTGATACGGTGTCTCTACGTAAACAAATATAACGGCTCCAGTGAAACTGTATACCATAAGCAAAATTATTAAACCAGTTAAAGATTTAAAACCGTTGTAAACTTGTCCTATTATATTTTTCGCATTCGAACGAAATCCTTTTGTCATTTTACACGTTATTGACAGTTATACGTTAATACAGTATTCGGTATTTCAGTTTTTTTCTTTATATCGGTATCAACTAAAAATATACTTTGTCTCGTTTTATTTTGAGTATATCAAATGGTAATGTTCCAATAGTCGGCCACACAATAAATAGTGTTTTGTTCCTCTTTGCCATTTGCACAGAATTTACACAATTAAACGACCATATTAAGTGATGATTTTACACATTAATGGACTCTTTTTATATTGACATTAAATGTTTAATGACATCAAGGGAATCGTTTAATATGCGATGCAATCGTCAGACAATTACAAATGCTACATCTCTTGGGTCAGTGAAAAAATAAAAATAAAAATGTCATCACACTATCCCTACTAATTACTCCCCTTTGCTATTTCAAACAATTATGTAATCGAGAGATCAATTTCAAAGCGCTTTCGAATACTTGTATATGCTTTTTAAGAATTGACAATGCACTTAAAATAAGTGCGTGCTATTCTATGTAGGGTTTCAACAGATAACTTGTAGATTTATCAGATTCCACAGTCTTAATTATTATCAAGGTAAATTTTAGGGCAATACTCTAATGATTTAACTTTATCCATAATATTTTCCTGTAAGTTGTAAATTGATCTTTAAAATAATGATACATGTTGAATGAAGTGCAAAACAATTCCATATGTGCATTTTATTTGAATCTACTTGACATGCATTACTATATCTGACTTACTGACCGAGCAAAGAGTAGATAGCCGCTCAATACCTCCTGACTTAGGACAGGCATATACAGAATGTGACGGGGGTTAAACATGTTAGTGGTCGCCCAACAGTGGTGCAACAAAGCAATACCCATACAACGCACATGATCAACAGTAACAAACAACAGCCACTCAATTATAGGCTTCAGATAAACTATTTCGAGGTAAAACATGGTAATTATCATATCTATGGAATTGGTTTTGATCAATATTAGATGATAGTAAATCTCCTTATTTTGTATCATTTCTGAAATTCATAATTTAGACTATAAACGCAATTTAATATATCATGTCTTTGTGTTTGTTCTTCCTTAATTTTGTTGTGCATATATTGTCATGCGATTTCTTATGATAAGTTTTTAACCCCTACATCCACATGACTCTCAAAAAGAACATCAAAACTAACTAATTCAACTATTAAAATCAATAATTCGTTGGATATAAGTAATTACGAATTAACTAGAAAGAATGCTTCCGCGTTAAGGCGTAAACATATGCAATTTTTTACTGAAAAATTCCGAAGAACATGCCTTTCTCTTCAAAAACGAACAAATTCTTAGTTTCTTTGGAATATTTAATAGTATTTTTTTCAAAATGAAAAAGTACAAATATGCTGGTCACACTGTAAATAGTTACAATACTTTTATTTATTATTATTATAATTAGAAGGAAATTAAGTTCAAGTGATGTTTGTTTCAATAATTATTCTGTGGTAAATACCGTATCAAACTGGATAAAGACTCAATTTCTATTATAAACACTATTCATAATGGCACATTCCAGCGTAATAAGTATTGTCTTACGTATTTGTGTCAAGGAAAAGAATGTCATTCGTTATTTCTAAAAAAAAATAATCTCTGTAGTTCCAATCCCTGAACAATTTGGCGTTTAGTAGATTACTGCAATTATGTTAGTCTGGTTTTATACTTATCGTCAAATATACATTTTTGTGTTTTATCTCTATTGTAATAACACCAATTTTTTCACTGATTACAACTGCTACGAAAGGTTAAACCCTTATAAAAACACTGACTATTGTTTTAGGATTTGAGAAGTAATGAAACTCGACAAATTTCTCATATTTAAACAGTCAGATTAATAACATTTAGGAATAATTTTGGCAGCAATATATTCTAGGAAAATATTCACAAGAGATGACATTCGGCACGATTCCTGAAGTCATTGATTTACTCATTCACATTTTGCAAATATTCCTTCATACACAGTTAATGAGCTATACTTTCCACATTTTCTCTTACACTAGGAAATTTTGCACATATTTCCAGAGTCTGAGTGTGATTCATACATTGATATTCTGCACATTTTTTTCACAAGTTGTTGTTCATACCAGATTTGAGGCTCCCACAGGGTACCCCCCTCAGGTCGCAAGATCGCTTTTAAATTCGTCGAGAGGTCGTTTTTAAGGGAAATGTACAGGTCGCAGGTCGTTTTTTCCCCAACACAGAGGACGGAAGTCGGTCGGAGGTCGTTTTTACCATATTTTACAGGTCGCAGGTCGTTTTTAGAAGGCCCTCAGGTCGGAAGTCCCCTCTAAAAAGCCCAGAGGTCGCAGGTCGTTTTTGACCCTGCGGGAGCCTCAGATTTACAAAACTTATATGAAATACGATTCGTTTTAAATAATACTTCTTCTTATTTTGTAAATTATTGGTCCATTTAAAGCCTTCTCCTTTCCATAGCACAAAATCCCTATAACGGCAGTGATATGAAAACGCAACAACAGGTAAAGGAAGCTCAATTTATTTTCGCTTAATCCTCTGTGTAATAGCAGTGTTCAGGTAAGAAATACGGGCCATTTTATTACGAAATGAAATACGGAATAAGAATGACAATTTGCCTATCAATGTCAACTATCGCTCTGACCGACATTAAATATGTCCAATCTAGTTCACATTAAGAAAATATATGCAAAAAAAACCCTTTATATTGAAGGTCTTAATTCATACACTTTGTCTTATGCTTCAACAATGACAACCTTTATTTACGGTAGATTTTACGACAGATTAAAGGTCTAAATTCACACACTTTGCCTTCTGCTTCCACAACGACAACCTTTCTTTCCGGTAGATTTTATGACAGATTAAAGGTCTAATTTATACACTTTGCCTTCTGCTTCCACAACGACAACCTTTCTTTACGGTAGATGTTACGACATCCACTTGATGAATTGCTAGTTTGATGGACATTATGTAAAAGTCAATTAAAACATTAATACACATTGATACTAATGCTAAACCTATAAAAACATAAATTGAAGACACTATAAAGAATTTTGTATGCGCTGGTGTAATGTCCCCAAAGCCGATAGTGCTTACAGATATAAAAACAAAGTAAAAAGCATCTAGAAAGCCCCAATCTTCCCACAACGTATACATTATGGCTCCAAGAAAAATGTAGATGATTAAAATAACTATTGGAACTGCTATTGGAAGTTTGTTTTCGATTTCTTGTTTTATTTTGTCTTCCTTATTTTCTTGTTCTATTTTTATCGCTTTATCGCTTTTGTCTATTTCTGATAGTTCGACGTTTTCACCGTTATCTGCTTGCTTATCTTGAACGGTGTATCTGTTGTTATTTCGACCATTGCATTTAAAACATTTTTTCACGAGCAAATAAAAAAAATTGAGTATTATCATCAACTTTTTTCCAAGCACAGCTAAAACTTTCATGGCGAGTGGAATTCCAAATACAGCATAAAATATAGCAGCAACTTTTCCAGCATCTGTTTTTGGGTAGATGTTACCATAGCCTGAAATGATAGTTTATGGAAATGATTAATATAACAGAAAATAAAAGGCATTCCATTGTCATTATATTGATATAGATAATTTAAGATAAGATATATTTTTAGTACCGATTAAGGGCCCACAAGGGGCATATAGAGAATACAAGTATAAGGAAAACGAACATTCAATTTGGTTAGCATAGATACATATAATTTACATATAAACATAACATGTAATTGTTATGGATTGCCAGGTGAAGTAGTTCATAATTCATAATTATGCAGGTAAACAGAAAATCAATGCAAAAGAAATATGAAAGAAAATTCAATTATATCCTAATGACATTTTCGGAAAGTAATTTTAAAGCCATGCATCAGGTGTATGCCATTAACAAGATGCGTCAAATCATTTTTTTTTTGTAATTCTGTTCCGGGCATTATTATATCAGTACTGACATTCCATCCGACACCAAGCCATGATCGATTTAAATGAAGATACAAATGTGCTCCGCCGGTTTAAAATTTTCTCAACAAAAAAAGTTTTTTCCCGTTTGAATGGTTTTACACTAGTATTTTTTGGGGCCCTTTATAGCTTACTGTTTGGTGTGCGCTTATGCTCCGTGTTGAATTCCAATACCTTGACCTATAATGGTTTACTTTTACAAATTGTTATTAGTACTTGGATGGAGAGTTCTCTTATTGGCACTCATACCACATCTTTCTATACATGTATTTATTAATTGAATAAATAATTGTTTCAGCAGCAATGTGTACTGATTACTGATATTTTGATTTATGGATACATGTTAAAATATAGAAAAACTCTTCGGAAGTATATCATTAACATTAAAAATCTCACTCAAAATGTTTCAACAACTTTCAAATTTTGCCTGTACTGTCTCATTTACAAGGCTCTTTAATTGTAAAACTGGCAGAACAAATTTTACAGTCAGAAATGAAATTTGTGTTAAAATTTCATTTGAACTTAGCATATTTGATGTATATACATTATATATGTGGGGCTGGAGAGTTCAAACAATTGTGCTTTCGCAAGCTTCAAATCTTCATATACAATCCAATATTGGTCTCGAAAAGATTTTGAAAATGATAAGAAACAAATGAAGTAAGCATTTCCTTAGTATATTAATACATTTATGTATTGTACCAAATACACTCAATCATTTATTATACTTTCATATATAAACAAAAACATGTTGCCATCTATTGTATTTATAAAAATAAGAGTTGCACAGATGTCGCTTATACTAGTTGACCTGAAACTTGAAATTTCATACAAACATTTATTGCATAGGTGGAAACAAGATTTTAAACGGTGTAGTAATTATTCATCGGTACACTTGATATCTTTCCTGTGGGCGGTTGAGTTGACAAGACATTTTACAACTTATGTACTAAAAATGTTACACATACCTATTGTTGTGTAGATAGTTGCACAGAAAAACAAAGCTTTCCAGAAATCCCACGTGCTCTCAGATTTCCCCTCCATATTTTCAAAGCCATACTGATTTATCAGATCGAAGGTTTTATTTCTTAGTGTTTCAAACTCAGAGTTGCTTAACGCCACTGTTATGTTTGTTAAGAGTAGAATAAGTTCCTTGTGCTCTGGTTTTTCTTTGATTACCATTTTCTTTTCATACGGCGCTTCTAGTTCAACAAATATTACAGCTCCAATTATATTGTAAAGCACCAACAAAATTATCAAACCAGTCAAAGATTTCAAACCTTTGTAAAGTTTTCGTAGTATTGCAGTAACTTTTGAACAAAATCCTTCAGCCATACTACCTCGCTTATTCCAACTCTACCGCGATATCCGTGGAAAGGATATGATACAGTTTCAATCCGTTTTATCACAAAAGGAATGCTGTTGTCTCTTTATAAGTCTTTTGTGTAAAAGAAATATGACATATTTTTACACACACTTTACATTCACATCGGATTATTGTAAAATAACAAGCATACGGTTGATTTCACATATGTTATGTACGTGTAAAGGGACCGATAGGATATTTAATATACCTTTTCTATGTATAGACATTAATAATTCCTATAGATTCAAGTATCGTGACGACTTCAATGAGAAGATAATACAAAACATCTATAATTACACAATTGTATTGTGATATAATCAATTTCTATGCTGGAGACGTTTAACCAAGTGCTAAATATGGTGATAATGTCACATGAAGCGTCGGCGTTCCGACTATATGGAATCCAGAAGTAATATTTCGCTCCTTCAGCTTTTATTTTAGCAGTCCGACAAAACTGAACATCAAACTCAAAACTAAATGTAGCATATACCAAAATATATATACATATATATAATCACATACAATTAAAGGATTAAAAAGATTAACAGATGCCAAATAGAAATAACAATAGATTAAAAGAGTAATTATAATTGCTCGACACCTATTTGTAAGTTATTGTCTAAACTGCAACAAAGAATAATTATTTACAAGAAACGACTAAATGAAATTCAGTCCGATGATTTCTCCAAGATTATGACACGTAATCTGCGCAAAACACTTTTTCATAAATTTACGACAAAGTCCTAAATAATAAAATAAATGCAAAATTGAAAATACAGTCAAACACTTGAATAATAAAATGCTGTTTGGAAACTAATTTCACATTCCGCAGTACAAATAGTCTGGTCATAATAGTGTTAAGGATTATACAAATCACCGTATGAAGCAGCTATTAAAGTTATACAATTGAGAACAAACAAGTTTTTTTTTTTATATTTTGCAGAAATTAATCACACGCATAGTGATTCACATCTGTTGTTATCTGTATACCGGTAGTACAAAATAGCAGCTTAAAAAACAGTACAGTGCATCAAGTTTCGAGTGAAAGATATTTTGGATTTACTCGTATACAATTATTATAGTATAATTCTACAAGTAACATACTCCATAGCTAACAGAATTACATATATAGAACATCTGAACGTACAAAGGGAACTCTTTATATTCTGTCATCTTACAAAATTTCAGCCCTTTCAATATTTCCCTTTCTTTCAGTGTGAGGTCGCATATTACTATACTGAAGTGCAGCATTGACACACATTGATACCAGTATCAAGCCTATAGGTAAATAAATACACGAGCCGATGTTATATTTATCGTCTGGTGGTATTATATCGCCAAAACCAATGGTACTTAGCGATATAAACACCAAATATACAGCATCCATGTAGGTCACGTGTTCCCAAGAAGAATATATAGCTCCTCCTATCAAAATGTAAACAAATAAAATGGCTACCGAGGCCAAAAAAGGGATTAAGGAACAGTGATTTTCTATCTGTTCTATCCTCATATTTGAACCAGTTTCAACATTTTCGGTATCAAGATTTAAGTTGATGCTGTCCCCTTTTTGTGTGACATGTCCGTATCTGAGATTCGGTGACTGCAATCGATTTCGTACCGTAAGGTATATGAAACTGACAAAGGCGGCAAGTCTTTTACCAATGCCGGCTATGACAACCATAGTAAGAGGTATTCCTACTGATGAATAAACCATAACAAAAATCTTTCCACCAGCCGTAGTTGGAGTAATATGGCCATATCCTACAATAGATTTTTTTTGTTAATGAAATACAATGTACAACATACAAATGAATAACGAAAAAAATAATTAGATGATTTCTTTTCTATCAAAAAGTAAAAAAAACTAAAATACCAAACTTCGCGAAAATTCTACACGGAAAATCACTAAGCAAAAGGCAAATTCAAAAGCTCAAACACATCAAACGAATTGATAACAACCGTAATATTCCTGACTAGGAACAGACATTTTCTTATGTAGAAAATGGGGTATTCAACCTGGTTTCATAACTAGCAAACCTCTCTCTTGTACGACAGTCGAATGAAATTCCATTATATTGACAACTATGAGTGGACAAATCAAACAGACATACTGATAGATAAAAATTGTCAAAATGTCATTATATAGACAACGAATTATTTCTATGACTAAAACTTTATAATATTTTGTACCTCTTAGCTTGAACATTTATTATTTACCACAACTGTTAAAATGAATGAAAATAAGCATAATAGGAAATGTTGACGACAACGTTAGAATTATATCAATGACAGAATTCGGTGAATAAATGAATTCATAGATTGTTGATTAATTTTGGCCAGTGGCGAATATCACATGTATATTTCAGACAAACACAAATTAAAAAAAATTCAATCGGCAAATTCTTAGAGTTTCATCGATAGTTATCGAAAATAGAATGGTTAAAAGATAAGAGGTAAAAGAACGGCCTTCAATAAGGAGCATAAAACAATTCCGAAAGAGGAAAACCAATGGTGTAATCAATATAAAAAGCGAGAAACAGAACCTGAGATAAACCCCAGTTTTGATGGGGTTCGTGTTGCTAAGTATTTAGTTTTCTTTGTTTTGTCATGTGAACTTATATTTGTCTGTTTGTCTTTTTCTTTTTTAACTGTTTATTTTTTATCTATGAGTTTGAATGTCCTTTGGTATCTTTCGCCCCTCTGTTGTAATGACTTGGGAATAAGGGAATGTAGGATAGAGATAGAAATTGCAACTAGCAACTCCCATACTAACCACCAAAATGAAAATAGACATACCTATCGTTGTAAGTGTTGTGACAATGAAGAAGAGAGATTCCCAGTAGTGCCAGGGATTAGTGTCCTCATCCTCATACTGAATTGGAAACTCATTTCCAGAGGTATTATTACTACTCAGCGAACTGTTCACTTCTAAATCTCCATGTTCCTTGTAAACTTCATATGTATCTCCAATACGTAGATAGATAGCGGCACCAATGAGAATATATACACATAATGTAAAGACAACAAAAGGAAACGACTTGGCGATATGGAGAACTCTTTCTGGATTTAGCTTGAACTCACACGCCATGTTTAAATCCCTTTTTTCTATGGACGATCAACGTGTTATGTATTTTGACCCAAATGAGTAACTATAATAGTTTCATAAATATCCTGTTCTATAAAATCACAGTAAATAATGACTATTACTAGTAACAAGAGAATATGTCACCGACGATTTGACAAAATTGACTTTAATAACTCTGGACTCCAGACCTATTATCATAATTTGATCTCGGATTTAATGATGTTGTTTTTCTGTGTTTCTTCCATACATGAATGTACTGCATAAAATGCACATTTTGTTCATGTTAATGATTTGAAATAGAATTTTAAAAAAGATATTTTTTTTTCATCATTTTTTTTTATGTCCAACTCGACATCTCTCACTTCCTTGTTGACGTTTCGTAGTTCGAAGTTTAATTTCTCTGTTCCCAGTTGAAATTTCTCTGATCTCCGTTGAAATTTCTCAACCACAAATTGGCCTATCTCACACACAAGTTGAAGTTACTCAGTTTCTAGTTGAAATTTCTCAGTTCCAAGATGACATTTCTCCGTTCCAAGATGACATTTCTCCGTTCCAAGATGACATTTCTCAGTTCCAAGATGACATTTCTCCGTTCCAAGATGACATTTCTCAGTTCCAAGATTAAATTTCTCTACTGGTACTGTAAAATTTCACATCTAGAAGCAATGAAATACTCAACTTGAAAGGTTCAATAGAACCGTGAAATTTGAAATAAGGATTTTAACAAGAGAATGATCTTAACGGTTATTCCTAAAATGCATTTTTGTTTGACAATGTTTTTATAAATTATTTATATATTTTTGCATTGTTTTGAGAAATGATTTTTATAACAATAAAAACATGGATAAATGTAAATAATTGTGAAAACAATCATCATGATAAAATCGATAATTATTTAGAAATCAGAAAACAAGTTATATGGGGAAATAAATTCATAAAATTTCAAGGAAAATGTTTGTTATTTGATAACTGGATTGATAGTAACATACTATATATAAATGACATAATAGATAAAAGAGGAAATATATCAGAAGAAATGATTACTTCAAAATTAAGAAATAAAAGGAATTGGATTTCTGAATACTCAAAACTAAAAAAATCTATACCAAAGCAATGGACAGACAAATTAAAATCAGAAGAATCATTCAAAACAAAAGTCCACATCTACCGAACAAAAACTAAACTTAGAGATTGTAATGATGTTCTAACTATTAATGCTAAAAACATATACAATTAAGTATTAAGTGTGTCAAAAACAGAAATACCAGTAGGATTTTTGAAATGGGAAAGAGTCTTAAGCAAAGGGAGACTAATAAATGAATTTAAAGACTTTATTAAATTTAATTTTGAATATCTTAAAGATAATAAAATAAAAATGTTTAGGTGGAAATTAATGCACTTTATTTTGCCAAATGAGGTGCTGCTTTCTCAGTGGAAAATTTCACAAAACAATTTGTGTTCATATTGCAATGAAATAGATAATTATAATCATTTTTTCATTACATGTTCATATCATAAAACATTCTGGAAATCAATGAAATTTTTACTTAAAAAAGTCTTCATAGGCGAACATGTAATAAGTCTTCATTCGTTGGTTATATTATAGGATACAAAATTCATGACGATGCATACTATGCGCTAAATCATTTGCTTAGCTTAATGTTCTTTTCAATCTATAAAACACATTATGTTTCCAATAAAAAAAAACCAAAGCAGTAGACACATTACAAATTTTTGAATATGAGGTAGAAAATACTGTAGAACTATATAGTATGACCAATACAGAGATCAGCAGTTTATTAACAAAGGTGTTGAATATTTTGAAGAATAATATTAATAATACATGTATAAAAAAAACAGATGCTATAGATCTAGATTATGTGTGATTGTATGTGATTTTTTCCCCTTTATTATAAATGTACTATGCAAGTAATTATCTGTAAGTGCTATGCCTAAGGTATGAGTATGTATGAAAGTTATTGAAAGAAATTTGTTTGTAAAATGTATCATGTGACACTGAGCAAGTATGACTGTATGTGCAGAAGTTTGTTTGTTCAGTAATTATTACTACAATGTATGAATGTTAATGTGGGTAATTCAGATATAAATGAATATGTAGGTGTGTGTGTGTGTCTTTGTCAATGTATAGGTACTTCGACACTTGTACGCTACATGTGTGTGCATTGTTTACAAACTTTGTCAGGTAAAGGTCACGACACGGTACTTATCTGGGTCAAATCAATAGCAAATTTAATAAAGATTGAAAGTGCAACTATGAAAAATATATTTACACTCCAACTTACCTTTTCGCAATATTATTCAAAGCTTTTAAAACCACATAGAAATTAATAATCCAAATTCTCGAAACACTTCAAAAAATATTGTCCAATCACGAGGAACAGAAAAGTCGTGTGAGGTCACTTGAGGGAAAACGGTAGTATTTAATTTTCCCAGCATTAGGTTGGCCTTTGGTGTACCCAAGGCAGGTGAAGGAAGTCAAATTAGGAGCGCTGTGATTGGATGTAAGGGTACAATATTTTTTTTAATTTATCTATGAATAACTGCAGTGTGTATATTTACAATATAAATTTTGAAACCTATTGAAATATTTTCTAGAGCATTATTCGAAAAGCCTTGCAAAATTTCATAAATTTGGTGCAAAATGACGTTCGGCATGTCGGCATGGATAACATAAACAAGCTCCGTTGGAAGTTGGTCATGATACTGAAGGGGGGGGGGGGGGGCGGGGGTCGATACTATTTGGCCTTAATTTTTAAAACACAACAAACATTAGCCTTTCTAAAAGGTGTATAATAGTCGAATCTTAACTGATAAAATGGAAAGTGCTCTCGCTTTGTAGATTAATTCATTTACTAGAATAGCCACGTGGATCAATCCAAAATTTTTAACTCACACGTGAGGTCACACGTTATGAAGTAGTATATATCGTTTAAAACGTTGTTGTTTACGAAACCCCAGAAGATTCGACTATTTATAGATAAAAGTTACTTGTGTACCAATATCATGAATATGCATGATTAATGACCAGGCAAAATCTAATCGCTAATATAGAGAGGACAAATCCGATACTCTACGGGATTGACGGACATTTACTAGATTTGGATTGTCCTAATTAACCAATCAATAAATTTTGATTATTCACGTAATATCTTCCAATCAGGTAGCAAGAAAAATTCACGCACTATCTGTGCATCGTTCAATTCTTAATATCGACTCCTAGGAGTCGATAATAATAAAGTGCTAACACACCATATAACTGTTTTATCCAGGTTTTATCTAAAAAAGTGGTAAATTTAGAAAATGTTAATATTGTCGCCTATGGCAAAATAAAAAGTACCGTTTTCCCTTGACCGCAATTCGTTTTTGATTAGTTAATAAAAGAACCCAAAAAGTCATTCCGGATGAATGATCAATTTCCGTAAAAAAATTATTGTGTAGATATTTTTTTATGAATATATCAAAAAATACTTTTTGTGAAGTAGCAAAGACTATTTGTAACAACTATAATAATAGTTTAATATGTGAATTAAACCAATGTAATGTATTAGTTAATTTTACTGAATATTATCCCTGGGTATTCAGAGGTAATTTAACAGGGAAACTTGATGAAATGCTGTACACAGTACACCAAGTTTAATTGTTAGACAGCAATATGTGCAATAAAGAATCAATTTAAGTGAGAAAAAAAAAAGAGAAATGATTTTTGTAGTTACGTATTGTTTTGGAAACATTTTATGTTTTAAAAGGACAAATTTTCTGTATAAAGTCAATAATTATATGGACTTTTGAAGCCCAAACTTTGTATGGCCTTAAATACATAAATGAAAGATCCAAAAACTGTACCAATACAGAACGACATGTTTATGAAATTATAGCAAAACTTTTGGTTGACAAATTTTTATCCGTTATTGCAAAAAAAATAATTTTGAATATCTCTCATTTTCTCCCTACCCAGTTTACCCCTATAACTTATTTTGATGTGGACCGGTCATTGTTATTGAAAATTACGCAATTTGATTGGATTAAATTATTACAGTTTACCTTCAAACTGTTCATGCTTTTCATACATGACTATTGATTAAATCAGAACGTGCATGAATGTGACAGTAACTAAAATGACCTTCAAACTGGACACTGGATGAGTCCATGTTAAATTTTATCAATGAAAGTATAGGTACGGAAGGTAAGAATTGCCGATTCTCCTATTTTCACAATTTTCTCCAAATACACAGTAGATAGATTATTCTTTTAATAGGCAATTGCGGAGAAAAACAGAAAAAGTTTACAAATAAGAAGTTTTATTCCAATCAGAAATGCCAAAATACATTTTACGCATGACTACGCCAGGTAAAAATATTATTTATCTTACAAAAAAATATCATTTTTCAGTCTCATAGGAACATACTGATTACCATTAATCCCAAACTAAAGAAGTCATTAAATAAAGTCAAAATATGTCCGATCTACCTATTTTAGGACCTCAAAAGTCAATGCGATCGTTTTGAGGTCACTTTCGTCTACCTCACAAAATCTTGTTAGGCACTATAGAACGTCCTAAACATATTATATGTGCGAAATCCTAAATAGTTAAAGTAGTTGTTTGATAAAACATTTATTAGAGACGAAACCAATGAATAAAATTGTTTACAAAATTTTGTAATAACAAGTATTTAATGAGTTAATGAAATGCATGATTTCAAATGTAGTTATAAAATAATATCAAAATAGGATTTTGATATAAACTGTGAAACAATTTGTTTTGAAATGAAATTACTGAATTCGTAGTGTCATCGTATCGTAAAAACACGAAGTTAAAAGTTTAAAACCATGCACAATTTCTTTATACGAGTTAATTACCGATGGTGCATCTCTGTTCACGTTCATCTTCACGTAAACAAATGAGAAAAAAGCATGCACAAAGTTAGGATAAAGATATGATATATCCTAAGTTAAGAGAGCTCCGAGAACACGACTTAGGACAAAGAATTGTCATAAGCTGGTCTTAGGACACGTCATAATCCTAAGATAGCTTCGAGAACACCACCCCTGATCTATAACAAAAATATCCACATATATAAATACCAATGCACTATAGGATGTAAACAACAACAGGTCACTCATTGTGCGGCATTCATACATTGTGTTCCAAAAGTAGCTGATTCCGACTTGACGAACAAGAGTTATGGATGTATACATACCCTGCTACGTTCGATCTGTGTTGTTTATTATATGTTTTCTGCCTCTATCGATCTGATAAGTGTATCCCTTTCCAACCGACTTCTATTTTTTGTTCTTATGTTGAACTGTAACACAACTATCCCAGATAAGGGGAGGGTTGAGCGCTCACAAACATGTATAACTCTGGAAATTCTGTATGTACAAATGTTACTGTCCCAAGTCAGGAGCCTGTATTTCAGGGATTGTCGTTTGTTTTTGTCTGTCATATTTGTTTTTCGTATTTTTTTTTGGTTATGAATAAGACCATTATTTTTCTCAGTTGAAAAGTTTTATATTTTTTCATAATTGGGGGCCTTTTAAAGTCGACTACATGTATAAGATTTGTTTTTTTTACATTTAAGCTTTTGTCTTGTTTTTGCCTGTATCTCGAAATTGATAATGAAGTTCGGTTGAGAACAAAACTTTACGACAAAAAAGATGATTTCAGCTTTCCAATTATAAACTTTCTATTTTTATGATGACGACTGAATTTATCCGACTATCGTAAACTGAAATACCACCCTCATTTCATCGAATGTAAAATAACAAATTGAAGGCGGTATTTTAACCTATAGTTTTTTACTTTTTATACATTTTGACTTGGATGGAGAGTAGTCACATTAACACCAATACCTCATCTTCATATTTATATTATCACCGGGTCTGTATTTACATGAGCGACACGACGGATGCTACTTGTGAAGCAGGATCTGCATACCCTTCCGGAGGGGATCAGTCTTAGTTTTGTTTAAAATAGCTCATGTTGCATTTGATTTAGTTCTAAATATTATTCTCTGTACTTCTTAATCTATAATGTATGTGTTGTTTCTACCGCTAACAAATTTATTCATTCTTTGTCCTGAAATACAGGTGTATATTTCAAATTTTAAGTTATGTTCGTTTAAGCTTTAGAATTAGAAAATTGACATGGCCGATGGTTCACGAAGTTTGTTGTTGTCCTACGTATGATTAAGTAAGTAAAGAGTCCTTTAAATAACCGCCAATGCATGATGCCTACCTTCTTAATTTTATGTGTTAACGTATTCAATAGAAGTAACATTATATGGTTTCTTAATTTTATGTGTTAACGTATTCAATAGAAGTATCATTATATGGTTGTGATATATGGAACAGGATCTGCCCAGCCTTCCGAAGCACCTGCGATCATTTACGTTTCTGGTTACCATTTTTTTAGTTTTGTTTTGTGTGACATTTCCCACCTATTTTTTTAACGTCAATATAATTTCTTTATCTCTTTTCCGCCAGATTGCCTTTTTCCAGATTACTATGACTGTAATTCGGTACAGCTCAGTAATAAAAGTTGGAATATATGATTTGTGAAAGATGTTTTGATTTATTCGGTCAGCATCAGTATCGTTCGCTTTTTGGGGTTTATTCGTAGATACACATACTTTTAATTGATATAAAACATATTTTAATTTTGATACTGCTCAACATTTGCATTATTTTCTTTTCGTTCTAAAGGTTCAGTTTGAGATTTCACATTATTGTATTGGAGTGCCGCATAAACACACATCGACAATATTGTCAATCCAATAAGAATATAGACGACCGATCCAATATAATGTGTACTATCAGATGGTACAGTTGAACGAGCACCAATGGTACTAAGTAAAAAAAATACCATATATAGAGCATCAATGTAACTCACGTTGGTCAAAGACGAATATATAACGCTTCCCATAAGAATATAAACGATTAAAACCGTCATTGCTATTATAAGAGGAATGATGGATCCCTCATAATCTTGCAACACTGTATTTTCATATGTTTCGGTTTCCATTAACATATTCATTTTGTCACCTTTTTGTAAACTGCGTCTTTGTCGTGCGATTCGCTCCTGGCATCGATTCCGCATAAGAAGACACACACGTGTGACAAAGGTGGATAGTCTCTTGCCAATGTCGGTAATGATTAGAGCAGTTAGTGGTATGCCTATTGCTGAATAGGTCATAACAAATACTTTTCCTTGTACAGTTTGAGGAGTAATATGACCATATCCTACAATTAAAATATGCATATTATTTATTATCTTCTTGAAATGTTTATGACAAAGACAACTGTTTGATTTAAAAAATCTCAAAATAGTGTGGATTGAACTGATACATGTACATGTCTAATAATATGATTGGTTAAAAGCAACCCCGCGAAGACCGTGTATATATATCATACGTTGTTAGTATGCGCGTGGTTTATTTCAATACACGGTTAGTAGCGGTGTTACGTTACGTCCCTTTGTGAAAACAATACAGTGTTGATGAAAATCTGAAAGGTTTCATCAGACGAAGATATTCAGTGATGAAAGATTGAAATATATAAAATTCATAAACACATTAAAAGCTTACAAGTTGTTTTTGTTGACATTTTCTTTTTGTACAGACCAATTTATAAGTAATTAAAGTAGGTCCTTTAATTTTGAAAACTTGGCCACTTTGATAAGCCACGTAGTCTCAGTATCACATTTTAGATAGTCGGTAAAAGAAATCCGTAACATAGCCCACACCGAGTAGCTAATATATTTAGTGCAAATTATCTGACCCTCCGAATATCGAAACATAATTAATGACACATTTATTCACAAATGCTCAACAGAAGCTTTCATTGTTGATTGATATTGTATTTCCAATGTATTGTAGTGTATTGAGTATATGGAAAGGAAACGAGCGCTGTACGGAGATTGATTCTGATTCTGAAACTGGTGAAGATGCCGAAACAAAAAACAGTTACCGACGACTGGTCTCCTACCTATAAAACATAAAATCAACTGGCGGAACAAACTCACAGACTGATTATTAATGTAATCAATGTGTAATCACTTGTATGAAATTGAACTTAATTGTACTGCTCAACTTGATTATTGGGCGTCATAATTGACAATAAAAAAAAATTTGAATTTGTATTTGAATTTGGTAGAGCGAATACATTTAAACGATGACTTTCAGTACTATGGATTTTTATTTCCAGTTTAATGAACGGATGATGTCAGTTCAAGAGACTGACTCCGACTGAAGAACTTCCTGGTTTGTAAAATATACCGGAAGTAAATAATAGAAATCAAGGTCATTATTTGTTATTAATGAGATTCAATAATAACATTTGGCTCGAATTTAAATGATTGTAAATAATTAAATATTTATTTTCGAATTGTCTATGATGATTGCTCTATTTTTCACGACATTATTTCAAATCGTTGATTAATGCCGGACTACTTAAATGTTGATTGGATTTATTATGATGGTTCTTTTTATGATTGATTGATAGTTGCCTTAAACTGCATCAGAGTTTAAAGGCTATAATATACGGCGATCTATTAAATTGAAATGTATTGCATATATATACATACCTATTGTTGTTATCATTGCAACAAAGAAGAAAAGCGTTTCCCAGTAATTTAACGTATTATCGTTCTCGCATTGATTTTCGTTGCTATCTCTTTTATGATCTTCAATGTTCATGTAAACAGCAGCACTCGTGAAAGTATACACACATAATATAAAGACAATACCTGGTGGTGACTTGGCCATACTCAGAAGTCGTTTTATATATACACTGACCTCACACTTCATGGTAAAATACTAGGATTATTTAAAATCTTTCCAACATAAATTGAATGAATCTGTAATGACCGCGCTGACACAATTTGGATTTTAAAGTTATCGACAGACACATATGAATAATCCGAGTGTACGTGATAGTCAACTATATTTTAGTATTTACTGGAACTGATTAAAGGACTGGTTGAATAAAAGAGTCGTTAAAAATCGTAAACGCACATTAGCTAGAGATCAGATGTCTGGAAAAATGTCAGAATAAATTTAAATTACAACTGTAGCTAACCTATATAGGAAATACCTTTGTTCTATTTATAGTTTCAACCATAAAAGAGGAACGTTTTTTAAAGGTAGAAAAACCTAATTATCACATTTTATACTGTTTCTATACCAACAACGAAAAAAATATTTCATCTAGTTCAATTGTTATCGGTCCTGATAACAGTCACGGGGCCTGTTAAAATAAAACTAAGACAGTAGATAAAAGATAGAGAAATGTCTATACAAGTACCATTAATGATCTTTTGATCAAAATGGACACTTAAAAGAGCTTAAACTTGATTTTAAAGCATATTTAGATTTTTTACAGCTAAAAATTTGACAAGGATAAATAAAACCCATTAAGTATTGTATTCGTCATTAAAAAAAGTATTAAGTGGAACTCTATTTTTAATTTGCGTAAATTAAATACATTTATGTTAAAAGCATGTTCCTTTTAAAAAAATGTTTTATTAAACAGTTAAGTTTAAAATGAAAATTGATTTTTTTTTGTGTCAAGATGACATGACTTGTGTATAGGTGTAATACATCTATTGATTCCCCCTATTAGTATACCTACAACTGTCAAATTCAAGGGAACATCGTTTTCGACCTATTTTTTTACAACCGGATATGACGTACAATGATTTAATGGTATTACAACTATACATACTGTGGCCATTAATTGTATAAATATCAACTTATTATGAATCCCACCATTAAAAGTGTGTACGTCAAACGCGCGATTCGTCTACAAAAGCATCAGTGACGCCCAAATATACAAAAAAATATTTAAAAAGGGTACAGAGTTATAGAGCAATGACGACCCAAAATGTAAACGATTTTGCTTAATATAGCTACGATAGTATTTTCCTCAGGTTACATAATCCTTTAATAGATTTGTTTTAAAGTCAACGTTTTATAAACAGTATAATAATTCTAAGTGATGGTAATACCTGGCATGCACATGGGGATGGACGACGTAAAAAGTACACTTCTCTTTTTTTAAGCATGTATTTAATTCTTCTTTGAAAATCGCTTTTTCTTAGATTCTCGAAAGCCTGGTTAGAGTTATATGCAAGAAAATATTACTATATAACAAACTCGTTAGACTGCCAAGCGTGCACACAACCTGAGTATGTATCAACGATTCGTGTTTATTTTAATCTAGACGCCATCGAATTAACCATCGAGGTGACCTCCGAAGACTGCCAACATCATACAACCCGATATAAACATAAACATAGTAGATATAGTTAGATAGCGACCTCGTACAATTAGATTTTTACATGAATTGGAATGAATGTGAATCAAATCAGTTAACCAAATGGTTTGCCCTTTTTCACCTCCAATCTTGAAATTGTTTTAATAGATGAACACTCTTAATTCATGCGTTTTCCATCTCTTGCAATTGAAAAAGTTATAAGCGATTTTTCTTTGCTTATCTTGACAATAATGAATCAAACTGGCTGCTCTAAGCTTATTATCATATCACGATTTCACTTTCGTCAATGATTGAACAAAAACAATTCATATTTTATTATTTATCTATATCTGTTAGCTAATGCCCCTTTAAAACCACTGTCGTCAATTCATCTAATTATTAATATTCAATCTCTGCCAAATTGATGTAATTTTCTTAAACTTTACCAAGAGTGTGTTCGCCTCCTAAGTAGAAAATACCGTCTACACTTGATGGTAATCAAATTTGACGATTGATATCAAGGAATATTATTATGAGTCAGATTATTATCCAAAGGTCATAGAGTGATATACATATCACTAATGAATACGTTCTGTCGCCATTTTGGCTAATTGAGGAGACAAAAATATTTTTCTTCAATACAGCGCCCGTTGTAAGATTCTTATGATTAAAGTGTGACTTCTATAATTTAAGTGTGAAAAGTATATTTTTAATTTATTGTTTGATATTCACTTGTAAAATATTTATCAGTTAATATATAAAGCTGATTATTTCCATTGTGTGTGAAATTTGTCACATATTCTGTTACAAGCAATTCGATATCTTTTAGTGTAAGGCATTAGGTAAAATATAAGCTAATTACATGCAAGTTCTATTTTGTTTCAATCAAATTTATATGTATTCATCTTGAAATAAGATACTTCGTATTATTGGTTTATATTTCACCTATCAAAAACCATATTTGTCACGTATTCTTTCACAAGCAATTCAATTTCGCATATTGCAAGACATTAGGTAAAATTTAAGCAAATTATATACAAGGATGTTTTGTTTAAATCTAATTTATATTCATTCATCTTGAACATTGGTGTATATGTGAGCCAAAATTTGTTCCTGTGAAAAAAGTTCCAGTGGAACTAATATCACAGGAAATATGTTCTGGGAGAACTTTTTTCATAGATAATTTCAATATAATTTGTTCCATCTCTATGAAATAAGTTCCACACTTTACCTGGTGAAATAAGTACCGGGTTGGTGAAATTTGTTCCTTACCTAGTGAAATAGGTTCCAGGTTTATGAGATTTGTTCCTTACCTGGTGAAATAAGTTCTGGGTTTGTGAAATTTGTTCCTCACCTGGTAAAATAAGTTCCTAGTCTGTGAAATATGTTCCACTGGTTAAACAGGTTATCTTATATACTGAATATTTGTCATCAATGAGTTTAAAGTTATCATTCAAGTGCATTATAAAAATAAGTATAATATATTGATAATATAATAAATGAGAAATGTAATTCATCCAATAAGAATCATATGGACTATAGCAAATGTTTAATTATAAACGTAAAAAATATCAAAATGACAGTCCCACTTTAAGCAGAAAAGAGAAGAATAAGAAAAATCTTTCAGAAAAAATTAAAGTCAAAGAACATGAACATATGAACTAATTTGGAAAGGACGAAATAACTGATTAATGATTGCAAAAGACATGAAGAAACAAAAGACACACTCTTTTGAAACTGTTCCATGACAAGTACATGTATGAATAGAAACAGGGCCATGACAGTTAACAAGAACCAAGAAGGAATACCACATAAAATATAGATACAAATTATGATAAATTACCACCACTTTATCCTGTAGAACTTTACAGTCATGCCTAAAATTGCACATGTATCCCATGCCAGCACACTCAGTACAGCATTAAGCTTGCTTTATAATTTAAGTGTAACAAGAAAATGTTTCGCTGTGCAATATGTTGCAAAGGTACATGTACTTATTTCAGTGAAAATAGGTTTGAGAAGAACTTATTCATTGGTTTCTTTGAAATATGTACATATTGGTCTTAAACTAATATCACAGGAACTTATTTAAAACTTTTAATATTAACTGGAACAAAATTCATGGGGCTATGATATTTGTTCCGGAACTTATTTCATATTTGGTCAAAAAATAAGTTCTGGAACAAATTTTACAGTGCTGGAACATATTTTCTGTGATATAAGTTCTGGCGGTACATATTTCCTATGAAATTTGTTCCAGCGGAACAAATGACACGCCGGAACATATTTTTTGTTACATATACGTCGCTTTAAAAAAAAACATATATTTATATAAAGTATACAAAATGTCGCACATTTTATAATCCAAGCATATGTATTTAAATGAGGGTGTTATGCATTCTATCATATGAAATTAACATTGAAATATATAACAATAAAATTGTATTTAGAAATGTTGAACAGCAGGGGTTAGAGGATCACACATCCATCAATAAAACTATTCGAGACAATGACTTATTTGTAAGCAGTCTATGAACTAAGCCCAAGAATTTGCATCAAAATGATGTTGAATAAAAAGTGAACTTATCTCCTGCACCACTTACAAAACACCATATTTTCAAATTAAACTGTCATATCAATTATATTATGTTAGTTCACAGACACCACATGGTTTCTCTCTCAATCTATAGGTGACAATTGTTGCAAGAAGGGATAAAAATAAAATACACAATATCAATCAAGAAAAGTAAAATTTTTTTTTATTATATATATATGTATATGTGATTTTGATTGTTTTACAAAATTTAATTTTCTCAATAAATTGCAAGATTGAAAAAATTTAAAAACCATATATAAAAATAATTAGTTTTCAAATAAATCTTGAAAGGCAGGATACATCAAAGAATATTTCAATTTTTTTTTTTAAATTTAGAAAAAAGGGGGAGGGTCACAACCCTAAATGTGCATGTGCATTTTCCTAAAACTTTCAAAGTTTTACAATTTTGTGTTTAAAACATCTGTTAGTTAAGTTATATTATCAGTCGCCCTATCAGTATGAAATGACAGATTTATAGCACTTCTTAACCATTTTATAATTGAGAGAAGATATGAAATTTTCACTTTCTTGTGCATGGATCTTGGACTGAAGATAGAAATGTCAAAGTATTTTCATGTTTGTTTTGTTTTTAGGGAGCTACCATTTGATTTTTATGGGGGGGCTAGGATGAAATTTTAAAAAAATAGGCAGGACAGGAGTTTTGAGTAAAAAAAAAATGCAGGATGAGACACTTTGTAAAAAAAAAAGGCAGGATGACAATTTAGGTAAAAAAAGTCAGGATAAACTAATAAAAAAAAAGGCAGGACCGAATAGAGTGAAAAATAAAAAGGCAGGACAGAGATTACAACTAAAAAAAAAAGGCAGGACAAAATTTTTCATCCTAGCCCCCCCATAAAAATCAAATGGTAGCTCCCTTACATCCTATGATATATCGACCTAAATCCGTGCTTTTTGGGGTATTGAATAACCTTTCTGCACTGCTTTTTAAAATACCCGTTTTTCATGAAACATACTGAGGTTCTATAGTTATTATAACTTGAATATTTCATGGCAACAACTAAAGACAATGGTTGGTGTTTTAAAGAACGTTTGGTCAATACTGCTGCTGGTGGACCATTGAAGTCGTCTCCGAGGGTATAATAAGCTCTGCAATCATTACTTCGTACTGACAAACTGTTTTAAATTGTTCGTTTATAAATTTTGAAATAATTAAAAATGAGGTTAAAGTTTCAACAGGCAAGGTTGGCCATAGAAAGATTCGACTAATCATTTTTATTAGGTAATATATCATCATATATCACTGTTTCGGTTCTCTGCTTTTAAATATTCAGCTTTCAGCGTTCCTGATTAGGTCGGATCTGGAAAGGAACATCGGAGTAATAAAGCGTGGTTTTCCTTTATTTTGCAGCGATAGGTCGATAAATATATAATTCTAAATATGAACCAGGAGTTAAATGTTCCTCTAAAAAGGCAGAATTCCGTATCATTGCCATGATATATTTTGGAAATCAGGTTTCAAATTGCTAGAAAGAGCATGCTCCTTTATTTATCGTACAAATAAAATATGCTTGTTGCTGAATTTACGCCTAGGTAACGATACTAGCTGGTACAAATTGGAAATGAAATAATTGAGTACGCGATGGCATTGAAAGGTATAAAATGACGTAAGTTCAACTGATCAGTACAGTGTATATTATAAAACGCAGAAATTAAAATATTTAGGATTCACCAGTATTCAAACGTTTCTCTGAATGATTGTTAAACGGTTCTGAGGACTTTGTATTTTAATAAATGTGTTGTACTGTATAAACTAAACAAATCTTTTATTGCAATATTCAACAATTCGGAACAATTAGAGGTCACAGTCAAGTAATTATTGTTCAGTTTAGATCTGTTATTCCTAAAACCCTTATAGCTATGCTTAGTTCTTACCAATTACGATTCTTTATTTGATACGTTTAAAGGAAGATAAAAGAAGAAATAAATGCTTCATACAAATGTTGTTTACATGGAGAAGATCATTGACTGTATTCCTCTTTTACATCTGCTGGACGTCAGAAGGATCAAAACAATGTCAGAAGAGTATTTGCAGGCTTAAATCGTTATACGTTATTTCAAAAACAGTCGGAACTACAGCTAAAATATCATAGTGTGCTATGAGACAAACGAAATGCAGAAAGCTTATGGTTGTTGTATCAATGAAGCTCTAAGGTAATTTTCAAAAGTACATTTATCTACAGTTTACTTAATGACGTTCATGTTTTAGAAATTTGGTTTGATTGCTACAGTCTTTTTGCTGACTCGTTGCCAAGCCTTCAAAGACATGCAACTGCAGTAGCAAATATAAAACTCCTATAAACTGGTTAGATTAAAATGTTTATGTTTTTATGATAATCTACTGAACATACAACGCTAATTTTAACACATCACGATCAATTAAACTAATGACGTTGTTTAAATCCGTTCCTTTCGACTAATTAAAAATTCATAACTATGTAAGTAATGTCCATTCAACTGAAAATTATTTAATGTTTTTTTGTAAATAAAAATAGATTTAGCAGACTCAATTGCAAGATTTAAAAAAAAATATTAAAACATCAAAGTATATAAAAGATGTTTTTGTTTATGAAAATAGAATTAGTAGACTGATTGCTTGAATTAAAAAAATAATAAAACCTCAAATAAAAAAAGGATGTTTTTTGTTTATTAAAGTAGAATCCGCTTTAATTTTTTAAAAGAAATTTTAAAACATCAAAGCAAAAAAGATGTTTTTGTTTATTAAAACAGAATCAGCAGACTGATTGCCTGAATCTTACTAATTTTAGAGCATCAATGGTGAAATTTGCAATGCAAGTCTCAGTTTACTGCTACAGCATCTTACTTTGTTGTTTTTGCATTGATTATTATTTTTCTCTTCTTTGACGCTTGTTTTTTTTTGTGTGCTCCCCTCGAGTGCGGAAGGCTGTGGGTTCAACGATAATTGGCCAGACATTATTATGAATATTTAAACGATCACATTCGGAACTGGTCACTATGATCGTGCAGACAAATAGTGTATACATGCTGATGGCCAAACTAGGGGCATTTATTAAAGAATTAAAGATTTCAGTTGCTGACATTTTACAAAGTTTTTTTTTTTGCATTATGAAAGATTAAGAAATACAACCACATTTTACTTCGGGAGAAAGCATACTTGTCTAAGGGAGCTACCATTTGATTTTTATGGGGGGCTAGGATGAAAAATTTTGTCCTGCCTTTTTTTTTTTAGTTGTAATCTCTGTTCTGCCTTTTTATTTTTCACTCTATTCGGTCCTGCATTTTTTTTATTAGTTTATCCTGACTTTTTTTACCTAAATTGCCATCCTGCCTTTTTTTTTTGCAAAGTGTCTTATCCTGCTTCTTTTTTTTACTCAAAACTCCTGTCCTGCCTATTTTTTTTCTTCAAATTTCATCCTAGCCCCCCCCCCCCCCCCCCCCCCCCCCCCATAAAAATCAAATGGTAGCTCCCTAAATAAATTAAAGTTATAAAAAATCAGTTTTAGGTTTTAGAACTTTGACATACCAGCTGTTCTACACTCAGTGGAGGGGCCACTTACTATCCAATAGCTAGAATAGTTAACTTTTTAAAGATTCATGGCATGAATTAAACTGAAAATGTGTTGTATGTATATAGAGGGGGTGTAAACTTCTGAAATTGAAAGGCAAAACAAGAACTTTTCTATAGTCAAATAGTCTAAAAGTTAGCTCTGAAGAAGTTAGTCAGGGTTTTTTTTTCTTGCTCCTACGTCCCTGAATTCTACAGGCGCATTATTTCAATTTTTGAATTGAAGCAAACAAAACTATGTTTCCATCTGAGATCAACCCCGTTTTTCAAGTGTGGTTTAGTGTTGCTTATTCTTCAGTTTTCTATGTTGAGTTTTTTAACTGTTTTTTTGTCTGTTTGTCTTTTTCGTTGTTAATCATGGCTTTGTCAGTTTATATTGTATTTTTTTAGTTTGAATGTCATTTGGTGTCTTTCGCTTCTTTTTAAATCTTCTCCATCCTTCTGTTGAAGAAGATGTCTGTCTGACATATAAACACTTCTGGTGGTAATTCGAACATTCATTATATGCAAACATAAATGCATTATTCGATCTTTATACAGTGCAAAACACTTATTTTTTTCTGTTGTCCTTTTCAACCTATTGTACCCAATGAACTGGCCAATTGATTAAATTTTACACTTTTATGTTTACGTCTTACAGTACTTGCAACCTTAGGCGTTACTATTTCAGCGATCAGTCAGCGGTCATCGATCAGTCACCGATCAGTCAAGTTCGCGTCAAACTCACGTCAGCAATCCGTCTGACTTATAGTAAAAGTAATTGACTGATCGGACTGATCGGACGGATAGTACCGATCGACCTTGATGACGGATTGAACTTTAATACGTCACATGATAAACTAATACAAATTACGGAATCTTAGTTTCGTTTATTCTAATTAAAATGGCGACTCTTGAAAATCGAACGTTCAATGATACATTTTGTTTATTAATTATTTAGCAAAGTTTTATGAATTGAAATGAAAAGAAATGTACAGATAAAACCTAAATTAAAATATCATCATTAAAGAATGGTCTTTTTCGTTTTATTTAGGTTATATATTTTCACAACCGGCGAGTTCTAAAACGCTGTCTACATCGCGATTTTTATTTTATTATTTTCCAAACATTCTCGGGAAAAACAAAATGAAAGAATCAGTTAATGAAAAATGTAATAAGCAGACTTGTCTCAAGATGGTAGAATAACTGATTTCAAATAAAATAGTATCATCTTTAATAAAAAGAAGAATAATTTTGGTTATTTTAAACAATGCGAATAAAAGTTTAGTATGATTTCTCTGACATTTCTTTAATTTTATGAACAAAAAAACTATTTTAAACTATAAAAAGTACAAAATTCAATGGCGGTCAATAATTTTCAGTAAAATGAAGAAATATTTGCAAAAATTTAATATCTTTTTCCTTAAAGTAAGCATGTTTTATGAAGAACAGCCAATCCAGATGTACAGAAAGTACTGAAATCATATGACGGTTAATAATTTGTATCAAAATAAATCAATAACTGCATTCTTATTCCACAAAAATAAACGTTTAAGTATCTTAATTCTCATTATATCTAAATTCTGATTAAAAGACTTGTCTCAAGATGGTAAAAATAACTTATTTCAAATAAAACAGTATCATTTTTGATAAAAAGAAGAATAATTTTGATTTTTTTAACAATGCGAACAAAATTTTAGTATGATGTTTCTGATATTATTTTAATTTTATAAAAAAAACTATTCTCAACTATAAAAAGTACAAAAATCCAATGGCGGTCAATAATTTTCAGTAAAATGAAACAATATTTGCATTTTAGGCAACGCGTACAAAATTTAATATCTTTTTCCTTCAAGTAAGATTATTTTATGAGGAACAACCAATCCTGATGTTCAAAAAGTACTGAAATCATATGACAGTTAATAATTTGTATCAAAATAAATCAATAAGTACATTCTTATTCCACAAAAGTAAAAGTTTAAGTATTTTAATTCTGGCTGTTCTCTATAAAATAATCTTACTTTAAGGAAAAAGATATTAATTTTTTGTACACGTTGCCTAAAATGCAAATATTTCTTCATTTTACTGAAAATTATTGACCGCCATTGGATTTTTGTACTTTTTATAGTTTAGAATAGTTTTTTTTTCATAAAATTAAAAGAATGGCAGAGAAATCATATTGAAATTTTATTCGCATTGTTAAAAATAACCAAAATTATTCTTCTTTTTATTAAAAATGATACTATTTTATTTGAAATCAGTTATTTTTACCATCTAGAGACAAGTCTTCTAATCAGAATTGAGATATAGTGAGAATTAAAGTACTTAAACTTTTATTTTTGTGGAATAATAATGCTGTTATTTATTTTTTTTGATACAAATTATTAACCGTCATATGATTCTAGTACTTTTTGTACATCATGATTGGCTGTTCTTCATAGAATAATCTGACTTTCAGGAAAAAGATATAAAATTTTTGTACGCGTTGCCTAAAATGCAAATATTGTTTCATTTTACTGAAAATTATTGACCACCATTGGATTTTTATACTTTTTATAGTTGAGAATAGTTTTTTTTCATAAAATTAAAATAATATCAGAAAAATCATACTAAAATTTTGTTCGCATTGTTTAAAATAATCACAATTATTCTTCTTTTTATCAAAAATGATACTATTTTATTTGAAATCAGTTATTGTTACCATTTTGAGACAAGTCTACTAATCAGAATCGAGATATAATGAGAATTAAAATACTTAAACTTTTATTTTTGTGGAATAAGAATGTAGTTATTGATTTATTTTGATACAAATAATTAACCGTCATATGATTTCAGTACTTTTTGTACATCAGGATTGGCTGTTCTTCATAAAATATGCTGACTTTTAAGAAAAAGATATAAAATTTTTGTACGCGTTTCCTAAAATGCAAATATTGTTTCATTTTACTGAAAATTATTGACCGCCATTGGATTTTTATACTTTTTATAGTTGAGAATAGTTTTTTTTCATAAAATTAAAATTATCAGAAAAATCATACTAAAATTTTGTTCGCATTGTTTAAAATAATCCCAATTATTCTTCTTTTTATCAAAAATGATACTATTTTATTTGAAATCAGTTATTTTTACCATCTTGAGACAAGTCTTCTAATCAGAATTGAGATATAATGAGAATTAAAATACTTAAACTTTTATTTTTGTAGAATAAGAATGTAGTTATTGATTATTTTGATACAAATAATTAACTGTCATATGATTTCAGTACTTTTTGTACATCAGGATTGGCTGTTCTTCATAAAATATGCTTACTTTTAGGAAAAAGATATAAAATTTTTGTACGCGTTTCCTTAAATGCAAATATTGTGTCATTTTACTGAAAATTATTGACCGCCATTGGATTTTTGTACTTTCTATAGTTGAGAATAGTTTTTTTTTCATAAATTTAAAATTATATCAGAAAAGTCATACTAAAATTTTGTTCGCATTGTTTAAAATCATCAAAATTATTCTTCTTTTTATAAAAAATGATACTATTTTATTTGAAATCAGTTATTTTTACCATTTTGAGACAAGTCTTCTAATCAGAATCGAGATATAATGAAAATTAACATACTTTAACTTTTATTTTTGTGGAATAAGAATGTAGTTATTGATTTATTTTGATGCAAATAATTAACCATCATATGATTTCAGTACTTTTTGTACATCAGGATTGGCTGTTCTTCATAAAATATGCTTACTTTTAGGAAAAAGATATAAAATTTTGGTACGCGTTTCCTTAAATGCAAATATTGTGTCATTTTACTGAAAATTATTGACCGCCATTGGATTTTTGTACTTTTTATAGTTGAGAATTTTTTTTTCATAAATTTAAAATTATATTAGAAAAATCATACTAAAATTTTGTTCGCATTGTTTAAAATAATCAAAATTATTCTTCTTTTTATCAAAAATGATACTATTTTATTTGAAATCAGTTATTTTCTACCATCTTGAGACAAGTCTTCTAATCAGAATTCAGATATGACGAGAATTAAAATACTTAAACTTTTACTTTTGTGGAATAAGAATGTACTTATTGATTTATTTTGATACAAATTATTAACTGTCATATGATTTCAGTACTTTTTGAACATCAGGATTGGTTGTTCCTCATAAAATAATCTTACTTGAAGGAAAAAGATATTAAATTTTGTATGCGTTGCCTAAAATGCAAATATTGTTTCATTTTACTGAAAATTATTGACCGCCATTGGATTTTTGTACTTTTTATAGTTGAGAATAGTTTTTTTTATAAAATTAAAATAATATCAGAAAAATCATACTCAAATTTTGTTCGCATTGTTTAAAAAATCAAAATTATTCTTCTTTTTATCAAAAATGATACTGTTTTATTTGAAATCAGTTATTTTTACCATCTTGAGACAAGTCTTTTAATCAGAATTTAGATATAATGAGAATTAAGATACTTAAACGTTTATTTTTGTGGAATAAGAATGCAGTTATTGATTTATTTTGATACAAATTATTAACCGTCATATGATTTCAGTACTTTCTGTACATCTGGATTGGCTGTTCTTCATAAAACATGCTTACTTTAAGGAAAAAGATATTAAATTTTTGTACGCGTTACCTAAAATGCAAATATTTCTTCATTTTACTGAAAATTATTGACCGCCATTGGATTTTGTACTTTTTATAGTTTAAAATAGTTTTTTTGTTCATAAAATTAAAGAAATGTCAGAGAAATCATACTAAACTTTTATTCGCATTGTTTAAAATAACCAAAGTTATTCTTCTTTTTATTAAAGATGATACTATTTTATTTGAAATCAGTTATTCTACCATCTTGAGACAAGTCTGCTTATTACATTTTTCAATAACTGATTCTTTCATTTTGTTTTTCCCGAGAATGTTTGGAAAATAATAAAATAGAAATCGCGATGTAGACAGCGTTTTAGAACTCGCCGGTTGTGAAAATATATAACCTAAATAAAACGAAAAAGACCATTCTTTAATGATGATATTTTATGAAGAACAGCCAATCCTGATGTACAAAAAGTACTGAAATCATATGACAGTTAATTATTTGTATCAAAATAATCAATAACTACATTCTTATTCCACAAAAATAAAAGTTTAAGTATTTTAATTCTCATTATATCTCAATTCTGATTAGAAGACTTGTCTCAAGATGGTAAAAATAACTGATTTCAAATAAAATAGTATCATTTTTGATAAAAAGAAGAATAATTGGGATTATTTTAAACAATGCGAACAAAATTTTAGTATGATTTTTCTGATAATTTTAATTTTATGAAAAAAAACTATTCTCAACTATAAAAAGTATAAAAATCCAATGGCGGTCAATAATTTTCAGTAAAATGAAACAATATTTGCATTTTAGGAAACGCGTACAAAAATTTTATATCTTTTTCTTAAAAGTCAGCATATTTTATGAAGAACAGCCAATCCTGATGTACAAAAAGTACTGAAATCATATGACGGTTAATTATTTGTATCAAAATAAATCAATAACTACATTCTTATTCTACAAAAATAAAAGTTTAAGTATTTTAATTCTCATTATATCTCGATTCTGATTAGTAGACTTGTCTCAAAATGGTAAGAATAACTGATTTCAAATAAAATAGTATCATTTTTGATAAAAAGAAGAATAATTGTGATTATTTTTAACAATGCGAACAAAATTTTAGTATGATTTTTCTGATATTATTTTAATTTTATGAAAAAAAACTATTCTCAACTATAAAAAGTATAAAAATCCAATGGTGGTCAATAATTTTCAGTAAAATGAAACAATATTTGCATTTTAGGCAACGCGTACAAAAATTTTATATCTTTTTCCTGAAAGTCAGATTATTCTATGAAGAACAGCCAATCATGATGTACAAAAAGTACTGAAATCATATGACGGTTAATAATTTGTATCAAAATAAATCAATAACTGCATTATTATTCCACAAAAATAAAAGTTTAAGTACTTTAATTCTCACTATATCTCAATTCTGATTAGAAGACTTGTCTCTAGATGGTAAAAATAACTGATTTCAAATAAAATAGTATCATTTTTAATAAAAAGAAGAATAATTTTGGTTATTTTTAACAATGCGAATAAAATTTCAATATGATTTCTCTGCCATTCTTTTAATTTTATGAAAAAAAAACTATTCTAAACTATAAAAAGTACAAAAATCCAATGGCGGTCAATAATTTTCAGTAAAATGAAGAAATATTTGCATTTTAGGCAACGTGTACAAAAATTTAATATCTTTTTCCTTAAAGTAAGATTATTTTATAGAGAACAGCCAATTATTATGTACAAAAAGTACTGAAATCATATGACAGTTAATAATATGCATCAAAATAAATCAATAACTGCATTCTTATTCCACAAAAATATAAGTTTAAGTATTTTAATTCTCATTATATCTCAATTCTGATTAGAAGACTTGTCTCTAGATGGTAAAAATAACTGATTTCAAATAAAATAGTATCATTTTTAATAAAAAGAAGAATAATTTTGGTTATTTTAACAATGCAAATAAAATTTCAATATGATTTCTCTGCCATTCTTTTAATTTTATGAAAAAAAAACTATTCTAAACTATAAAAAGTACAAAAATCCAATGGCGGTCAATAATTTTCAGTAAAATGAAGAAATATTTGCATTTTAGGCAACATGTACAAAAATTTAATATCTTTTTCCTTAAAGTAAGATTATTTTATGAAGAACAGCCAATTATTATGTACAAAAAGTACTGAAATCATATGACGGTTAATAATTTGTATCAAAATAAATCAATAACTGCATTATTATTCCACAAAAATAAAAGTTTAAGTACTTTAATTCTCACTATATCTCAATTCTGATTAGAAGACTTGTCTCTAGATGGTAAAAATAACTGATTTCAAATAAAATAGTATCATTTTTAATAAAAAGAAGAATAATTTTGGTTATTTTTAACAATGCGATTAAAATTTCAATATGATTTCTCTGCCATTCTTTTAATTTTATGAAAAAAAAACTATTCTAAACTATAAAAAGTACAAAAATCCAATGGCGGTCAATAATTTTCAGTAAAATGAAGAAATATTTGCATTTTAGGCAACGTGTACAAAAATTTAATATCTTTTTCCTTAAAGTAAGATTATTTTATAAAGAACAGCCAATTATTATGTACAAAAAGTACTGAAATGATATGACAGTTAATAATATGCATCAAAATAAATCAATAACTGCATTCTTATTCCACAAAAATATAAGTTTAAGTATTTTAATTCTCATTATATCTCAATTCTGATTAGAAGACTTGTCTCTAGATGGTAAAAATAACACATTTCAAATAAAATAGTATCATTTTTAATAAAAAGAAGAATAATTTTGGTTATTTTTAACAATGCGAATAAAATTTCAATATGATTTCTCTGCCATTCTTTTAATTTTATGAAAAAAAAACTATTCTAAACTATAAAAAGTACAAAAATCCAATGGCGGTCAATAATTTTCAGTAAAATGAAGAAATATTTGCATTTTAGGCAACGTGTACAAAAATTTAATATCTTTTTCCTTAAAGTAAGATTATTTTATAGAGAACAGCCAATTATTATGTACAAAAAGTACTGAAATCATATGACAGTTAATAATATGCATCAAAATAAATCAATAACTGCATTCTTATTCCACAAAAATATAAGTTTAAGTATTTTAATTCTCATTATATCTCAATTCTGATTAGAAGACTTGTCTCTAGATGGTAAAAATAACTGATTTCAAATAAAATAGTATCATTTTTAATAAAAAGAAGAATAATTTTGGTTATTTTAACAATGCAAATAAAATTTCAATATGATTTCTCTGCCATTCTTTTAATTTTATGAAAAAAAAACTATTCTAAACTATAAAAAGTACAAAAATCCAATGGCGGTCAATAATTTTCAGTAAAATGAAGAAATATTTGCATTTTAGGCAACATGTACAAAAATTTAATATCTTTTTCCTTAAAGTAAGATTATTTTATGAAGAACAGCCAATTATTATGTACAAAAAGTACTGAAATCATATGACGGTTAATAATTTGTATCAAAATAAATCAATAACTGCATTATTATTCCACAAAAATAAAAGTTTAAGTACTTTAATTCTCACTATATCTCAATTCTGATTAGAAGACTTGTCTCTAGATGGTAAAAATAACTGATTTCAAATAAAATAGTATCATTTTTAATAAAAAGAAGAATAATTTTGGTTATTTTTAACAATGCGATTAAAATTTCAATATGATTTCTCTGCCATTCTTTTAATTTTATGAAAAAAAAACTATTCTAAACTATAAAAAGTACAAAAATCCAATGGCGGTCAATAATTTTCAGTAAAATGAAGAAATATTTGCATTTTAGGCAACGTGTACAAAAATTTAATATCTTTTTCCTTAAAGTAAGATTATTTTATAAAGAACAGCCAATTATTATGTACAAAAAGTACTGAAATGATATGACAGTTAATAATATGCATCAAAATAAATCAATAACTGCATTCTTATTCCACAAAAATATAAGTTTAAGTATTTTAATTCTCATTATATCTCAATTCTGATTAGAAGACTTGTCTCTAGATGGTAAAAATAACTGATTTCAAATAAAATAGTATCTTTTTTAATAAAAAGAAGAATAATTTTGGTTATTTTTAACAATGCGAATAAAATTTCAATATGATTTCTCTGCCATTCTTTTAATTTTATGAAAAAAAAATATTCTAAACTATAAAAAGTACAAAAATCCAATGGCGGTCAATAATTTTCAGTAAAATGAAGAAATATTTGCATTTTAGGCAACGCGTTCAAAAATTTAATATCTTTTTCCTTAAAGTAAGATTATTTTATGAAGAACAGCCAATCATTATGTACAAAAATTACTGAAATCATATGACAGTTAATAATATGCATCAAAATAAATCAATAACTGCATTCTTACATGTATTCCACAAAAATAAAAGTTTAAGTATTTTAATTCTCATTATATAAATAATATAGTTCAATATTTGATAAAAAGAATATTAATTTTGGTAATTCTAAACAATGGGAACACACTTTTAATATCATTTCTTTGACATTCTTTTAATTTCATGAAAAAAACAACCTATTCGAAACTATTAAAAGTTCAAAAATCCAATGGCGGTCAACAATAACCATTTTCGTAGAAATAAGTTCATGTTGACAGAGTCATATAATACAATTATGTATTATATGTCTCTGATGTTTATAAGATTTAATACGAATATTAATCAACACAAACAATTTAACGCTCTAAGCATCTTATTCTGTTGAACTATTTTTACTTTTGTATTGCAACTAATTTTATTACAAATTATAACGTGTAAATTAAGGTGTCTTCGTAGAGGTCCGCGTTCATCGATTGTAAACACTGTGGAGTTCTGTTTACATAAGAATTTTAAATATATACGTATCCGTCCGATCCGTGCATAAATTTAATTTACTGATCGATCGGTGACAGTTGTCAGGGTAACTCTCACAGAGGTTATTTGACTTATCTGACGGATCCTATGGGTCACCGATCACCGATCACTCATCGATCAGTCAAACATCCGTCACCGATCATTCACCGATCAGTCAAGTTCACGTCAAACAGTAACGCCTAAGGTTGCAAGTACTGTAGATATGGCTGGCATATTTGACTCTCTACGTGAGAATGCAACTACTAGTAGTCTACATGGAGATAGAAATGTATGCTTTAACAACCGACATCAGATATTGGGGTAGTCCGATTAATCAGTACAGTAGTACTTTGATTTATCTTACTAAAAAAATTACCACGTGATTGGTTGAGAAACGCGAACGTGATCACGCTGACGATTGAAACGAAAAGCTGTGAAAAACATTTTCGGACTGATTATTTACATGAGAATGGACATATAATAGATGACTTATATATCAAAGATGTGTCGCGCATAAAACCTTAGTTCAAAGGGCACTTTCATTGAAAAGCCGGTGCTTGTACCAAGTCAAGATTGCGCCAGTTTTTTCAATTTTGTATGATATAATTGATTACAGTCACTCTTATTTCCACCATCAACACCAGGATGTTGCAAGGTTTTTAGTGTACATGTATTTTGTTCGTTGACCTCTCTCTAAACACCGGCTTTTCAATGAAAGTGCCCTTTGAACTAAGTTTTTATGCGCGACACATCTTTGATATATAAGTCATCTATTATATGTCCATTCTCATGTAAATAAAAGAGGATATAGATAAAATATATCAAAAGATCATACATAAAAAAGATAGTGCAGATACAAACACACTTTGTTTAATTTTTAAAAACTCATTACAAAACACTATCACCGAGAACATACCACAGAAAATGATGAGAAACAGCAAAAATTTACCTTGGATAACAGACAGTATAAGACGGCAAATGAAAAAGTACAAGAAAAAATATCAAAAGTACAAATTGAAAGGCAAAGGGAAACTAGACCAACTTAAAAAACTAAAACATGATATACAAAAACAACAAAGAACATCTTATTGGCATTATATTGAAAATATGATATGTGGTATACCAGTTGATGACAACCCTACTACTATATCAAAGAGCTTCCCAAAAAATCTGTTCAGTTACATAAAAACACAAAAGTCTGAAAGCTCTAACATACCACCACTCCGGAAAGAGGGCTCACTAACATCTGACTCAAAAGCAAAAGCAAACATTTTAAATGAACAGTTCAAAAAAGCATTTACACCTGTAACAGATGACCCAATACCAGATAAGGGCGTCAGTAAACATCCACAGATGCCCGATATTAAGATACAACAACAGGGCATAGAAAAACTATTAAATAATATCAATATCAACAAAGCCGCTGGGCCTGATCTCATCCA
This sequence comes from Mytilus edulis, assembly GCF_963676685.1. Classification (NCBI taxonomy): domain Eukaryota; kingdom Metazoa; phylum Mollusca; class Bivalvia; order Mytilida; family Mytilidae; genus Mytilus; species Mytilus edulis. The sequence goes on from NC_092347.1 coordinate 43,612,101, forward strand.
TGGAAAAATTTTAAAAGAGTGTAAATCATCTATCACTCCGGGATCCCATCTTATCAATCATATTTCAAGCATCACTGAACTCTGGAAAGATCCCAGATGACTGGCGTCACGCAAGTGTATGTCCAGCTTTCAAAACAGGCGACAAACACGATCCCATAAACTATCGCCCAATATCATTGACTTGAATCTGCTGCAAACTATGAGAACATGTTGTAGCTAGTAGCATAATGAAACATCTGGAAAAAAATAAAATTCTATATGACTTACAACACGGTTTTCGATCCTCCCGCTCCTGTGAAACTCAGCTTATATCATTTATTCAAGATCTTGCAAATTCAAATAATAAAAACATCCAAATAGACATCATAATAATGGATTTTGCAAAAAGCATTCGATAAAGTTTCACACCACCACCTCATGTATAAAATTGATTTCTACGGTATAAATTGTAATGCATATCATTGGATTCAAGATTTCTTAACAAACAGAACACAAACAGTAGTCCTTGAAGGTGAAACATCAAATAAAATTCCTGTAACATCTGGGGTACCTCAAGGGACAGTGCTTGGTCCAATTTTATTTTTAATCTTTATTAATGATTTGGCAGAATATATTGAACATAGTACATTAAGATTGTTTGCAGATGATAGCATTATTTATAGGGAAATTAAAAAACCAGATGACACACTTAAATTACAGTCTGACTTAGAAGCGGCCGGCAGGTGGGAGCAGGACTGGCTCATGCATTTTCACCCTGATAAGTGCAACATTCTCAGTGTAACTCAAAAACGGAAACCTTAAAGACTTCACTTATAAATTACACAATCACTCTCTAGAAAAAGTCGACTCTACAAAATATTTAGGCCTAACTCTTCAATCAAATTTAAAATGGGACAAACATATCGATAACATGACATCAAAAGCAAACCAGTCCCTTGGATTTATTCGTCGAAACCTAAAAATAGCATCACCGAAAGTTAAAGCTCACGCATATAAAGCTCTTGTCCGACCAAAATTAGAGTACTGCTCAACAATTTGGGACTCACATCAAAAACAGCAAATTTCACAAATCGAAAAAGTTCAAAGAAGAGCAGCACGCTTCTCATGCAACCGCTTCCATAACACCAGCTCAGTTACTGAAATGATGACAGACCTAAATTGGTACCTACTCGAAATTAGGCGCTTACGATACAGACTTATTTTCTTTTACAAAATTATACATGAAATTGTTGCAGTCCCTACACATAACCTTTTGATCCCACTAGACAATAGAACCAGACATAGCAATCCACACTCATTTAGGCAAATACAAACATCCAAAGACAGTTATAAATATTCATTTTATCCACGAACTGTTATAAATTGGAGTCATCTGCCACAACAAATAGAATCATGCAGTACAGTACAGGGATTCAAGAGTATGCTCTCATCCCCATATTCTATCCCTAACTATTTTGTTATCAAATGTATATAGTTTTATCACAATTCATTTTTTTTCCAAATGTAAATACGTTATGTTGATTTTTTGATTTTGTTATTTTTTTTATTTTTGTTGCTAAAGTGTAAATTATAAATTTCATAGTCGACGCCCGGCGAATAATCTTCAATAATTGAAGGATCGCTAGAAACCTAAAGAAGAAGACTACGGAGCAGCGCCGGATACTAACCTTACATCAGGACGTTGCTGTGTTTTTTAAATTGCGTATATATTCACATTCATGTCACTCGCAAAATTGAAAGCACACGTCATCCAAACAAAAAACACACCACATATTGTTTTGTTTGCATTAGAAATACTGTCGTTAACAGCTCATCTTGTGGTCTATTTATGAAAATAAAACTGTTTTTAAAGCAAATCCTTTCGATGCATGTCACACAACACGTGGTCTAAACAATTACTTGTTACTAGTATTCATTTTGCTATTTAGATATTATATACTTATTCATATCTACATAATTTAACAATCGAGTGACAATGATGATTTGGCATTGTCTATTTTTAGCGAAAACAAAGCAAGTGACATAGTGACTGTGTTTGTCGGCCTTTAGCGTTTTGACGCTCTATAACATATTACGTAACTGCTGTTCATATATTAAACTCAAGTGAAGATTTCTTGAAAAAGATTTCTCAGTAAATTATTTGGCACGGATTTTTTCATAGAGGCATTTAAAATATATATTACTCAGGGCAAGGACGTATATTAGACGTAGTTATACGTCCTTGCTCAGGGCTAATAAATATAAGATGGTTTGAGCAGGGAGCGAAATAAAACTTAAGTTTTTTCACAGGACAAAAACATTAATATTTAGGAAGACCAAAGCCCCCAAACAAAAAAGTACAAGATATTAACATTGCATATTACACTACAGGCGTGTATGTTAACACCAGAAATTATATTCTAAACAGTCAACAACGGGCAAAATTAAATTAAAAATAGGCAATAGGGAAACCGGATGTGTCTTCAAGAATAAGCTACTGTATTATGCTTTGCATCAGCATACATGTGTACTAGCAGTAATTTGTATGTATAATGATATATAATTAAAACATTTGCTAGTCTACATATTAAAACAAAAAACAAGCTTGGCAAGCAATAATTATTACTTATTAAGTATAATTAAGATGGGGTTTATGGAATGAGGTATTATATCAAATAATAAAACGCTTTAATTTGTTATTTGGTACAAGTGTGGACACAAATCAATGTGGCCGTGTTGCTTGGGACATAAATAAATACACATTTCCCCCTTAAACCGATCTTTACTGCTCTGTTATATCGACTGTATAATATCTTTGACGATAGGTACGTGTTCCGTTTATGATTACCATTTTAAATATAAGAAATAAACCATTATGATATGCTATAGTGTTATTTAAATTTGTTGTTATAAAAATTTCAAAATTATTTTAAACCAACAAATAAATCACCCTCATGCAAAGCTCTGAATCCTTTCCCGATTTTAGCTATTCGTTTGTGTCTCTTTGGTTTTTGAGCTCTCTACTTTTTAAGTAAGCGTTTATTTTGCAATTAATTTGGCCTCAAGCATCACTGATATTTATTGTTGAAATGCGTATCTGGTGCAGAAATATTGGTACCGTCAATTTTATTAAAGATGACATCGAGATAGACTTCTGCTAAACAGATGGAAATATCTAACCCTATGTTTAAAATTAAAACTTTATTAACTTAACGGTTGCAAACTTGAAGAAAGGAATCTATACTATTAAACGAGAAGACCTCATTTTGGGTGTCGCTTCTCTTCTTTCCACAATAGATTAATCAACACGCCTCTGTGTCCTATAGGTACAGTACATAGTCGCATTTGTCATCCATTCATATGATTATTCAGATTGAGTTATTTTGGGAGAAAAACGAGGAAAAGGCATCCGGATATTGTCCCGTCATTGGACGAAATTTTAAGTCAGATTAGACTTCCGGTTTGCGTTTTTCTGTATACTTTGAACAAACATATACTACAAATTTAACTTTATAAAGTGTATTTTAATTCTATCTGCTATCATTTTCAAGTTTACTATCCACGGCGGTCACAGAGTTTATCAAATAGAGGGTCTGTATACTATATCAATGACCACCATGGATCGATTAGTAAACTTAGACTGAATTGAAAGTAAATACACTTTATTTATATAGTAATGAATGTTCATAATATACAGATAAGCGCTAAAATTATTCATGTGAACTTTTGATACCTTTTCTGAAATTCTCCGTCATTAATCTTTTACAAAATTCATTGATTACAAAAAAAAGAAGATGTGGTATGATTGCCATGTCGAGACAACCGTCTCCACGAGAGACCAAAATGACACAGAAATTAACAATTATAGATCACCATACGGCCTTCAACAACGAGCAAAGCCCAAACCGTATACTCAGCTTTAAAAGGCCCCAAAATGACGATGTAAAACAATTCAAACGAGAAAACTAGCGGCCTTATTTGTGTACAAAAAATGAGCGAAAAACAAATATGTAACACATAAACAAACGACAACCACTGAATTACAGGCTCCTTACTTAAATGTTCACAACATACTAAAGGTATGTTCGTATTGAAATTGATAGAAAACCAAAAATTAGGAATTTAGGAAATATAGGAGAATGGATAAAAAAAACATTTTCCTATCCCCAATAACCTATGACTCATGATACGTTTGCTGAAATTCTCCAGTCATTCAATATTTTACAAAATTCTTCAAACAACACTTTACATACTTTAAACTACGATCTGAATGCCCGCGATTTCGCGGGTGTGTTCTAGTATATTTGAATATGAAGCAATCACTTTTAATATGTAAAGTTTTCATTAAGATGAAGACAAAAAAAATGTTTGATAGTACATCTCATGGGTGTGAATAATGCGAAGGATATAGTACATCTCAGGGGTGTGAATAATGCGAAGGATATAGTACATCTCAGCGGTGTGAAGAATGCGAAGGATATAGTACATCTCAGGGGTGTGAAGAAAGCGAAGGAAATAGTACATCTCAGGGTTGTGACGAATGCGAAGAATATAATACGTCTCAGAGGTATGAAGAATGCGAAGAATATAGTACATCTCAGGGGTGTGAAGAATGCCAACAATTATACATGTAGTACATCTGAGGGCTGTGAAAAATGCCAGTAATGTAGTACATTTCAGGGTGTGGTGAATGCCAACAATATACATCCGTTGTATTTTGAAATAACTATGATACAATTTTTTTTTTCGAGTAGCGAACTATTTTTGTTTCGTATGACATAGTTTAAAAAATGTTGAGTTCTTTCCAAATTTATAAGTATAACAACAGTCAGCATTTCACATTTACCTACAACAAACTGAGTTTTAATCTGTGGGAATCAACCCCACAAAGAATATTCGCACATGTTTTCTGTATTTTACATTTTATTTACAAAAAATCGAAGAGGTAGAAAGCTAACACTAACGTTAAATACATCTGCTTAATGATGATTTGAAAAACAATTTTAGACAGATGGCAAGAAGGTTGATGTACAAATTGTAATTACGTCGAGCTGTGTTTGTGTAACGTCACACAGTGCTTTTGCTTCATTAAAGCACTATTTGTTGTGTAATCTTCCACTTTGATGAAATCACACGGAAAACAATTTAACAACTGAACATCCATACTGAAAACAGTCTCAAAAGTGGACGGAATGTAGTAGAGACTTAAATCAGGGGACAAAAACAAAACATGAAATTGTATGTGGAAATATCGAACAGTTTTTGCGTCACTTGTAGCAGAAGCCATTTGTAACATTTGGAATAACTACGGCTTTGGTGTGTTTTCTTTTGATCTACTCTCAGATGAATCTAAAGAATGTTTTTTTGCCCTCTTTAATTCGTTTTGAATATTTGTTTCAATGTTTTTCCTTACTTCTGATATTTTACCCTTTGCACTGGTCCCTGCTTTCGACACTTTGTCTTTTGCTTTATTCATTTCTTTGCCGACAGAGGCCATTTTTTCTTTTCCCGCCTCAACAACTCGTTCTCTTGCTTTATTCATATGATCTTTCGCTTTGTCTATTTGTACAGTGAAGAATTCGATTCCAACATTAACGCACATGGAAACTAAGGAAAGACCCATGAATAAATATATTGCGGAGATGAGAAAATATTTCGGATGTTCCGGTACTACATCCCCAAAGCCAATAGTACTTATAGATATAAACACGAAGTATATGCAATCCATAAAATCCCATGATTCCCAAAATTTGTACATGATCGCACCAAGGAAAATATAAATCAGTAATATAATACAAGCAATTGAAATTGGCAAGTTGAAAGAGTCATCAATCTCTATATCATACATAACTTTAACTCGATCCGTTGAAGACAAAGTCGACTGGACATCAGGTGATTCGTCTAAAGAATCGTCACTTCCGGTTTTTGATTTCAAACTCGAATTTGGAGACGGACCTAATCCAGATTGTTTTTTAACAAACACAATTGACTCCTCGCTCTTGCTTTTTTTCTTTGTAGATTGGTCTATTTCGGTGCTACATGTTCCATTTTCTGCATTCTGAACGCTTTGTTTATTACTTTTTCTACTGCTCAGGCGACTTCGGACTTGTCTAATTATTTTTTTGCGGAAGGTTCCAGTGTAGTAGTATCGACGTGCACGAGCATACATCCATTTAAGAAGAACAGTAAATCGTCTACCAACTTCTGCCAATACTAGCAACGCGAGAGGTATGCCCAATACAGCATAAACCATAGCTATAAATTTGCCAATTCCAGTAAGCGGTACTATGTTTCCATAACCTGTAAGAAGAAGATTATGCATATTAATTACGAATGACAAAAAGGAAAGGACTAAAACTGTTAATGTAAATATTAAAGTGTGTGCGTTTTGGCAAAACTGATAAATTTCGAATTGTTGTCTTTTAAAAAATGACGTCAATCTCATTATCTCTTTTAAGCCCAGCTTATTTAATTAGACAGGTCAAGGTTTCTAGTGATTTTAAAGGTTCTAATAGAATCGTTACACATTTTCCTTCTGTTTTTGGCCATAAACATGTTAAATTATAATATAATGGTGCAATCTAATTTATTGTGTAGATCGAAAGATTAAATTTCATGCTTATGCAATGCTTTGATAGCAATTTCTCATTTTTAAGGCCGATCGGATGCCTAATAAATGTTCACTAGCTTGCTAGAATCAAGCTATCAACCACACTTTAGGTTGATAGAATCAAGCTATCAGCCACATTTTAGGTTGCTAGAATCAAGCTATCAGCCACACTTTAGGTTGCTAGAATCAAGCTACCAGCCACACTTTAGGTTGCTAGAATCAAGCTATCAGCCACACTTTAGGTTGCTTGAATCAAGCTATCAGCCATACTTTAGGTTGCTAGAATCAAGCTATCAGCCACACTTTAGGTTTGTCAATGTATTTACAAACTGACTGTTAGTTGAGTGGCTGCTAGCTTGAGTCTAGCCATCATTGTTATGTATAAAACGTTGACTAATACATTTGGGAAAAAGGTCATTTTTAGAAAAATAAGAGTATAACCTTACATTTCTTTTCATTAAACCGAAATAACCCAGTTCTTAGCAATACACTTTGACTAGCTGTGTTTTAAAACCACATTCAATAAAAAAAAGTTGAGAATTATTTATTGTACATAAACTTATGATTTTTGTGATTCAATTCAACGAAACAAAAAAGTTTCTAGAATCATGAACTAGTTTGTGTAGTCTTCATGAAAACTTAAAATTGAGTAAGTTTGACAGATTAGGCTGTCCACTAGGCACAAGGATAAATCTAGAGAGCGCAATAATACTGCTTTTATAAAATATGTAACACTACAAAAGATATCTACCCTCGAAACAAATTCTAACTTCATGCAAATCATTCGTCATCAATTAACAGTAATTAACGATGCAGACATCTCGAAAATCGATAATATTTTCAATACTCATTGAGATCCTATTTTGAAAGTACTTTTCTGGGAAACGAATCTGTCCTCTTCTTAAAATCTTGCGTGTCTGTCTAGCTTATATAGTTTTATTTATTCTGCATTTGTGCTTGCCAAGAAGCAGGAGAAAAATGAAGGTGAGCCTAAAGTATTTAAATTTTTTTCCCTACAATATACTTATATATTGTATATGTCTTCAACGCTTTTATTGATTGTCAAATGGGTTGTTTACAAGGATTTTTATACGTTCAATAACGCATTACAAAAACTGGGGCAGCATACAAATTAAAAAAGGAAGACAACTGCAAGAGTAAATGTGCTACTGACTTTCTTATTGAACAGTTTCTAGATTCGAACTTATTAACATGCCGTCATGGGATAATGTTCAATAACTTAATTGAGGGTTGCCATACACCGTTTTTATTTTATTCAAGCCCATTAAAAGTGTAAAGATTGTCATTTCGGGACGTTGTATACCTTACTATGTTGTATGGGGTTTGCTTATTGTTGAAGGACTTACGATGACCTATAACTGTTAACTTCTACAACGGTCTATGATGAAGAGTTGTCTTATTGCCAATCATACTATTTATTTTCATATGAGAATAACCCTACTTGTCTGGCATTAAAAACAAACAAAGATGTACTACACAAAAAATGTATATTATTACTGGAAAGTCAAGATGCCACCATGACAGTACAGAGAAGTTAGATCTATATGTAACCCACATCGATCTAATCACAAACAGAACATTATTGACGTCTATCTGGAGATAACTGCCGTCCTTGGAGGATTCTTAGACAGCTGTCAGGTGCTATAGAGTTGTCTGTATGATGCGTGTTGTTGTTATTTTTTTCTGCACCATCGGTAGCAATAAGAATTAAACGTTCCATTAAACACTAATATCTTTGTGTTATTTTCTAACTGCAAATAGCCAAATCTACTTACAGGTATCAATAACTTAAAATAACATTTAAACGCTAACTGATATACAGAGGTTAACGACCTTCAGCCACAGAGTTCATTATCATTATCTTATCTCCGACAGATATATTCTTCCTTTATTGTAGATAATTAAAACGGTTTCTGTTAGTTTTATACGAAAAGGATGAATGTTATCAAACATTAATGTGGAGTTGTGTTTTCCTTCGAACTGACACTATTTAGAGAATTTTACTGTTTATATATATAATATTAATATGTCTTATCTTTTTCACAAATTCAAACTCTATTCTTGAATATCGAAACTATGCAATAATTATAAATGTATTATAATGACATTCATTTTTCTGTTTTTAAAAGTTTTAATTCGGATTTGCACTTGTGCCAGGATGTGTTTCATAAAAAGATATAGTTGAAGTTAACATTTGTTCTGGTAAAAAAAAATCAAGATTTTTACGATGCGTACAAAAAGAAATGTCAAAAAGTGTAAGCTTAAATAAAAACTCCGTGTCTAATGGGGTAAAATTCTTGTCATCCCTATTTTATTTCTCAGTTGTCGTTTCTATATTTCTGGTTGGAGAATTGTGTACTTGTTTAGTTATTAATAACTATTCTTTACAATTGTATGCGCGAAACTAAAGTTATATACTCCGACAAAACAGTAAAAGAGAGGCGAACGATATTCAAAATCGTAAGTCGAAAACAAAGTGACAAATTGTTGCTAGAATCAAGCTACCAGCCACACTTTAGGTTGCTAGAATCAAGCTATCAGCCACACTTTAGGTTGCTTGAATCCAGCTATCAGCCATACTTTGGTTTAAGTCGAAAACAAAGTGACAAATTGTTATCAAAGGTACCAGGATTATAATTTGATACGCCAGACGCGCGTTTCTACTACATAAGACTCACCAGTGACGCTCAGATCAAAATAGTTATAAAGCCAAACAAGTACAAAGTTGAAGAGCATTGAGTATCCAAAATTCCAAAAGTTGTGCCAAATACAAACAAAGCCGTGGCAAACAATGAAAAACAACGACGAGACAATCAATACACAAAACACAACAAAGAAAACTAAAGACCGAGCAACACGAACCCCATCAAAACCGTGTGTGTTTTCTTGAACTCAAGAAGGATACTAAACATATTCAGCTTTACAAGTGGCACCCGTCTTGTCGCTCATGTAGGTACGAATCCATTCAATGATAAGTCTTATTCGGTAGGTAACATTCGAGAAAAGTGGGAGGTACTGATGTGTCCGATAATTTAAAAGATATTACATCTTGTTACCATGGAAATTTACGGAAATAAAAAACGAATAGGGAGATGTATCTGTTGTCTTTTAATTAATCAGTACCCTGAGATTTTGGATGGATAAAATGTTACTTTTAATCGCCATTCTGGAAACAGTATCATCTTCTGTTGTACCCCAACAATCAGTACCAAGAGAATTCCCGTGGAATGAATGTTACTGATTATCGCCAATTTAAAAAGCAAAGTGTCTATACAGTGCAATGTAAGTGTCCACTAACAACCAAATCCTCGAGAATTCCCATGGAATGAATGTTTCTTTTTATCTCAAATTTAAAAGCAATATGTCTATACAGGTGCAATGTAGTTTCCCCCTAACAATCAGAACCCTGAGAATTCCCGTGGAATACATGTTTCTTTTTATCGCCAATTTAAAAAAAATGCGTCTATACAAGAGCAATGTTGTTGTTCCCTAACAGTCAGAAACTTGATAATTCCCATGGAATACATGTTTCTTTTTATCGCCAATCTAACAATCAATTTGTCTATACAGGTGCAATGTAGTTGTCCCCTTACAATCAGCTAGAACCTTGAGAATTCCCATGGAATATCTGTTACTTTTTATCGCCAATCTAAAAATCAATATGTCTATACAGGTGCAAAGTATTACAGTACCATTACAACACTTGCATTGTTTGCACCAGATAAGAAACACCAATCCGAATTATTTATGGAATATCTTACAGATAATAGTAACGAGTATATTTTATTAGGTAATAACGACCTAATTGATACTAGCAATATACGTTACAGATGCGATACTTTCTAGTGGCAGAGAAAAGGTAAAGAGAAACCTCAAACAACTATTCCCTAGATTATTAATTGATATATATCCCTACAGTGTTAACACAATACTTATTAATTGTATTCTTATCAGGAGCATTTGTAATTAGCATACAAAGCAGCTTGGCACCATCTAAATGTCAAGTGTACATGACTGTCAAATATCATCAGCGATTTATTATCGGTTCGTTATACATATATATATCCCTTTCTTAATAAATCTCACTAACAAAAGTGGAGAGACTTATTTGTTTTGTTAACAAGAAAAGAGGCATAAACTGTTAGAAAAAAACTAACGTTGTTTTACCTTAAATTGAACCTATGGTTCCCTCTTAATCAATTTTTGATAATGATAGCGACACGCTCAAGTGCCATGAAATATTGTACTTAGAAGATGATATCATCTTTTTCGATAATTATAAAGATGAGCGTCTATCTTTCGATCTAAATTTCTATTTTATTTATGCTATTAAATCATATAAACTATGTTCCCGCTATATAAATTTATAAACCTCTTGAAATTAAAATGTCAAACTATTGATATCAAAGAAAAAGTTTTAGAAACTCCAACGTCATCAGACATTGTTATCTATTCATTTGAAAATTTTGGAAAACTCGTCATTATACTTGGTGCAACGATGTACATGACTTACTCATCATTCAAAACATTTATGCAAATAAATTGTTCTTCTGAAAAATAACCATGCTAAAGGGACACTCAAAACTTGACTCGTAAAAAAGACGGACACCACAATGAACAAATTAAAGAAGAAAAGATAAATAACAATCAACTACTATAAACAGAATAGAACAGTAAACATCATCTCCAAAAGCCTTAATTGTACTGTTTTACCTATTATATTAACTTTTTATATATTCTGAATTAAACAGTAAAAATTTTACTGCACCAGATGCATATTTTAATTAGTCTCGTCTCTTCAGTGTTACTCGAGGCCAAACTATTTAAAATTCAAAAACCTAAAACCAAAGTTGATAAGCTATTAAAATCATGGACACAATAGTCAAATAAGAACAGGGAATCAGAACTATGCACGATGAGGGATACATTTCTTCATTTAGAATGAATTTTAAAGTTACTCCCCTTCCCTATAAGAAGTACTAGTCTTTTAAGGTTTTTTGCAACCATAAGGAACTGAAACTTTCAATGAATGCAAACATCCATTGATACTCACCAATAGTTGTATAAATAGTCCCACAGAAGAACAAGGCGCTCCAGAAAGTCCACACAGTGTCTGGACCAGCAACTGTTCCACGACTGCGGACCTCTGCTTCATATTGCATTAATAACTTTCTAGTTTGATTAATCCACGTGTCATTGTATGTTGTATAATTCACCCAGAAGTTTTTTGCTTCCACGTAAAAAAACCTAATATAATTTTCTCTGGTCATTTTCATATCGTGCTTTGCTTCTAATTCATTTTCAGATTCAATACTTTGGAATAGTAATGCGCCTAAGACACTGTATATAACTAACAATATAATTAATCCACCAATGGATTTACAAACACGGTAGAATTTTATAATCGCATCTTTTATCCTACTTAATATCATTTGCATGTTAAATTGCTTTTTAACTCCGAGTTCTTCATTTTGTTGTTCAAATTTTCCGTTATCTTGCTCTCCGTTATTATTCTCCATGTTTAAAGTCTAAGTATGATATACAGCTAACGACATAGAGAGGCAGTTTATATATACAAGAATATTACAACTGCGTTTATTAATAGAACGATTTGCATACTCGTCGAAGTCAGCAACAGAGAGTTGAATCATTCGCACTATAGAATGTATGTTGTACGAATAGGCGTTGTTTCTGGTAGGTAAGAACCAGTAGCTGTCAGTATGTGATTGTAGAAAATGCATTACATAATAATGTTTATTACTGCATGTAATGTGGATTATCATCTAAATAAACATTTATTTAATAATTTTGTGTTGCCATTTCACAAATTACCAAATTTTTGCGACGCCATCCAGTTAATGAAAATAAAACTGATATTAATAATAATACAATTAGTATTTTGTTCAATTATGACACGAAAGTTAATGTAAGGTATAAAGCTTGTAATATTTTCTAATCATCCAAAAGTGTTATTTATATTCGAGACCGAATGACGTAGTAGTATACAACTATAAATTCATGTTTCAGTTCAATACAGAATGGCATGTTGCTGCAAGTTATTTTCAAGCAGAATTTGTATTTTTGGAAACTAATGAAAGCTGGTTGTTTTAACAGCCAAACAGAAGCTGTAATGTTAAAAAATGAGAAAAGAAACGGTGGGGAATGTGTAAAGAAAGGCAGAGAACAGCCGTAGGCCATCAATGGGTTTCAACACAGCGAGTAATCCTTCACCCGTAGGCGGGCTTCAGCTGGCCCTAAACAAAATGTGTACTAGTTCAGCGAAAATGGACGTCACACTAATTTATTTTCGTTCTTGGTTGACAATACCCACGGGAACCTTCGCCAGCAGATCTACACATGTATATATATATATAATTGAACAAGATTAATATTGTTTATCTATGATGATTAACATCAAGGACGTCGACCGACATTATTTATAGAAGATTTCCATTATGAAACTATAACGGTTTTGACTTCTTCAGACAAAGACGACCGTAGCTGAATGTTGCTATATAATGTTGTTTGAGCGTTCTTGATGAACAAAATCCATAAAAGCGTTTCGGACACACAACACATGTAAAAATGTTTATAGAAAAAGAGAGGCGGAAAATCCATATGAAGATTCAAACTCATAAGTCGGGGAAGACAAACTGTTAAGTGAGTGAGGGTTTAGTCATAACCGAAAATATTAAAAGGAATCCCTAGCACCTACTGAAATATTCCGACGACACTGTCAACTCATACAATCCATGAATTATCAGGGTACGCACTGATAGACACACCAACTGAATCGAATCAGAAATTAAGCAATAATAGTTCCTGGTTTTACTTTTCAACCGGGTCGTGCCAAGACGAAAACTTCCCCGAATCCGATGTTGGTAGTTATTTAAAATGTCAATCAATAAAGAAACAGTTAAATATTATACTATAAGAAAAAAGTTCCTCAGACTGCCAATTTTAATTGTGATATTCAGAACAGTTTTATAAACATTTTTTTTCTAAAAAAAAACTTCATTAAGCTTATCACAAGGCATTAAATCTTATAAATTACAATAATGGATATTAAAAAAAAAGTCCATCCAGAAACATATGTTTTGAGTTATGATATATCATAAAGCAAAACAATAATTATGAACTCTGTTTAATGTTACTTAATGATAAATATTATGGAAAATAACATACTTATATTCAAGATCAAAGTGTTTTTTTGAGAGTAATATCTGTAATCAAAGCTTAGCTTATTGTTTGTTAATATTTTCTCAAGTATTGTATTCAGTTTTGTTGTTTATATTCTTTATAAATCTGCTTTTTTAACTTACATTATTAAAAACCTGTTCAAATTTTATGATATTGATTCTGCTACTGTACAGATACTTGACCACCAGCAAACTTATCGCAAGTAACATAAATAAAATATTATGATTAAAATTACTGAAGATTGCTGTTACAAATGGGAGGTTTAGCTAGCTATTAAACCAGGTTTAATCCCCTATTTTCCTCGGAAAAATACCTGCACCAAGTAAAGATTATGGCTGCTGTTGTTCACATTTTTCATTTAATTCTGTTATATAGTATTCCATGGTTGAATCCGGTTCGAGGTCGAGCTACTTCAGGATATTAGAATGTAAGGTCGGACCCGTATACTGTTTTTGTTGAGAGTTGATGTAAGTTGATTTGAGAATAAAGATGAGCAGTTTATGTTAGTGTTGACTTGTCATGTTAGTTCATGTCCAAAGCCTGATCATATCAATTCATAATTGTTGATTTGGTCATTTTTTTATGAATTTTTCTTTAAGTTTGTTATTTTGATTTTACCTTTTTGCAACATTTTTTTTGGAGAAATTTAAGAGAGAACAGAGTTAGTACCTTTTCAAAGCATATTTATAATTCATCTTAATAGAATTTATAGTAGAAACCCGTTTACATTCTGCTAAAAATCTATCATCCCAGCATAATATTTGATTCTCACGAATAGTAACTTCTCCGATAAACACGAAGACATCATCAAAAATGTCCAAATTAATATTGCCTTCCAGAAATACATCAGATATGATTCATTTTGAATAATTAAATTCAAAGCTGAAGATTTTTTTTTATTTCTTTTTAGTATTAATTACTTCTTTTGTTTTGTCCTGAAGAGAATTGTTAAGAAAGTAAATTCTACATTTAAAATACGGTAGAAATCTCACGAATCAAGAAAAGGTAATGACATTAAAACAAATACTTTCAACTTCAAGACGGTGATGATTTAAACAATATAAGTGAGTATTGAGTAATCTATTGTAGAATTTGGAACAAAAACAGGGAATGTGTCTAAGAGACAACAACCCGACCAAAGAGCAGAACACAGCGCAGTTTACAAATGGACCTTCAACGCAGCGAGAAAATCTCGCATCTGGACTGAGGTGGTTATATCCTTTAAAACGTTGTGTCCTTGACAGAACGTGATCTTTCAAATTGGTAGACTCTGAATGTACAACTTGCTCTATTTTAAGCTTGACATTGAGACCAACAGTGACCTTGAGATGTAGTGACTCGTTTAATTTTGTAGTTTGGCTGTCTTATTGACTTACACTCAACATATACTTTTATTCACCCATAATGTAATCGAAAGATTATTTCATTATAAATTTCAAAATCTACGAAAAGTGTGCTGAATAAAAAAATGTATTCAGTTAAACTTCAATGTCAATTTAGTTTTTTTTTTTTTTTTTATTTATCACGTACAGCAACATAAGAACATTTGGTAAAACAAATCTATTTGTAGTACTCGTCTGACAACAGACAATTATCGGTTGTCATGGTTTAGTGCCAAGGGGCAATAACTGTCTCCACGTATCTTATCTATGCAGGGTCACTTAGAACAAAATCAAGCTACATTGTATGGTAACAAGCATCGGTGTTTGATAAACCAAATGACACGTGTATGACTGAAGGATCTAAATAAAGTGTCCAATCAATCCAATAAACAGCGCAATTTTATCTAAAGCCGCATCTTTTATAAAAAGCTTGTGACATAACACTGTGCAAAATTGATTATTTCACTGTTTCGTAAGTTTAACAGGAATGCAATTCTACTGTTCTAAAATTGCATATTTCACGTCTGTTAATGTTGTGTTTTTCAAAAAGAGGCGAAAGATACCGAAGAGGCATTCAAATTCATAATCAAACATAAAAAACTAATGGTTTGATCTTTTTTTGTCTTGAGTTCTGTGTCATTGGGTGATATATTCTAAACGTATACCCTGTATCTTCCTTTTTTCACAAGTAAAATCTTATCATTTCAAATCTCATTTTTTTGTAGAAACTTAAACATCCTACTTAATTGAATAATCTGTTTCATGTATAATAACAACGCAAATTTGGAATCTGAGCGCAGGTGATATGCATTACAAAACATGTGCCTTTTCAAGCGTGTATTCTAAATTTTTTTCTTAAATTATATTTACATTTTGTATCTGTAAAATCTATGATTGCGGAAGGAAATGCATAATTATTTTCTAAGCAAGTTTCTTTGAACAGAATTTAAAATTATTATCATTAGGTGAGAACAAAAACTTTTCACCAATGAGCATAAAAATGAAGACGTTGCTAAATTGGTATATAATTTTAGTTATTAATTTCATAGTAGATAATAAGAAATTGTGAAACTTCAAGACTATAAAAAACTAAAATTTAAAAAAGTACGGTACATGATAATTTTACATGCCCATTGAACAACGCAAAAATTAATCACTTGTGTTTCCTGCTACAAGAAATTAAAGAATGTTCACTTTTTAAAATATTAACGGACCTTCAATTATTTTTTTAGGTTCCGAAGGTTCGGCGCAAGTTTAGAGGAATAATGTTTACTTTGGTAGCGGTTTTCGATGTTTTGGTGTCGGTTTAATACCGTAGACCAGTTTGATAAAAAAAAAGGTTTGACAATACAAAGATAAGAAAATGTGCTATGTTTGCCAATGAGACAACTCTTCACAAGAGACTAAATAACATAGAAGTCAATAACTTTAGGTTACCACACGGCCTTCAAGTATGAGCAAAACTAATAAGCTACAAAAGGCCTGGAAATGACAAATGAAAAACGAAAAAAACTAACAGCCTTGTTTGTGTAGAAAATAAATACACGAACAGCAAGTATGTCATACTGCAGCAAACGACAATACCGAACTGTGGGTCCCGATGAGAGAATTGGTTTGTCAAGATTGAATAAAGATTAATGGGGCAAGGCTAATCAATATCTAGGCACCTTCCATGTCGATGAACAAAAAAAAGTTGGATGTAATCACATACGTGTAATGTTGTTATCTTTACAACAAGTTTTGTAAACAGTTATGAGACAGTGGCGACAGGAAGGTGTTTTGTTTTAAATCTCGGAAAATGGACTCTCTGATGTCTTAGGAACAGCATCTAGTAAGTGAATACGTGTATTATGACTATATGGAATTTGCACTTTAACATACCAACCAAAAGTTACTGAGTTCAAGTACGAGATGGTATCATGACAGTATTATGATCTCATGGTCTAAGCAGCAGCCATCTTATTAACAAGGGGAGACAACAGGGAGGTAATCTGGCACGTGCGACCAGCTTAATGGCGGAAACGTGACTAAAGCTTTAATGACGAAGATAGACAAAGTTAACAGGCAAAGTTCCTGATACTTATTGATATTGATTAGCTCGACGTGTTCATACTACAACTGACCTCTATAAATGCAATATTAAAATGTTGGATATAATTATGTAATAAATGGGGAAAAAGAACTGGAGTCATATGCCCTGGCTAACCTTGGTTAGTAATGCTTTGTTATAATGGAAACAATGTAGTGCATAGTTCTGTAGTATCCAACAATGAATCTGACAAATCTGAACAAAGAACCTATTAACCGCACTCATTTTCTCTTTTATCAAATATAATTGTTTCCGACATACATTAAAGTAAAAAGTGCACTGCATGTACTCATTGGACAGTTTATTTCTATATTACAACAAGCAATTCCAATTCATTTCTGTACAGATAACCACAAAACAGTAATTATGACATTAAAATCCCTATCTGATTCATAGTTTATTTAGTTTTCACTTAATCAAAGCTTTTGAATCCATCAACAGCGAAGCAAGCCAACACTCATGTTTTCGCATTCACACTCAATATCAAAGCTTATTTATTTAATTGAGTTGTCTATTACCTGCGTAAAGAATGATTGAAGCGGAATTGTGTTTTTAACCTTCAGTATATATGTTCAAATCGTAAGGCACAAATGGTAATTACAATAACTGTTCGTCCGCAATTATTCTCCATTAAGAATATATTTTTTCAAGCCAAAATGTTCAACACTTGATGAAAAACTCCTCAAAAAACACGATTTTTAACTTTCATCCTAGAGAATGTCGAGTGATAAAAAATAAAATATCAATATATTGAAAGGGTTTGGTATGCTCTCAATACACACAAATTACATTTTGTTTTAGGAATTATATTTGTAAACAAACCAGTTCCTTATGAATTTTTTTGGTATTATCAGCCCTTCAACGTTCGTGTTAAGTTTGAACTCCAAAAAATATAAATAAAAAAATATGATTTTTGTAGTTGATATTACAATATGGTTCAACATGAGGGCATGTAATTAAGTAAATTAAAAGATTATTGAAAATATACACAGCACTATAATAACCTCATGGACTCGTATTGAAATTCAGGCCCCCTCATATTAGGAACGCACTGAGCCAAAAATTGGACGAAAAAGACCAACAGGAAACTAATAAAACAAATAAAATGATAAACAAGCTTATCACATAGAATGTATTATTCAAGACTTTCCTGTATTTAATATTGACTATCTTCTGATGATTTTTTTAAGAAATGGAACGAAACATTCTTTAACCATCCCCGGGCTCATCATTTTTTTCACGCAGACACCGATGACGTTTAACAAGGTTTGAGTGGCAGTGGCAAGCTCTTGAATAGCATCATATATCAGTTGAAAATGTTACTACAAACGTGGCTGAAGTAAGTATATTGCTGCTATGGTTATGGAAATTTATTATAATAATTTAAATCGTCCCGTTTCTTGTAGTCTCCAGTACTTAGATGACTCTGGAGTTTATTCTAGATATTTGTCGAGCAAGAGACAGAAGCTAGGTATGTGGCTTCTTTGATATATTGTTTAACAGGATATATTAATTAGACAAATCAAACAATTTAAATTTTTTATTGAAGGACACGTCATCATTATACTTGTATGTGAAAATAAATGATCTATACTCTTTGCTCTTCTTGTTTTCACAAGTATATGTAGGAAATACGACTCCTATTAAAATAAGAAATCGTCGGTAAGGAGCACAGTTGGTATCCACAGGAATGCATATAACCTTTCGCATAATTCGACTTTCAATTTCTACAAATATGTAGTCAATGAAAAACTAAATCAAACTGGTTGATTGCTCTTTAGTAAAGGATTTTTTATCATCTAGTTCGTTTTAAACAAAAAATGCCTATTTATCTTCTTACACAATTAATTTGTAGCGTGTAACTCTTCTACTGGAGAACAGCATTCTGGGTTAAATCTCGGGTTTTCAATTTCATGTAGTATGTGTAAAGAGAAGAAATCGAAGTTTTGATCGAATTAATTTCAGAGAAGGTGAGAATTAAAATGTTGTTTTAAAAGACGGGGGAAATCTACATTACAAGACGGACGAAAGATACCAGAGATACACTCAAATTCAATGATCGAAAATTAAATTACAACGCCATGGTTAAAAATGAAAAGACAAACAAACAAACAGACAAACACAAGACACAACATAGAAAACTAAGAATAAACAACACAAACCCCACCACAAATATGTTTATTGATTGGAAAACATTATATATACATCCTTTTTCAAGTGCATAATATCTTAGACATTTAAGAACGTTTATTGGCAGTAAAAGTGTTTTATTGCTGAAAGCTTCAAGTAAAGGCAGATTCAACATTGAGATATTTTAGCAATAGACACTGCTTCAACTCAACCACAACAAATAACAATATACCACCAACAAATTATAGATCATCATTATATCATTCATATATAATAAACAACGAAAATAAATCATATGAAACAAACGAGCTTTGATCTTCCGCAAATGAAGTTGTATAAATCTAACTACATCTTCTAATGATCATTGCTTATCCTGTTTGTTGGTACTTTTAAATGATTTCATTATATATATATTAAAACAAACATTCATGAATCACCCAAAGTCTCTAGGTGGAAATGAATACTTTTAACAGGAAAAGGTGTGAATAAATTTACCAAAGATACCAGGATTACATTTCGTATTTACTCAAGACGCCCGTTTCGTCTACAAAAGACTCATCAGTGACGCTCGAATCCATAAAAAAGGCAAAAAAAGTACGTAGTTGAAGAGCATTGAGAACCAAAACTCCTAAATGTTTTGCCAAATAAGCTAAGGCAATCTATTCCTGAGGTAAAGACTTCAAAATTTAAAGTTTTATAAACAGTTAGTTTATAAATATGACCATATAATTGATAATTCTATGCCAAGAAATCGTTGCTAAACATTCTGAAAGACCTCCTACGGCACCCATTAGTAGATACAGATTTAATTCCATTCAACAAATTAATTTATGACGTTTATGCACGTGTCGCTTAGATTTCGGCCTTAAAATAAATGTTAAGTATCAATTATCCATGTAATTTGCCCTTTGCATTAGATATTTGCAGAATTTCAACGGAGGCAATTTCTTGGTGTGATGTCAGCACAGAAGTGCACGCTACTGGGCTGGTGATATCCTCGGAGAATTAAAACTCCACCAGCAGTGGCATCGAGTCATCGACCCAGTGGTTGTAAATAAACTCATCATAGATAACAGAATTACATTTTGTTTTTACTCCAGACGCGCATTTCGTATACAAAAGACTCATCAGTGAAAGGGCGAAAAAATCCATTTGCGAAAATAGTGGACGGTTTGGAGATGGTAGGGAAACATGTAAAACAAGTTTATATTATTGCTTTTATGCAGGATTTATAAAGTTTTTTACAAGGTATACAGATGGAAGAATTTTGCATGCAGTGGCTTTAGTTTAAATGAAGTCTAAAAAATCAGTATTCCATAGTAAATTAATGTTTAAATCCAATTTGGTCTTTTAAGAGACTTGACAAAAAATGTTTTAAGTTGAGGACAAGCGAAATAATGGAATTATAAAGTAGAGTTGAACGAATAATAACGCATTTACACCTCAATAAAGTTGCAGAATTAAGCATTTATTTTTTTGATTGTCATGAAGTTTTTTTTTGACGCGAACGACACTATATTATTGAAATAACTAATTTAGTTTAGCTCGAATGCTAAAAGTAGGACATGTTAGTTTTTTTTAATTTCTGTCAATGATAGTTAATGCGTCAACGTTAATTTTGATTTGTCAGCACTTGGTTGTCAGAGTGTATTTTGTTCTCACAATCAAAACTAAGTGAATCATCAAACAGGAAAGGCCAAACTTCTGTGTTGCTGAATTTTAACAACTTCATTATCTCGTGTTAGAGTATATTTCTTTTGTGTTTGATGTTATTTTTTATGTATAACAGGAACATAATATATATTGAAGACGTAATTAAAAGTGATTAATGATCCGTTTTCTGTTTGTTTTCGTAAAATATCATTTCTCAGAAAGTTTAGGGGTCATCTACATTTAACTTCTCAACAATTTTGTAAAGTAGTTATGGATTAGAATATTGAATAGAGCAGGTTATGCAAAGTTCTTTGATTAATCAAACTTGACCAGTTGATAAAGTAAGGAGTTGCATGATGAAATAAAAAACATAACTGCAAACAACTAAAATCGCAATCACGAAAAGCATTGCAAATAATCCACATGACGAATAACCCTTTTTTTTTTAACAACTATTGCACATTTTGGAATATTTTTTATTTGTTTTTGAATTGTATGAAATATGTAGAAAGAATGAAAAATCATCATTGATCTTATAGATATAGGATCAACAAATAATAAAACAGATTTCAAAATAATTGAAAAAAATCAAAATGACATAGTTTTGTCAGGTGAGCTTTTATGATTTATAGAAACCTTTTGTTTCATCAAGACTCCTCAATTTTTATTGCTTATGATGATAGCATCCACACTTTTATTGATGATAACGATGACCGATGTAAGATAGATTTTAGTTCGAAATTTACTTAAACCATAATTAATATAATTATTTTTTTTGCAGCGAAATGTTTGAAAGAAAAAAGCGAATTCTTATAAAAATGAATATCTGATAATGAAGTTCATTATTTTGTTAAAGTATCCATTATAAACTTCTGTTGTTTTTGTCGATTTGTTTTTTCGGTTTAGGTTGAATGTGTTTACTCACAGTTCATTATATGGATATAGAATTAAACCAAAAATATGTAAACTTTTCAATATATTTTACAAAATAATTATTGTTTCAACGTTTCTTTTCGATTTGTCAGCACTTGTTTGTCAGAACGTATATATTTTTCATACTAAAAACTAAGTGAATCATCAAACAGGAAAGGCCAAACTTCTGTGTTGCTGAATTTGAACATCTTCATTAGCTCGTGTTAGAGGTTATTTCTTTTGTGTTTGAGGTTATTTACTACAATATAAGTATGACTGGTAAACAGTTCATAAGCCGTAATTAAAAGTGATTGGTGATCTGTTTTCTATGTTTGTTTTTGTAAAATGTCATATCTCAGGGTAAGTTTAGTGGTCATTTATACTTGTCAACCATTTTCCAAAAACATTTTTCGATTTAAAGTTCATTTTAATTATTACAATTTGAACAGTTGATGATAATATAAACAGTAAATCGCCAACATTACTATCAATCTTCAATTCATTATTTGCAATAAATTCCAATTATTATCCCTTTTGCATTTTGAGATATTTTCTTGAATACCATAAAACATGAAGAGAAAAATCGAGAGAGAAATCAACAAAAGTTATCTACAAGATTTAAAAATAACCATACACAACAGACTGTAATACATGTGCATATAAATATCAAAATGCCATAGATATGTCAGGTGTGGTTTAAGATCACCCCGGTTCCTAGAACCTGAGATCACCCCTAGTTTTTGGTGGGGTTCGTGTTGTTTATTCTTTAGTTTTCTATGTTGTTTCATGTGTACTATTGTTTGTCTGTTTGTCTTTTTCATTTTTAGCCATGGCGTTGTCAGTTTATTTTAGATTTCTGAGTTTGACTGTCCCTTTGGTATCTTTCGTCCCTCTTTTAGATTTTGAGCACAACTTGTTTCATTACGACTCTTAGTATTGCTAATAATGATAACATCCAACCTTAATTAATCACAATTATAACCGATATAAGAAATATTTTAGTTCGAATACAACAGTATTGAATTTTCTGTGTTTGAACCGATCGTTTTTTTTTGTAGCGAAATCTTACAAAACACAATTAACCCTCAATTGTTTGCACCTGTCCTGGAGCCTATGGCCTTTGTTTTTCTTGTATTTGTTTATTTAATTTTAATTGGTTTGTATGTTTTGAAATTAAGTATGACGTTCATAACACTAAGCTAAAACACCTTTGTTCTTAGGGACGAGCAGTAGTCCGCCTTCGGGTGAGGGATTTTCTCACTGTGTTGAAAACCCATTTTACTTGCTCTTTTCTGTTTGATTTGTCAATAAAAGTACAATGTATTTATTCAACAATCAAAACCTAGTGAATCATCCAACAGGTTCGGCCAATGACTTTGTTGTTTGAGTTTGAACAGCTTCATTAGCTCGTTTTAGAGGATATTTCTTTTGAGTTTTAAGTTATTTAAGTATGATTGGTAAATAATTCATAAGCCGTAATCAAAAGTTATTTATTTGCTGTTTTATATTTGTATTTGTAAAATGTCATTTCTTAAAAATGAGATGGAATAATGATGTATAACTTTAAACAGAGAAAGTATATTTAATTAATTAGATTCAGGTTCAATCCACCAGTTTCTACATTTAAAAATGCCTGTACCAAGTCAGGAATATGACAGTTGTTGTCCATTCGTTTGATGTGTTTTGTCATTTGATTTTGCCATGTGATTAGGGACTATCCAATTGAATTTTCCTCTGCGTTCAGTATTTTTGTGATTTTACTTTTTACTATCTCAATAGTTTTAACCCAAATCTCAGTGTTTGCATATATAATCAAAATGAATCTAAAAAATGTAACAAAAATAAATCTGTCAATGATTATTACTCGGATTCTAATTATTGCTTACGTTTCGACTTGATTTGTCAGTAAGTATTTATTTGATAATGAAAACTATGTGAACAACCAATCAGGAAAGACCAAACTTAGCTATTGTTTAGTTTGAACAACTTCATTAGCTCGTGTTAGGTGTTATTCTTTTGCGTTTGAATTCATTTGTTTTCAGTACTGTATCATGACTAGAAAACAATCCATAAGTTGTTATTAAAACAGATTTATGTTTGAACATCGGTATACTACTGTCGCCTTTATTTATGTGTGTATAATATAATAACACCATTTCTCAGAAAGTTTGGCAATCATCTATTATACTTCTCAGCAATTTTGCTAAATCTTTTATGAGATGAATATAGTATAAATAAATTTTAAAAATATTACGCAAATCTTATTTGATTAATAAGATCAGACCTGCAATTAAATCAACATAACCAACAAACTTCATTTGTCGCCTTGTATGAAGTGCTAATGTTTACCTCTTTCTGGATTTTTGGAATATTTCTTAAATGCTATAAACATATAAGTAACTAGAAAGCAACAAAAATAATCTACATTTCCAATTGAAATACAGAAGAAAATATATTTAAAAAATAATGTAGATGTGAGGATATCAATTAGGTCCTTGGGTTCTTCTTGTTGAATCAAGACTCGTCAATTGGTATTTCTTTTGATAATGGCATCCAAACAATTTTAAATTAATACCCTGGCACAAGTTATTATTTTTTGAGATTGAGTTAAACTTAAACAGTATAGAATTTTTTGGTGTTTGAAGCAATTCGTTTGGTTTAGAAATCTAAAACGAATACTACTAGAAATATTTACATTATAATAAAGGCTATTATTTTTATTAGCATCCATAAAAACCTTTCCTTTTTTTTTTTTTTTTTTTTTGGTTATGATTTTGGTCGGTTGCTGTTTACCCACATCTCTTTGCATTTTATGTGTGAAAACTTTCAATTTATTCCATAAGAGATCAACTAAATTAGCAAAAAATACCAATTGGAATAAACGTGAATGTAAATATACAAATGACATTGATTTTTCTGGCGAGTTATTAGGTTCTTGGAATCTCTGGTATTAAAGAGATAGTCGTAACTGGAATAGCGACTATCCCAATATGGCGACGGCAGATATAGGTATCTTTACAGTCATTTTTCTCAAATGTAGCATGGTTTTGTCAATAGTTACTCAGCTACAAGGTTTTTCTATACCATTACATCATACTTGAATCGTAACGGTGCACTGGAATTGTCTAAGCTCTTTGCAAATTGCCGTTGAAAAATTCGGGATGATAATCGTTATACTATGGCATTTTTCTTGTTTAATAATCATAATTTCTTTATCGGATAATAGTAACTGAAAAATAATAAATGTGTATTTCAGCATTTCAATGGTGTTTTGTGTGTTAAATTGCAAATGTCCAGTTAAAAGATGACATTAACGCAAAATAAGAATAAATGAAGAAACTTACAGGTTAATATCTAGGACAAATTTACTTGTATATCTCGATTTATCATGTTTACAACTTACAACAATATGCATAACCTTTTAAAATATACATGTACCTGTTATATATATGGAAAATTAAGCAGCTGTCGAGTCAGTTATTGGTCCGAGTACATAGTTATTTCGTAGTGCATTTCTTTTACACACAACAAATGGAAATAAAAACAATCCCACCTATGCTTTCTCAATAATATTTTTACAGTGTGTTGTACTATTTTTGGGTCAAACTATATCAAAATTATAGAAAACGTCATCGGCTCAAACTCAAAATTTGGACAATTTAATGTTACGGGGGTCTTAAAATCTTGTGACAGCTTCCGAAATGCTAATTTTTAACCTTTAACTACTTTACTTTAAAATTCATGAATCAAAATTTTCACAGTGTAATTTTATCCCCCTTCTTGCTATTTGAGGCATAAAACATGAAGAAATAAATTTGGAAGGAGTGTAAAAAAAATTTTTAAGTTACACACTGTCCACATTTGGGACTATATTAGTTTGCTTCAAAGTTTCAATGTTGTGTGCGCGTTTAAGGTTTTTTTTTGGCAGAAAAGGGTGGATTAACAATATCCCATATCCCAAAAGTGCAATCCTTTCAATTTATTGCTCAAAATGAAAGTCCCGTATACCACATTTTAATATGCTATATGTTTTGCCTCCGATATCACGTTTATACTAAAATTCTGCGCGAAATGAACAAAAGTTTCCTTCAATAACTTTATAACTGCATTATCGGATTTAACAGTCAATACTGTTATCGGTGGCTATGAGTGTTCATATCGCCCTTTTCTTATATAAAATAAAAATGCATATAGTTTAATTTTGGAGTGAAATGTATAATTCCGGTTAAAATAGCCTTTAATATTTTTCCCCGTGGATTTACTTTTTTTCTGTTTTATACTGATATAATAAAAATTAAAATCAAATGTTTTGATCAAATACCCATGTATTTTAGGACGTTTCTTTAAACAGTGTGGATTGTGAAGGATCTAGAATAGTAACCAGTTTATTGTTACTATTGTTTACTGTTACTTTTGCTTATTGTTACTTTTGTTTATTATTACTTTTGTTTTTTTGTTTTTATTAGCTTAACCTAAATGGCGCATAAGATCATACGAAGCATTTGACGGACTGAAAAAAAACCCAAAAATATATATTTAATATATGTATATTGATATATTACCTCAGAAGATATAGATGCCGACCGTGCAAGGGCTGTATAGCCAGTCAAGGTCCTTAAAAACTTCCATTTGTTGTTGAAGGCACAGATCATGACAGTCGGAACTGGTTTAATTACAAAGATTTTTATAGATTATAAAACAAATATTTTGTGCTTCAGAAAAATGCATGACAATTAGGTAAGGCTAATTTTTGTTACAAAGTACTTAGTATATGGCAAGTATGCAAGTACAAACATGTTCCTTGTTTCGTACCTTCAATATTTTTTATCTACAATAACTTCCATGCATAAGTATGTAGCATACTTTTCATTTCTGTATCAAGTATGTCTAGTTCTTGTAGTGTTCTGTATTTTAACATAGTTCGTGTTTTCCCCATTTCCAAAAGCTTGATCATCCTTCCAATTTTATGATATACTAGTATGTAGCTGTTTTCATTAGAACTATTAATAATATATGCACAAAAAGAAATGTCATAAGATGTTGGATCGTTTTCGTGATTAATTCATCACCATAATTTCATCATATGCTATCAGATATACGTTTTAGTGTCAATATCAATAAAACACCACCCAGTTACGATTATCTTCTCGTTTTTTAATACCATAATTACGATTATCTTTTTTCCAAGTTACGATTATCATCCCGAACATTTTAACGGCAATTTTCAAAGCGCTTAGACAATTCCAGTGCACCGTTACGATTCAAATATGATGTAATGGTATAGAAAACTCTTGCAGCTGAGTAACTATAGACAAAAACATGTTACTTTTGAGAAAAATGACTGTAAAGATTTTACCTATATCTGCCGTCGCCATTTTGGGATAGTCGTAATTCCAGTTACGTTTATCTCTTTGATACCAGTGTTTTATTAAGACTTCGAAGGATAATGCTAACATTGATAGAGAAGTGCTATGTTGTTAATCAAACAGGAATTCAAAAGCCAATACTAATAAAAAATAAATTCCTATCCGGTTCTTATTTTTATTAGTATCCATTAGAAACATGTCTTTTTTCCTTTTTTTGTTATAGTTTTGTTCGGTTAATGCCCGGATTGAATTTACCTATCCATATAATCAAATAAAAAAGTCAGTTCTCTCAATAATACCTTTTGCACCCATGTTTTTTTTCATTTGTCAGCACATGTTTGTAAGAACTTATTTTCTCACAATTAAAACTAAGTGAATCACGAAACAGGAAAGGCCAAATTTCTTTGTTATTTAGTTCGAACAACTTAATTAGCGCGTGTTAGAGGTTATTTCTTTTGTGTTTGAGGAGATTTCTTACGTATGACTGGTAAATAGTGTGATTGATGATCCGTTTTATGTTTGTATTTGTAAATGTCATTACTCATGATAAGTTTAGGGGTTGTCTATACTTCTCAACCGTTTGAACATATCATGAGGCAAGAAGTTACATGATGAATGTATAAAAAAAACACATCAGCAAGATAAGATCGGATAATAAATCAAAATTTCAAACAATCGTTAATCAACCCCTTTCTATTAGATGACAATTTTTCTTCTTTTGGCATTTTAAAATATTTTAAAAACTAAAATTATCTGCTCGCGATAAATATCAACAAAAAAGCAAACATGACAGCTGCGGGTTGTTTATTTGTCAAAAATCTTACTTTCATTTAACTGATTACTGAATATTTAAGAACATCAAAACATTCAGAGAGAAGAACAAAACGAAAATATTTTACAGCTTTGTTATATCAGTTGAACTGGACTATTCAGCTTTAAAGGCACATGTCTACAGACAAATGAGAAGATATATTGACCAAACAAAAAAACTAATGAAGAACCAGACAGTCACGAAAACAAGACGTTCTAACTCAATCTAATTAAAATTAAATCTCCGCACTCGCTCAATTTTTTATACTTGGTCGCTTCGTGGGAAAAATGAGCGAGTGCGGAGATTTAATTTTAATTAGATTGCGTTCTAACTATCATGCGTCCGAAGCTCTTTTTCTCGATTACCCTTAACAAAGAAAGCTGAAACCGGATATTTTAAAGCCAGTGTTGTATGAGAAATTGTTAACCGAAAAGGTTGAAGCTAAACGACAATAAAGGACCTTAAAATAGCCCAAATTATCTAAGATCAACTTTGAATGAACGAGAAAAAACTCTTATTTTTTTTGAACGAGAAAAAAACCCTTAGTATGTAAAGAACTTACAAACCAGATCACATTTAGACGCCACTGTGACAGTAAAGATTGAGAGGGCTTTGCCATGTTTTCAATATTCAACCTGGAGATATTATCAAAAATTCCCTTCAGATAAACAGATAAAGGTAAATGAGGAACCACGTGGAGTCGAACCATTGGATCAGAAACAGAGATGTGTAGGTGAAACTGGTTCTTTTCCGACTTGCAGAAAATTCGAAATAATGACTAAGCTAGTAATTGATATTGACCAAACAAATACGATTAGTCGTGTAGCATGGTATCATGAAGACATATTTAAAAAAATCACTTTGTATTGACTATATTAAGGCAAATAACGACTAGTTTCCATTAGACAAAAATGTTTATTCACACTATTACAACTTCAGTAAAGCACAAAATCTTGGAAAAAAGCGGGATATGTACAGGAGCAGCAATTATTCCTTGCAATATGCCATCTACGAATTCTTCGAAATATTGATACAACATTTCGTAAAAGTACAGAGCGATTTGCACTCTACTTCTACTTATACGATACATCAGATTAAGCTTCCCGATTTGACCGGGCGTGGTTGCTTATTCAGGAATCAAATACAGCCAAATGCATGTCTATCCTTAATAAGGGTTTAATGCCGGTCGACAGATGGCCAAAGGTGTCACATTTCTTTCCCCTAACACTCTTTCTGGCAGTCATATGTTTTCAAATTCGATGTGATCAGAACTAACTAATCAAAATATATAGCATCATATTTAGGTGAGTACATAGACAAAATAAATTCAACATTTGTAAATATGTAGGTAAAACGAATATCTGACAGCATACCTGATAGGCAATTTAAGTCAACAAAGCTTAACTTCAGAATTTACGAAAATTTCCAAATTTGATTCTGAAAATTGTACATAAAATTATACCGATGGAATTTCCTAAAATACAATGTATGTGATTATGTATTTAAGTTATTATCACTACTGGACGAAAAAACGTCTGTCCATACCAGTAACAGTCGTTCTAAGACTGATAATGCTTGTTAAAGTTGTAACAGTTGTTAAATTTCACTGCTGCAGTTTTTTTGTAACTGTCC
The DNA here is from genome assembly GCF_963676685.1 of Mytilus edulis. Lineage (NCBI taxonomy): Eukaryota > Metazoa > Mollusca > Bivalvia > Mytilida > Mytilidae > Mytilus > Mytilus edulis. Next base: position 43,641,886 of record NC_092347.1, read on the forward strand.
CAACTTTAAAAGTGTTTGTCTACAACATAAATCGACTGTAACAACGCAAGAAATGACTGTCACAGTTATCAAAGGACTGATACAACTATTTCAAAGTTGTAACAGTTGATTTACAACTGTCCCAACTCGAAAAACGTTGCAACAGTCATAAATAAACTGATTAAACGCCTAAAGGGTTGTCACAGTCGTAATAAAACTGATGCAACCATTTGAAAGTTGTAACAGTCATTTAATTACTGTACCAACACGGAAAACGTTGAAACAGTCATAAATAAACTGTTTAAACATTTTTAAACGCAGAAAAAGTTGTAACAGTTAAAATATGATAGCTACAACCATTGTATAGGCATAGCTAATTTATAAGCGTAGCAACTTCCAAACATTGATCTTCATGTACACTTAAAAGTCACGGATACAAACTGTCTAACAGTCAGGGATATAGGTTCAATTATTTGTAAAAAAAATTTACTGTGTGAAATATAAGGTTGTGACAAAGAGAAACAACTATCACTCCAATGTAATACATTAATTTTAGATAGATATTGATTTAAAAAAAAAAAGTATTTTGAAATATTTGCCGCTGAACACATTTTTGTATTCCTCGGTTATTTAGTGAATGTGCTGAATTTATATAATTTTTTAACACTTCCTCGCCCTTATCTCTTCGAACCAATAAAATCGGAACCAGCACTAGATACCTGCAATTTCACTAGATAAAAGATAACTACTAACAGAAAAATCGAAAAACGTTACCCAATATATTTGTTACCAAATGTATCTTTATAACTGAATTAAAAGTTGACAATTTTTATATCATCTAAATAACAATTTAATTATTTTTTTATTAAATTAGTTAGGTGTAAAATCATTCATGCATACACGGTTGTTTTCAATACCCGTAGTTTTACGAATCACATCACTTCATAATAACGCTGAATATACATGATATACTCTAAACCTAGCGGGGAACTCCTAATACACACACTTGTCAAACTTATCCCCATATAAAACTGCTTTATATTTTCTTGAGGGCTTATTTCACACACTAATTTTGGGGGGGCTACATTTTTTTCTTGTAAAATTATAAATATTGCCGTATAATCATTTTGATTTCTATACATGTAAAAAAAATCAGACATTTAACACCTCTTTTGCAGCTATTGAAAACAAATCTTAAATCTATCTGAATTTAATTTATTTTATTTTACCGTATTTTATTTTTGAATAGTTCAATATTATAAACTCGACTTTGTATTGTACATCGTACGGAATGGTCTATTTGAAGTTCAATTGTAATTGATACACATGATACAGGTAGATAGCACGTCAGCATTCATGATTGAGGTGAAAATATATTATCTCTCGCGAGAATAATTCATATTTTCACCGGATTTTTCGCAAAGAATTTACCATACATATGTAAATACTAGTAGATGGACGTACTGTTCAAGACCCGACAAAATAACTAGCGCCAGTGAAAGTTCAAATGTTCAAAACATGAAAACTCGCATTGTTTAAGACAGGGAAATCAAATCTTAATTCTTTTATTTTTTTCACATCACTTTTTAGAACTTGATGTATTCTTTAGACTCCGGTCTTATTAATTCTAAAGACTGACATCGGATTCTCTTATGTGGTTTCAGTTGATCAGATGTACTAACGTTTATCCAAAATATTTTCCCATTTCAATTGTTCAAATTCAAATTATTTAATCCCATAAATGCTTGTACAATAATGACATATTCAATCAGTAAAGAAAACTAACAATGTTACTAGATAGATAGATAGATAATTATGTACAGACAATATTTTGGGTCCCTTTATATTTTTTTGTTCGGTGTGAGCCGAGGCTCCATGTTGAAGGCCAAGGAGCGGATCCAGCCATTTTAAAAAGGGGTTGTTACTAACCCAGGACAAAGGGGGGTTCCAACTACATATACCCATTCAAATGCCTTGGTCGTCCAAAAAAAGGGGGGTTCAAACCCCCCAGAAGCCCCCCCCCCCCCCCAGGATCCGCGCCCAAGGCCATACATTGACCTATAATGGTTTAGTGCGTTATACATTTATGACTTTGTAATGCTTATTGTGTTTATGGAAAACAATGAGAAAATGTTGCTTAACATCTTGGGATATATATTTAGAAGGCATTTATTCAAAAGCAGATAGAATTGATTTGTAGAAAAACATGAATAAGGGCAGATGATCAACTATTATAGTACAAGTCTTTGATTAACCACAATATATTTGTCATCACTGACGTATCAATGTTGCTTTTGTATACATGGTATAAAAATCCAACTTGGGTTTCTCATCTGAACTTGTTTACATCGTGTTACATTATCCAATATAGCTAGGCCTGTTATAGATTTTTCATTATCACACTTATGGGGAACTGATTTTGCTCATTGTTGAAGGATTTACAGTTACTAACAATTACATCACTTCACTTGAAGTTCCTCCATCGTTCAATTTTCATCCATGGAGATCCCCGTCTTGGTTTACGGTTGATGGTTGTCTTATTGAAATTCATACCACATCTCCTTATTCTGGTTATCATACAGTATACATGTTATACCAATGTCCCAGGTTAGGGGAGGGTTGGGAACTCGCTAACATGTTTTACCCCGCCACATTATTTATGTATGTGCCTGTCCCAAGTCAGTAGCCTGTAATTCAGTGGTTGTCGTTTGTTTATGTTTTACATATTTGTTTTTCGTTCATTTTTTTACATAAATAAGGCCGTTAGTTTTCTCGTTTGAATTGTTTTACATTGTCTAATAAGGGCCTTTTAAAGCTGACTACATGTATGTGGTATGGGCTTTGCTCATTGTTGAAGGCCGTACGGTTACCTATAATTGTTAATGTTTGTGTCATTTTGGTCTTTTGTGGATAGTTGTCTCATTGACAATCATACCACATCTTCTTTTTTATATGTTATACAAGACTAAAATACCTAGTATTATCAAATGAATTATAACAATTGTTAATAGTTGTCAGACTTTTGTTATCAAAAAGCAGCTACATGTGTATAATTAAGATGTAGACATGATCACTGGTGTCAGATGTAAACAAGAGTGACTGTGCAAATGCTGACATGTCATCTCTGCTTTGCCTACATGTATGAAGGTTTTACTACATGTACAAGTATCACACAAACTTTCAATTTTCATTAACCTTTGAAAATGAAGTTGCAGTCAAATAAACCATGCCAGACAGATGATGTACACCCTACAAACTGACATTCCATACCCATGATACCCAAAATTTAGTGATTTATACTGTCTGTGAAATAGACTTAACATTCTTAACATCCAAACCATGAAAACTAACTTATGAATATCCAATAATATGCCAAAAATAGTGATCCTATACATGTCATGCATGTACATGTAGTTTATACTGCAAAAATGTACTGTAGCATCTGAGAAACATTTGGAAATAGATCAAACCACAAAAACTAAGCATTGTTCAATGAACCAAGACATTTTCATTGGGGTCAAAGTCTGATGTAAGTCTTGCAATTAGACATATATATTCACCTTACACTCATTTCATAAACCAAATATAGTTGACCTACTTTTCCTACTGCTTGTAGTATTTTTAAACATGTATGAGAAACAAACTTGACAAATTACATGTAACTGAAGTAACCTTAATCACTGATCCATGAAATGAAGTCAGGATCAGGCCAACCCTGCCTGACAGACACTGAGACATGTACACCTTTCAAGATACCATAACAATTAATCCAGTAACTCAATTAATATACATATGTTATTCATTTAAGACTTCGAGTGTATTTCACTGTGACTGTTCAAACAGTAATATATTTTTGTAAACAGTTACATGTACATGTAGTATACCATGAAAACTAGGTGAAGTGCAATGGATAAATCAATAACAGAAACTTCATAACCATAAGGAAGTATCCAGGCATTTCAGCTTCTAAAATGTATCTGGTGAAGCTTAAATACAAAACGGTACGCTGTAGCTACTGCCAGATTGTAATACATATTTCTTGGCTTGCATGCATGTATTTCAACTTTTGTTGCAGGAGGGATAATAAAATTATACTTTAATGTACGTGCATGGTTTTTTTGTTTCAAATACCATGAATACTTGGCCACTAATATGACTAATCATGCTTTTTATTAAGATTTTTATTTAATTCTAATTCAGACTTTAATAATTTTAGTACAGCAAGCAGTCATTTGACTCTAAACAATTGACGCGGACTGCACGAGACCCTCATAGTTGGTTAAGATCTTTTTACACACCCTGAACATGCTGGCGGTAGTTAACAATTGCAATGCCAACATAAACTTCAGATGTGATATACATGTACTGTTTTGTAAATTTCACTGAAACTAGAAATTCACATTATCCATATTGTTATTATATTAAAATGACTGATTATCCACTAATTAAAAGTATTCATGAATTCAGATATGATGCACTATTATTAGTAGTATTCACTGAAACTATGCATTTTCATTATTCCAAATTGCTATTTCAAATGAATAGTTATCCTGGGTATTCATGGAATTCAGAAATAATGTACATGTATGACTGCACTATTAATATTCACTGCAACTACGAAATTTTGTTATTCCGAATTCACAATTGATCATGATAATCCAAGGTAATTAGTCCTCCAGTAATGTGGTCCTCCTTTAATACAATTTGTAATTTTCCTATTAGTACAAGGCACAATTTTCTTCTTGTCCAATTTAATCAGAGCATCACATTATCATCATGATGATCATGGAATAATGCTGCACGCCATATTCATAATTTCCAAAAACAATAGATAACTAGCATTAAATAATGAATTAATCCATTGTTTCACAATTTGCAGCTATACGAGCGACTCAGTGGCATCTATATTTTCTATGCATCAAAGTGCACATGTACTAGCAGGTGTCATATTCTTAGTGGAAATCATGGTCAAACCAATACATATTCAGTATGATTCTACAAAATAAAATATACATTTAGACTCAAGTACAGTAAATGTTTAACTAATAATAAATATATATTACTACATGTATATACATTGTGCAATAATAAGAAAGTTAATTACAATAACTGTATTTACCTAGATAAAACTAGCACTTCTCATTTGATTGACCAAAAAATTCTAGCACTAATACAGTTCTATCTTCAAGTCCCTATTAACAAGAAAAATAATTCTTTTAAGGGGGTCTAAATTCTATATAGTGTTGTCTTTTTTCCTGCATTAATGATTTGTTAAGTGTGATTGTGTACTTTCATTGAAGGGTTACTTTATTTCATCAATTCTTTAAAGTCAGACATCATGGACATAGTTATTCCTCTCTAAAACACAACAGGTTATTTCTTTTGTTCATTTTAATTATGTTTATCACTTAGAATTAATTGCATAACAGTGTGGTCGACAGTAAAACGTTTGTAGGTTGTAACTTGTTTGTCAACGGCTATGATTTTATGCTCACCCAGTCTGTCAGAGGCCTTCCAGTGGGGATTGAAATATTCACTTGTTACACATTCCGATACATAAAATGAAACTTTCTTTTTACAAAGCTTGAAAGGAATTTGTTTTAAATATTTATTATAATCATCACATACAACCGTGTCATTTATAAGAATAATAATGTTCAGAGATGATATTATTTAATAATAAAAAAAAACTATTAAGTTGATGGGGCTAATTCACAAAATATCTCATTGATTAAGAGCACAACTACGTCTACGGTGTGATCATTTATGAATGGCCTACTATTTATTCAATGCGTAGACATGTGGGTTTTGTTTGTGAAGAGTTCTGGATAATTAAAAAATCATTTGATTTCTTTGTTTAATACCATAAAACGATTCATTCTTTCAGATATTTGTCACTTTGCCTTATCTTCAAGTCCAACACAATTTCTCACGTTTCTTATAAAACTTATATTCTTGTGATGTATTCTTTTGTTGGAAAAAAAATGTATTGATATAGATAGATATAGGAAGATGTGGTATGAGTGCCATTGAGACAACTCTCCTCCCAAGTAATAATTCATAAAAGTAAATCATTATAGGTCAAGGTACGACCTGCAACACGGAGCCTTGGCTCACACCGAACAGCAAGTTATAGAGGGCCCCAAAACTACTAGTGTAAAACCATTCAAACGGGAAAACCAACGAGAAACGAAAAACACATATGAACTACATAAACAGACGACATCATGCATTGTAACTTTTAAAGCCAATTAAGTAAAAAAAATAATCTGAAAGAACGTGCGATATCATATTAGGAAAATTGATGGTCAAACCATAACAAAAAATCAAGTAAAGAATTTTAAGTATTCAACCTTTATAGCTTGCTGTTCGGTGTGAGCCAAGACTCCGTGTTGAAGGCCATTTTAATTTATTTTCAAATTACAAAGGTTATTCCTGATTAGTATTTTTAATTATTTTATTTAGGCGTTTAGAACCTTTGGTGACCTCACAGTTTAAATTTCTATAATAAGTAGTCGTGAGCAGTGGGCATTACAGACGAACGTTCACCTAATTTCCCCCAGTCAATGATTGGCCATAGCTACACTGTTATGAATTTCATTCTAATATGAAATATATTGATACTACAAACATGACAAAAAAAGTTTTAAGGAACGAAAAAATAAAATAAATAAATACCCTGTTACTATATACATGTAGATGATATTGACTTTACCTTTGTCCAGTTAAACCTTTGTGATGTAAAAATATTGTTCCAAGACTTAACCATCCCAGTTAATGTTTTAAATCCTTGAGTTTAATAATTTTTACATCTTTTGTGTTACCCTGAATACTTTTTACTTATTCATTTGTTTTAACAGCTTGCATTAAATAATGCTTTGCAGCTCACTTTTTTTATTTAATTTAGTTATTTACCCAATTTTATTTCAATAAATCAATATTCAGATTACTTTTAAAATTTGCTTTTTAATATCCAAAATAATATATATCCTGCTGTTTCATATTTTTCTTAAATTATAATTTGTTTTGAAAAAGTTATCAAAATTTTGAAGAGGACAATTTTAATCATGATAATTTGTGAACATTATTATAAAATGGTATCATTATACCAATGACAGATTAAATATCATCCCCCAGGGCAATAAACTATTGTGTCTTAATTTGTATATTAGCTACATCATGTATATAAGAATTTCTGATTATTACCTATGGCATATCCAGTGTTAACATCCTCATTATTACCTATTTTAATGTCACATTTGCATGGTCATATTCAGTAAATACAAATATTTTAATTGTTAATTTTGAATTTGAATTAAAAAAAAATTGTTTTAGACTAAATTGGTAGATACAACACATACAATGCAGTTAACATAGTAAATTTTATGAGAACTTACTGGATAATACTATATCTATAAAAAATATTTTGAGCTTCATAAAATACTTTAAAAAAGTTTATACCATGTTAACATAAAAAAATATGCATGCAGATAGATTTTTTTGTTATGTTTTCCTGACATATTGAATGTTAGCATAAAATAATTATCATGATTATGTAAAAAATGCAAAAAATCTGCAGTCGTATGTGAATGCACATGATCAAAGGAGATGTGGGATATATCAATGATGCATCAACCCAACAGTTTAATAGGCAACAATAAAGTAACCAAAACACAATTGAATGTGTGTCGAAAAATATATATGACTTATAGATTAGAAGGTCCTTAATCATTGCGGAATAAATAAAATGACCATTGAATGTTACTACTTGTAAGTTAGATAACATGTATGGCACAAATGAATTTTGAAAAACAATGCTAACAGGGCACAATTTATATAAAAATTTCACATGAAAATATATAGTTTGGGTTCAAAGTATTAACAAATTATAGTGATTTAATATAAATTCTATGTTAAATCTAAAAAGAATAAAATTATGATGCTAGCTTTGCTCTTTTAATATGTGTTTTTTAAACAATGTAGTACATGATAAAACAATTACTAATTGAATTAGCACAATTTGTTTAATCAACACTGTGTTTAAATGGCAACTGTTTATGACTCTGTGTCTTGTTTCAGGAACATTAATTTAATAATATTGTTTTATTTTGATGATTAACATGATTAATGCTATTTTAAACCATTTTTAAAATATTTATTCACTTTCAATGCCTGCTATTATCAAATATATTAATGTTTTGTTGTCCATGATTTGAGAATTATTTAAAATCTAAATGAAAGTGGACACTTGCTAAATAAGTCACTATTTAATCTTAAAGTTAATAATTTTCTTAACATTTTATGATCAAATCATATGTGTTTGTACTATGCATGTTTTTTTTTATGGAAATCGTGACGTCACAATGCATTCTTAATAGAACAAAAACTATCAGCTGATAAAGCAAAACCAGGGAAATACTAGTAATCCAGCATAAGCATGATAAGAAACACATTTATATGGATACCTACATGTAAAGATCGGTTGGTTGTTGGTTATAAAATGTCCAGTGACAAGTATTTCATGCAAATTTATGACCCGAGTTAGCAATACATTAACATACAATATGTACACTACATGATGTATAGGTCAGTGGCAGATCCAGAACTTTTCATAAGGGACAGGGCCCCTGACTGCCCTTAGGGGCACGGATCCAGTCATGCTTGAGTGATTCCCTATATACATGATATAATCGACCAAATTATTCCCACAAAAAAGGGGAAGATATAGAGTAACCTTTTATGTATTCCACTCAGGGTGATGTATGCAAAATAATTAAGGGAATAAATGACATACACATGATAATAGGGGGAGGGTAACGGTGTCCTTTGTGACTTTCAATGATTTATTATGATGCACAACTTTAACATTGAAGCTCAAAGGTGGCTCAAAGCTGATATTTTCCCTGGAACATGCAACTATGCACGAGTGTGGTAATATAGAACGTCGATTCATAGCTATATATAGCCTATCGGAGTATCTCAATATAGATTCCGTAGGATCAGTGGCGGATCCAGCCATTCTAAAAAGGGCGGGGGGTCCAACTATATGTCCCCATTTAAATGCATTGAGCGGCCAAAACAAAGGCGGTTCGAACCCTTGGAACTACCCCCCCCCCCTTTTGATCCCCGAATGAGAACACATTGTCAGTTGGAAGGCAAACGCCTGAATCTGACAGATAGAGGTCAATTTGTCGACAAAAAAAGAACCCGTATGTAAAATGTTTACGCCCACAAACAGCGCCACCTATAATTTTTTCTACGGCATCTTTGAGAACGATGTCCCATTCTGTAGTAAATTAAAACATTAAATTAAATAAAACATAGAAAAGTAAGTGTAAAACACAAATTGAAAGATATATTTGCAGATGACTGTTTATGCATGATACGCTGGCAATGTGCGCAATGTCCTTTAATCCAAGACTGAAAATTAGTTTGTTTCCTACGTCAAGATGGCGGATTTCAATGTTTACATTTTTTCACCTATTTATAATCTGACAGAAATTCGTATCCAATCATTTATTAGCAATTTTATTATTGATCTTTGAAGATCATCCAATCGCATTTGCCGTTAGAAAGTGGCTACACGTTACCAGCCGTCGTTACAAAGTAGCCATGTGTTTTGTGGGGATACCTTGGGAATGTTATGTATTCAAAAGTTACGGTAAAAATCAATGTTATCTTCCTTATATTTCCATGCATACACAATTTATAACAGCAAATACATTCTTAACAGACCCCATAAGGTAAACGGACATATTTAACTGTCTGCTTGAGCAAAAATTCGTGTAAATAAGCCTGATGGGTCGTTTTGAATTCAAGCACAGCAGACAAACACGTGGTAGATTGTTTATGTTTGACAGTTTGTTTACTTGAATTGCACGTTGATGTTACTTTATACTTACCAATAACATTTATCGTGTTATACTTTCAATAGTTATATAATAAATCTTACCCAAGAAATACGTCTAGGTACATGTAGGTGCAGGGACTTCTTTTACTTGGTCCTTAACTAATGAGGGTGTAATGATACATTACAGCATTTTTTGCATTTGATATATTTCATGGACATGTACATTTTGTGTACACAAAGAACAATAAAGTAAATGAACATACATGGGTTTAATTCCCACCCTAGGTATACATTTCGACTCTCATGACAGGTTGGAACAAATAGAGCAGATAGCAATTGACAATAATGTAATGCTAAAATGCTGATTGATGGGGTCAAATCATCAACATAATTTTTTCTAGTATACAGCAGCTCCTCTAAGGATTAGTAAGGGTACTTTACTAAAAGTCCAGTGGCTAAGTCCTGTCTTTTTTGCCTCTGATATTTACTAATTTATATTATAATTTCTAATATTCTCTTGTGCATGTAGTAAGGCAAAAGCTATTGTTACTCTTATTTTCCTCATTTGCCTTAAAACAATGGAATGTATTGATTGTTGATGTATGTCAAGTGACTTGTAATTTAACTGTCACTGCTAACAGAGACTGGGACTCTGGTGATAAGTTTCCAGGCTGTTATGTCATTGGCAACTATACCATAAATGTCAGTTTCCCCTTTATAAGTTTTTAAGAAAAGAATTTAATGATAATATAATAATAAGTTGTAAATAAATTGAAAAGTTAAGCACAAGTGACAAATCTAATTGGCTTTTTATTCAAGAAAACCTAGAGGCATTGAAAAGTGTTGCAATTTAAAATAAATGTTTTGAACTCAGAAAGTTATCAATATATATATAGAGAGTACAGATAATGTTTTAATTGGGCCTTTGGGAATATTTGCCTGTTAATTGAAGATATAATTATTATATGCCTTTTCAAATATATGTGTGGCTCTGACCTGGCTGTGGTTTAAAATCTAAGAATGGAGTTGGTTATCTCCATATTTATCTAATTTATATCAACATCATTGATCCATTATATATACATATATATAAATCATTGTAATACATGTACATTACTTTGCTTTTCATATGCCCTTTAATTTGAATAAAATATCTTGCCTTATACCACATTTCTTTATTTTAGTACTGACAGGTTAACTTTTAAAAGCATTTGTAAAGTAAGTGAGTTGACGACAAGCTTAGTCAATGATTGTAAATCCTGATAATATCATGAGTTTTTTTTTTATAAAAGTAAATAATGTGATTAAACTGGTTATCTCAATTAAAAGAACTGACATTCTGCTTTGATACTATGAGATTATTTCTGATATCAGAATAATAAATTTCTTTTTGAACTTTGTCCTTTTTCCAAAACATTCTGAACATACTGTATTTAAGTGAAGTCAGTTTTGTTTTTGTTTAAGACTACTATAACATGGGAGGTGACCACAATCTCTATGTTATACATTGAAGTACCGGTAGTCTCAGGTTTTTGTAGTCCAATTGACTATGCATTTTAGAGCAGGTAAATGTGAATTTGAATTAAATTTGAAGTTGAATCAGTATATCTAATGACATAATACCACTATTTTATTTCAACAAAGCATTTTCAAATTTTATTTACTGGTCAGCTGATGTTATTATCCAATCAACAATTGATTATCAAGGACTTAACAGTTTGTTGCAGGACTTTTGAATTCAAATATAAGAAAGAAGAAAAAATATATAGCAAAACTTCAAATATTACATATAACAGAATTTATGATAACTGCAGGATATATCAGATCACAATACAGCTTTTGTTTAGTGATCTTTATGTTGATTATTATGTTTAAAATCCCTTTCTGGTTCTTTGAATGTTCAGATTTTTTTCTCTTGATTAAGACAAGCAACAGAACTTGTACAACTTATGTAGTTTCTTATCTCAGGGTGAATCCAGAAAATTTTAAACATAAGTGGTGTTATTCTCAACCAAGGATAAAAAGGAGGGTTCCAACTATATGCATGATCCCATTCAAATGCATTAATCTTCCATAAAAAGAGGAGGTTCCAATCATCAGACTCCCTGAGATCTGCAACTGTATCTTAAAGCAGCTATAATAAAACAAAAATTGTACATGTACTTCTGGCTACTGCAGATTGATTTTATTTTCAATCTATGGTAATGGTCACAATTTTAAAGACTATATATTTCCTTTTTTTCCATATTTTTGTTTAAATATAATCTTCTGCTTCTGCTTCTATTGTTACACAGGTTCTTCTGACAAATGACTGATAAACCCATCTTGTATCCTTCTATCTACTAAAAGGGTGTTTGAGAATATATATATATACAATATATTCAAGTTTCAGAGAGTCAGTCTGATATAAAATGGTAATTGTCTTCTTTGGAAGTGTTCAAAAACCTGTAAGAACTTGAAAAAAAATGTCATATTCAACCTTTCCATGTAATTTTAATGTTACAACAGTAGAGAAACATTGAATATTGAAAGGTATTCAAGAACTCGTCGAAATAGATCTGCAATCATTAATTTTACTCATATTTACTGTTGTGAACTTGCAATTTCCTACGATGCGCGTACCGAGTTATCTCCCTTTGATCTCCGCTTCGCCACGAATAATCTGACAGAATTGCGTATCCGGGGTTTTTGTGATCTGATATTGTAATACAAGGAGCAAAAAATGGTTTTACTTCATATTTTATACCTCTCAACACGTTACCAAACCTATTTAAGGATTTATTAAGGATTTTCCGTGGACCTACGCAAATTTTCAGAAAAAAAGTTTCACTTCGCTCGTGAATTTGTAACATTTTAACAATACTTTTTTATTATAATTATATAAAATAAGAAAGCTTATTCAATCTAGAATTGAACACTTTGGTTTTTATTAATGTACGAGTACAAATAAGACGATACGAGTCCAAAAACCACGAGGCATGCACGTTTACAAAAAAATCGTAAACTCTGACCTTTTATCACGTGACCAATGTCTTGAACTTAGAAGCCATTAAATCGTTTGCCGTTCAACGGTGTAAGGTCTGTAAGCCGACAAATGTGCACATTTTCCCTTCAAAATTATGAATCCATGATTATTCGATAGACATGCTTTAAAATATTTATAATTTCTACTCACCGATTGTATTTTCCAGCTCAGATTATTGAACATGTGGTCTAACATCTGTAGTTACCTGTGTAAAAATAGTTTGCCGACCTGAGGTCCAGGTTTTTTTGTTTTTTTGCCGACAAAAAATTAAAGAAAATAAACCGTTTACGGTGAAGAATTGTTTTCCGTTTTTAATGAAACTTGACAGATTTTACTAATTATTTTTTTAATCATCGGAAATGTCCCTCTTGGTGTAATTCGAATTAAAACTGTTTTATTATGCTGTACAATATTGGTAACTTAGTCACAATCTTTAAATTTATTTCAGGTACACCCTTGTACATTTTTCTATTGCGCAGAATTTATCAAATATGAATTTGAATGAATCCATTATCATCTTCTCATTCTTCTGCAATAATATTAAAACTCTATTTTAAACGAAAGCTTCTGTTTTTTAAAACCAGTTATGAACGAAAATGTTATAAAACAGATATTATAAAATAAAAAGTAAGGATATCAAAAGGATTATTTAAAGTCAAACGCACATGACTGTCAAAAATGACCGGACAATGCTACGGCAATAAATGGAAAACGACAAAAGACAAACAACGATCGCAAAATAAATGAATAAACAGCAAAACAAGTGTACAATCGCACGATAGACGATAATAGTATAAGTAATGGACTATTTCACAACAAAATCAAATCTTGAGAGCCGGGTGAGACGTGATTTTTTTTACACAGATGGACTAGCTACCGTTACGCTAAAATATTTGTATTAAAACATTTACCGACTGTATCAACCTATTAAGTGTTTGTTTTTAACATTTAACGACTGTGTCAACCTTTTATAAGTTGTAATAAACATTTAATGACTGTGCCAACCTTTAGAAAGTTGTAACAAACATTTAACGACTGTCCCAACTCTAAAAACGTTGTGACAAACATTTTTTGACTGCATCAACGTCTGAAAAGTTGACACAAACAAATTTTAACTGTCCCAACTATTAAAAGGTTGGGACGGGCATTATGCAACTGCCACAACTATTAGAAAGACTGTAATAAATAGATTTTGACTGTGACAACACCGTAAACCACTGCAACAGTTCTGAAATGACTGATGGTAGCATTTTTTGACTTTCACAACCCGTAGAAAAGTTGGGACAGACATAAATGAACTGTTGCAACGAAATATGACAGATTTGACAGTCATTACTTGTCTTTTACAGACTAAGACAGTCGTACAACGACTGTTACTGGTATGGACAGTTGTTTTTTCGTCCAGTAGTGTATATCATCTCCTTTAGTTGATAATGAACAACTAATTATTCTGATTTTTAAATATGAGGTTTGCTGTTGCTAATTGATGTCAGAAATATATGGCATATAGTTCTTTCTGTGTACTATGTTTGAGATAGTATCAATTAGTCTTATTGGCATTTTTAACACATGTATTGGAATCAAATTAGATATTTCATATATTAGAAAAAAACCAGTGCAATGCATTCTATGGTACTTATGTAAATCCTATGCCAAATTACATGAAAACAGCATAAGTTGTATGTTATCCTACAAATACATGATTGTCTGGTATCACTTGTACTTTCTGTATTATTCATTAGTTTGTTTACAGTATCTTATTTACCCTTTGTGTCTTTAAGTGTCATGTTTAATAACTCATCTTATTTTTGCACTGATTCAGAATCAAACATTGCAACTGTTGCAAACATTATAACTTTGATTTTTTTTTATATTGTTGTATATTTTAGATGATTGGTTAAACTCCCATAATTTCACAATGACATATATATCGTTGCATTTGATCTTATTCGACCAATTATAATGGTGTTTGTAAACATTATAAAGACAATAATAGTGCATTGACTTGACATATCAACGATAAAAGGATGAGGCTTAGAAACGGGGAAATGCGAGGCTATTTCCACGTTTCGGGCCGAATCCTTATATCGTTGATATGTCAAGTCAATGCACTATTATTGTCTTTATATTGCAATCTAATAAAAACATTTTCAATTGTTGTTTAATGCGTTAAGGTTATTTATTTGATTTAAATATTGGGGGAAATACCCTTTAATGTATCGAATGTATGCTATAAATGACGTATCATTACATGTATATTAATTATCACAAATGTTCATATATCTGATGATTAAAAAATAAATCACACTTCTAAGGCACTAAACAAAAATTTACTAAGTTACATATCTAAAGTCAAATAGCATGTATGATAATAAGACATGATATTAGACCTGCATAACAAATGTCATATAAAAAGGGCGAGAAAATGCCGTTGTTTTGACATCATCACACCAGTTCAGCAAGATTTTTTTAAACATTTTGAAGGACACGTTTGGTTAACCGAAACATAATTAAAAAAAGTCTCTTCTGTCAAATTAGATAGATTTTGTCATGACATAGTATATCCGCTAGCTAAGATTGAATTAAAATGTTGTTTTTCAACAATCTATCTGAACTTGTTTGTACGATTATTATTTTTGGATCCTTAAATACATAAAAGTACATGGTTAAGTGTAAAACGGGTAAAAAAAACTAATAAAACTATGGAAAATAACATTATTGAAACAATTAGTTTTCAGCATAGACAGATCAATTTTCAGCATCTCTTTTAAACTTTATTTTCTTTAATCACTAAGGAAAAGATATTATTAAGAGTATTTTGAAACGAGACATATTGAATATGAATATTTAAATTCATTTTCAATTGTTTTTATTTCTCTGATTCAACCAATCAAATGCCATACATTATATAATTCAAAGTTAAAATTGAATTGATTTTTGCTCCATTTTCTTGAGAAAAAAATCAGGATTCCAACGATTTGCTATTTATGCAATAATTTGCTACAAAGTCTATTCAAGGATGTTCAATTCTCTATTTCAAAATAACAAGCTTTTTAAAAGATTGATATAAATTGAAAGAAAATGAATAAAGGAACTAAACAACAGAAAAATTGAAGGGTTCGTGTGCATGTTTTAAAAAATAAACCAATAATGAAAATTGGCGGGAAAAGTTCTCTCTAGATTTTTCGGATTTATATTGTCAGCTTTTTTCTTTCAAAAGCCCTGAAAATGTCCTTTTATGAGATTTTGAAATATGACTTTTTTAACTATATGTGTTAAAATTTTGAAATGAAAAAGTAGATTTTTGAGGGCAACATATCAATTGGCAGTAGACAGAAAATTTTTTTAGAAGATTTCGAATATTTGACAAAATTAGTGAACATCCTTAAGAGAAGGAAAAAGTAGATTTTTGAGGGCAACATAGCAGTAGACACAAATATTTTTTAGAAGATTTCGAATATTTGACAAAATTAGTCAACATCCTTAAGAGAATGAAAAGTAGATTTTTGAGGGCAAAGTATCAATTAGCACCAGACAGAAAAAGATAAGAGGATTTCGAATATTTGACAAAATTAGCCCACATCCTTAAGAGTATTCCAACCAATGGAAAGAAAGTAATGCAGAATTCATCAAATGTTTAATTACCTCCCCTTATTATTACCGTATAAAATAACAAAATTTTTGTACAAGAACTAGATTTGAAGTAGTAACTTAAATTAAGGTACATTAAATTACTTTGCATACATTGCCAAATAGCAGTTTTTTTCTGATTTATAAGTATGACGTAATCATTTGATAAAATTTGAAATAGCACACGAAGCTTTCTTGAACAAAAAAAAAATAGAAAGCACTGATAAAATCATATTAGATTCTATTGAAAATAAACTATTGGAAAATAAAACCTCCTGCAATAAATCCCTTATATTTAGCTTTCTGTGTTGTGCTTAGTTATTGTGGTTTTGCGCGGTTTTGTCATTTCGTATTTATTCTTTTTAGTGTTGTCTGTTTTTATCGTTCTTGTAATATTTGATGGGTCATTGATATCTTCTCTTATTTATTTCTCCTAAACAAATCATTTGAAAAAGAGGGAAAGCTTACAACAAGATAAACATATCAATTTCTAAATTTTATTTATTATCTTTTATGCAAATAATAATGTAAACAACATTGAAGTATATGCGTCTCGTGGTAATGGGCTCGTTTCGAGTGCAGGGGTCGACCTCACTCAGTTCAACAACATTTTGTCATTTACAACAATTTCTAAACTGATTATAATTGTCAATTCTTGGACGCAAGTTTCTATACAAAATAGTTTAACCTAATAACATATATTTTAGTACTGTTAAGTGTTACCTTATCTAATATTCCTGCAGTAGGTGACATTATAGTGCATATGTAATACCCACAAATAAACTCATCATAGATACAAGGATTAAATTATATATCTACGTCAGACGCGCATTTCGTATACAAAAGACTAAATGAGTGTTAATATAGAAATGTGACATTGAAACCGAACACTATATATGATTCAACTGCACGGCATTTGGGCCAGTCTATACAACCTTTCTTGGTTCATCAAATATCATTAGCCGTTGTTACTTATGCTTGGCGTTAATGTATTTTTTCTGAATATCGGAAACACAGTTGCTTATTTAGGATTTCAGAATTATCTATCGAATGTATGCTATAAATGACGTAACATTACATGTATATTAATTATCACATATGTTCATATATCTGATGATTAAAAAAAAAAATCATACTTCTGAGGCACTAAACAAAAATGTACTAAGTTACATATCTAATGTCAAATAGCATGTATGATAATAAGACATGATATTAGACCTGCATAACAAATGTCATATAAAAAGGGCGAGAAAATGCCGTTGTTTTGACATCATCACACTAGTTCGGCAAGATTGTTTTAAACATTTTGAAGGACACGTTTGGTTAACCGAAACATAATTAAAAAAGTCTCTTCTGTCGAATTAGATAGATTTTGTCATGACATAGTATACCCGGAAGCTAAAATTGAATTAAAATGTTGTAGTTTTTCAACAATTTATCTGAACTTGTTTGTACGATTATTATTTTTGGATCCTTAAATACATAAAAGTACATGGTTAAGTGTAAAACGGGTAAAAAAAACTAATAAAACTATGGAAAATAACATTATTGAATCAATTAGTTTTCAGCATAGACAGATCAATTTTCAGCATCTCTTTTAATCTTTATTTTCTTTAATCACTCAGGCAAAGATATTCTTAAGAGTATTTTGAAACGAGACACATTGGATATGAATATCTAAATTCATTTTCCATTTTTTTTTCTTTCTATGATTCAATCAATCAAATGCCATACATTATATAATTCAAAGTTAAAATTGAATTGATTTTTGCTCCATTTTCTTGAGAAAAAAATCAGGATTCCGGCATTGATTTGCTATTTATGCAATAATTTGCTACAAAGTCTATTCAAGGATGTTCAATTCTCTATTTCAAAATAACAAGCTTTTTAAAAGATTGATATAAATTGAAAGAAAATGAATAAAGGAACTAAACAAAAGAAAAATTGAAGGGTTGAAAATTGAAAAATTGAAATTGCATGTTTTTGAGAAACACTCCAATGATCAAAATAGGCGGGAAATGTTCTCTCTAGATTTTTCAGATTTTATATTGTCAGCTTTTTTCTTTCAAAAGCTCAGAAAATGTCTTTTTATGATTTGAAATCTGACATTTTTAACTTTATGTATTAAAATTTTGAAATGAAAAGTAGATTTGTGAGGGCAACATATCAATTGGCACTAGACAGAGAAAAAAAATAGAGGATTTCGAATATTTGACAAAATTAGTCAACATCCTTAAGAGAATGAAAAGTAGATTTTTGAGGGCAAAGTATCAATTAGCACCAGACAGAAAAAGATAAGAGGATTTCGAATATTTGACAAAATTAGCCCACATCCTTAAGAGTATTCCAACCAATGGAAAGAAAGTAATGCAGAATTCATCAAATGTTTAATTACCTCCCCTTATTATTACCGTATAAAATAACAAAATTTTTGTACAAGAACTAGATTTGAAGTAGTAACTTAAATTAAGGTACATTAAATAACTTTGCATACATTGCCAAATAGCAGTTTTTTTCTGATTTATAAGTATGACGTAATCATTTGATAAAATTTGAAATAGCACACGAAGCTTTCTTGAACAAAAAAAAATAGAAAGCACTGATAAAATCATATTAGATTCTATTGAAAATAAACTATTGGAAAATAAAACCTCCTGCAATAAATCCCTTATATTTAGCTTTCTGTGTTGTGCTTAGTTATTGTGGTTTTGCGCGGTTTTGTCATTTCGTATTTATTCTTTTTAGTGTTGTCTGTTTTTATCGTTCTTGTAATATTTGATGGGTCATTGATATCTTCTCTTATTTATTTCTCCTAAACAAATCATTTGAAAAAGAGGGAAAGCTTACAACAAGATAAACATATCAATTTCTAAATTTTATTTATTATCTTTTATGCAAATAATAATGTAAACAACATTGAAGTATATGCGTCTCGTGGTAATGGGCTCGTTTCGAGTGCAGGGGTCGACCTCACTCAGTTCAACAACATTTTGTCATTTACAACAATTTCTAAACTGATTATAATTGTCAATTCTTGGACGCAAGTTTCTATACAAAATAGTTTAACCTAATAACATATATTTTAGTACTGTTAAGTGTTACCTTATCTAATATTCCTGCAGTAGGTGACATTATAGTGCATATGTAATACCCACAAATAAACTCATCATAGATACAAGGATTAAATTATATATCTACGTCAGACGCGCATTTCGTATACAAAAGACTAAATGAGTGTTAATATAGAAATGTGACATTGAAACCGAACACTATATATGATTCAACTGCACGGCATTTGGGCCAGTCTATACAACCTTTCTTGGTTCATCAAATATCATTAGCCGTTGTTACTTATGCTTGGCGTTAATGTATTTTTTCTGAATATCGGAAACACAGTTGCTTATTACGGATTTCAGAATTATCTATCGAATGTATGCTATAAATGACGTAACATTACATGTATATTAATTATCACATATGTTCATATATCTGATGATTAAAAAAAAATCATACTTCTGAGGCACTAAACAAAAATGTACTAAGTTACATATCTAATGTCAAATAGCATGTATGATAATAAGACATGATATTAGACCTGCATAACAAATGTCATATAAAAAGGGCGAGAAAATGCCGTTGTTTTGACATCATCACACTAGTTCGGCAAGATTGTTTTAAACATTTTGAAGGACACGTTTGGTTAACCGAAACATAATTAAAAAAGTCTCTTCTGTCGAATTAGATAGATTTTGTCATGACATAGTATACCCGGAAGCTAAAATTGAATTAAAATGTTGTAGTTTTTCAACAATTTATCTGAACTTGTTTGTACGATTATTATTTTTGGATCCTTAAATACATAAAAGTACATGGTTAAGTGTAAAACGGGTAAAAAAAACTAATAAAACTATGGAAAATAACATTATTGAATCAATTAGTTTTCAGCATAGACAGATCAATTTTCAGCATCTCTTTTAATCTTTATTTTCTTTAATCACTCAGGCAAAGATATTCTTAAGAGTATTTTGAAACGAGACACATTGGATATGAATATCTAAATTCATTTTCCATTTTTTTTTCTTTCTATGATTCAATCAATCAAATGCCATACATTATATAATTCAAAGTTAAAATTGAATTGATTTTTGCTCCATTTTCTTGAGAAAAAAATCAGGATTCCGGCATTGATTTGCTATTTTTGCAATAATTTGCTACAAAGTCTATTCAAGGATGTTCAATTCTCTATTTCAAGATAACAAGCTTTTTAAAAGATTGATATAAATTGAAAGAAAATGAATAAAGGAACTAAACAAAAGAAAAATTGAAGGGTTGAAAATTGAAAAATTGAAATTGCATGTTTTTGAGAAACACTCCAATGATCAAAATAGGCGTGAAATGTTCTCTCTAGATTTTTCAGATTTTATATTGTCAGCTTTTTTCTTTCAAAAGCTCAGAAAATGTCTTTTTATGATTTGAAATCTGACATTTTTAACTTTATGTATTAAAATTTTGAAATGAAAAGTAGATTTGTGAGGGCAACATATCAATTGGCACTAGACAGAGAAAAAAAATAGAGGATTTCGAATATTTGACAAAATTAGTCTACATCCTTAAGAGAATGAAAAGTAGATTTTGAGGGCAAAATATCAATTAGCACCAGACAGAAAAAGATAAAATTTTGAAATGAAAAGTAGATTTGTGAGGGCAACATATCAATTGGCACTAGACAGAGAAAAAAAATAGAGGATTTCGAATATTTGACAAAATTAGCCCACATCCTTAAGAGTATTCAAATCAATGGAAAGAAAGTAATGCACAATTCATCAAATGTTTAATTACCTCCCCTTATTATTACCGTATAAAATAACAAAATTCTTGTTCAAGAACTAGATTTGAAGTAGTAACATAAATTAAGGTACATTAAATTATCTTTGCATACATTGCCAAATAGCAGTTTTTTCTGATTTATAAGTATGACGTAATCATTTGATAAAATTTGAAATAGCACACGAAGCTTTCTTGAACAAAAAAAAAGCACTGATAAAATCATATTAGATTTTATTGAAAATAAACTATTGGAAAATAAAACCTCCTGCAATAAATCCCTTATATTTAGTTTTCTGTGTTGTGCTTAGTTATTGCAGTTTTGCGCAGTTTTGTCATTTCGTATTTATTCTTTTTAGTGTTGTCTGTTTTTATCGTTCTTGTAATATTTGATGGGTCATTGATATATCTTCTCTTATTTATTTCTCCCAAAAAAATCATTTGAAAAAGAGGAAAAACTTACAAGATAAACATATCAATTTCTAAATTTTATTTATTATCTTTTATGCAATTAATAATGTAAACAACATTGAAGTATATGCGTCTCGTGGTAATGTGCTCGTTTCGAGTGCAGGGGTCGACCTCACTCAGTTCAACAACATAAACATCAGTTTTTGAGCTACTTTCCCTGAAATTACTCGGCATTTATGAATAAATGCAAAGGCGATCGGAAGTAAGAAAATTGTGTCCGGATGATGTGTTATAATTCTGGCTTATGTGGCCAGGTACTATTTGAACGAGCACGTTAGAAATGTGGCCCTTGTACAAAGAAGGGTTTATCTTATGTTATCGTCCTGGGTATCATTTAATATGACACAGCCATCGACCATCAGTAAGGTATCACGTCACTAGTTAACATTAAATCGAATTAACAGTAAATTGCAGTGTAATATTTTGTCTTAGTTAATGGGAATATTTTCAAAGGTTCTTCAAATAGTTTATCTAGTTTAATTAGTACAAATGAAAGTTTCGTGTTTTTTTTTATAGGAAATATTATTTTTACAATATCAGTTTACACACTACGCGGTGCATACATAGTAGAAAGAAGTGTAACCACATGATGATGTTTTGGTTATGGGGTTGCTGACACATTGTGTTATACCACAGTCGCTCTGCGTTTAAAGCAATTGGGCGAGTAGGATATATCATATGTATGTATGAATGACTTACGTTTCTATAAAAGATTCAACAATCCTTTAAGAAACTTCTTTGAAAAGAGTACAGTTTATTTTGCATATACAAAAAGAAAAAATTTGCGAGACAACATGATGAACATATCCAAAATTAAACTTCACTATCGAGTAAAAGAAAAGTCCTTAATTAGCAAAGCAGATTTTGATTAAACTAGTTTCTCTTTGTTTATAGATAAAAGTAAATTTCACAGATCAATGAGACGTTGAATTTATTTGTAATCGGTGTGATATCAAAAGCTTGGATTAAATGTTTTGCAGCAATTTGAAAATACAGCATGAAATAAATCCGATTACAATCTGCCTGTAGTTTGGTATCTTTGAAGTGCAAGGCTTTGATATAACTCATCCTATTTTTTGCACTGATTCAGATAACCATTTAACATTATACAACTATCAAAGACATGTCTAGATGTTATATCGTCTGATTGTTGTATGTTTAATTGTAATCTATGACCGATGACTCGTTTCACTGGCATTGTTTCGCAGACAAGTAGACTATCATATCATTGCATATTCGATGTTGAAATTTTATTCAGCTTGGTAATGCTTTATCTAAATGTATAACCACATGTGTCACATTTATTTATCGTGGGTTTTCATTTAGTTAAATTGAATTCTTTATTGTACAGTACAAACAAGTCTTATTTTAAAATTTTCAACTTGTTTTGATTAATTTTCCAGCTTCAATGGCAGTTGATTGATTGATTGATTGGTCTTTTGTTGTGTTCTTTTTTTTTATCGGATTTGACGCCCCCATTAAAACGTTAAATGTAATTTCCAATGAAAACGTTTTACACTATACGAAAGACAAAAACAATCAAAACCAAGGAGTAAACAAAGGACATTTACATCAACAGTTATAAATAATATTTAACAAACAACACCGGGAGTGAAATCAGGTGCTCCGGAAGGGTAAGCATTTCCTGTAACGTATACGGTATACCCGTCGCGTTTTCTGTAACGTATACGGTATACCCGTCGTGTTTTTTCTTTGTTTATAGTTTGGTAATGATGGAAGGTTGTTATAACTGAGGAAGAATATCAGATATGATTTCTGACACACATTTGTCATAATGGCCAATCAGCTCATGATGGCGACCGTTAAATTTCTTGAGTGATGACCTTAATTTGATTGATTCAAATTTAGAAGTGGAACACAGAAATAAGGAAACGAGATATAAGTGCCACTGAGACAACTATTCACCAAAGTTTTAATGAAGTGGATGAATGTTTGTTTCCCTGATGAATTCATACTTTTGAAATATTGTTCCATATAATCATAATTACCTGATAATTTACAGCGAGAATACGCAACGGCCTCACACAGAGAGAAGAGCGTATGCTGAGCTATAATAATCGCCTTCCTCATTTTGTTTTAAATTTAGAATACACTGATCAGCCAACGACGTTAGGGTCTCCTGGCTCGATGCCACTGCTGGTTGATTTTTAATCCCCCGAGGTTATCACCAGCCCATTATCAGCCCTTTTGTGTTGACTTGAGTTATCATTGATATGTTCATAAGTATAAATTAACTATTAAAAAAACTTTGAATTTTTGAAATACTAAGGGTTTTCTACCTCAGGAATAGCTTACCTTAGCTGTGTTTGGCAAAACCTTTAGGAATTGTTGGTCCTAAATGCTCTTCAAGTTCGTACTTTATTTAGCCTTTTTAAAAAAAAAATATTCGAACGTCACCGATGAGTCTTTTGTAGACGGAACGCGCGTCTGGCGTAATTAAATTTTAATCCTGGTATCTATGATAAGTTTAATTATGACTCTTGAGGCAAATGTTGCTGTTATTTTTTGATGGTTTTGCTATACTTTAAAATATGTGTTGCATTTGGAACAAAGTAAGCAATCTCTAAAAAAAGTATTTTTGATGTCCCTAGAAAATAAGCATTTATATTTTCAAGTGAATATAATTATAGCATTCTCGCATACCTGCAGACCAAATCAATGATCTATTTTAAAAAATACATTAATGTGTCAGGGTGATGAGAGGGTTCTTATAATGTCGAAATAAGATTTGAGTTTTTTTAATGAATAAGCATTAGAAAAAATGACGAAAAAATCATTCCACCCTTGGTAGTAACGTCAATATTGTCCAATTGTAGATCATCCATATATAATTACGGCATATAGTTTTCTCCATAATGATAGCCTTAATTCTGACTTCACTAGTCGAATGGACGATAAAACAGTATGATCTCTAGATATATTTTTGGTTTCTTGATATGTTACATATATGTTACATATATACCATATTTATTTTTCTTCATATCATACAAGGCGGGGGAGTATGTCAAAGTACATCAAATGTATTCTGTTTTGATTCTTTTACTTAGTTACATTTGTTACTATAAAAGAAGTAATAAACTAAAAAATGCTTTGAACATTTATTTTCTGGCACATACAACAGAATAAATATAGAAATAGATAACAATACCTAACAACTTAAGGAGTTAATAGTTTTAATGACCCATTTAGTTCCTCATAAATTTCAAACATTATTGAAATTGAAGGCTTGAATTCCAATTTAAACAAAACTTGTGATAAATAATATTTAGAATTTAACTAGAATAAGAACGACCTTAAGGGAATTCACCTCAGAAAAAATGACCGTGGCCGTACAAATTAGAGTATACTATAACAATAAGAAGATGTGGTATGGTTGCAAATGAGACAACTCACCAACAAAAATTATACAACTATAGGTTACCATTCGATCTTCAACGGTGAGCATGAACCTACATCGCAAAGTCCCCAAAATGAAAAATGTCTATCATTCAAACGAAAAAAAAACTAAAGGTCGTATTACTGTACAAACAATAAACGAAACACAAATATGTTAAACAGTAAGAACTAACATTAACTGAAGTACAGGCTCATTACATTGCACTGGCACATCAGAAATGTGGCTAGGTTAAACAAAGTCATAAATTAATGAACAGTGACAGGAAATGAAGTAGAATGATGGTCAAGAAAGAAAAAAAACATCCCTCAATATACCACTTACACCCTTTTTTTTTTATAGATATAACTTTACTAAACGTAGTAATAACTGTATATGACATAGAAATATACAGTCAACGCATTTTGACTGCTCAAATAGAACGAGTGCAGTATAAATAAAATTAAGAACTATTGGTTCAATCTTATATCAAGACATTTCTGATTACTATGGCAATGTTCTTGATATACAAAAACTGTATGCGTGTTAATACCTAGAGATAGGAAGTTTACAATGAGGAAAAAGAGGTAAGTTTCTTTTGTCATTTACAACTATTTCTAAACTGATTATAAATGTCAATACTTGGACGCAAGTTTCTATACAAAATAATTTAACCTAATAATATATATTTCAGTACTGTTAAGTGTTACCTTATCTAATATTCCTGCAGTAGGTGACATTATAGTGCATATGTAAAACCCACAAATAAACTCATCATAGATACAAGGATTAAACTATATATCTACGTCAGACGCGCATTTCGTATACAAAAGACTAAATGAGTGTTAATATAGAAATGTGACACTGAAACCGAACACTATATATTGCTTATTTTGGCTATCGAATGTATGCTATAAATGACGTAACATTACATGTATATTAATTATCACATATGTTCATATATCTGATGATTAAAAAATAAATCACATTATTTATGCAGGGGTCGACCTCACTCAGTTCAACAACATAAACATCAGTTTTTAGCTACTTTCCCTGAAATTACTCGGCATTTATGAATAAATGCAAAGGCGATCGGAAGTAAGAAAATTGTGTCCGGATGATGTGTTATAATTCTGGCTTGTGTGGCCAGGTACTATTTGAACGAGCACGTTAGAAATGTGGCCCTTGTACGAAGCAGGGTTTATCTTATGTTCTCATCCTGGGTATCATTTAATATGACACAGCCATCGACCATCAGTAAGGTATCACGTCACTAGTTAACATTAAATCGAATTAACAGTAAATTGCAGTGTAATATTTTGTCTTAGTTAATGGGAATATTTTCAAAGGTTCTTCAAATAGTTTGTCTAGTTTAATTAGTACAAATGAAAGTTTCGTGTTTTTTTTTATAGGAAATATTATTTTTACAATATCAGTTTACACACTACGCGGTGCATACATAGTAGAAAGAAGTGTAACCACATGATGATGTTTTGGTTATGGGGTTGCTGACACATTGTGGTATACCACTGTCTCTCTGCATTTCAAGCAATTGGGCGAGTAGGATATATCATATGTATGTATGAATGACTTACGTTTCTATAAAAGATTCAACAATCCTTTAAAAAACTTCTTTGAAAAGAGTACAGTTTATTTTGCATATACAAAAAAAATTTTGCGAGACAACATGATGAACATATCCAAAATTAAACTTCACTATCGAGTAAAAGAAAAGTCCTTAATTAGCAAAGCAGATTTTGATTAAAATAGTTTCTCTTTGTTTATAGATAAAAGTAAATTTCACAGATCAATTAGACGTTGAATTTATTTGTATTCGCTGTAATATCAAAAGCTTGGATTGAATGTTTTGCAGCAATTTGAAAATACAGCATGAAATGAATCCGATTACAATCTGCCTGTAGTTTGGTATCTTTGAAGTGCAAGGCTTTGATATAACTCATCCTATTTTTTTGCACTGATTCAGATAACCATTTAACATTATACAACTATCAAAGACATGTCTGTATGTTATATCGTCTGATTGTTGTATGTTTAATTGTAATTTATGGCCGATGACTCGTTTCACTGGCATTGTTTCGCAGACAAGTAGACTATCATATCATTGCATATACGATGTTGAAATTTTATTCAGCTTGAAAATGCTTTATCTAAATGTATAACCAGGTCACATTTATTTATCTTGGGTTTTCAGTTAGTTTAATTAAACTCTTTATTGTACAGTAAAAAAAAAGTCTTATTTTAAAATTTTCAACTTGTTTGATTAATTTTCCAGCTTCAATGGCAGTTGATTGATTGATTGGTATTTTTTTGTGTTCTTTTTTTTTTATCGGATTTATTTCCAATGAAAACGTTTTACACTATACGAAAGACAATAACAATCAAAACCAAGGAGTAAACAAAGGACATTTATATCAACAGTTATAAAAAATTATTAAGAAACAACACGAACTCCACTAAAAACCGGGAGTGAAATCAGGTGCTCCGGAAGGGTAAGCATTTCCTCCACCGTATACGGCACCCGTCGTGTTATTTCTTTGTTTAGTTTGGTACTGATGGAAGGTTATTATGACTGAGAAAGAATATCAGATATGATTTCTGACACACTTTTGTCATAATGGCCAATCAGCTCATGATGGCGACCGTAAAATTTCTTGAGTGATGACCTTAATTTGATTGATTCAAATTTAGAAGAAGTTGAACACAGACATAAGGAAATGAGATATAAGTGTCACTGAAACAACTATTCACCAAAGTTCTGATGAAGTGGATGAATGTTTGTTTTTCCTGATGAATTCATACTTTTGAAATATTGTTCCATATAATCATAATTACCTGATAATTTACACCGAGAATACGCAACGGCCTCATACAGAGAGAAGAGCGTATGCTAAGCTATAATATTCGCCCTCCTCATTTTGTTTTAAATTTAGAATACACTGCGATCAGCAAAGACGTTAGGGTCTCCTGGGTCGATGCCACTGCTTGTTGAAATTTATTCTCCCGAGGTTATCACCAGCCCAGTAGTCAGCACTTTTGTGTTGACTTGAGTTATCATTGATATGTTCATAAGTATAAATTAACTATTAACAAAACTTTGAATTTTTGAAATACTAAGGCTTTTCTACCTCAGAAATATATTACCTTAGCTGTATTTGGCAAAACTTTTAGGAAATTTTGGTCCTCAATGCTCTTCAAGTTCGTACTTTATTTAGCCTTTTTAACATTTTTTTATTCGAACGTCACTGATGAGTCTTTTGTAGACGAAACGCGCGTCTGGCGTAATAAAATTTTAATCCTGATATCTATGATGGGTTAATTATGACTCTTGAGGCAAATGTTGCTGTTATTTCATTGATGGTTTTGCTATACTTTAGAATATGTGTCGCATTTGGAACAAAGTAAGCAATCTTTAAAGTATTTTTGTTGTCCCTAGAAAATAAGCATTTATATTTTCAAGTGAATATAATTATAGCATTCTCGCATACCTGCAGACCAAATCAATGATCTATATTAAAAAATACATTTAGTGTCAGGGTGATGAGAGGGTTCTTATAATGTCGATATAAGATTTGAGTTTTTTTTTAATGAATGAGCATTAGAAAAAATGACAAAAAAAATCATACCACCCTTGGTAGTAACGTCAATATTGTCCAATTGTACATCATCCATATATAACTACGGCATATAGTTTTCTCCATAATGATAGCCTTAATTCTGACTTCACTAGTCGAATGGACGATAAAACAGTATGATCTCTAGATATATTTTTGGTTTCTTGATATGTAACATATATGTTACATATATACCACATATTTATTTTTCTTCATATCATAGAAGGCGGGGGAGTATGTCAAAGTACATCAAATGTATTCTGCTTTGATCTTTTATTTTGTTACATTTGTTACGGAGCACCTGAGATAACCCCTAGTTTTTGGTGGGTTTCGTGTTGTTTATTCTTTAGTTTTCTATGTTGTGTCATGTGTACTATTGTTTTTCTGTTTGTCTTTTTCATTTTTAGCCATGGCGTTGTCAGTTTGTTTTAGATTTATGAGTTTGACTGTCCCTTTGGTATCTTTCGTCCCTCTTTTACTATAAAAGAAGTAATAAACTAAAAAATGCTTTGAACATTTATTTTATGGCACATACAATAGAATAAATAGAGAAATAGATAACAATACCTAACAACTGAAGGAGTTAATAGTTTTATTGACCCATTTAGTTCCTCATAAAGGACAAGGTTCACTGATGGCACAAAATGGCCTAAAATATCAACTTGATCATATAACAACAGAAAAGTCTCAAATTGGTGAGCCCATTTTGGACATTTTGTCAAAATATGATGATTTTGAGCAGTTTCAGACCTAAAACCTTTAGAAAGACCTTGGCCGCCACCTACGATCCAAAATGTGTTGTAAACAAAAGATTCAACTTTTGATTGATATTTCTTCAATATAAAATCTTTTTGGATCGTAGATGGCGGCCAAGGTTAATCATGCCAAAAACAATTAAAATTATGGGAAAAAAGTACCAAAATTGACCTTTCAATACAAATGATGTTTATTTAATGGGTTATAGCTCAATAAATAGTAAAGGAAAGTGCCAGATAAAAATGTTTGTCTTAATAGTATTATCTCAAGTATTTCTATATGAAATTTGTATTTTTTTTGGCCCGATTTAAAAAAACATGAAAAAATCAGAGCCAATTTTAACCCTTCGTGAACCTTCTCCTTTCAAACATTATTTAAATGGAAGGCTTGAATTCCAATTTAAACAAAACTTGTGATAAATAATATTAACAAATTAACTACAATAAGAACGACCTTAAGGGAATTCACCACAGAAAAAAATTACCGTGGCCGTACATATTAGAGTATACTATAACAATAAGAAGATGTGGTATGGTTGCCAATGAGACAACTCACCATCAAAAATTACAACTATAGGTTACCATTCGATCTTCAACGATGAGCATAAACCTACATTGCATAGTCCCCGAAATGAAAAATGTCTATCACTCAAACGAAAAAAAAACTAAAGGCCGTATTACTGTATAAACTATAAACGAAACACAAATATGTTAAACAGCAAGAAATAACATTAACTGAAGTACAGGCTCATTACATTGCACTGGCACATCAGAAATGTGGCGAGGTTAAACATGTTGGCTGGCGCCAACCCCCTAAACATGGATAGTGGCGTTATAGTACACCATTAGATCAAACTAAGAATCAAGTAAACAAAGTCCAAAATTAATGAACAGTGACAGAAAATGAAATAGAATGATGGTCAAGATAAAAAAAAAAAACATCCCTCAATATATCGCTTACACACACTTTTTTTTATTGATATAACTTTACTAAACGTAGTAATAAGTGAAAGCATAACATTCGTTTAACCACAAAATTTATTTTTAGCACTTTGAACTGTTCCTGCTAATGTTTCCCAATTATATCCCGATAGATCATGTTTACAGGTATAACTTTGCAACAAGTGAAAGTATAGCATTCATTAAACCCCGATATTTATTTTTGCCTTTTGAACTTTGTTTGCAAATCCCTGGCTTATCGCATCACTGACAAACATGTTTTATAAGTATAACTTTGCTTCCAGCAGTAAGTGAAATAATATAATTTAAAAAAAAACCAGCTGTTATTTTTATCGCTTTTAACTGTCTGATAATGTTTCTTACTCACCGACAACAAGTAGCAATATTTGAAAGTATAACATTCATATAACACGAAATTCATAAAGAGCGCTTTCAACTGTGTCTGCTAGTGTCCCCATACATATATCCCAACAATCCTGTTTTATAAATATAACATTGCTTGTAGCAATAAGTGAAATCATAACATTCATTTAACCACAACATTTATTTTTAGCACTTTGAACTGTGTCTGCTAATAAATCACAATTAAATCACGAAAGACATTTGTTTACAATTCAAATATTACGTCCTTATTACGCTTTGTAAACAAAGCCGTGTTCTAATGAGCACAAAATATGTTTGACACATGCGCACGAACGTGCTGTGTATATTAACGTTATTTCCATCGTTATCCTTTAAAATATAAACATTTAAGCAGCTAGCATAAACTTTTATTATATATTTTTATAAAACAACATATATTTACCCTGTTCGTAGTTTTTAAACTTATCAAATATGAAACGTATTGCACAGACTTCTTGGGGAGGAAACGAGAAAGCCAACCATTTTTACGGTATTTTCGTACGCTTCGACCTATAAAAATACTGTATTTGTCCTATTAGAATCGAAATAATTCCTTCGTGTCATGCTCTATGCTCATTTTAACATGGGTAGGCATTATATTTGACCACATTTTACACCTCGATAACGCTCAGTGTAAAATATCGACAAATATAATGCCTATCCATGTTAAAATGGGCATAGAGCATGACATGAAGGAATTATTTCTTAAGTATAATTTTTCTAAAATCATTATGTGACAATCATTTTACTCCGACACTTATGTTTGGCGCTTAGAACTGTGTCTACTATTTCCCCCAATTATATCATAACTAATTTTTTTAAGTATAACTTCGCTAGTAGCAATAAGTAAAGTATAACATTCATTTAACCTCGATATTTATTTCTAGCGATTTGAACTTTGTTTGCTGTTGTAAATCTGGAAAACATAACTCATATAAGATAAATACATCCATTTAGCCCCGACATATATCTGCTGCACATTGAACCTTTGTCTGCTGTTGTGAGTCTGGTGTATATAACTACTATTAGATAAATGCTTATTGAAAGGCATACACTCATTTTGTAATTACAATGTAGACGGATTGTTTATGTAGCATGTTACCGACCACAATCAACAAAGAAATAATGTATTGTATGCATTTCTTTCAGAACCAATACATAATATATAAACAAAATTATAGTACGAAGCCAAGGACAGGTGCACTGACCACAGTTGACTTTTTTTACTGTACGAACAAACGAGAAAATGATGTAAAATAAGAACCATGAACATTTGTAGTAATAGGATTTTATTACATTATGTTTTAGAATTTTTTTTCGCGATCGATAGAGTCGTACCTTTATAACAAAACTCTAACAATAAAACAAAAGATTAACATCAAATGTATTGGAAGTCACCACCAGGCTCTCAATAATATTAAGGTGAATTTTGTGACATCTTCAAAATGCAGTGAAGTGGTAGTGCAATAGTTTACAACAATTCACAAATACAGGACATTTTAATTGTTTTTTGAGTATTTCTGTTTTTTTTATTTAATGTCTCATTGAATGAAAAGTCGAAATGTACCAGGTTTGTCAAATTTGGTAAGGAAACCGACAATACCATATATAAAAGTAAGACGACGAAAAATGACATTACATATCACAAAACACTACATAGAAAAAGCTATAATGAATAATTTTAGAATAACTACACATGCCATAATAATTGCAAATGCACGATAAAAAAATATTTAATACCACAGTCCCACTAGGCCACGATCGCACTACGATCTGTGAAAAAAATGCAAATTTTGATGATCGTAGTACGATCGTGTAGATCGCAGTAAGGTCATATCACGGTCGTGGTGAGGTCTTGAAGATCGTGATGAGCGTGGCCAACTTTGAACATGTTCAAAACAATCTTGGTGCGGTCGTGGTGAAATCAGACCGTAGTAGAAGCGTAGTGATAGCGCACTAAGGTCGTGGTAAGATCGCAAAGGTCTCTGTACCATCATAGCGAGAGCGTCATTTTATTCGGTGAGACTGCGCTACGATCTCACAGCGACGTAATTACGACCTCATTACGACATCACGTTCTCACCGAGACCCAACTACACTTCGACTACGACCATACAACGTTTACACCACGCAGTTCAAGACCTCAGTACGATTCTAGCACGCTCTTTTTACGACCTCAATATGTTCATACTATGACCTTCATTCTCATTGTCATTTTCACATAAAATTTATCAAATATCTCCAGGTTTTGTTTCTCTGTATGTAATGAGGACTTCTTGTCCATTTTCTCTAACGGCTCAACCATGCTTCTCGTTTTTATATAGATTAGGGTGTTGGTTTTCCCGTTCGAATGGTTTTAAACGAGTATTTTTGGGGGCCCTTTATAGCGTGCTGTTCGGTGTGAGCCTAGGCTTCTCGTTGAAGGCCGTACCTTGACCTTTAAACCATTGTGGTGACGTCAGCCTATTCATTTACCGTAGATTTTTTTTTCTAGAATCAACACTTCCTAAGTCCGTCGCTGAAATGGACTCAGCAAATTGTATTCTATTGTTTGCTTTGTGTGCCTTATTTCATTAAGTTTGAAATGAGTCTGGGCTCATGGTTTCTTTTTCAAGAATCAACGCTTATCCATTGTATCTATAACACATAATGGTTTATTTTTATAACTTGTTACTTGGTTGGAGAGTTGTTTCACTGACACTCATACCTCATCTTCCTATATCTATGGATACATCTGTGTCATATCTGCTATCGTTCACTAAACTATCATCATTTGAGCTTGACCAGCAATATAGGTTGTAAGTTAGGTTGGATTGGTCGGTCCGACATCTGAGCTGGATCAGGATTCGTTACTATCAAAGCTTCCTTTGCCTATCATCAACCCTATCACCACGCCCACATGTTCTAGTAGATTTTGGTTACATGACTATTCCGAGAAATCTACTTATTAATCAGACATAGAAGGAATGGAACTGTATTGATATGGAACACGATGTTGACGTTATTGGTGAGAACGTAGTAAGATCGCGGTATGAACGTAGTATAATCGTGCTAAGAACGTGCTATAATCGCAGTAGAAGCGTGGTAAGATTGTGTTGCAATCAGATAACTCGTGGTATGGTCGTAGTGAGAACGTGATGAGCATAGAAAGATCGTGATAAATGTAGTGAGGTCGCAGAATAAACGCGGTGAGAACGTGGTATAATCGTATCGGAATTGTTGTCATCAACAACAAAAATATCACACTTTAAGACGAACCTATTTGCAATCGTTGAATTAATCTGTAGTCACTTACAAAAAAAATTCACTGCCGATTGCATGCACTTTTGTCAAATTATTTCAGATTAACAAACGATTCTTGTGCATTACTCAATGACTATATGCAGTGCAAAGCAATTGAAATGTTTGATTATAGGTGCAATGATGTGCACAAGTTTAGTAATTAATTCACTTGAAACGAATTTGCCTAGATTAGTTGTAACTGTTTTGTCTGAGTGTTTTAACTTCTATCACTGCGTCACAGTATGTATGTTTTTTTAAAACTGTGTTTTCGATGTAAAATCAAAATAAGCAACAGGTGTATTCACTATATAGAATATATATATAGAAAGAGCAGAAGAATTATCGTATTGATCACACTGAGTCTGTATTTTTTTTTTTTCAATATGGCTGACGAATATTGACGTATATCAATTTCAACTTTATCATAACATAACAATCACGAAGTGCATATTCAAACTGCAAAAGCAGAATATAAAACATTTGCTCAATTAATTATGATTTAAAAGAGGGACGAAAGATACCAAAGGGACAGTCAAACTCATAAATCCATGGCTAAAAATAAAAAAGACAAACAGAAAAACAATAGTACACATGACACAACATAAAAAACTAAAGAATAAACAACACGAACCCCACCAAAAACTAGGGGTGATCTCAGGTGCTCCGGAAGGGTAAGCAGATCCTGCTCCACATGTGGCACCCGTCGTGTTGCTTATGTGATTACAAATCCGGTAAATAGTCTAATTCGGTAGGTCACATTCATGAAAGGGAAGGGGGTTGCAGTTACGACGTAAAGAACATATCCGATATCATTTGTGAAACGGTTATTCCATAACGGTCAACCAACTCATGATGGCGTCCGTAAAATTTACGAAGGGATGATTTCAACTTCACCATTTGGAACTCTTGTTAAAATAGTTTATAGGATACAGGTGATCAGTTTTTTTTAACATGAGTAGTGCGTTTTCTATAGCCAGTTTAATCAACTCATTTTCAGCGTTTAAACTAACTAAATCTAATCTGTGCTAATAAGTAGAACTATTTTCATGGAAATGATGGACACATACAGCATATATATGAAATTCTATTGTGTTAATATAAGCCTTTCCGTCGATAACAAATAATAAAAAATCGTTCTTTCGTTCAAAATGTTCCTCTGGTGGTATAAAATTCAATATAGTTCTAATTTTAAATACGCAAATAAAAAATAACATTGCCAATATTAAAGTTTGTGTTAATATGATAAAATTAAGTCGCTAGATTTGACACTTTTTTATTTTAGCATATATATGACCTTCTATTGTGTTAATATAAGCCTTTCCGTCGATAACAAATAATGAAAAATCGTTCCTTCGTTCAAAATGTTCCTCTGGTGGTTGCAATTATTTGATTAGTGATTTTAAACTTTTTAAGTATATTAAATTACGTGTCCAGTTTAGTCTAGATTTGTTCATGTTAATGACTATCCCAAAGGTGTTTAAACACACACTAGGATGGGAACACTTCTTGTCAGTTGTGTAAAAATCCTGTAGTTTGCCACTTTAGTTGTGAACTTGTTCAAGACCAAGACTGTTTTGGTAAACTTCCTGTTCATGTAGCATTTTTTTACCTCAATAATATCTTTTTCCATTTATAACTTTTCAGCTGCCTAGCAAAACCTGCTATCCAATTGCTTTTCAATTTCAAATCTGTATTCAGTTGATACTTATGAGTTTTATTATTTTAATATATTTTCATTATTTGTTTTTATTGTTGACAGTAACTGTGAGTGAATCTAAGCACATAGTTCAGAATTGGCCCGTCCACCGGGCAAATATGATAAAAGAGTAACAGTAAACAGTAAACACCAGATGTCTAAAAGCACAACGTCATCACTTATGATCAAAGCACTACAAACCATTAAAAGTCTGAAATGGCCTATATCTGTACTCGACTGTACTGATTTTTACTCGACCAGTCTGAATTCGTCTGAGGTTTACTTGATAATACTCGACTGTAGTCTGAACCATACTTAACAGTCTGAATGTGTACTTGACCAGTACTTAACCATTTTATACGAGTCTGAACCGTACTCGACCTAGTCTGAACCGTACTTGACCTAGTCTGAACCGTACTCAACCTAGTCTGAACCATACTCGACCTAGTCTGAACCATACTCGACCAAGTCTTAACCAACCTAGACCTATTCTCTATATTCTCTATCTATCAACTGAATTTTATCAATTTAGGAATTTTTTTAATAAAAAAGAAATTTGAACAACAACTTAAAATTAAAAATGTATTCAATACAGTATTGAAATAAAAATTTCACAAAAATTAATCATAATATAACTTCAACTCAATACTAATCAACACTTACATAATAATATATATCAACTTTTAAAATATAAATAAAACAAGCTGATCAAATAATCTAAAAAAAATGAATTGTGATTAATATTGTCAATATTATTCAAAATTTTATGAATATTTCGGAAGTATTTTATGGTAACTGGACGATTTTCACCATGAACTTAAGCCTGGTATAGATTTATGGTGTCAGTTGAGTTCAGGAAATAATGTAGTGAATGTTTTTTTATTAAGATAATTATTATAAAATAGTATTTAAAACAACTTAATAAATTATAAAAAGATGACAGCTTAATTGTTTTGTTTTATTAAACCAAGAATTTAATATAATCATGATAATAGAATTTCCATAGCAATCCTTGATAACCTTTTTAAAAAAGGAAATGTATTCCAAAGTAACAGTAAAACATATTTTCAATTAATTTAAGTATTGTTTTGTCAAATTAACATGGCATACATAAAGCACTTTAATATGTTCTAATTACTTCAGTACAGGTGTGTTTTACAGGTAAAAAGAAAGCCCTACTTTCTTAGATTCATGTATTACTTATCTGGTACATACATGTATATTCGAAAGGCCTTGTTATTTAATTTAAACAGGATGTTGCAATTTTGAATCAATGTTATTTAGAATTTAATACCTCTGACCAGGTGTGATCTTATTTATGAGTTTGCCCCCAAGCAGAGGTTATACTTTATATTTCACCACTAATTAGAAAAACAATTTTATATATTTATTTAATTTTATCCCTTTTTGATATCAGTTATATATAATATATTTTTTTCTATCCTAAATATAATCAGAGATATGTTTCTTTTAAAAGGTTAACATTCTTTATAAATTTTGTTGGCTGTTGTTATATATGTCAGTTAAAAAGAAATTTATTTTAACAGTTAAAAAAGTAGAAGTTTTTTGGTCTAGTATGGTTCAGACTGGTCGAGTATTGTCCAGACCTTTGGTTAAGTATGGTTTAGACTGAAAAAATAGGTCGAGTACATGTCGTGAATGGGTTAAGACTGTTTCAGACTGGTCGAGTAATAGTTCAGACTATTTTCAACGGCAAAGATAAGGGTCAAGTACGATTCAGTACAGTCAAGTATGGTTCAGACTGGGGTCGAGTAATGTCAAGTAAAAGTCAGACCAATTCAGACTGGTCGAGTAAAAATCAGTACAGTCGAGTACAGATATAGGCCATTTCAGACTTTAATGGTTTGTAGTGAAGTTTAAAATAAGAAAACCAATACTATCGTGAAGACAAAAAGAAGACTTCGTATACTGCTATAAAAATAAGGGATTATCGTGACACGAAGTACATGATTCAATATTTGTATAGGTGTAATAACACACATCCGTTACATCCGGTTGCATACAAAAATAGGTCAAAAAACTATTCTATTCCCTAGAATTTTGATTTGAAGGTAATTAATTCCACATTTTATTGTAATAAAACATTTCTTGGTCATAAACATATATCTTATATCTTGGGTATTTAAAGTACCATTATTTTTCTTATTTGTGGTTTCCATAGAATATTTTGGAAACTTACATGTTTACTAAAGCTTGTACACAGGTTAAATAAGGAGGGGAATTTGATTGGTTAACTTCCAGTGATGGTTTTTTTCTTATATGCAATAAAATGTTTTGTTAATTTTTTTTCTACAGTACTGGACAGGATATCAGTTTATTCATGCCAAGTTGTTTTTATATATTTGAATCAAAGATAAATTCTGCACAATTTTTGGAAAAGTGTAAGTTTAACAAAGACTAATACGTGGTAACCAAGGGTGATACTACATCTATAGACGAAAAAGTGATCAGATCCCAACCGATATGTGTATAAGAAAGATATCTAAATGCAACAACGAAAGAAAAAAACATCTGCAAATGACAACGAAGAAGACAACTTGAATAAAATTAAAAACAATATCAATTATTAGTTTAAATAATTCAGATAAGACATATGCAATATAAAATAATCCCAGTAAACATAGAAAAAAACCTGCATCATATAACATCAGAAGTATAAAACAACAATGTGATCATAAAACAGAAGAGTATTCTGAACAACTTGAGAAAGGATTAACATTTTTTTACCAGAATCAATGAATCAACTAGTACAAAGGTATACCAGAAAGAAAAACCATGTGAAAACAAAATGGAAATCTTGCTAACTAAGACGTAGAGAAAAATCTAGAAATATAAAACTACATCATATTGTAGAATTGCAAATGTATCAATCCTTAAACTGTTTCGGTTCTGATAGATTCTTGGCTTTAAGAAAATGGATTGAGCATGCTTTATGAAGGTACGGTACTAAGTAAAGAACTTAAAGTTCTTCAACTAAACTTGAAGTAAAAGAAGAAATTAAACAAAGAAGTAATTAACACAGTACTTGATGACAATCAAAGAGAACTAATTGACAATGATATACACAATTACAGGTCACTTATCGGTCATGGCTTTCACCAAGGATCATGAGTTAAACCAATACCGTATAGTTAGCCATTAGAGATCCCGTTCTGACAAAAATGTGAATCAATTCAAAAGAGGAATATATCGGCTAGAATTATGCGAGAGTTAAATTTCAAAAGTCAGGAATACACTTGGATTTTTGTACTTTATTCCAGT
The DNA here is from genome assembly GCF_963676685.1 of Mytilus edulis. Classification (NCBI taxonomy): domain Eukaryota; kingdom Metazoa; phylum Mollusca; class Bivalvia; order Mytilida; family Mytilidae; genus Mytilus; species Mytilus edulis. The sequence continues at coordinate 43,681,068 of NC_092347.1, forward strand.
TGAGGTTGAAATTGATTCAAATATTTTATGATTTTAATTGGAACATATTTAAACAGTGCTAAACGCGAAATCATTCAAAAGAGAATGTATGAAATGAAAGGAATACGTTTGATAAACACGGCAGCTTCACCAAAACAAAATTAATTTTGAAAGTCTTCATACTGACTGCAATGATAAAAAGAAATAAAAACTAAACAAATATTAAAATCCATATAACACCTCATCGAAAAACAACATGCTACACAGTGTGCAGCTCTGAGTCGTCCGACCTTAATAAAATCGATGATAATTTTTAAAAATCTAAAGATCCGCAAATTATAGAATAGATATGATTTGAACAATTTTTTTTAACATTACCAATACTCGGATTTTAGTACTCATATTTTTCTTCTGTTTGAATAATAGTTTGCACATTAGAATATGCTTAGAAATGAGTAAAAGAAATGAACATTGTGTCTCACAGAAATCTTTGAGGGGAGAAAATCTTAGCTAGTTCATATACTGAAATAAACAGAGAGAAAACCTTTTCGGAATCTAAGTTTTCGATGATGTTTTTACTGTTCTGTTGTTTATCTTATTATCAGTTGGTTCTTTTTATTTTTAGCAATGGCGTCGTCATTTTATTTTCGACAAATGTGTTTGACTGTCCCTTTGGTTTCATTCGCCTTTCTTATACTGTAACTTTGAATGTCAGCATTTCGAACTTTCTATTGGTCAGTTGGTTATACTATGATAACCTCAATTTATTCAATGGTTGATGTAATCTTTATATAATTGTACGCAATAGAAGGGTGCAAGATTTCCTTACAAGGCTTCTGTATTACCAGTGCATTGAAAGGTCTCATCTTTTTTCAGTTTTTTTTTTTATTTCTTCATAAAATGTATTCTCTACCTTAATTTCACGAAGCAGGATGATCAAAATTTTCGTTTTCTCAGAATCTTTGTTCATTTTTTAAATTTAATTATTGTTAGATGGAATTAGTTCAAGATCGGTCAGAATTTTAACAACATTTCATTAAGTATTAAACACTTCAATGTTTCTGAAAGTTGAATAAATAGGAAACTGATAAAAAAAATAATAGTTAAAACCCTTCAAAAAGATGTAAATCCATTTGAAGAATGGAATCTTCAACGTATTATTAAACATAAAATCTGAAATGCCTAATTGAGTCTTGCTTGTCTTTTCGATACTTTTTCATGTACTTTAAGAGGCAATGTGAAGAAAGAATGTCTAGTGAGCTACCATTTTTTCCGTCAATTTCCTATGAAGGACGTAGTGTTGAAAACTGTACAATTTGATCAAGTATCCATTCGTCTCAAATATGTTTTTGAAAACGTAGTTGATGTAGTATGATCGCAATTGAGGCAACTTTATATAAATGAACAATTGACAAAGATGTTAACAACTACAGGTCACCAATCGACCACGCCTTCAAAAATGATCATGATCAAAACCGATACTGTATTAAAGAACCCGTCCTAAAAAAGGGAAATAATTCAAAAGAGATTTTTTGGTTAAACTATACAGTCAGGATTCTACTTCGTCATAATAATCTCCCCATTACGCCAGTTCATTTTTACAATCGTAGAAATGGAAGCCATTGTAGGGATGACGCGCTATCAATTTTGCTCATAGATACCGATAAATTTATCCACATTGTACCATTACAATCCTTACATGTCAGTTGTATTTTAAAAGACAAATGTATCAACTAGCTAATGAGCATCAGTTAAGGATCTTGTCTGCATTGTTTCAACTTAAAACTATTGTCTGATCGGTTGTCAGGTGGAATTTTCGAAAATACATAACATTTAAAAAAATTCTAATAAAAAAATTCGTGGAAGGGCAGACTAGAATTTTTTAGTGCATAAAGACTATAAACCCTAGTTTTCACACACAAAAAATTTATTCAAAGATATGCATTTTCATCATCCAACTTGAAAGACTGTCGTCAAGTACTTTCAGTAAAAATATAGCTATTCGAACACACTTTCTCTGTTTTTTGTGACTCATTAAATAGGTATTTCACATGACCCATATATTTCAAAATCTGATGCTATATGTAGGGATGCAAGAGTCCTGTGAAAAGCTTATGTAAGACAGGTGCAACAGTGTTAGATCTCATCTTGTACCTGTTACCTCTTTTCAAGAAATGCATTCTTGACCCTGATTTTACGAACCAGGATGAACAATTTGGTTGTTTTATAAGATTATTTTAGCCAATTGCTTTGAGAAATGAAAGTTTGTCAACCCCTCCATCCAAGTATTTTCTAAATTCCTCGAACAAATAATCTGTTTTCTCATTTTTACTTCTATGCACTACACCGCTGGTGTATCAAGTATATTTACTTATTTAGAAACGATCGCATGTATTCGCAATGAAGTTACATGTATGCATTAAATGCAACAAAGGGATTGATTCAGACACAATATAAAAAATATTTAATTTAAAGATTCAGATTTGAAGATTCTTTATTTCTAAAATATCAATATAGAAACAAGTTCATCAAACGTTATAATATAACATAAACACATATGACAAGTCGAGAGGAAGAAATATGATAACATAGTGACGAAGAGTCGTTATTAATGTTGTTTTAAGCCTGGTATTCGCTACTCAAAATAACAAACTTTATAATACATTCTTTTAGATTGATATTATCTAAATATAAAAGGAACAACAAAATTAAGGGTCCTAATGTTCAAAGCATTATTAATATACACAATTCAGTAAAGTTAGATAATTCTGACCATATTTTTTTTAATTTTTATCTCATAGAGCCTAGAAATATATGTTTACTATATTACTTTTGTAATTCAATAATTCAATTTGTTCATTTCTTGTCGAAAATGAACTATCAGACTTGTCATATAAAAAAAAAAAACATTTTTCCGAATAACATTTATTATTGATCATGTATAAAATTCAATATAGTTCTAATTTTAAATACGAAAAAAAAAATAACACTGCCAATATTAAAGTTTGTGTTAATATGATAAAATTCAGTCGCTAGATTTGACACTTCTTTATTTTAGCTGATGAGTGTGAAAACAATAAAGTAGACTGAATTGACAAAATTTCAAATGTTGGATAATATTCAAAGGATGAATAGGGTTAACGAAATGTATGCAATAGGACAAGATACAGTTAATCAGAATACACATGTCTTTAAATTCTATGAAAAAAACTACCACACATTTAAAATATTAATAACGACGACAATGTGCATAGTGGTTATGAATGTTTTTAAATGAAATGATTGCTTTAGCAAATTTCATAAACTGTATTCATCACATACAATATCATTGACGATTAGGTCAGTCAAAATCGTCAAATGTCATAAGTCTTATTTGTAAACAATGATATTATTGTGATCAAAGGGATATAACTCATAATCTTAATTTCCTTATAAATGTTAAATTTGATCGTCTCTACGTATAAATATTTTGTTTCAGTGAATCCAACACAATTTTAGTAAGTTTGAATTATTTCATTGTCTCTTTAGTTTATATGATTATGCAGAAGATACTAAAGGAACATGCAAACTCATTTGTCCAAAATATACTTAACAACGCCTTGGCAAAAAAGACAAACAACAGTACACAAAACACAACATACGAAACTAAAGACTGGGCATCACGAATCACACAAAAATCAAAGATCTCAGGTGCTCCAGAAAGATAAGCAGATCCTTCTCCACATGTGACATACGATTGTTGAGTGTCGTATTAACTGATAGATATACACTCCGGATGCTAGCGTTTATTGGATGTTGCTACATATAGCAATGGAAAGTTTTCAATTTGGAAGCTGTCAAATTCATATCTTTTGTCGTAAAGTTTTGATTTCAATCGACCATCGTTGTCAATTTTTCAATGTAAGTCGAGATACAAGGCAGACTTACTGTAAAATTGAGAATGGAAATGGGGAATGTGCCAAAGAGACAACAACCCGACCATAGAAAAAAAGAAAAAAACAACAGCAGAAGGTCACCAACGGGTCTTCAATGTAGCGAGAAATTCCCGCACCCGGAACCGTCCTTCAGCTGGCCCCTAAACAAATATATACTAGTTCAGTGATAATGAACGCCATACTTATTTCCAAATTGTACACAAGAAACTAAAATTTAAATCATACAAGACTATCAAAGGCCTGAGGCTCCTGACTTGGGACAGGCGCAAAAATGCGGCGGGGTTAAACATGTTTATGAGATCTCAACCCTCCTCTATACCGCTAGCCAATGTAGAAAAGTTAACGCATAACAATACGCACATGTGTCTGTTTTCTCAAGTTGCTTTCAACATATAAACCAAACTTTGAAATATAATGTGAGAGGACATCATCTATATAGCGAAAAGTGATGGTAAAGGATAATGCTAACTGCTTTATTTCTTCATAAGGAGATTCTGTATTCATTTTCATATGAATAAAGGAACAAGTTGGCAAGAAGAAGAGTAAAGTTGTGTCTATTGGAATAGATATTGTTTGTGAATACTTGTGTAGAGTGTACTCTCAAATATCTTTGCAATTTGTTAGTATCCACATCTGATTCATACCACCTCCAGAATAGGTAGTTTCACACTAGCTTTTATTACTGATAAAATTGATGTTAATAAGTTAAACGAGGTTTCATGGAGCAGTCGGAAGACCAAGCAATTTGAAGTTACTTGTAATAGATGTTGATACTCTCTGGGATTAATAGTCCACCTGCAGCGAAGCCGACCCAGTGTGGATTCAACTGGTTTCGATTAAAAATAAGATCGATTGATATAATCTCATACCCAGATAAAACAAGCCTTGTGTATTAATGTCATCATTTGATTCTTTCGTTGTAGACCTTGCTATTCATGGAACTGTTTTTTTTAATATTCTCAGACTAAGGAAATCACGCTTTCTGAATTATCTCCATTAAGTTAACTAAGAGAAGAAAAATTACGTCTATAATTATGGAAAATGAGAAATTGAACATATAAAAAAAGACACCAGAAAATTTAATTTCACTTTTAAAAAAATGTAATGAAGAAATAAAACATACCTCCTAAAGTAACAAAAAATCCAAAACGCTGTCCATAATATAGGCAACATAGCAAATAAGGGAAGTAATACACAAATCAAAATTCCACGTTTTGCTTTAAAAAAAAATCTTCTTCACGTAAGGAATCAACAAGTAGAACATTAAGGCAATTAAAAGAAGAGGTTTTCAAGGTTTTTTTATTCGATGAATTTACTTCTCGGTGGAGAAAGAGTACAGTTATCTAATCGTGTTACATACATTTAAAAATAAAATAAAATGTTCTTTTAACTTTCTTTCTTCTTCTTTTCATATCATATCTCAATAAATGGACATACGAAGTATTTAATTAATTTACCCTAGATTTAGAAATATAAATGAGATTTTAATTTCAGAAGCATCAAATGCATTATAAAGATAGACACATTTTCCCATTCTAAACACATTTTTTTTTTAAATAATTTCATCACTTTATCACATAATTTGATGTCAGATACTTTTGTCAAAATTTAGCAAGCTTGCTATCAACCTTAAATATATCCGTCTTATTATAATATTTCTTTGTTATTATCCTTGTTTGAGCACATGACTACTTTAATTGTAATTCATTCAACTAAGTTTGAAATTTGACAGTTTTAGTTGTTCTGTTTATGTCTTCGCAGATTATACAGCTCCATCTGTCTTTTGTTTAAATGTTTACCCTACTTATCGTTTCGTTTTGGACGTATCTAATAATGGGAACAAATGTCGTGCGCACACAAATCGGTTATGTGCGTTTCTTTAACTCGTCTCCTTAAGCAACACGCCTGGTTGCACAAGAGGACCAAAAATTGCTTACTTGTCTGGAGTTCCTTATGCATTCTTTTTTTTTTACTGTGTAACGCTCGAATTAGTCATTTATCTTTTCAATTATTTTATTTGTGGTTGTTTTTGTTCTTTTAGTACAAGTTCTTCTCCTTTTGGTATGTTCTGAAACTTATGGGTGCAATTGAAGGCTTGTATGTCTAGATTTTTCCGTTGTCTGTATACATTCATTTGAATTATTTTAGAAAATGTAAGCAAAAAGATGTAGAATAAACGTCGTCATATCACAAAACAATAATAAAAAACAAACATAAAAGTTAATGTATGACCTTTAATGATACACAACTGTAAATCATGACAACTATAAAGATCAGTATACGACATTCTATGTTGAACAACATAACAATGTCCAAAAACTATGTTCAGGTTTAAACTGCTAGACAAATAACAAGTCCAGGAACACCTCATCGGAAATCTGCCATGACGGGAGATGTGTACGTCCTTGAGGTTACGTTTACAAAGCCTCCGAGTAAAAAGTGTAATATTTTGTTTATTAACTCATTCCAACATACTACTACTAGTTTATTCCAAGCGATATCGCCATGCATTTCAACGAGTTTTATTATGGCATACATTACGAATCCCACTTTTCCTTTTAAGTATGGCAATGGTGTTAAAGAAAGAAAGCTTAATCCACTCTATACAAGCAAAGGGACATAAAACATAGTCATCGTGTCCAATGCATTCACTAGACACATGCTTCTCATCAGGGGTTAAAATTGAGGGAAAAACAATATGGATATCAAAAAAACTGTTGCCAATTTCACCATCACATATGACTCAAGTGAAATTGATAAAAGGGTAGAGAAATAAATGAGGATGGATTTTCAGAGAAACCATTACTGATACTGTTTTACCGTTATGTACAAAAGGAAAACTATTTTACCAGTATCCCTTGAAAACAATAACAAAACAGGATGTCTATACGGCCATGGAACCGAGCATATCGCTTATAAACAAATTGTCCGTAAACGATACAAACAGTTCAACCTCGAACAAACAATTAAAGAATGTCCTCACACATAGAACGTGGGTGTCATAACGCGTAAAAAAACGGAACCGTCCATAAACGATATCGACGTTATAACCTCGAACATATATTAGCGAGTCCCCACACAGAGAATGTTTGTTTCAGATCTGATAACGAAGGTCATATACATCTGATTGAGGTTTTATTTATAATACAAACCAGTCAAAGTCTGAAAGAGGCAGAATTTGTTCTTGACTGTATATAATTCGTATAAAGTCTTAACAATACTCGCCTAGTCTGAACTAAGGGACAAATTCTTTACAAAATAACCCTTTTCTAAATCTCTCTCTCTAAATCATGTCTTTTTATAGTCTTTTTTTTTACCCGTAGAATCTTTACCAAGAAGTACTTTATAAAAGTGAATTGTCAGTTAAAATAAAATTACACATAAAATTGAGAATGGAAATGGGGAATGTGCCAAAGAGACAACAACCCGACCACAGAGCAGACAACAGCAGAAGGTCACCAACAGGTCTGCAATGCAACGGGAAATTCCCGCACCCAGAGGTGTCCTTCAGCTGGCCCCTAAACAAATATATACTAGTTCAGTGATTATGAACGCCATACTAAACTCCAAATTGTACACAAGAAACTAAAAGTTAAATTAATACAAGACTAACAAAGGCCAGAGGCTCCTGACTTGTATGTACTACATTTCAAGGTTTTTTGGTTGATAAATCATGCAAATCATTGTATTATGAAGTTCGACTATAACAATAGTTTACAGTGATAACTCGTACAGATATCTTAGTAAATCAATGGAAAAATGGGTTTATGTGATGCATACGAACCCAAAACTTGGACTCCCAACAATTATGTTCCATCCCGTTTGATAAATATATGGCAATGGTTTTATACACAGTTGATAAAACTGGATACGCACTTTACAAACAAAAGGAAACGCATTCGATAAAAGTATTATATGCACTTTATAAAACAAAAGGGATAGAATGCATCGTCACTGTGTACGATCCATTTCCTAGACACAGGATTAAAGTTGAGAGAACAATATGAATATCGAAAAATCTGGGATACTGGATGGATCATTCCCATAACAAAAGGATAGAAGTTCAGCCTGCCCCCTTGTATACAACGATACATGAAGTCGATGAGACAATTCATCAAATAAACAGCAACGGCGGTAAAAAAAATGGTGACTAAAACAACGGCAATGATAAAAGCATTTACCCACTTCCAAACTCTCAATAAACATTTCTTCTCGGGTCATCTTCGGAAAATGCCTGTACCAAGTCAGGAATGTGCCAAATGTATCACCTTTATTTCGTTGAATGAACAATTGTATCGTGTTTTTTTATCAATTGTATGGTCATATCCTTTTGAATTTATATTGGAGTGTAGTATTTTTGTAACAAAAGTTTTTTTTTTATGTCAATGTCTTTTGTTAGTTAAAATATCTGTGGTACATCCTTAGCTTTCGAATATTCGACTTGGAGAGTTTCTGATGCAGGTAAATCCAGCATGCAATTTATTAACTGTACAAATTTGTACAAAATAAAATGCTTTTTTGGTGTCAAAACAAAAGGATAGAAAAAAAAGTCAGAATGAGGGAAGCCATCAAAATTCGAGTAATCAAAGTAAAGATACAGGTGTGAAAGAAAATAAATTTAACAGAAAAATATGAAGATGACTAGGAGAAAATTGACAATAAGAACGAAGCTGTTTTGATAACGTAAACAAATAAATGAATTTAAAGTTTTACTTGAGCATTATTACGATCCGAGGTCAGGAAAAGCTAGAATGATCTAGAACGATAATTGTAGGGGAAAAACAATGAAACAGGAATAAAAACCGACGATAGTGAATAAATAGAGGAACATAAAGCCACTTTTTAAAAGAACAGATAAAATTTTATGAAAACCATATCACCTCAGAGCGGAGTGATAAGGTTGCAACAGTAAATATTTAAAAGCATTAAGATAAATCTTTGAGTGAATAAGAAAACTGCGCGAAATTGTGATTCTACGCATGAGGAACTCACTAAAGCAGAGAAAATGAAAAAAAAACCTGAAACAATTGTTGCATCCAAGGGGGGTAACTTTATAGGGCATTATATTAATATATTCAACTTCAATTTGCTGTTTACAAGGAAGCTATACAACTAAATGTTTCAATTGGTAAAATTGAATTCACCCGTACGTTTTGTTTACGACTGTCATCAGTAGTTTGTTGTTCGTTATTGAATATCCGTGTTACATATATGTTACAATTCCTCGAAACTTAAGGGTCTAAAATAACCCACTTTTTGTGGGGTTTTTTTTGTAATTTTTTTATGACGCGTTAGGTCAATCAAAAATGCTTTTTAAAAATATGACCCAAAAAAGGCTATAATAGAAAGTATAATTGATCTAATGGTCACTTCTGTCATGAAAAAGAAACATTATTAAATAGTTTTGCTCACTGTAAATTTGCTGAAAATGTATTGATAATTTTTACATAAAATAATAATTTACAGTTGTAATTGTCAAAGAATATTTTATTTACAAAAAAGCTAAATCAAAACAGAAAAAAATCTTGGTATGAATATCAAGGTGGCTTAGGTGTCTTCTTCGATCTCGGAGCAGATAATAAACTGTCGTGATCTTTGATAGGATGTGCAAATTTCGAGAGAAGTATGTAATTTTTGTGTAAGATTTTTCTTGTAAGTAAAGATAATGATGTGTTTTATGTGTTTTATCATATTCACTGCTAGTTTTTTTTATAGAAAAAAAAGATGATTTTTTTGTTTGACTCACTTCTTTTTAAATTTTCCACATAAGAGGAGGTAACTCAGATATAAAAGGAGATAATTCAAATAAAGTTATTTTCTAACATTATGTGATGTACCCATTTAAATGCGTAGCAAGAAAACGAGTTCGGTGGCACCCATTTTTATTATTATCTGAAAGCAAATTATTACAGCTATCTTGTCTTATTTTATCTTTCATTTCTATGGCGTAGTTTTCTTTATCACACTAACTTGTTTTTTCGTGCATAATCTGTACAAAATGTGACAATTTTGCACAACCCGTAGAATGAAAAAAAGGCAAACCGATACTTTGTATCATATTCTTGAAAAAAAGCATGATGTAAAATACATTTTAACAAATCATTAAAATATTATGTGGATTTTAATTTAGACCCCTCATCTACATTAAAAGTGATGTCAGCATGCAGATTATTTATATTGTGCTGATAACTACAATTGTTTATGATTTTTTTTATTAAATGTAGTAAACGTACGTAAAATTAATGACTTGCATATTACAATCATTTTCTATTATAAAAATAAGTTATGTTCTGTGTTGTTTACCAACATACAAGATATCTATTTTTGATAACATGGAAAATAAAAATATGTTTCTTCTCACCCCCATTTTTAACCTAAATATTGTCAATTTAGCAACAACATAACACATTTCTTTTAACAGGTATGACTGGTCATTGAACTTGTACGATGAATTTAGAAAACAATAGAAATAATTAAATCATCTCTAGCCTATTTGATCGTAAATTAACAGTACTGTATATTCAGTAATTATGGAGTGCATTTAATATTATTGCGATTTCGACATTTTAGACTAAAATGCAATTTTAATGTTTGCAATGTTGAGAAAAAATTAAATAATTGCGATTATAAATCTGTCGCATTTTTCGCTATAATAAAAACAAAAAACTGAATTTACAGTAGTATACATTCAAAACATATAAAAAGAAAAGATCGTGGTGTATGATCACGACATTATTTCTACATCTAAATTGGTAAATGAAAAGGCATATAATTGTACGAAAGCAATTTCGTAGAGTTTCGAATTCGTTACTACAGTTTAAAGATTATTTTAATGTCTGTTTGATTTCATGTCATAAGTTAGAAATCTGTAAATCATCGATCTTGGTCGAATCAACCAATGCATTTTTCTTCGTGTAAGTACCATCTTCTTTCAGTTTTTAATGTCGATATTCTGTTCATGTTGATAGGTATTTTTGATAGATGAACATACATAACTAATCTCCAGCTATAGATAAGGCCACACCAATTTGATTCCTTGTTCGACGGACCCCGCCCGCACCTATTTTTTTCAAAACAGATTTTTTTTATTTTTTTTTTATATTCCCGCTTCCCGCATCCGGAAATGTAATCATGTCCATTTCCCGCACCGTTTTTTTTTTGGAAATATTATAAAAAGATATCAACATCAAAATCACAGTCTAACCTGTATATAACAGTTTTAAACATAAAAGCACCCCACCACACTTTGTAAATATCTGTGAGAATATTTGTTTCAGCAGGAAATCTATTTATCCAAAGCAGGAGTGCTCCGATATAAATTTATAACAGCGGAAATACCTATAAAGAACAAAAAATTGGTTACTTTCCCCCTTACTTATATTCCCTATCAAAAAATGTTCGTTGTTAGAATAAAAGTACAAAAAAATTCTGAAGGATTTGCCTTCAACTGCAATTATAGTGTATGCTGGCGAAACAAAACTATCCATAACCACTGCATATTTATGCACCTATCCTGATTGATTATGGGGCCTGTCGTTCAGCAGTTATCGTTTGTTGATGTTGTTCATTGGTATTTTCCCGTTTGGATATACATGATATATAAATTAGATCGTTGGTTTTCCTGTTCGAATTGTGTACGCTAATAGTTTTGGGGTCCTTTATAGCCTGCTGTTTGGTCTTTATCAAAGCCCTGTGTAAAAGGCCGTACTTTGACCTGTGTTTGTTATTATCAGGTTGAGAACAACCCTCCCTCAGACAAGGGGTCATTTTACTGATGTAGAAAAGACAATAGAAATACCAAGGATTTGTATAGTTCTTCTATACAAAACCTTTGAAAACCTAGAATTTTGTACTCAAAAAGAGGAGAGTTGCATCATATTTTAAACAACTTTTTCTAAAAGAGGGGTCCACTTATTTTGAATAATATTAAACTGTTAAAGTAAATGTGTTAACATGGTTAAAATCCAGGAATATTACAAAATTCTTGGATATGTTTTGACCATTTAATACCAGATAGATATATACTTCTTTGAGAAAATATGAGCCCTTTTGTACAAACAAATATATTATAACTTATATTGATCCCTCATAAAACATGTAAAAGGGATATTTATAACATTAAGGGGCTGTCCCCAAACTGATTATGACTTGGATGGAGAATTGTCTCATTGTCAGTCACACATACATAGACCAGATTTAATTATTTCTTGGTGAACAGGGAAAAAATACTTCAGAAATTATAGAAATGTCAAAGTACAATTGATAAATCAAGCTTTAATATTGTCAAAACCTACAATTTTGTGTTTACAACAAAAAAATTATAATCGCTCGCCTTTACTTTTCAAGCTTCGCCTCAAAAATTTGCAAATTATATATTTTTTCATTGAAATTTTCAAATCGCTCGCTCGCCCCAAATTTTGGAGTCCAAAAATCCGTAGAACAAGAAATTAAACTGGTGTGGCCTAAGATAAAAATTTGGACGAATAATGATATTTAAGGTTGTTCAAGTCAATAATCTTATTTAGTCGTCTAATTTTTGCTAATCCCCCTTTTAAATATCTGCGTATCAACTGCATCTAGGGAATTTTGTTTAATTACCCACTTGCCATTTATTCTCGACATATGCCAACTTCTATTTTTTTAAATTTAGTCATTTACAAAATGAAGACACAACTAAACTAAATAATTTGTGCGTATGAAACGCTTCGTGCTGGATTTACTTCCAAAATAAACGCTTTCACGATATTAATTTGAAATCCTTTATTTTCTTAAAGCCTGTATACTTGAAAAGCTTTATGTCTAAAGGCATAAAAGTATAATCAAATTCATCTGAACAAACGTGTTATCCTTTAATTTATTTTATTACGTATACGACTAATTGATCATGACATCAAACAAATCCTGTAAAGGGGTTTTAATTTTGTCTATAGTGTTTCAATAAAGGTCCGTTCATTTGTGAATCTTGATATTTTTCTTGATACTTTTCAGAACCAACATTGTCCTCGCAACTCCTACTTCACGGTTTTTTATGCATACTTGGATGTTTTGATTAGGTCCTTATATGTTTATATACATGAGGGTAGGACGTTCCTTTCATTATTTTTTTCTGAAATAATGCCCCTTCCAAACATTAGAAATTTGACAGAAAGGACTTGTCATTGCAACTCTTCCTTCGTTGTTTATCGAAATAAATGAAACTGAATATATTTTTTGATTTGTTTGATTTATATATACATATGTGTATTCGGTTGGGGGAGGGGGGAGGTATTAGTACAGATTAGCTAGCAGTCTGTTTTTGTCATCGTGATGTCGTTAGTTTGCTGTTCCATTTTCGTTGAGTACACAATGTTTAATCATTACTGTTTGCCCAATGTAGTTGACAGTTTGAATTTAAAATGATACAAAAGTGCAATCAACAGTTTCAAATCTGTAATTGAAATATTTGTTAGAAATTAGACAAAGAGATCTTGATTTGATTACCAATCAGACTTTCAATCGAGATCAAAGAAAGTCGGACTTCGTATAAAATCCCCACAAGAAAGTAGTACATATATTGGAAACCGGAACGTTGAATATTTCAGCACAAGTCAGGATAAGGTAATATTTTGACATGAAATGACTGCCACCTTATCCAAACTAAAGTCAAAGTATACATTATTGCTTGAAATTGCAGAATTTAACACAGAAAAAATGGGGTTTAGTTTGAAAATATGTACTACTTTCTTGTATGTTCTTTCAGACCGGGTCTGAATAAGTGGTTATATACTTAAAACAGCAACAATCTTGTTATATTGACTTCTGCTTTACTAAATTTCCTTAAATGACCTATTTCTAGCATAAGCTTTTGTAAATTGTACTGAAAAATTCAGCATACCTTTAGTTACATATTGGAGCGTACCGGTTTCCGGAAGTTTTATCTAAACAACAGGGAAATGATGGTATATGCTTATCTATTAATCAATTGAAACTTTCAACAAGGGTTCTACAGTGATCCAAAGTCTCCAAGCTTTCGTTTGATATTAAAACTACCCAAATATTTGATATATTATCTAATAGTTATCAAAGGTACCAGGATTATAATCTAGTACGCCAGACGCGCGTTTCGTCTACATAAGACTCATCAGTGACGCTCTAAAATAGAGCTAACATATTTACTACTCTCTTGCATGCTCTTCCCGAATGAGCCTGAATATCACCACTTCGGTGTTATCATTTATATCTATTATATAGTCATTTTTATGAATTAACTGTTTGCAAAAGTATGAATTATTTCAAATAAAAAGGATGTTCTTATTCCAGGCAGAAAACCTTAGCCGTATAAGCTTTATTTTGGGACTTTTGGTCATCAATTATCTTCACGTTTGTACTTGTTTTGGCTTTCGAACTTTTTTTATCTGAGCGTCACTGGTAAGTCTTGTGTGGACGTAACGCGCGTCTGCCGTTTTAAATTTTAACCATGGTACCTTTTGTTAACTCTGATTCGTGTGTTTCTCTTTCCTATATGTTCTCCCGTTTATTTGTATTGTAGTCCTGTCATGTAATTTTGTCATACTTATGGTATACTTAACATTGCCATACAAGCGGGAGGTTTGGCTAGCCACAAAACCAGGTTTAACATATATTTTTTTTCAAAAAATATGTTCTGTACCAAGTCGGGAAAATGACAATTGTTATCGTATAGATTGTTTCTGTGTGTGCTGCATTGTCGGGTTATTTTTTTACACTTCAGTGTTTTGTTGTCGAAATATACAATATTGTATTGTTTATTTGCGTAATTCTCTGTCCTGAATGTTCTTGCATTTGTTTTTACTGTATTCCTGTCATGTAATGTTGTCATGTTAGTGTTATATTTAACATTGCCGTAAAAGTGCGAGGTTTGGCTAGCCACAAAACCAGGTTCAACCAGTCAGGAAAATGGCCATTGTTATTTTATAGTTCGTTTCTGTGTGTAATACATTTTAATGTTGTGTTTCTGTTGTGTCGTGGTTCTACTCGTATATTTGATGTGTTTACCTCAGTTTTAGTTTGTAACCCGGATTTTGTTTTCTAAATCGATTTATGAATTTCAAACATCAGTATACTACTGTTACCTTTTTTTAGTGGGTTGTACCACTTCCGACGTCAATAGTGATATCGAAACAGTCCAAATAATATTGATATAAACAATTACTCGATACTTATACATCTTGCTATTGTGTTATTGTACTATGTTTGTTTTTATGTCTTCCTGTCGTTTATTTTTGCTTGTGTGCTTTGTTTTTATGCGATTTTGTGTTTCATGGACATATTTTTTTTTTTTTTTATGATACACAAAATGTTGACTGCTGTACCCCTATTTTAGACATTTTTATTTATTATGTCTGCTTGTTTTGTTCACGCATTGCTTTCAATATAATTGAATTTATGCGACTGTCATGCAAGTAAAGATTTAGCAAGCTAAAACAACCTTTTCACAAAAAGTCTTAAGTGTAAAATTTTCCTTAACAATTCAACTAGATATTTTTATCGTAAGATTAATTTTACACTTAAATAGGCTCGCAGGTATAAAAAAAATCAGCAAAAAAGTAAAAATTTGTTTTTTCATTACAAATTTTATTTATTTCACTATTAGTTATTACTTTATAATATGGCCCAAACATCATACAGACAAATCGATTTGGGTTGGCCACAGATGACTTTAAAAATGTTTAAATCATTATAAAAGCTCCAAAGTATCTCCCTTATTGCAAAAATGTCATTTTTTGACGTTTAAATTGAAATATCTTTTATAACTCATCGGTGACCTTTATTTTTTATTATTGTTTTCAAACAAGCTGTAGATAATTGTAAAATTTAAGCGATTTTTGTAATTTAGTTCTTTTTGTATTTCGATATTACCAATATTTCTCCTATTAGTTCAACAGAAAAAAAGGACATTAACAAAAACGTACGCTACTTTCGGAGGCAGATTGTGAGTTTAAATGAACGGTGATCCCATATTTTTATTTTATTTTTCTATTAGGTATAAGATAAAGTTTAATCATAGAAAAAAATAGCAAAATATTAATTAGAAAAGTTGATTTAAACCCGCGAGCCCCCGAAAGATTTTTTGTGAAAAGGGTTACTGGTTAAATCCACCAATTTTTACATAAGGAAAAGAGAAAAATCCTCTGAGCATGATAACAAATAAAGCTTTTTTTAACACCAAAGAAGTCACAATGAACGATCATCGCTACTCTGTTACTACAGAGGTTCTCAAAAGGAAAAATGTTATCTGAAGTATTGCAAATGATTTTATTTCGCCAAATTTTCTAAATTATTTGCCAGGCATTGTCTAACTATATAATGTTGCTATAGCCTGTAGCTCAATACAAAGACAATAACAAGTAAAAAAAGTGATTGTGTGGTGTTTTGCGAACTGTTGTTGTACTTGTGTCCAAGACTTAATCTTTTTATGAAAAAGGTTTGTTCACTTAAAAAATTCTACATAATAATTTTACTTTTAATTGTATTTGTGACACCTTTCTCTGCTTTTTTAAAGTTTTCCCTTTCTCATGGACCTTGAAGTTATTAACTAGGATAATCCATACTTTATATTCGTTTTCAGATATCTTATTTGAAAACTTCGACTCGTATAATTGTTGTTACGCATTTACAACAACATAACCAAGAAAAATGTTTCTACATCCTGTAGTTTTAATTTTGCCATAACAATTGTTCCAACAAAAGAGGAAAAATATAACAAGGGGAAGAAAAAACTATTTTCAAAAAGTTCCTTTACTGTATATTCAATATGCCGTTTAACGCCATTTTCAGGCTATTCATTATGTAAAACCGCAGTTCTTTGAATGTCATACTTTTACTTTTTACTGATAAGTGTTAAAACGATTCAATTCTCTGTAATAATAATTGATATTTCTAAAGTGTTTCTGTAATTATATATTAAGGATGTTTTTAAAAATTAAAACAGTTGTTGGCATGACACGGGTTATGTTCTTCTCATATATTTTATGATAGTATGATACTCAACCCCTAACGGGAGGGATTGTGCCGGATATTCATATGATGAAGACATAATCTTTCAATCAGTTTATTTGGGGTCTAGAGCTGGCATGTCAGTTAACTGCTAGTATGCTGTTGTTATTTATGTATTATTGTCATTTTATTTATTTTCTTTTGTTACATCTTCTGACATCGGACTCGGACTTCTCTTGAACTGTATTTTAATGTGCGTATTGTTATGCGTTTACTTTTCTAAATTGGCTAGAGGTAAAGGGGGAGAGTTGAGATCTCATAAACATGTTTAACCCCGCCGCAATTTAGCGCCTGTCCCAAGTCAGGAGCCTCTGGTCTTTTGTTAGTCTTGTATGATTTTAAATTTTAGTTTCTTGTGTATATTTCGGAGTTTAGTATGACGTCCATTATCACTTTACTAGTATACATATTTTTTTAGGGGCCAGCTGAAGGACGCTTACGGGTGCGGGAGTTTCTCGCTACATTGAAGACCAATTGGTGGCCTTCGGCTGTTGTCTGCTCTATGGTCGGGTTGTTGTCGCTTTGACACATTCCCTATTTTCCTTTCTCAATTTTATTTTGTTTATTGAAATGAACAGTTCGTTGGTAAAACAAATTTTATCAATAAATTAAAATACTTTGTTTTAAATAGTTATCAAAGGTACCAGAATTATAATTAAGCATACCAGACGCGCGTTTCGTCTACATAAGACGCATCAGTGACGCTCATATCAATATCTTTCTAAAGCCAAACAAGTACAAAGTTAAAGAGCATTAAGGATCCCAAATTCCAAAAAAATGTGCCAAATACGGCTTAGGTAATCAATGCCTGGGAAAATCCTTAGTTTTTCGAAAAGTTCAAAGTTTTGTAAACAGGAAATTTATAAAAATGACCACATTATTGATATTCATGTCAACACTTTGGTCAACACCAAAGTGTTGACTACAAGGCTGGTGATACCCTCGGGGACGAAAAGTCCACCAGCCGTGGCATCGACCCAGTGGTGTAAATAGTTATCAAAGGTACCAGGATTATAATTTAGTACGCCAGACGCGCGTTTCGTCTACATAAGACTCATCAGTGACGCTCATATCAAAATATTTATAAAGCCAAACAAGTACAAAGTTGAGGATCCAAAATTCCAAAAAGTTGTGCCAAATACGGCTAAGGTAAACACCTACAAAATTAACATTGAAAATGAATTAAAAGTAACCTTTAGAAATAGTTGTCAGCAAACAGCATTGACTAACAAAAAGAAACATATTGCAAATAAGAGTTTTCATTTAATATTTTAACGAAGTAAGTTAAATGCTATTTCTTTCACCGGGTTCTTTCAGTTAAATATTTTTCATCAGTTTTCTTTTTCCATTTGAAATTTGTAATTGAAGTGGATTTAAGAAAAATAACGTATACAGACTAATCGTGTGCTTTTATTTATTTATTGATATTGGTAAACTTAAAACGTTCAATGTAAACAAAAGCAGTATCTACAACAGCCCAACGTAACATCCTTTGCTAGTATCTGATATCCAATATTTAACTCTGTTTGCTTTTTAAGTTAAAATACCCAAACAGAAATACCTTGCTTATCATTTTAAACGCCAGACGCGATTTTCGCCCAGAAATGACTCAACAGTGACATTTGAAAAAAAAATGTAAAAAAAGTCAAAGAATTACTTTATCCAATAATTTTGAGGAGTCAAAATCATGAAAGCTTTATTTGCCAAATACAGCTAAAATATAAACTATTTCTGGTTTTGAAAATCCGGAGTAAAATTTTAAATATTTTAAAGTTATGTTAAAAGTTCAGTTATGAATATGATCATATCAATAATGATATATATGTCAACAATTACTGATGAATTATGGAATAGAACTCGGGATGAAAACATCCACAATCCATCCCACTAATCTGCTGTGTACAATTTTTTTTTTTTTTTTTTTTTTTTGTAATTTTAAGATGAAAGTAAAAAGTGTTACTATTACATAGTGTTCCAGCTTGGTAGAGCGGCGCTTTTATAAAAAATGACACTTTAGTGCGTTAATCTAAATATAGTGCTTTTCTATACATGAACGAAAATCATTCAAATTATGATAATAAAAAAGAGCCATGTTCATGACCCTCTAATTAATTTGATGTTTAAAGATTTGCCAGTGTTCATTTTAATTTTATCAAAAAACTTGATGTGTTCTGTCGATGAAAGATATATTTATTATGACAAAGTGATATAACTACGATAAAGAATGTGGATCCAAACCGACTTCCGTAGAAATGCATATGGTATGTCGTGAAAAGTGTGATCACCCGAACATTACCAAATTATGTTTACTTAATTTGCATAAAATAGTGAATATTTTCCTATTGTCGTTTTATTCAATAAATTCTAGATTTTTAAAATGTAAAAAGATCAAAGAGATCAAGGTTGTATTAACTTAAATACAAAGACAAAAACAAAAACAAGTGAAAGTGATGATTTGTCGTTTTTAAGATTTGTTATTGTACTTTAATTTGTGACTTGTCCATTTTTAGAGACAAGATTGTTTACTTCACATGATTATTATTAAACAGTTACTTGTGTTTTTACACCTTCCTCTTTTTTGTTTGTTTATCTTTTATAACCATGAAATTATGAACTAATATGATTCGTATTTCATATTCAATTTTTATTTAATATTTGAAACTCTTAATGTTATAAGTGTTGTAACGTATTTACAACCACATTATGAAGAATATTTCTACATCCAGTAGTTTTTATTTCCAATAATAGTTGTTCCACCAAGATAGGCAAAATAAAACAAGGGGGAGAAAAACGCCATCTTGAAAAAGTTCATATACTAGTACTTAATATTTAAAACGCCGTGAATAGCTGTTTGCGGGCAATTCATTTTGAAAAACAGCATTGATTGAGTGTCATACTTACTTATTTTACTAATAAGTGTTAAAACGAATCAATATTCTGAAATGATAACTAAATTTGGTTTTAAATTTTGGGATAAAATCTTAAGGTTGCAGTCTTGTCATTGACTGCTCCATAGGCATACAAAACAACTTATCTTTGAAAATAAAAAAAAATAAAAAATGCTACATAGAAAAAAACAATCCATGATCATAGCATGTATGTACTAGAACGAAATTGTGATTCAATCGAAATAAGTTGGTAATTCTACGAAAAATAATAAAATACGTAACCAAACTATTTTTTTCTACTTTATGTTTGCTGTTTTTACAAGGTTACACCACTTCCAGTAAACATGATATCCTTACACTTTCCTGGATTGATATCCCCAAAAATGATGCGAGATTTTTTTTAAATCTGTATATATGTTTCAATTCAGTATAAAAGAAGGATTTAAGATATCAGATGGACAGTCAAACTCATAAATCTAAATGGAAATGACAACGCCTGGCTAAAAATGAAAGAAGACAAACAGACAAACAATAGAACACACGACACAACATAGAAAACTGAAACTTTTAATTAAACAGCAAAAATAGAGTCCAGAAAAAAATCAGAAAAAATAGACTATTTTATTTCAGTCTATGTTTTGTCAGGAACCAGAAACTTGAGTTGTAATACTAGACTGGTACCTTAAAGATGTATTTGTTCATCGAAATGTGCAGTTCGTTTGGAAAACAATGTTTTATCAATTAATTGAAATAATGTTTTATGAATAATAAAAACTTTTGTTAGTATGACCGCCGATATTTCATAGGTATTAATTATTGTATCTTTAAAGAATCATATGCTGTGAAAGTTTCAACGAAGTCACTTCATCTGTATTTAACTTTAATTTTGTTTGACAAATAGTATGTGTCATAATACTTAGAGTCCAATCCTTAAAAACAGAGAAATGGTTTTGGCCCGAGAAAAAGAATTTCTCTGTAAATTAAAAGTAGCGTTATACGTGTAATAGAACCCCAAACTTCCAAAATATATGCTGCGTACATTAAAATGAAAACAATATATAGCATGCTGAGAGTAAAGACAACAGTAGTATACCGCATATTTCATTGCACCCAGAGTATAATTATTTGTCATGACCGGGAGGAGGGAGATTATGTAGTACTGTAATCTTGCATCGTTCAAATGTGCAGAGATAAGAGTTTTATATCTGCGTTTCTTGGAAATTAATGATATTAATCATATCATGTTATTGTATCTTTTGCATATACGCTTTAATATCCCCCCTGACCGCTATCAAACCGGAAAATAATGGTTGTGATGTCACAAAAATTTGCACCTTCTTCAAGAATATGCCCATGATAATGATTAGGATGACACTACAATTATTATTTATAGTTTCTTGTTTTGTTCTTAATAAACTTTGGTATTGATGACAGGTTTATTATTTAATCTGTTTATCATTTATTACAACTCGGGTCTATCAAGAGCTTGCCATATTGTGTGGTATATCATTTGTTGAAATCCAAGTTTTTAATTTCTGAATACTGTTTCCTATGTTGCGGTGTTGGGTTATTGTCTCTATGAAGTTTATCCTCTATCTCTTTGTACTTTAATTTTCAGTTTTTGATACGAATTTATTTTGTTTAACTACATACAATGCTAACATTCAAACGTACATTAGAAGTACCCTTTAGAAGTATTTGTGAGCAAAAAGCAATTAAACGTTTGTAGTGCGTATGTAGATTAAAAAAAAGAGAATAACACCTTTTGCACGACGATCATATCTTATAAAAAGAAACAAATTGCAAATAACAATTTTCATTTAAAATTTTCATGACGTATGTTACATGTTTTCTAAATGCTGATTTAAGGTCCTTTATGTCAAAATTTTACTTCAGTTTTCCTTTCCATTATAAATGCACAATTTAATGGAATAGTTATAAAAAAAAAAACTTAAGAAGTAAATCAATCTGATTCTGTGAATTTATATTTCTGTTTAAATCTCTGAATCACATTTCTATTTAAGGATTTATTCATAGCAGTTTTTTCTTCCAACTCAGAGTAACGTCCATTGATAACACATTTATATCTGAGTTTCTTGGAAATTAATGATATTAATCATATCATGTTATTGTATCTTTTGCATATACGCTTTAATACCCCCCTGACCGCTATCAAACCGGAAAATAATGGTTGTGATGTCACAAAAATTTGCATCTTCTTCAAGAATATGCCCATGATAATGATTAGGATGACACTACAATTATTATTTATAGTTTCTTGTTTTGTTCTTAATAAACTTTGGTATTGATGACAGGTTTATTATTTAATCTGTTTATCATTTATTACAACTCGGGTCTATCAAGAGCTTGCCATATTGTGTGGTATATCATTTGTTGAAATCAAAAAGCAATTAAACGTTTGTAGTGCGTATGTAGATTAAAAAAAAGAGAATAACACCTTTTGCACGACGATCATATCTTATAAAAAGAAACAAATTGCAAATAACAATTTTCATTTAAAATTTTCATGACGTATGTTACATGTTTTCTAAATGCTGATTTAAGGTCCTTTATGTCAAAATTTTACTTCAGTTTTCCTTTCCATTATAAATGCACAATTTAATGGAATAGTTATAAAAAAAAAAACTTAAGAAGTAAATCAATCTGATTCTGTGAAATTATATTTCTGTTTAAATCTCTGAATCACATTTCTATTTAAGGATTTATTCATAGCAGTTTTTTTCTTCCAACTCAGAGTAACGTCCATTGATAACACAATTTTGAAAATAGACAAAGTTTTTAAATGCGGTGACCCTGCAGATAGGGTGGACGTCCTGAAGAAGAAGAAGAAGAAGAAGAAGAAGAAGAAGAAGAAGAAGAAGAAGAAGAAGAAGAAGAAGAAGAAGAAGAAGAAGAAGAAGAAGAAGAAGAAGAAGAAGAAGAAGAAGAAGAAGAAGAAGAAGAAGAAGAAGAAGAAGAAGAAAAAGAAGAAGAAGAAGAAGAATAAGAGGAAGATTATATCGTTTTTCACTAAGATTCTTAGATTCTGAGCTTTTCAAGTTAAAACAAACCCAAAAAGACACCTTCTTGATTATTTTGAACGTCAGACGCAAATTTCGTCAAGAAATGGCTCATCACTGACGCTTAGATACAAAAATGTTAAAAAGGACAAAGAACTACGTGATTTATTAATTTCAAAGGGTAGATTCCGAGAGGTTTGGCCAAAAATAGCTAAGGTAATCTATTAGTTTTTCAAATAATTTAAAGTTTCGATTATAGTTCAGTTATAAATAGAATCATATCAATGATAAAATATGTCCACACATAATTGCTGACTACTCGGATAGTACTCGGGGTGAAAACCTGCACCGACAGTGTATCCCACCAGTGTTTTTTTTTAAATCATCAAAGTTACAAGGCTTAAAAAAAAAGGGACGAAAAATACTAAAGGGACAGCCAAACTTATAAATCTAAAATAAACTGACAACGCCATGGCTAAAAATGAAAAAGACAAACAGACAAACAATAATACACATGACACAACATAGAAAACTAAAGAATAAACAACACGAACCCCACAAAAAACTAGGGGTGATCTCAAGTGCTCCGGAAAGGTAAGCAGATCCTGCTCCACAAGTGGCACCCGTCGTGTTGCTTATGTGATAACAAATCCGGTAAATAGTCTAATTCGGTATGTCACATTCATGAAAAGGAAGTGGATTGTAGTTACGACGTAAGGAGCATATCCGAAATCATTTGTGAAACGATTATTCCATAACGGTCAACCAACTCGTGATGGCGTCCGTAAAATTTCCGAAGGGATGATTTCAACTTCACCATTCGGAACTCTTGGTTTAATAGCTTTCTTGTGAGCAGCAACCCTCTATCAAGAAAATCATGATAGGAAATGCAAGCACGGGAATATCGTATCAATTGGGAGATATATACCCCGTATGGAGGTGCTGCTGGAATGTTGCTACTTAGAAATAGAAAGTTCACAATTGGAAAGCTGAAATCATCTCTTTTGTCGTAAAGTTTTGTTTTCAACCGACCCTCATTGTCAATTTCCAGATATAAGTCAAGATATGAGGCTGACTTAACTGTATCTGTAGTATCCTTTATCTCTAGTTCGATGGGATAGATGCGTTCCACATAGTCACCAAATTTTGAATTATTTAGTGAAAGAACATCACCTATATAGCAGAAAGTAGAATTAAAGGATATTGCTAACTTCTTATCTTTCTTCATAAGAAGTTTCTGCATGAAGTCAGCCTCATAATAATAAAGAAACAATTCGGCAAGTAAAGGGCACAGTTTGTTCCAATGGCAATGCCGACAGTCTGTTGAAAAACAAATATGTTGTCAATCAAGAAATCAAGCATCTTGATAATATCAGTTTCAGAGAATTTTTGTTTGAATCAGAGTGATCCTTTACAAAGATACTTGTATCTACGTTGGCCATTCTTTTTTATGAAGCAAAGCAATACCAACTCTTTCAATTCGTCTTTTAGTTTGGAATGTGGAATACTTGTGTAAAGAGAAGAAAAGTCAAATGTTTTAATACTGTTACAAGATGAAAAAAATTGACAACCGGATGCGCGTATTATCTAAAAAATACTCATAATAGACGCTCGAGCAAAACAGTAAGAATGCCAAATAAAATACAAGTTGAATTGAGGACCCTTATGTTCAGAAAAGTTTTTGCCAAATGCAACTACGGTTATCTGTTCCTTGTGTAGAAAACCCTTAGCTTATCAAACAATTCAAAACAATTTTGTACGTAGTTATTTATTGACAACATGGCGATATGAATAAAGCATGTAAACACAGACTACTAAGCTGGGAAAATATCCCACCAGCATTAGCATCGATCGAGTGATTCTAAAAATTTCTTAAAGATACCAGGTTCATATTCGTACACCAGACTCTGTCATCGGTGACGGGTCCATTTGTTTTGTATTACTCGTGATAACTGCGCTTCCTGTCAAAACACATATAAGTTGATTCGTAAAACTACTAAATACTTAGTACACAGTACGTCGAAAATTTTTGAATCAAAGGCTGCTTATTTATTCTTTATATTCACATTGATGTTCACGTATATAATGAAACTACAATTCGGGATTTGTTAGAGTACACACGAGTCTTTCTAATTGAACAGATTTTATTGACGGTTTTGTAACAAAGTTTTTAAAACATCAACAAAATTGTAAAAAAAAGTGAAAATAAAGTTGATACTATTAGAATATTCACCAATTGAATTATTAACATATTTATTTCTATTCGGCACAATAACGTTTGATTCGCTTATGCACAGTATCGTCCACGTTTTTTGTGTTTTGATTTATCAGATTACCATCGGACTTTTATATCATAAAAACCCCACATGGTTGCCGAACTTGAGGATGCTTGTTATTCGGGTGGTGCACACAAATGAATTTCATTTTACCTCGAGGGTTCATGTTACTCAGTCTTCTGCATATTATTTAAACTGTTAATTTCATTTACCTTTCATAATCGTCATATTTTTAGAATGAATGGAATGAAGTTTTTGTATCAATTATTCTTCTTAATCTAAAAGGACGATAACATTGGTTTTGTTATCTGAAAATTCAGAATTTTGCCTTGAGGTTCCTGGATTTGAGCCTCACTGATGAGTCTTTTGTAGACGAAACGCGCGTCTGGCGTATATACAAAATTTAGTCCTGGTATCTATGATGGGTTTATTTACAACCACTGGGTCGATGCCACTGCTGGTGGAGATTTATTTCCCCGAGGGTATCACAAGCCCAGTACTCAGCACATGTGCTGACATGAATTATCATTAATATGGTTATATTTATAAATTAACTGTTTACAAAATTTTGATTTTTTGAAAAACTTAGGCTTTTCTACCTCAGGCATAGATTACCTTAGCTGTATTTGGCATAACTTTTAGGAATTTTGGTCCTTAATGCTCTTCAACTTCGTACTTTATTTGGCCTTTTGAACTTTTTTGGATTCGAGCGTCACTGATGAGTCTTTTGTAGACGAAACGCGCGTCTGGCGTATATACAAAATTTATTTCTGTTATCTATGATGGGTTTAATTAGATCGATAAGAACTACTATAACCGTACCCTATTATTCTTAATATCTTAATTGCTTCAAATCCAAATATCTTTATTCTTTCAAATCCAAATATCATAACTATTTCAAAGAGTAGCGTTACATGTATTTGCCCTCTTGACATGAACTAACTGGGAATCTTAATATTACGGTATTTAATTATTAGTAGTAAACTATTTCTTTTAGTAACACTAGTACTACTGTTCAAATCTTATTGAAAATGGGATTTATTAGAAGCTATTTGAGTGGGAATCGATAACTTTAAAAAACCAAGACGTTTGAAAGCAAATACATAATAAGACTGTCAAAACAATATAAAAACTGATATCTTACAGACATATGTCATCAACTTTTGGTATTTTGTATTTTTTTATATTTTGTTTCCAACAACAATAAGGAGAAATTGTCAAAATGGCAAACTATGGCATCAAATTAAACCGATATTACGCAGTCCTGTAAAATAAATTGTATGGTGTTTTGCTATTAAAATAACGTTACAGCAGCAGGTGTTCTTTAGAGACGTGTGTTGAGCCAAAGCTAATTAACTTAATTTACTTTCGTGATAGAAGTTATTACGTTGTTTAATGCAAATAGTGTGTGCAGTTCATTTCTATATTTCATAATTCCCGCAATATTTTGGTAATGATTTTACCGGGAGTTCGTAGCACATTTTAGGTTGTCATTCGCGACTCAGATGTTATGCGGAGTAATTTTCATAGGAACTGCATAACAAATCATTTATAGATGTTAAAGTTGTATGGAATTACCTTTTACACATTCATTTATAACGATAATCTTTCATAATTGTAGTCTTTTGCTACACAGCGTTCATGTTTACATTGTAACCGTTAACCGGAAGTAGGTAATATTTATTTTTGTGTATTCACTTTGTAAACTAGGTCGACTATAGTCAGTTTCAAATTTGGATTGCCGACGATCAGCTGCTTTCAGAAACTAATTTCAGAATATATATAACTTCACAGATTAGTTATTTTATAGGTAATTAAACACATAGAGACTATTTAAATACTATTTATTGTAAATTGCAATACATTTCACATTTATTTCTGTTATAATAAACGGAATATATTTTACACCAGTTTTTCATTCATTGCTTTGAAATTGGTAAACTTAATAAACGGTCGGTGCTACAACGTGACTCGTTGATATTTATTTAAAAAAAAAACGACAGAAGAAATATCATTGTAAGTGACATTTAAAGATAATTTCGATGGCATAGTAGTTATGGACTTTAACCTAGAAACCAAATAATAAATGTTTAAATATCAAAAGTTCAATTTGTCTCATATCTAAAATACGGGTGTGTGAATTTAAATGTTTTTTTTTGTTATATCTTAATGTCAATGGTACCTGTACCAATAATTCATTTTTGTATTTGCCATGTTGGAAATCTGCAACTACTCTTTGTTTTTTTAAGATCTGCAGTACGAAATAAAGAGATACGGGATGATTGCCAAGAAGCAAGATTTCTAATGAAATGGTATTCTGCAACTGTCACCGTACTACTTTCAACTATTAGCAAAACTAATATCATATAGCTTTAAAAGGGCTCGACAATTTCTTTATGGTTCTCTAAATCAGTCATGTCTGTGGTATTTGTTTACTATTTTATATTTGATGGCAAGTTCTTTGTATTAATTATCACAGAAAATGTAATCATGATGACCTTTTTCCCAAAAAAATGATTGTACTTTAGAGCCTTTGTCGTTGAATTAATACGAAAAATTGGTTGTTTGAATACTTGGAAAATGTGAGAAGTTTACATTTGTAGTGATGGTATAAGTTATTTTTTTTTTAATAATCTGTAGTAGTGAATAAATATGGAAACCAAAATCATTTTATATTCTTCAGAAAATAATTTTAAGATGACGTTTTACAAACATTACCTAGCAATAACTCGAAGTTAGTTTTACAGGTGTAACTGATCCCATACACACACATACTAACAAATAATCAGTATCTTGACGAATTAAAATACTTTAAAGTCTCATATAAAGACTTCAATTTCGACTACATTCTATATTGAGACTTCATGAAAAGTATTTGGATTTTTTTGCATATTTTCTTTTTTTATTTGATGATGGAATCCAAACGGCAGCTGTTGCTTATTTATAAAGATTAATGTACAAGAGATAAAATTGAGAATGGAAATGGGGAATGTGTCAAAGAGACAACAACCCGTACATTTTGACACGGCTATCGGAATCTTGTAATATTCGGGTACTCTCTTGTGTATTGTGGCTTTTCGACATGCAGCCTAGGTATAGGTACACCACAAAGTACCTATACTCCCTCGGGAATTTCCCAGCAATAGAATTGATTTTCTTCACTCAGCACAAGTTTAACTCATGTATCAAATTTAAAGCATCATGACAACATCGATTCCGTTTTGTTCATAGCCAGAGACATTCTGACCAAGTTAAATACAGATGAAGCTTTGTCAGTCGAGATTTCTCAGAATAAAGTTGAAATCAAGCCTCCGAACGTTCTACGGAAACTATTTTGATTTGTTTCACATTTATTGAATGTTTGTGACACAAATATATATTTCATTTGTCGTAGCTATAATCCTATCCTTTTTTCCTTGTTTGGGACATCGCCAAATGAGACGAATGTATACTTGCCTGAACAACACGACGGGTATCAATGCGGGAACAAAATCTGTTGAAACTTTCAGGGCACCTGGGATCAATTCTGGACTTTGGTGAGGTTGTGTTGTTCGGTGTTTAGTTTATATCAAGCATATTGTAGGTTGGTTGTTTTAGTTGTATTGTTTTTTTCCGTTGTATTTTGAGTTATGTTGGCATTAATATTGGTTTTTGTTATACAATTTTCAAACTTTAGTATGTACACACTAAGGATTATGTTAGTCAAGTGTGATTTAAATTAATTGAGTTCTTTCACAGGTTAAAATACTTGAAAAAAAAGAAACTGGTCATTTGTTGAATCTTGTGTGTTGATATGATGGTTTTGTTTTTGTTGTGTTGTTACTTATTACTGTTTGCCTTCTGGGGTGAAGAGATCGAAACGGCAGCTGTACCTTTTATTTTATAGAAAGTTTCATGTAGAAGCGAGCACATTTTGACCATGCTTTCAAAATCTTACCCTTAATGACTCAGATACGTATGTGATTGTACTATGTATTCACTGCACAATGTCTTTAATCATCATAGAGTACCAATGTATGCCGTCCACGCACATGCAACATTATAAGGTCGATTTTCTTAGTTCTGTTAAATATCATTTCATATTAACATACCTATAAGCAGTATATAATTATCAAAGGTACCAGGATTATAATTTAGTACGCCAGACGCGCGTTTCGACTACATAAGACTCATCAGTGACGATCATATCAAAATATTTATTTAAGTTATTCACAGGTACAAAGTTGAAGAGCATTGAGGATCCAAAATTTCAAAATAAGATATATTTATTGACGAGTCGACACAATCAACGAAATCGTTTTTCCTACTATAACCAAAATTTCAGTAGAGTTAAACAAAACAAATGCCTGAGAAATAGGCCAAAATGTATAATTTCAAATCTATTACAGTCTACTGGTTTTGTTGGACAATCGTACTTTGACCATATATGACCAGCTTTATTACATTTATTAAGGATAGTTAGCATGAATAAAAAGAATTTACAGGTATATGTCAATGAAACATACACTCACAGACGACCGGTAAATCAAAGACTTTCAAAAATTAAATTTTTAGTATGCGTCATATAAAGAGTACTATTGTGTAATGTTTTATAGGTTAGTTATGGTATCTTAATGTCCTTGGTACCTTTATCAGTAATTCATAAATGTCTGTCGGACTTTACTACTACCTCCCTGTTTGAACGATCTGCAGTATAAGATATTGAAATATGGCTGCCCATAAGACAGTATTCAACTGAGTTTAAATGGAGAAGATATAAGTAGATATAGGAAGATGTGGTATGAGTGCAAATGAGACAACTCTATCCAAGAAACAACTGACAAAAGTAAACCACTATAGGTCAAGGTACGGTCTTCAAAACGAAGCCTTGACTCACTCCGAACAACAAGTTATAAAGGGCCCAAAATTACTAGATGAGTGTAAAAGCATTCAAACGGGGAAAAACAATATATATTTGTCACAGTACTATAGCTACATTGATATTGACCAAAACAGTCAACAGATAGTTATAAAAAAGGCCGATAATGTTTTCAGCGTCTATAAATGATAATTTCTGGTGGTATTATTTAATTTTGATATTTTGTAAGTATGTTAGCAACATTAATTGACCTCATTCAACATTAATCATTTTCGGAGAAAATATATCCATGACGACTTTCTCTATATCAAAATCAAAATATTGGTTTTTTTTTTTTAATGGTTTTAGGACCCTGTAATTCCGTGTTTGTCGTTTGTTGATGTGTTACATATTTGTTTTTCGTTAAATTTGTTGTACATAAATTAGGCAGTGAGTTTTCTCGTTTTAATTGTTTTACATTTGTCATGTCGGGGCCTTATATAGCTGACTATACCGTATGAGCGGCAACACAAACATAACATATGCAAGTGTTCCTCGTTTGAAATGTACATAAACAATGTTTGATTCTTTTCATTGTTCCATCAGTGAGGCCCCGCATGGGGATGTCGAAGTAATCACATAATCAGAAATGTTAGATTACCATTTACATCACTGGGTCTATGTCACTGCTGGTGGACTTTTCGTCCCCGAGGGTATCACCAACCCCAGTAGTCAGCACTTCGGTGTTGACATAACTATCAATTATATGGTCATTTTTATAAATGTACTGTTTGCAAAAGTGTGAATTATTCGAAATACTGTTGATTTTCTAATCCCAGGTAAAGATTACCCTAGCCGTATTTGGCACAACTTTTTTGGGGTCTTCAAAGCTCATTAATATTATACTTAGTTTGCTTTCTAATTTTTTTTTATCTGAGTGTCATTGATAAGTCTTATGTAAACGAAACGCGCGTCTGGTGTAATGCCCGCGTCACACTGTCCCGATTTTTATATACGATGGACACC
This sequence comes from Mytilus edulis, assembly GCF_963676685.1. Lineage (NCBI taxonomy): Eukaryota > Metazoa > Mollusca > Bivalvia > Mytilida > Mytilidae > Mytilus > Mytilus edulis. The sequence goes on from NC_092347.1 coordinate 43,712,043, forward strand.
CGAATGCGAAAATTGTAAGTTCGTACGAAGTTGGTCCCGATCTCGCTAAAATACCAAAAAATGACCGAAGCAAGTACGATGAATAACGAAGTCTATACGATGGTGCCGAAATTATATACGATAGCAAAAGATGGACATACGAAGGTTAACCGAAGACGGGTATTTAAGCTTCATGTCTCAGCCGAAGCCTACACGATGGATCACGAAGGCTACATGATGGATTACGAAAGCTACACGATGAATTTCGATGATGGCGCGATGACCATACGATGTCTAAAAGATACGAACAGAATTTCGACAACATATCGTTTCTGTAGAAGTCTGCCATGCATGGCGGGAAATCGATCTTTTTGTCTAAATCTTATAATACTTAGTTTATTAACCCCTCGCCTACTACATATTAGTTGCGTGTAGATAAAATTGTTATGGACACTCTAAAAAACAAAATGCTCAAAACTTGGTATGGTGTTACTCGTTAAGAATATCTTAAGCGCTATTGACTTTAAAGTTCAAAGGTCAAGGTCACAGTGACAGTTGTAATACAAGGCAATATCACCCTTGTGGACACTCTAAAACCAATATGCTTCAAAAGATTTTAACCACATTTGGTATATTGTTCCTCCTTGTAATGATCTGACATTTTTTACATTCAAGGCCAAAGGTCAAGGTCATGCAGATGGACTTGTTTTTTCTCCTTGAAATAGCATAATACACAGGAAATTGGTTGCTCATTTTTTTACCTGCTGGTTCTAAAGACAATATTAAAGGTATTTCTAGTTACCGAATGTTTTGGTTGATTTCTAAAAAAATAGTTTATGTATCAAATATGCATATTCAATTTACCATTTTCTGCATGTGTCATATACAAATATAGTGTCCATATTTGTCCCCAATATGTTACATACGAGGGGATGCCACGCTCGGCATTGCCTTGTTTGAACTGTAAAATATGTACACTAGTCTGAATAATCACCCATAATTATGCCCATGTTTACTGATCTATCTTAAAGGTAAGGTAACGGGTTCGTTGATCCCTTTTATTCAAAAAGAGCTCTTTCTAGGAGAATATCATAATAATATAGACAAAAAGAAGGATGTGGGAAAAGCAACAAATGCGGCAAAATATGACATATAGAAAACAAAACGGTTATGGAGTAAACACTCGTGTGACAACAACTCAGAGGATACATAAAAAATCAGAATAACGAAGAAAAAGTTGGTTTCCCTATATACGTGTACCTGCAGTGTTGGTGTACGAGGCGCGTTTATGATTTTCATTATGTTATTTGATATGAAAAATTGACAAAAATAATATTTTACTTGTAAAAGTAAACCCTGAGCCTGTAATAGCTGATCTTCTTGTTCCATTTGAATTTTAATAGAAACAACGCTGTCACCTTTCTTGTTTTCATAGAATCATATGATATGAGCTCCATGTTTTGTGAACGTCTTTCTTAACTGTCGTATTAGACTAACCAGTGCATATCGCGCATGGCACTTTAAATGTATTTTAGCGCGAAAATGAACTTACATTTAGCTGGATTTATTGCTGTCGTAGTTCCATCTTGTCGCCTTCGTACTTTTATTCGATGGCAACACGACGGGATTACGAGGTCTTCAAGAAGTCGTGTTGCCATCTTAAGACCTTCGGGTATCTTCGTGATTCATTCGTGTAGACATCGTAATGTCAAAACTGCCCGATGGAAACGATGGAAACACGAATGCAATACGATGTGCAAAGATGCATTCCCGGTGACATTACGATGGTGAGGATGGTGATACGAACTCAATACGAACCCTCAACATCGGACGCACCTTCGGGGATTTTTTAACATGTTAAAAAATTTAGAACCCTTCCCGAAGTTGTCCCCGAAGGCTAGAAAAAGTGGCCAATGGTTCTACGATGGTTAAAGATGGCACTACGAATAGCCCGATCTGGATACGATCAGTCCCGATTTTGAAATTTTCCATTATCGTGTTCCCATCGGCGTAAAAATTGGGACAGTGTGACGCGGGCATAACGAAGTATAAGACTGGTACTTTTACTTACTATTTAGCCAATATAATCACATAATGAATATTTTTTTAACAATATAATCAAATAATCAAAAATACTGTTCTAGATTATCAAATATTTTAATAATCATCAAATCTTTGGTCCTGTAATCAAATAATCAATACTAAAACGCCAAAGAATTCACACTAGTAAAAAAACAGTGGAGGCTCATTTGCGAGAATTAAATCCACGCGTCTGTTACAGTGTGGAAACACTACATATACTGTGTCCATCTCCATTATGTCACCTAAAGTATAGATAAAATGTAGCTTTCGTTCCCTTTTTTCTGTCATTCTTATATTGATTTATAATATCATTATTTTCAGGATAACGAGTTGCTGCTTACAAGGAAGCAATTCAACTCAGGGTTTCTAGTAAAAAAGATAATCCGCCAAAAAATTCTACGGACACTATACATGGTATCATTTCCTCGAATGTAACATCATCGACGAAGACTAATCACCGACAACACGACGGTGTTAAAGTTGGGTTTCTTTTGTCATTATATTTTGATATAGTTATGGCGGCATTGCTGATAGTTTTATGCAATGGTATTTACATAATTTACACACTAAGGGTTCTATCGGTCAATTTAGATTTAAATTTGTTTTGTAGTTTCAGATGTAGAGACCTTGACATGTATTTATATATAAGGAGTTTCATCGTGGATAAGGTACTTGAACCTTTCAAAATAGATGAGTAATAACATAAATAAGAAAAATTAGCTCCTTAGAATTAATGTTAATATTTTCTTCCATTAAGAGATGTTTCATGTTGGATACGTCCTGTCTTTATACATAAGTGGGATGTGGGAAATTTCAAAAGAGTGAATATATTAACCAAAATAAAAATCTGAAAGATCAGTAACAATTATATTTAAATGTGTTTAAGACAAAACAGATATTTTAAATACAATCAAATAATAGATGTTTTCTTTTTCTTAAAAAAATATATTTAAGATTTGACGTGTTATATGTTTAACGTGTTTCACAAATGATATCGGATATGTTCCTTACGTCGTAACTACAATCCCCTTCCCTTTCATGAATGTGACCTACCGAATTAGACTATTTACCGGATTTGTAATTACATAAGCAACACGACGGGTGCCACATGTGGAGCAGGATCTGCTTACCCTTCCGGAGCACCTGAGATCACCCCTAGTTTTTGATGGGGTTCGTGTTGTTTATTCTTTAGTTTTCTATGTTGTGTCATGTGTACTATTGTTTTTCTGTTTGTCTTTTTCATTTTTAGCCATGGCGTTGTCAGTTTGTTTTAGATTAATGAGTTTGACTGTCCCATTGGTATCTTTCGTCCCTCTTTTATAGTAGAATAAGCAGTATAAAATTGATTTACCTAATTTATTTCCTATCTCAAAAATGTGAAATGCAGGAAACTCTTGCCTTTATTTAAAATTTTCATAAAGTGAATATTATATAACAAACCTAAAAATTATTTTTTTGTTAAATCCCTATGTAAATATTAAGTTGTCTTATTTTTGTTTCTTTGCTCGTTTGTTTGTTTGTTTAATTTTTTTGGGTCTCTAACGCATATACTACATTATTATTCATAAGATAAGCATATATCTGTTTACCAAAAAATCGGTTCAATTGTATCGATAGTTATAGAAGATACTTTCGATATGGATCATATTAAAACTTAAAAGTATCACTTAAAAATTCTTTCCTTAAAGATGTTTAAAAGAAAGACAAAAGATACCAAAATTCCAACATAAGATATATTTATTGACGAGTCGACACAATCAACGAAATCGTTTTTCCTACTATAACCAAAATTTCAGTAGAGTTAAACAAAAAAAATGCCTGAGAAATAGGCCAAAATGTATAATTTCAAATCATGTAATTATCTATTACAGTCTACTGGTTTTGTTGGACAATCGTACTTTGACCATATATGACCAGCTTTATTACATTTATTAAGGATAGTTACAATGAATAAAAAGAATTTACAGGTATATGTCAATGAAACAGACACTCACAGACGACCGGTAAATCAAAATAAAATTGAGAATGGAAATGGGGAATGTGTCAAAGAGACAACAACCCGACCAAATAAAAAACAACAGCAGAGGGTCACTAACAGGTCTTCAATGTAGCGAGAAATTCCCGCACCCGGAGGCGTCCTTCAGCTGGCCCCTAAACAAATATATACTAGTCCAGTGATAATGAACGCCATACTAATTTCCAAATTGTACACAAGAAACTAAAATTAAAATAATACAAGACTAACAAAGGCCAGAGGCTCCTGACTTGGGACAGGCGCACAAATGCGGCGGGGTTAAACATGTTTGTGAGATCTCAACCCTCCCCCTATACCTCTAACCAATGTAGTAAAGTAAACGCATAACAATACGCACATTAAAATTCAGTTCAAAGACTTTCAAATATCAAATTTTTATCATGCGTCATATAAAGAGTACTATTGTGTAATGTTTTATGGGTTAGTTATGGTATCTTAATGTCCTTGGTACCTTTAGCAGTAATTCATAAATGTCTGTCGGACTTTACTACTACCTCCCTGTTTGAACGATCTGCAGTATACGATATTTAAATATGGCTGCCCATAAGACAGTATTCAACTGAGTTTAAATGTAGAAGATATAAGTAGATATAGGAAGATGTGGTATGAGTGCAAATGAGACAACTCTATCCAAGAAACAACTGACAAAATTAAACCACTATAGGTCAAGGTACGGTCTTCAAAACGAAGCCTTGGCTCACTCCGAACAGCAAGTTATAAAGGGCCAAAAATTACTAGATAAGTGTAAAAGCATTCAAACGGGAATATATATGTATATGTCACAGTACTTTAGCTACCTTGATATTGACCAAAACAGACAACAGATAGTTATAAAAAAAGGCCGATAATGTTTTCAGCGTCTATAAATGATAATTTATGGTGGTATCATTTAATTTTGATATTTTGTAGGTATGTAAGCAACATTAATTTGTTGATGTGTTACATATTTGTTTTTCGTTAAATTTGTTGTACATAAGTTAGGCAGTGAGTTTTCTCGTTTTAATTGTTTTACATTTGTCAAGTCGAGGCCTTTTACAGCTGACTATGCCGTATGAGCTTTGCTCATTATTGAAGGCCTTACGTGGACCTATATTTGTTAATTTCTGTGTCATTTTGCCTCTTGTGGAGAGTTGTCTCATTAGAATCATACCATATCTCCTTTTTTTTTTATATATTTGAGAGGACAGTTGATGAACGATGCCTTGCACTAAAACGAAATTTATTTTACAGAGTCATTTACATCGATATGTTTTAGATATAAATACATGTTTGTACATGTGTTTATGCTAGATGATATTCTCGTTATCCTTCATTGTATTGTTATGTCGTTAATATATAGACTAAAATCATGGAACATATAATATTAGGGGGAATGCCAACACTTTTCTGCTTCCGGGCTTCAGGCTTGATATACTCACTTATGAAAATGAACTTCATGCAAGAAATAACTCTTAATGAATTTAGGTTCATGCTAAATGTACTCAATAATGCATTTAGATTCATGCTAAATGTACTCACTAATGCATTTAGATTCATGCTAAATGTACCCACTGATGCATTTGAATTCATTCGAGATACACTCACTAATTCATTTGGAACGGTGCTTTTCCGATTATCTGACGATCTGATCTTTAATACGTTTTAGCATCTCATGAATACCGATTTCATTTATATTATACGATGAGTCTTTAGTTGTCTATGTTGTGTCTTGTTCACTATTATTTGTCTGTTTTGTCTTTTTTTTTTAGCCATGGCGTTGTCAGTTTATTCTCGATCTATGAGTTTGATTGTCTCTGGTATCTTCCGTCACTCTTTTATACAAAGGCAACACAAACATAACATCTTCAAGTGATCCTCGTTTGAAATGTACATAAGCAATGTTAGATTCTTTTCATTGTTCAATCAGCGAGGCCCCGCATGAGGATGTCGAAGTAATCACATAATGAAAAATGTTAGATTACTATTTACACCACTGGGTCGATGTCACTGCTGGTGGACGTTTCGTCCCCGAGGGTATCACCAGCCCAGTAGTTAGCACTTCGGTGTTGACATAACTATCAATTATCTGGTCCTTTTTATAAATTTACTGTTTGCAAACGTGTGAATTATTCGAAATACTGTTGATTTTCTAATCCCAGGCAAAGATTACCTTAGCCGTATTTGGCAAAACCTTTTTAGGGGTCTTCAAAACTCATTAATTTTATACTTAGTTTGCTTTCTGATTTTTTTTTATCTGAGCGTCACTGATAAGTCTTATGTAAACGAAACGCGCGTCTGGTATAACAAATTATAAGCCTGGTACTTTTACTTACTATTTAGCCAATATAATCACATAATGAATATTTTTTTAACAATATAATCAAATAATCAAAAATACTGTTCTAGATTATTAAATATTTTAATAATCATCAAATCTTTGGTCCTGTAATCAAATAATCAATACTAAAACGCCAAAGAATTCACACTAGTAAAAAAACAGTGGAGGCTCATTTGCGAGAATTAAATCCACGCGTCTGTTACAGTGTGGAAACACTACATATACTGTGTCCATCTCCATTATGTCACCTAAAGTATAGATAAAATGTAGCTTTCGTTCCCTTTTTTCTGTCATTCTTATATTGATTTATAATATCATTATTTTCAGGATAACGAGTTGCTGCTTACAAAGAAGCAATTCAACTCAGGGTTTCTAGTAAAAACGATAAAAATAATCCGCCAAAAAATTCTACGGACACTATACATGGTACCATTTCCTCGATTATAACATCATAGACGAAGACTAATCACGGACAACACGACGGTGTTAAAGTTGGGTTTCTTTTGTCATTATATTTTGATATAGTTATGGCGACATTGCTGATAGTTTTATGCAATGGTATTTACATAATTTACACACTAAGGTTTCTATCGGTCAATTTTGATTTAAATTTGTTTTGTAGTTTTAGTCGTAGAGACCTTGACATTTATTTATATTTAAGGAGTTTCATCGTGGATAAGGTACTTGAACCTTTCAAAATAGATGAGTAATAACATAAATAAGAAAAATTAGTTCCTTATAATTAATGTTAATATTTTCTTCCATTAAGAGATGTTTCATGTTGGATACATCCTGTCTCACATAAGTGGGATGTGCGAAATTTCAAAAGAGTGAATATATTAACCAAAATAAAAATCTGAAAGATCAGTCACAATTATATTTAAATTTGTTTAAGACAAAACAGATATTTTAAATACAATCAAATAATAGATGTTTTCTTTTTCTTAAAAAAATATATTTAAGATTTGACGTGTTATATGTTTAACGTGTTTCACAAATGATATCGGATATGTTCCTTACGTCGTAACTACAATCCCCTTCCCTTTCATGAATGTGACCTACCGAATTAGACTATTTACCGGATTTGTAATTACATAAGCAACACGACGGGTGCCACATGTGGAGCAGGATCTGCTTACCCTTCCGGAGCACCTGAGATCACCCCTAGTTTTTGGTGGGGTTCGTGTTGTTTATTTTTTAGTTTTCTATGTTGTGTCATGTGTACTATTGTTTTTCTGTTTGTCTTTTTCAGTTTTAGCCATGGCGTTGTCAGTTTGTTTTAGATTAATGAGTTTGACTGTCCCTTTGGTATCTTTCGTCCCTCTTTTATAGTAGAATAAGCAGTATAAAATTGATTTACCTAATTTATTTCCTATCTCAAAAATGTGAAATGCAGGAAACTCTTGCCTTTATTTAAAATTTTCATAAAGTGAATATTATATAACAAACCTAAAGATTTTTTTTTTGTTAAATCCCTATGTTAATATTAACTTGTCTTATTTTTGTTTCTTTGCTCGTTTGTTTGTTTGTTTAATTTTTTGGGGTCTCTAACGCATATACTACATTATTATTCATAAGATAAGCATATATCTGTTTACCAAAAAAATCGGTTCAATTGTATCGATAGTTATAGAAGATACTTTCGATATGGATCATATTAAAACTTAAAAGTATCACTTAAAAATTCTTTCCTTAAAGATATTTAAAAGAAAGACAAAAGATACCAATGGACATTCAAACTCCTAAATAGAAAAAAAACGGACACGTCATAGCAAATAAAAAAGAAAACTTAAAGCCAAACAACAGCATACACAACACAACATATAGAACTAGAGACTCAGTAAAAGGAACCCAATCAAAAACTGGAATGATTTCATATGTCACAAAATGGTGCGCAGAACACGCTGTGCATGTGGCACCCGTCGTTTCGTCATGTAAGTTCAAACTCGGTAATAAGTCTCAATTGGTTAGTCACAATTGAGGAAAACTTGAAGGTACTTTTCAACTGATTTTCATTCTTTGTGGTTATGTTGTACTGTTACTGTACTGTTACACTAGTGTATGGGTTAATTGCAGGGTTAGCACCTTCAAACTAGTATAACACAACACCATTCTGCAAGTACATGTCCCATGTCAAGAGTATATACTAATTATTCAGTGGTGGTCGTTTGTTGCTATATACCATGTGTTTTTCTGTCATTATGTTGTACATACAGGCCGTTAGTATTTTTTCGTTTGAGATTTTTAACACTTGTCATTTCGGGGTCGTTCATAGCTGACTATGCTGCATGGGTTTGGCTGATTGTTGAAGGCCGTACGGTGATTTAAAGTTGTTATTGTCTATGTCACTTTGTCTTTTTTGAAACGTTGTCTATTGGCAATTATATCACATCAACGTATTTTCATATTAAACAAATTTAAAAAGTAGTTTTAGTTGTTATGGTAAAAACATTTCTAATGTACAACCGGTGTTTTTGGAATATTATTAATTAGAGCTGCTAGAGTTAATATGTATAAAAAAACTAAATAAATATTGTTTAATGAATCTCAAGATTGAATTGAAACTTATGTAAATTCTGCGAAATTTCAACCTTAGCCATTGGGAGAGTTAAGTTAAAAAAAATGTCTGAGAAATAGGCCAAAAAGTAATATTTTTAATCATGCAAACATCTGAGTACAGTCTACTGTTTAGAAGGAAAATCGTGCTTTGACTATAATGAAACAAGGTTTATTAACATAATGATACTTAGTATAAATAAAAATAAAACAAATACAAACGGACTTCACAGGAATCAAAGACTTTCAAATGTCAAATGTTAAATATGCGTCATATCCAGAATATGGGTTTGCAATCTGTGTTGAAGTATTACGAAGTCTTAATGCTATCGGTCAATTTAATAGCAATGCTTACATTTCTGCGACATGTTACATTTGCAACTTATTACCTTAATTTTCGATATACACTATGAAATAAGGAGAAATGGTATAGTGTGTAGGTTCTTAATGTGACAGGTACCCAACAGAGTATATAAGAGTTTAAAGGTCATCGTACAATTTCAATAGTGAGCAAAACATATACTGAAAACTAAGACACAAAAAGGCTGCCAATTTAGTCACAGTCCTTTAAAACACATTTTATTGGTTGTTTTTTTTTAATTGTATTTCGTAGGTTGGGTTAAAATTACTTCTTTGTTTATTTCGGACAGAGAAAATATCTCTACTATTTCTTATGTATTTTTGTTGTTACTAAATTGTTACATGTGGAGCAGGATCTGCTTACCCTTCCGGAGCACCTGAGATCACCCCTAGTTTTTGGTGGGGTTCGTGTTGTTTATTCTTTAGTTTTCTATGTTGTGTCGTGTGTACTTTTGTTTTTCTGTTTGTCTTTTTTATTTTCAGCCATGGCGTTGTCAGTTTGTTTTAGATTTATGAGTTTGACTGTCCCTTTGGTATCTTTCGTCCCTCTTTTGTTATCTTTTTGTGCGTAAATTCAATTCTCATAAACTATTTATGTATCCGTCAAATATTTATGATATTGCGCTTTAAACTTTAACTCACATTTTTACCTCTATCTTCAAATGGGAAATACATCAATATAGAATTTACACGAAGAAATCCCTTATTTGTTTCAAATATTACATTTATTCTAAAACATACTTGAGAATAACCAAAGTTCAACAGAAGGCAATGCAAAATATAAAAAAAAAGATGTGGTATGATTGCCAATGAACCAACTGTCCACAAGAGACCAAAATAACACAGAAATTAACAATTATAGGTCACCGTACGGCCATCAAAATAGATGAGTAATAACATAAATAAAAAAAATTAGCTCCTTGGAATTGATGTTAATATTTTCAATATAGTATGTACACGACGAAATCCCTTATTTGTTTCAAATATTACATTTATCCTCAAACATACTTGCGAATAACCAAAGTTCAACAGAAGACAATACATAATATACAAAAGAAGATGTGGTATGATTGCCAATGAGACAACTGTCCACAAGAGACCAAAATGACACAGAAATTAACAACTATAGGTCACCGTACGGCCTTCAAAATAGATGAGTAATAACATAAATAAGAAAAATTAGCTCCTTAGAATTAATGTTAATATTTTCTTCCATTAAGAGATGTTTCATGTTGGATAAACCTGTCTTTATGCATAAGTGGGATGTGCGAAATTTCAAAAGATTGAATATATAAACCAAAATAAAAATCTGAAAGATCAGTAACAATTTTATTGAAATTTGTTTAAGACAAATTTTCATAAAGTAAATATTATATAAAAAAACCTAAAGAATTTTTTTTCTTAAATCCCTCTGTTAATATTTAGTTGTCTTATTTTTGTTTCTTTGCTTGTTTGTTTGTTTCTTTGTTTGTTCGTTTTTTTGATTTTTTGGGGACTCTAACGCATATACTACATTATTATTCATAAGCATATATCTGTTTACCAACAAATCGGTTCAATTATATCGATAGTTATAGAAGATACTTTCGCTATGGATCATATTAGAACTTAAAAGTATTTCTTTTGTCATTATATTTTGATATAGTTATGGCGGCATTGCTGATAGTTTTATGCAATGGTATTTATATAATTTACACACTTAGGGTTCTATCGGTCAATTTTGATTTAAATTTGTTTTGTAGTTTCAGACGTAGAGACCTTGACATGTATTTATATTTAAGGAGTTTCATCGTGGATAAGGTACTTGAACCTTTCAAAATAGATGAGTAATAACATAAATAAGAAAAATTAGTTCCTTAGAATTAATGTTAATATTTTCTTCCATTAAGAGATGTTTCATGTTGGATACATCCTGTCTTTATACATAAGTGGAATATGCGAAATTTCAAAAGAGTGAATATATTAACCAAAATAAAAATCTGAAAGATCAGTAACAAGTATATTTAAATTTGTTTAAGACAAAACCGATATTTTAAATACAATCAAATAATAGATGTTTTCTTTTTCTTAAAAAAAAATATTTAAGATTTGACGTTTTATAGTAGAATAAGCACTATAAAATTGATTTACCTAATTTATTTCCTATCTCAAAAATGTGAAATGCAGGAAACTCTTGCCTTTATTTAAAATTTTCATAAAGTGAATATTATATAACAAACCTAAAGATTTTTTTTTTTGTTAAATCCCTATGTTAATATTAAGTTGTCTTCTTTTTTGTTTCTTTGCTTGTTTGTTTGTTTGTTTGTTTGTTCGTTTGTTTAATTTTTTGGGGTCTCTAACGCATATACTACATTATCATTCATAAGCATATATCTGTTTACCGACAAATCGGGTCAATTATATCGATAGTTATAGAAGATACTTTCGATATGGATCATATTAGAACTTAAAAGTATCACTTAAAAATTCTTTCCTTAAAGATATTTAAAAGAAAAACTAAAGATACCAATGGACATTCAAACTCCTAAATAGAAAATAAACGGACACGTCATAGCAAACAAAAAAGAAAAGTTAAAGCCAAACAACAGCATACACAATACAACATATAGAACTAGAGACTGAGTCAATGGAACCCCATCAAAAACTGGAATGATTTCATGTGTTACAGAATGGTGCGCAGAACATGCTGTGCATGTGGCACCCGTCGTTTCGTCATGTAAGTTCAAACTCGGTAATAAGTCTCAATTGGTTAGTCACATTTGAGGAAAACTTGAAAGTACTTTTCAACTGACTTCCATTCTTTGTGGTTATGTTGTACTGTTACTGTACTGTTACACTAGTGTATGGGTTAATTGCAGGGTTAGCACCTTCACAACTGTTTCGTAGTTTGCAGTTCATGTGTATTACTGACTTTGAATTTTACAAAAAAACTAAGGATTTTTTTATCACAGGCATAGATTACCTTAGCCGTATTTGGCACAACTTTTTGGAATTTTAGATCCTCAATGCTCTTCAACTTTGAACTTGTTTGGCTTTATAAATATTTTGATATGAGCGTCACTGATGAGTCTTATGTAGACGAAACGCGCGTCTGGCGTACTAAATTATAATCCTGGTACCTTTGATAACTATTTACACCACTGGGTCGATCCCACTGCTGGTGGACGTTTCGTCCCCTAGGGTATCACCAGCCCAGTAGTCAACATTTCGGTGTTGACATGAATATCAATAATGCGGTCATTTTTATAAATTTCCTGTTTACAAAACATTGAATTTTACGAAAAACTAAGGATTTTCTTATCCCAGGCATAGATTACCTTAGCCGTATTTGGCACAACTTTTTGGAATTTTGGATCCTCAATGCTCTTCAACTTTGAACTTGTTTGGCTTTATAAATATTTTGATATGAGCGTCACTGATGAGTCTTATGCAGACGAAACGCGCGTCTGGCGTTCTAAATTATAATCCTGGTACCTTTGATAACTATTGACGTCATTTAAGTGGATATCTACATTCACGAAAACTGTCGATTGGCTTATGACCTCGTTAATGCCCGCGTCACACTGTCCCGATTTTTATATACGATGGACACCCGAATGCGAAAATTGTAAGTTCGTACGAAGTTGGTCCCGATCTCGTTAAAATACCAATAAGTGACCGAAGGAAGTACGATGAATAACGAAGTTTATACGATGGTGCCGAAATTATATACGATAGCAAAAGATGGACATACGAAGGTTAACCGAAGACGGGTATTTAAGCTTCATATCTCAGCCGAAGCCTACACGATGGATCACGAAGGCTACACGATGGATTACGAAGGCTACACGATGGATTACGATGATGGCGCGATGGCCATACGATGTCTAAAAGATACGAACAGAATTTCGATAACATATCGTTTCTGTACAAGTCTGCCATGCATGGCGGGAAATAGATTTTTTTGTCTAATTCTTATAAAACTTAGTTTATTATCCCCTCGCCTACTACAAGTTGCGTGTAGATAAAGTTGTTATGGACACTCTAGAACCAAAATGCTCAAAACTTGGTATGGTGTTACTCGTTAAGGATATCTTAAGCGCTATTGACTTTAAAGTTCAAAGGTCAAGGTCACAGTGGCAGTTGTAATACAAGGCAATATCACCCTTGTGGACTATCTAAAACCAATATGCTTCAAAAGATTTTAACCACATTTGGTATATTGTTCCTCCTTGTAATGATCTGACATTGTTTACGTTTAAGGCCAAAGGTCAAGGTCATGCACATGGACTTGTTTTTTCTCCTTGAAATAGCATAATACACAGGAAATTGGTTGCTCATATTTTTACCTGCTGGTTCTAAAGACAATATTAAAGGTATTTCCAGTTACTGAATGTTTTGGTTGATTTCTAAAAAAAATAGTTTATGTATCAAATATGCATATTCAATTTACCATTTTCTACATGTGTCATATACAAATATTGTGTTCATATTTGTCCCCAATATGTTACATACGAGGGGATGTCACGCTCGGCATTGCCTTGTTTGAACTGTAAAATGTGTGCACTAGTCTGAATAATCACCCATAATTATGCCCATGTTTACTGATCTATCTTAAAGGTAAGGTAATGGGTTCGTTGATTTATTTTCCTTTTATTCAAAAAGAGCTCTTTCCAGGAGAATATCATAATAATATAGACAAAAGGAAGGATGTGGGGAAAGCAAAAAATGCGGCAAAATATGACATATAGAAAATAAAATGGTTATGGAGTAAACATTCGTGTGACAACAACTCAGACGATACATAAAAAATCAGAATAATGAGGAAAAAGTTGGTTTTCCTATATACGTGTACCTGCAGTGTTGGTGTACGAGGCGCGTATATGATTTTCATTATGTTACTTGATATGAAAAATTGATAAAAAATAATATTTTACTTGTAAAAGTAAATCCTGAGCCTGTAATAGCTGCTCTTCTTGTTCCATTTGAATTAATAGAAACAACGCTGTCGCCTTTCTTGTTCTCATAGAATCATATGATATGAGCTCCGTGTTTTGTGAACGTCTTTCTTAACTGTCGCATTAGACTGACCAGTGCATATCGCACATGACACTTTAAATGTATTTTAGCGCGAAAATTAACTTACATTTAGCTGGATTTATTGCCGTCGTAGTTCCATCTTGTCGCCTTCGTACTTTTATTCGATGGCAACACGACGCGATTACGAGGTCTTCACGAAGTCGTGTTGCCATCGTAAGACCTTCGGGTATCTTTGTGATTCATTCGTGTAGACATAGTAATGTCAAAACTGCCCGATGGAAACGATGGAATCACAAATGCAATACGATGTGCAAAGATGCATTCCCGGTGACATTTATACGATGGTGAGGATGGTGATACGAACTCAATACGAACCCTCAACATCGGACGCTCCTTCGGGGATTTTTTAACATGTTAAAAAACTTAGAACCCTTCCCGAAGTTGTCCCCGAAGGCTAGAAAATGTGGCCGATGGTTCTACGATGGTTAAAGATGGCACTACGAATAGCCCGATCTAGATACGATCAGTCCCAATTTTGAAAATTTCCATTATCGTGTTGCCATCGGCGTAAAAATCGGGACAGTGTGACGCGGGCATAATAAAAAGTATAAACAGACATGTAAACATTAAATACAAATGGACAAGTAGGCATGTGCAAAGTCGATATTCCAGGTTATAATGGGTCTCATTTTATATACATTTACTTAACAGCAGTATCAGACATGTTGTTTTTGAGAGTCGATGTAATTAATAAAATCGGTCTTACTACTGCTGTCTAACATAGTTAAAGTTCTTCCATTTACATTTTTTCTATCACCGAACATTATTAACATATGTCCAATCCACCTTCCAAAAAAGGTCACATAGATGCGGTTTAAGTTCTGATAATTTTGATTTTAGCATAACATGCATAATGAATTTTTATTTGTAAAAATGTCTTATGTTAAGGTTGGAAGGAATACCGGACGATATTATTTTTCTTTTCAGCAATATAAGGTCCTTTGCAAATATGCCCAAAAAAAATACACAGCTTTGATTGTTTTAAATGTTGCAAGAAGCCATTGTAATCAATGTTATACAATTTGACAAAGGTCAAAACTTTTGAAATTAATGTTTCCTTATTAGCACTTTTCACAGTTTCATATTTATTTTTACATGTTAGATTAACACTTTCGAAGGTGCAGTTTATCAGACCTTTATATAAGCGATAGTTGTTATTATTCCTTATTTCAAGCGACAACTTTCATCATTCCGTACATATTATGATTTAATATGATTTGAATTTGACAAACTCATTATGATGGTTTACGAATATTCTACAGAAAATTATTCTCAATATAATTTCACATCAGAGAATGCAACATTCGGCATTGAATTTTATCCACCGGCTATGAATATGGTAGTTTTAGTGCTATTTTTGTTTCTTTACTCCACAGTCGTTTTAATCGGAATTGGTGGAAATGCTTTTGTTTGCTTTACAACATTCACGCTTAAAAGGCAGACAGTTACACATTTCTTCATGACAAATCTTGCAGCTAGTGACATTTTAATGGCGACTATTTGTATACCATTTACTGTGCTTAGCAACTTGGTATTTTATTACTGGCCGTTCGGAGCAATTCTATGTCCAGCTGTAGGATTCTTACAGGTTACTTCGGTTCTGCAGAGAGCTTTTACCCTGGTTTTCATAACTTATGATCAACACAAAATTGTATGGCATCCGTTTGGAAAACGACTAGATAAGAAAGAAGCCAGGTTTGTGATGATCATTCTGTGGATTCTAGCTGCTCTGGCAGCAATTCCTGTGGCTATGTTTGCTAGAGTTGTAAATTTTGAAACTGGAAATGGGCAGATTGGTATTTGTATGGAGGACTGGCAAAATCAAGAAGAGAAGAAAATATACAGTGCTGTCGTCATGATCTTGCAATACTTCCTTCCACTGGCTATAATGGTCGTCTGCTACACTCATATGGGTGTCATAATCTGGTTAAGGAAAACACCCGGCGAACAAGACATCAAAAGAGATAGACTTCAAATTAAAAGTAAAAAAAAGGTAATTACATTATTCTCATTAAAAAAAAATTGTAGAAGAAGTTCCAATTGTTTAATACCACTATTAAGTATTGTTTTGACGATTAATTTGTTTATATGCTTTTAGATATTGAGTCTTTTTTTTTTGGAACATATATCAGTTTTGATTTTTTGAAAATAAAAATCAGGCTTGTAACAATTTTGTTTTGTTTTGTACCAATGAAATGTTGTTATCCAAAATTCTAATTCTTAAATCAATGTAAGGAAATTGATATCATATGTTTCACCTACTCGTACAAGAGACGCCAGAACTTGACTTAAATGTTGTTTTAAACTTCGATATTATCATGACCAATAAAAATGAAAGTAACATCTTATAAACCTGGTGTATTTTGAAGCGACATTGCCGAAGCGGTTTTAACCGTAGTACCTTTATTACTTTAAAAACAATCAGGGCTGCCAATAAATGTTTATTCCATTTCGCGACATTACCATCAACAATATTATTAAGCCCATGCATTTAAAACGTAGGATAAAAATAAAAAAAAAGAAAACAAAGAACTGAATATTGTTATGTACACAGTAGAAGTATGCACAATCGTTACAATATACTTATGTACACAGTAGAAGTATGCACAATCGTTACAATATACTTATGTACACAGTAGAAGTATGCACAATCGTTACAATATACTTATGTACACAGTAGAAGTATGCACAATCGTTACAATATACTTATGTACACAGTAGAAGTATGCACAATCGTTACAATATACTTATGTACACAGTAGAAGTATGCACAATCGTTACAATATACTTATGTACACAGTAGAAGTACATGTATGCACAATCGTTACAATATACTTATGTACACAGTAGAAGTATGCACAATCGTTACAATATACTTATGCACATTCTTTATATATGGGGAAATTTGCACTCAAAGAACTATAGAAAATAAATATGCATATATGATACAAATATTTTAAAGATATGAAATATTTTTTACATGTTGGCATTATTGAATATACTAATTTTTCTGCTCGAATAATTGCAAGGCCATATGTTGTCAAGACGTTAACAACACAACTAAAAATAATGGCGGTTTCTAGGAGAGCTTAGTTAATAATTGAAAGAAAAACAATTGCTATGTGTTTTCTCACCATAAATATACTATACCCCTTAATACAACAATACACAAATAGGTCATAACTTGTGTGATTTTTATTTGAGCATATATTCATTGTGTGCAAATTCCTTGATATATATCACACATTTCCTTACTTATGTTTTTTTATTTATATAATTGCAGACTGTTCGAGTATTATCAGCTGTTGTAGCAGCATATGCACTTGCCTGGCTTCCAATTCACACACTTACATTGGTTGGTGATTCGTATCCAGAGATCTACGATATGCCTTATGCTGATGTTGTGTGGATGACGTGTCATTGGTTGGCTTTTAGTAGCACAGGAATCACTCCATTCATTTACTTCAGAAGTAATTCTGTTTTTCGAGTTAGTCTGAAGCGCCTCTTTTCCTGTTTCAAGAGGACACGCAAAAACCAAACGAGAGTCGGTTTATACAAGCAAGCAAGCAAGTGATATTGAGTTTTCAGTAAAAGATTAACATATACGAAAGCAGTGTTAGCTACATTTCACGAATTTGGGAATAAAATGTTTATAAAACATTTTTTTTATTTGCCTTATATGAAAAGGAAATTGCCTTGCATGACAAGGAAAGCTAATTTGAATTTTTCTACATTAAAAGGCAGATTGTAAGCAATTGCCAGATTAAGACTTAGAAAATTGAAGACTGTATGGCACGACATAGTTCTGCCATCCGCTTTGAGGAACACAATGATGGTTTGGGATGAACGAGAAAATTGACAGACGACAACAGACTGGAACATGTAATTCTCGAGTGATGCATATTATAACTTACAACTTACAACAATATGACACTAAGACTTTAGTCCAGACATATAGTGATGAAGGAATCGATTGACTTTACTCAGTTTTTGTGTTTGTTTACTTCGGCTTATTTCATTTTAGCCATGGAACTGTTTGTTTTTTGACGACTTTTTTTTGTTTTTTTTTGTTTTGTTTATTGTTTTCTGATATCTTCTGTTAATGTTTTAGGTCGCAAATTATAGAAGAAATTGTAAATATAGAAAGTAATATAATATTTTATTGTCATACATTTCAGCTTTGCTATGTTGAAAGCAATACGCAAGCGAGATAATTTTGTACAATTAGGAAGTTTATGTAATTAAATATTTAGTCAAACTTAGTTATTCGTGTTATCACTTAAAATTTGTCAGTTTAATATCATTTGAAAAAAATGTGTTGACGTCATAGTCAAATTAACTATCAACTATCAACAACAATTAACCATTCAAAAAATGTTCAAAACTATATTTAAAGAACACACCAGATAGTGTGTATGTTTTATCGATTGCCGAGTGAAATATGTGGCTAATAATAATTGGTTTGGTCTTTATTTTGGTTATTTGGTTACTTATATAATACGCATTTGAAGAATAATTATAATAGGTTTCATAACGAGTGAGAACGGGATATCTTTTTATATCAAATCGAGATATTTAATTTCAATTTAATAATAGAAGAGCCTTCGGCGAGTTTATTATACTATTTAAATCAAATAACGAGAGTTAATATCAAGCAATATAAAGTTTTCACAAGTTGTTAAACCTATCTCTCCTGTGGTCGAGACTCTCAATGTGTTTAATAAACTCCGCGAAACAATGATCTACTTATCACATTCAAGTATGACGCCATTGTCCTTTTCCGGTGTCAAACTAAGACATCAGACATGTGAAGACTTTTTGTACGCTCCAGAATATAATAAGATTTGTAAATAAGAAGAATTGCATGGGGAAAGTGTGATATTTAGGTGCATCATAAGTCAAAGATCTAGACAAAATAACTACCATGAAACACTATTTCAAGACTTGATATTTAGGTGTATCATAAGCCAAAGATCATGACAAATTGACTACCATGTATTTCATAAAAAAAATAATTAAAACACACTTCCCAATTCTAAAGCCCAAATTCGGGTTATATCAACAGGTCACATGTTTATCGTATCATGTAAATTTGTTTACCGTAACATGTCAAACTGTTTACGGTAACATGTACTAGTACATTAGCTAAATAATATAACTGTAACCATGGAACATTTCACTAAAATGTTGTACTGAAAGGATCATTGAACCTATTAAGTTATCAAACAGAAACATAATTATCAGCTGGATAACTATGATACGCTGGATAACTGAACCGCCGATTATTTCTAAACTGCCGGTTAAATGAACTGCCGGTTAAATGAACCGCTGGTTTACTGAATCACCGGTTAAGTCTGAACCGCAGGACAACTATGATCCGCCGATTACCATGGTTACCGTATCTATATAAATAGGGTGCAAACATTAATCACAAGGAAGCTATTAAACCAAGAGTTCCAAATGGTGAAGTTGAAATTATCCCTTCGTTACGGACGCCATCACGAGTTGGTTGACCGGTATGGAATAACCGTTTCACAAATGATATCGGATATGTTCCTTACGTCGTTACTACAATCCCCTTCCCTTTCATGAATGTGACCTACTGAATTAGAATATTTACCGGATTTGTAATCACATAAGCAACACGACGGGTGCCACATGTGGAGCAGGATCTGCTTACCCTTCCGGAGCACCTGAGATCATCTCTGCTGGTGGACATTTTGTCCCCGAGGACATCATCCCCCCAGTAGCAAAACTACAATTGCATGAACTTACGAAGATCAAACAGGAAACTGGCTCGGACGTCGCCCAGTATAAAAAGGTCCGAAACAGACGTCACCATGGACACGGTGTCGTCTGATATGGCAGGTGTCCCCTCATCACCAGACATGACAAATATCTCAAACACGACTCATTCAGATCATCGTCCTAGTGACAATAGCAATATTACACATATACAGCCATGTTCAGTTCTCCTTAAAGACATCTGGGTTTTTGATGACACAGTACAACACTGTCGCATTTCAAAATGTGAGACCACAGGCTGCAAAACTTGTGCTATTTTAATTACAGATGCTGAATTCACTAGCAATTTGACCAAGAAGTCATATTTTACCAGAAGTTACGATGATCTGAATTGTAAATCGATAAATGTCGTCTACGGATTAGAGTGCAACCTTTGCGGATTGGTATACGTCGGTGAAACGAAAGGAAGGCTAAACAAACGTATGTGCGGTCATAGATCAGACATTAACCTCAATGCTAACGACATTCTATACCAGCATTTCAATCAGCCCGGTCATTCCATCGTTTCTATGACAGTTTGCATTATCGAAAAGATATACCATAGCTCTAACAATCCTAATCTTTCAACGACTCTCCGTAGACAAAAAGAAGACTACTGGATTAGACAATTGGGAACTGCAACACTGTATGGCTGCAATGACAAAATTGATGGTAAAGGTATTCTATCTAGTCCTTCGTGTAACTCGGTGAATGTGATGAATATTTTCAACTCGACTCCTCGACGTAGACGCAGTCATGGTCATCGTCATTATACATCACCTTCTCTGCATGATGTCTCTATTAAAGACTTGCTGTCATTCATACAAAAGCCGTTAGGTATTCATCACATTCGCACGAAACTTTATTCAGAACCCCTTTCAAAACTAGATTCTCTGTTCAATTTATGTTTGGAATCCACTGTTACAAACCCTCATTCAAACCAATACAAACTTCAAGCTATAATTTCGGATATTGCAAGTCACAGACTTTTCAAGCCAGTTCGCATTGGAAAAGATGAAAAAGAGAAAAGATCTTTTATAAATCTTTCCTTTGCCAACAAAGGTCTCGATGGCGTCAACCTAGGCAATATCCTTCATCATAAATTAGTTCAATCGAAAATGCCCCCTTATTTCAAAGACCAGTCTGTACCAATAATTTCTTATACCTATACCAAACCTATTGCAACTAAAATTTTCAATTATAAACGCGTTTTGCAGAATCTCGATATTGACGACTTCATGTCTAAACCTCCTGATTGCACTTGTGCTCGTTCCCAATTCACATATAATCCTGATGGCCACGTTATTACCGTTGACCTTAACATTGTTAATAACACTTCTCTACGAAATGTGTTATCGAAAGGTCCGAAATATCGTGAGCCTAAATCCATCAATTGGAAATACAACTTTAAAATTTTGATAGACTCAGTCGAGGATTATGCCAGGCAATGGGTTAAACATGAAAAGGAAGACGTAGACACTCTATCCGAATGGATTAAGGCAGTGAGGTCGTTAATACAAATCAGAATTAAGAAACTGAATGGGTCCATCAATGCCCATGCTACGTCAATCTTTAAAGACCCAAATGTTGCTAAACACTTATCCGACCTCCATGATAAATATGTTGTTATCCCCGCAGACAAAGCCCCAAATAACATCGTTTTTGTCTGTAAAAGTCACTACATTAATTGCTTGATAAACGAATTAAGTATAGACAATTCACTTGGAAACTCAACATATACCCTCACGACACTTACCAAAGAGGAAATCCTGGATAATCATAGGTCTGTTCTTTGTTCCTTTGGTATTTCAACCAAAGATGAAGAACTGGATCTTCCATCACTGTATTGGATACCCAAACTACATAAGTGTCCTTACAAACAACGGTATATTGCTGGGTCTTCCAAGTGCTCCACGAAACCTCTTTCTAAATTATTAACATTTATTTTATCAGCAATCAAAGACGGGCTTCAAAGTTATTGTGAAACTGCCTATTCTAGAGGTGGCGTGAATCAGATGTGGATACTTAAAAATTCCAAAGATCTTTTAGAGTACATAAAATCTAACTCTCTTTCATCTTGTAACAGTATTAAAACATTTGACGTTTCTACTCTTTATACAAGTATTCTACATTCCAAACTAAAAGACAAATTGAAAGAGTTGGTATTACTTTGCTTCATAAAAAAGAATGGATAACGTAGATACAAGTATCTTGTCATAGGGAGGGATAAATCATACTTTGTAAAGAATCACTCTGATTCAAAAAAAAATTCTCTGAAACCGATATTATCAAGATGCTTGATTTCTTGATTGACAACATATTTGTAACGTTCGGAGGACGTGTTTTCAACAGACTGTCGGCATCCCAATGGGAACAAACTGTGCCCCTCTACTTGTCGACTTGTTTCTTTATTATTATGAGGCTGACTTCATGCAGGAACTTCATAGGAAGAAAGATAAGAAGTTAGCAATATCCTTTAACTCTACTTTCTGCTATATAGATGACGTTCTTTCATTAAACAATTCAAAATTTGGTGACTATGTGGAACGCATCTATCCCATCGAATTGGAGATAAAGGATACTACAGATACAGTTAAGTCGGCTTCATATCTTGACTTACATCTAGAAATTGACAATGAGGGTCGGTTGAAAACAAAACTTTACGACAAAAGAGATGATTTCAGCTTTCCAATTGTGAACTTTCCATTCATTTCTAAGTAGCAACATTCCAGCAGCACCTGCATACGGGGTATATATCTCCCAATTGATAAGATATTCCCGTGCTTACATTTCCTATCATGATTTTCTTGATAGAGGGTTACTGCTCACAAGGAAGCTATTAAACCAAGAGTTCCAAATGGTGAAGTTGAAATCATCCCTTCGAAAATTTTACGGACGCCATCACGAAACCGTTATGGAATAACCGTTTCACAAATGATATCGGATATGTTGCTTACGTCGTAACTACAATCCCCTTCCCTTTCATGAATGTGACCTACCGAATAAGACTATTTACCGGATTTGTAATCACATAAGCAACACGACGGGTGCCACATGTGGAGCAGGATCTGCTTCCCCTTCCAGAGCACCTGAGATCACCCCTGGTTTTTGGTGGGGTTCGTGTTGTTTATTCTTTGGTTTTCTATGTTGTGTCATGTGTTCTATTGTTTTTCTGTTTGTCTTTTTCATTTTTAGCCATGGCGTTGTCAGTTTGATTTAGATTTATGAGTTTGACTGTCCCTTTGGTGTCTTTTGTCCCTCTTTCAATCCACCATTCTGCCTCTGATGAAGGTCGTTTTGGACAGGAACCGGTCAGACTATGAAACATCATTAAGCGTTGTTAATTATGAGTATTGACATCTACTATAATGTTATGCTTTCAAATTTTCCACTCGCTGATACAAATAATTAATTTTGGTTCTACTAACGACCCCTTCATTTGGAGCTTATGTGTTTAGAGACCTCTTATGTCAGTACACTTTTCCTATATTGCATAACGTATACACAAAATCTAATTACACCAAACATTGGTTGGGTGTATTTTATGCAATTATTACTTTTGTTTTATTTCAAATTTGGTAGTAACTTTTTTATTTCTTATCGTTCTGTATATATAGATTCTTACATTAATACCAGTGGATTATCTGATTAATTCAATAGAGATAGTCAAATCGAATGTTAAAGTTCGAGCATTGGCGATAATACATGAGTAACTATGTAACAATCTGTTTCTTTAATCATCATTTAATTTTTAATTTTTGATATACGAAAGTATAAGGGCCTTCCATATTCCATAAGGTCGTTAGTTTTATTAACATTGTTAGAATGTTTTGATTAACTATATGAGCTGATAAAGGTTATGAGCCTTCAACGTATCAAATCCTCTTCTGAGATCATCGAAAATCACACGTTGATTGAATTGTTTTATACATGTACAATGGGTCCGGAAGGGGTTATAAATATCAATCCAAATATTTCAACATGAAAAAATATAATAGCCATTTAAGTACGATGTTGCAGAAATTCAATTGGAAAACTAGAAGTAACCAAAATTTTATTTTAAAGTTCGCTATTTATCTAAGTATCGATTTAGATATTGCAAAAATCTCTAGATTTCTCCAGTATAAAAACGTGATTTCCAGTGTGAGAACAAAACTTACCAACCTTCAAACAATACATGTGCGAATAGAACAACTGTTGAAAGATGCAATTACATTACAGTATAGACAAAAGATAAAATATCAACAAATACGTTTAACCTAAATAATACTAAATCAACTTTGATCTACAAAATACTCATTTTTAAATCCGTCGAACCCATTTCTCACAGATATGTTGTTTTTTATCAACCAACCGGCATTCCAATGGGAACAACTGTTCTTCTCTTCTTGTAGACTTGTTCAGTTCCTCTATTTATATGAGACAAACAGCATACAGATGTATTTTTCGAAACAATGAAAAGAATTAAAAGTCACTATAATTATCCTTTAACCCATCGCCCTTCTATAAAGATGATGTCCTCCCACCAAATAATATAGAATTAGGTGACTATGTCAATCGCATCTACCCGATCGAACGTGAAATGAAAAGTAAAATCACAAAAAATACTGAACTCCGTGGAAAATTCAAATCGGAAAGCCCCTAATCAAATGGCAATAGGTAAAAATAAGGCTGAGGAAGCCATGCCTGTTGTTTGTTTAATTTTTAGTACTTGGGAATATTTTATTGGAACCCAATCAGAAAGATTCGGATTGTTAATGGAAAGAACATCATCAATATATCTGAAAGTGAAATTAAATATGCTGGCTTCTTTGATCTTCTTGTTTTTGACAAGTGATTGAAAGAATCCGGATTCATATGAAAGTAAGAAGAGTCGACAAGGATAGGCGCACAGTATGTTCCCATAGGAATGCCAACAATTGGTTGAAAAAGTCTACCTCAAAATTCAACAAAGATGTTGTAGATAAGAAACTCCAGCATACTGATTAATTGTTCCTCTGTGTATCATGTTTTTCACTTTTTTTCACTTTTAACAAAATATGTTGAAAAGCATTGTAGATTATTTCTTTCTTGCGATTTTTATATTTTTCATTTGGAATGGTGGTATACAGGGTTGAAAGTCAAAAGTTTTTATAGAACTAATTTCAGAAAAAGACCAAGATTTAAAATTATCTAGAAGTTCTTTACAATTTTTAAGAATCCACATATGGCTTATAACAGTAATCAAAAGATACTACATATACAGTTTAGTCTGATTCACACCCTGCTTTACATCTGGAAATTGACAATAAGTCCACTGAGAACGAGATACTTCGACACAAGAAACTTCCCAATTTAAAACTTTACACTTCTATCTACCCATATTTGAGCAGCGTCGGAATATGGATTAAATATCTTCCAGTTAGTTAGATGTTTAAGAGGTCACATTTACTATGCTGATTACCTTGATAGAAGATTGTCACTTACAGTGAAGTTTTGAACCAAAAGTTCCAAATGGAGAAGTTGAATTCATCCCTTTGAAAATTGTAGACTTCATAACGAGTTGGTTAACCATTATAGAATATCTGTGTCACAGTTGACGACGGATCTGCTTTAATTGTCGAAGTCACAAGTCCTTTTTATCTTCAAATGTGACATACCAAATTGGAAATATCACTGAGTTTGTACTAACGTAATTAGCACAACAGCTGCAACATGTGGAGCAATATATGTTAAAACTTCACCTGTGTTGTGTTTACTAGTGATTTCGTTATTTGACTTATAAGTTTGATAATCCTTTTGGTATCAGTCTCATCCCTCTAGTCATGTAAATAACAAAAATAAAAACACTCTGGTGCAAAATTAAAGGTAAAATCACACAAATACTAAACTCTAAGGAAAACTCAAAACATAAGGTCCCTAATCAAAACTGACATCAGCAAGATGCTTAAGGTGGTACCCAACACTTTAACTAAAATTAATTTGGCTCGTTTAATTTTCATAAAAATTTTGTGAAAGTATTTACTTTGACCCTTTAACAAAAATATAAAAATTTCTAAAACTTTGAACCAACCGTTTTGTCCGAAAAATTACACTGGTTATATAACAGTTTGACAAACACTAATTTTGATCACGGAGAAGCTTAATATTCCTTTTACAACACAACGTAATTAAAACGTTTAGCTGACTTTACAGAGTTATCTCCCTGTAGTGTTAGGTACTACCTTAGTTACGATAGAATGGCGCTTTCGCCATACGCAATCATTATTCCTGTGGGAACAAACTGTAGTCATCTTCTTTCCAACTTATTCCTTTATTCATATGAAACACACGTCAATCGGGAGCATTTCATAAAAAAAGAAACAAAGATAGCATCACCACTTATTTTCAAGATCCGCTGTAAATATGTTGTACCTCACTTATTTAATCAAAGTTTCGTGATCATTTTAAAAAATCTATTCCAATGAACTTGGAAAAGACTATAAACAAAATGTTTTCAGCTTCTTATGTCGACTTACATCTAGAAATAGACCATGAGAGTCAGTTGGGCAGAATGCTTTACGACAAAGGAATGATTGCAGCTTTAAAATTGTATAAATTTCCATTTATATGTAGCAACATTTTATCACCGCTTATATATACGCTGTGGTAATTGTTTGTATTCTTGTCTTAATTATTTGCTTATATGCTTATATGCTTTGTGTATATGTCATTTTCTATTTCTTTTTTTTTTTCTTATTTTGTTTGGCATATCAGTTTGTTTATATTATAATAAAGATTAAAAACAACATGTCCAATGATGTCTTGCGTCCGAAGCGCTTCTCTAGATTTACCTTCATCAGGAACGCTCAAAGCCAAATATTTGAAATCCAAAGATAGATAAGTACCGAAAATCGTTGAAGAGCTATATGTAAAAAATACCTAAAATAAATAACCAAATTCATCTAAAGCCAACTTTGCCTGAGGGAGTTGAAACCTTAGTTTCACATTAATTTCAAAATTGATTAACGGACAATTTTAGTAAAGTTTATTAAATCATGTCAGTTCCGAAGCACTGACTACTGAGCTGATGATACCCTCGGGGACTGATAATCCACCAGCAGAGGTATCGACCCAGTGATGTAAAAAGATGAAAACAACATGTTTAATAATGTCTGACGTCCGAAGCGCTTTTCTGAATTTACCTTCATCAGGAACAACCAAAGCCAAACATTTGAAATCCAAAGATAACAAAGTACAGAAAATCGTTGAAGAGCTATATGTAAAAAATACCTAAAATAAATAGCCATATTCATCAGGTTATAACACAATTGTGACTGGTGTTCCCCTATTTTAACAATTTTATCAATTATATATCTCTGTTTTGTTCACACATTTTGTCAGTATAAAATGGATTTGTTTAGCGAAAATTTTCCCGTTCATCGTCTTCCTCGATTGTCATTGTGTGGTGCGTTTTCATCGACTTGTGAGATTTGGATATCCTCTTGTTATCTTTTCCCTCTGTTGACGAAGTTTTGAGTCACTACACTAATTTGCCCGATTCTGATAAAAATAAATAAACTATGAATAATGATATAATTATTTGGTTTTTTTTTTATATCAAATTTTAGATATCTCGGTCAGTTATTAAAAAGATAATTTCAAGTTAACCGACAGGCTAAGCTATTTTATCATGTAAGGGTAAATTTCATAATTAAGGTTTGTAAAGTTCTATTTGATATATATGGTGATAAACAACAACGACAAATGTAAATTTGACATTAGAATTTATATTTTAAAATAAAATTGAGATATCAAAATAGATATAGATAAAGAAAGGCAACAGTAGTATACCGCTGTTCAAAACTCATAAATCCATGGACAAAAAACAAAATCGGGATAACAAACTAAAACCGAGGGAAACGCATTAAATATAAGAGGAGAACAACGACATAACACTAAAATGTAACACATATAGACAAAATCCCACGAGAATAACAAATATAACATATATATATAACATCAAAACCAAATACATGAACTTGGGATAGACAAGTACCGTGACACGTCTTATCGCAATGTGAATTTACACTCAAAAATAAGAGAAAACAAACGACACAACGTTATAATGTAATACACACAGAAACGAACTATAATATAACAATGACCATATTCCTGACTTGGTACAGGGCATTTTTAAAGGAAAAAATGGTGGGTTGAACCTGGTTTTGTGGCATGCCAAACCTCGCACTTTTATGGCCATGTGAAATATAACATCAAAATGACAACACAGGACTACAATATAAATAAATTGGAGAACACAATTGACAAAGAACCACACGAACAACAGCCAACAAAAGGCAACAAGTTCAAAATTTTAATACGCCAGAAGTGTATTTTGTCCACACAAGACCTATGTGTGACGCACAGATACAAAAGTTTGAAAGCCGAAACGAGTACAAAGTTGAACAGCATCGAGGACCAAAAGATCAAAAAGGTTGTGCCACAAACGGCAAGGGTTTTCCGTTAAGTTACCAGAAAATCCCTATAATTTAGAGTAATTTATACTTTTGCAAACAGTAAATTTAATAAAATGAATATTCAAAAGATGTACATGATAAAGCTGAAGTATTAACTAATTACAGGAAACAACTGAAATACATTTACATAACCAGACATTTGAAACACAAAAGTAGACACATCCGAATACGTTTAAACCTCTACGCCAAGTGACGTCCTATTTGAAACTGAAAAATGACGAAAAATGACGTCATTAGAATTAGTAAAACAGAGCATCAAAAAATGAAAAATGACGAAAAAATGACGTCATTAGAATTAGGATTAATTTAAGATT
Organism: Mytilus edulis; assembly: GCF_963676685.1. NCBI lineage: Eukaryota > Metazoa > Mollusca > Bivalvia > Mytilida > Mytilidae > Mytilus > Mytilus edulis. The sequence goes on from NC_092347.1 coordinate 43,741,047, forward strand.
ATATATTTGAACTAAATACTGATATTGCATTTAATAACAAAGCACATTTTAATTCTTATTAATATAAAACTGAGGTAGCAATTAACTATATTATAAAACTATGTCAGGTTTGTTATGAATCTAACTTCAAACGTAAAATATCGTACTGATTACTTTGAACGAAATCAAATCTGATAAATGAAGGCGGTGATTAATTTTCTTTACCATAACACATAAATATAATAGAAAAGACGTCAACACATTTGACAAAATCCGATGAGAATTACAAATATAACATTAAACATTTAAACTAAATACATGAATTTGGGATGTATAAGTACCGTACCACGTCTTATAGTAATGCGAGTTCACACTCGGCAAAACAGTCACAATCGGGAATAAGTCACGTTTGGTAATTAAAAGATTAGACGACATTATGACAAAACACAATCTACCATGTGGTAAAAATGTCCTTAGCTAGTTTGGTCAACGAAACATCGTATGGATCCACCAAATCGTGATGGTGTCCATAAAATTTACGGAGTGTCAATTTTAATCTGTCCTCCTCATAACTTTGTTGGAGCAGTTTCTGCGTAAGGAGCACACTCCTGTATATGAAGTCCGTATAGTGTGAACAAGCACGTGAATAACGTATCAATTGTGATATGTAAACACCATACGAAGGGGCAGAGGGTATGTTACTGCTGAGAAATGGGAAATTGATAATTGGGAAGTTGAAATCGTCCCGTTTATCATAGATTTTCGTGTGAAGTCGTCCATCTACGTCAATATTGAGGAAAAGATCAAGGTATGAAGCAGTCCTTCTAGTATCAGTGGTATCCTTAATTTCAAGTTCACTTGGATATATGAGATGTAAGTATTGGCTGAAATATGGGTTATTCAATGATAGAACATCATCAATATATCGGAAAGTAAAATTAAAGAATTTCGCAAGGTGCTTTTTCTTTTTGTCTTTTAGAAGGTTCTGAATGAATTCTGCTTCATACGAGTACAAAAACAAATCAGCCAGCAGGGGTGCACAATTAGTACCCATTGGAATACCGACTGTCTGTTGAAATATAAATCCTCCAAACTCAACAAATATATTGTCGATCAAAAAGTCCAGCATTTTGATAATATCATCTTCTGTATATTTTCTGGGAGATTCAGTGTGATTTTTCACAAAATATGAATTATTGTAACCCAAAACAAGAAATTTGTATCTACGATTTCCATTTTTATAGAAAAAGCTCTGTTTTATGAGATGGTGTAGTCGATCTTTCAACTGAGCATGGGGAATAGTAGTATATAGCGTAGAAAAATCAAAAGTTTTTATGTTGCTGCAAAATTGCAAAGATTGTGATTGAAGGTTAAGCAGTAGATCTTTCGAATTTTTGAGAATCCACATCTGGTTAACACCACTGGTAGAATATATCTCCTCACAATATTTTTGAAGCCCATCTTTAACTGTCGAAAGAATAGTAGTCAGTACTTTAGAAAGATGTTTGGTTGAACATTTTGAAGACCCAGCTATGTATCGTTCTTTATATGGAGTTTTGTGTAATTTGGGTATCCAGTATAATGAAGGCAAGTTTTCTTCGTTTTCTTTGATGTTGATACCAAAAGAAAGAAGGACAGATTTATGATTTTGTAAAATTTCGTCCTTGGTAAATGATGTTAAAGAATATGTAGGATTACCAGTAGTTTTATCAATTCCAAGCTCTGTAGTGAGACATTGCAAATAATGTTTTTTACATATGAAGACAATATTATTGGAGGCTTTATCTGCTGGAACAACGACATATTTGTCATGCAAAGAGGATAAAGCATTCACAACCTCCGGATTCTTGAAAGGGTTAGAAACTTTAGTACTCATATTACATCGTAGTTTTTGTATGCGCCTCTGAATGCATGATCGAATAGCTTTGATCCATTCAGACAAAGTATCCAGTTCTGGTTCGTCTGGTTCGCGCTTTACCCATTTTCTTGCATAGTCCTCAACTGCATCCATCAGTAACTTGAAATTCTTTTTCCAGTTGATGGGCTGGGGGATTCTATATTTTGGTCCCTTGGCTAACAACTCTCTTAGTTGTTCATTGGTAACGATGCCAAGGTCTCCAGTAATAATATGACCAGCTGGACTGTAATTGTATTGTGACGATGCACATGAGCAATCCGGAGGCTTGGATTTGGTATCTTTGAGGTTAAAAGCCTCTAAAACTCTCTTGTGGTTGAAAATCTTGGATGCAATAGACTTGGTGTAAGTATAAGAAATAACAGGTGTAGCTTTATTTTTGAAGTAATCAGGTATAGTTTTTTGTACAGATTTTTGATGGAAAATATTGCTAATATTTATAGCATCTAAACCTTTATTGGCGAATTCTACCTTAAAAAAATAACGTTTTTCCTCACTATTGGATGTAGTCGATACGGGTTTGAATAGTCTATGGTTAGCAATGTCCATGACAATTGCAACTAATCTATACAAAACAGAACGAGAATCAGTAACGGAAGTATTTTGGGCATCTTGAAATAGTAAAGAAAGTTTTGACAATGGAATGGAGTATAATTTAGTTCTAATATGATGAATTCCTAAAGGTTTTTGAACAGACGTTAATAGACTATCAATTGTCACGGTGTGTACAGCAGGTGGTATATATTTTCTGTGACCATGACTTCTATTTCGTCGAGCAGAAGTATTAAACAATTGTAATGTATTGACAGTACTACACCTGGGACTAGACAAAATACCTACACCATCAATTTTGTCATTGCATCCATAGGGAATGGCTGTTCCCAACTCTCTTATCCAAAAGTCTTCTCTTTGTAAACGATATGGTGTACTCGATATGGGGTCATTTGTTGGATGATATATTTTCTCTATAATCCGGACTTTCATTGAAACAATAGAATGGTCGGGCTGATTAAAATGTTTATAGAGAAATTTGTTGTTATTAGGATCATTTACATTAGACCGATGATCATTCATCCTAAAATTGAGTCTTTGTCGAGTTTCCCCGACGTAGTATTAGTTACATAGGATATCTTTATGATATTGACACAAGAACTTGCTTTGACCAATTGGTAGTTTGTTGGATATTGATGAGCAAATTGTTTATTGTTCTAAAGTGAATAAGAGGAGTTTGCGTTTTTTATCACACTTGCCTGAAGTTATGTTATCAAGAATATATCAGAAAAAAGAATCAGATGTTCTCAAAGAAAATACACGCTATAACTCAATTTGTTTTAGCTGCTGGCCAAGTATAATTTATAATGTTCAACAGATTCTGAGAAAAAAAAACTCTACCGAAATAGTTTTAAACGAACGGACGGACAAGGTAATTGCAATACAGTGCCGTCTTTCATACTGCGGTATAAAGTTTCGTCACAATATTTTACCACCAATAGAGAAATATAAACTCTTTTTCTGTATCATTATATCATGTAAGAATCAATAAATGAAGGCTACAGCTTATCATTTTGAAGGAAACAAATGTTTTAACTCCTTCAAGCAATATTGTCTTTTAAACAGTTGGCAGTTCTTTAAATATACCTTGCTTTCAAAAGTTTGAATTTGACAGTTCTTGCTTGAGGTTTAACAATAAAAGCACTGGAATAATGGAATATGGAATATGTTTGAATTCTAGGTGTCAGACCACCAATTACCCCCTCTAATTTAGAACGTATGTAAAAGTAACCCTACTCTGACACAAATTAGTGGTTTTGATGTCCTTGTTTACTTTAACTAACGAACAAAGGGGTAGGTCCGGTAAGGGCCGGTTTTGGCCTCAAATTTCAGGTTCATCTAACGAAAGATTTTGGACATTTTTTAAACACTTAAGTGTCTATTTCAATTGATTCAATTAGTTTAAGTGAAAGATTTTAACTGATTTAGTCATCAAAAATGCTCCGATTCAAGCTTAAATATGAAAAATCTATCAAATATGCCAACAAACGTCACTTTCAGATGGTTTTTGTCAAAATTGAAAGTGGCCGCATCCGTGTTCATCCTCAACCTTTATATATGTTATGTAATATCATCAAATACGACTTACATTTCAATATTATGAATGAACACGAATGCGGCCACTTTCATTTAAGACAAAAACCGTATAAAATCTAACTAAAATGCTAAAATTGTGAAGATTTCAATAATTTAGCATGACTTAATGACTTATTTTTTATGTAAGGGTGTAACTTTGGCTTCTTTAAGTTTGTCTGGAAATATGCCCGTGTCCACAGTCAAATTTATAAGACTGGTCAGCTGAGGTGCAACGACAGATTTACTTGCTTTAACTATTTTTGCTGGTATCCCATCTGCTCCAGTTGCTTTTTTGTAATTAACTTTATTTATGATTTTTTCCACTTTTTCTAATGTCACCTTTTGAAATTTAAAATTTGCACCTGTTTTCAAATGATTTTGTTCATGTATGGCATTTATGCTATGATTTTTTTTAATGGATCATATATAACATCATTTCCTATTTTCTCAGCAACAGTAGCAAAAAATTTATTAAAAATATCTGATACATCTTTTGAATTATTTATAATTTTTTTTTCCTCAAATAAAATAGTCTTTTGCCCTTAGGATTTGCATTTTTTTTAAAAGAAAGGTTTGACAGTATTCCAAAAATCAGCACTTTTTGATCCTCCAGAACAGCGTTCTAAAAAAATATGTTTTCATAGATTTCATTTTTAACTTATTTACCAAATTTCTTTGCTGTCTGAATTTTCCCCAAGTATGATTATTTCTTTTTCTTTTTTGGTGTACTGAGAAAATAGCATGTGTTTTCGGTATATGGCTTTTCTTAATTCTCCATTCATACATGGAAGAGGACTTTTTCTGGGATACCTTAACTTCAAAGGTGCATGTATGTCTATTGTGTTAATAAAGTTATTTTCATATGTCTGGTAGATCTCATTTACCTGTTCTGCAGTTGTTACTCCATCTACAATTTCAATTTTAATTTTAGCAATATCATTATTAAATTTATCAATATCAAAATTTTTATAGTTCCTGTATATAATTTTTTCATTTTGCTGTGCAGGCAACGGGCCCTTTACAGTGGTAGAAATAAAATTATGGCAGTCACTAAAACCAGTTGGAAAATTTAAGGTTTTAAAACAGGATGACTTTTTGTTCGTCAAAATGACGTCAACTAAAGATGGTCTACAATCTTTTTTAAAACAAGTTGGGTCTTTCACTAATTGATCTAAATCAAAAATATCACAGATATCATTTAAAGGTTGACATTTGTCAGAAATTAACATGTCAAAATTCAAATCACCAAGTACAATATAATTATCATATTTTACAGTTATTTTATCCAAGTTCTTTGAAAAAGATTCTGAGAAAGGATTTCCCGTCATTGAAGGGGGTTTGTACATTCCCATTATCAATCATTTCTTATCATTGATGTTCACCTCGTGTGATATATTTTCTATTGTCTCACATTCTAAGTTAATCTTTCTGCTGGACGGAATATCCGATGATATGATGGAAAGGATACCACCACCGCTGGCATTTCTGTCACGTCGATAAAGTTTATACCCTTCACTTTCAAATAGACTGTCATTAAACGAGACGTCCAGTTTTGTTTCTGCAATGAATAGAAGGTCAACAATTTTATCAGTTAATATTTCTTTTATTTCATCAAATTTATACCTTATGCTATTGATGTTTAGGTATGCTGTAATACAGTTTCTTGGGTGTAGTTTTCGCACATTTCTCAGATTGGAAAACACCGTGTTGACATCGGAAGTCTCCTCAGATGAAGAATTTTTGTATTGTCAAAAACAGCCCATATTTATGTAGCAGAAGCATTCTACTTACCAGTAAATAGCTATAAGATTTCATTTTCACTATTTTGTAAAACTTCTATATTTTGGGGCCAAAAAACGGTCTTACTGAACTTCTCCTTTTCAGACATGAAACTTTTGGTGAAAGAGAAATATATTTAGACCATTTTGAGCGAAATTTACTTGTCTATGAGTTAGCATTAAAAATTAAGGATTAATGCGCTCCAGGATAGTAAACTAAGACTTCAAGAAAACCGGGGGTTATTTTTGGAGTACCTCTTGTTGAAGGTCAGTTTTTTTTCTTAGAAGGCTTTAAATGTATGTTGAAAATTGGCATGCAGAAAGCTTATACATGTACAATTCAAGATATACCTGTTTTTATGAAGTTAAACAGAAAACTGTGAAAATTGCAAAATTTTGTTGAACAGATAGGGATATTTAATTGTTGTTCTGACACCTTCTATGACCTAAAGCATAGCATTGGCTATGGTTTTATTTTCTAGAAAAATTAATAATTGGTCATTGTGATTTCAATTTACTGTAAAGCTTTATATTGGAAACAAATCTTTATATATATATTTATTTTTATCTGGAGTTAAGTAAAACCATTGTTATATCGTTACATCGTTAAAATACGACGAAGTAGCGATGTTAAAACATGTAATATGTACAATGATAACCAATGAGATCACTAACCATCAAAGACCTAAAGAAGTTGATGTTAAAACATATATGTCATCATATGGCCTTTAGCAATACACAAAAACAAAACCGCACATGAAATGTTTAAAAGATTTCAAACGGATTAAATGTGAAACAATGACAATGAACAAAAACATAATTCAACTACTGTATAAGTGATTTATCATCACTGAGGTTGTAAGTGTAAGCTCAAACACCGCACGTGCAAAGTGCGTTTGATTCCAATAGTATATGTCTATGTTCTTTCCTGGAAGTCCGACTTCGTCCATCAATCAATAAAAACTGGCAACCACAAATTAAATAGAAAGTAATGCTGAATGTTGCGTTTAACACAAAATAATCATTGAATCATTTGTGAATTTGCCAAACATTGTTCTACTAAATGATTTTACAAATATAAAGATTTATTATTGAGGCCGGATTCACCCTGTAGAAATCTTGTCTTCTGTATCTTTATACACACATCAAAACAACTAAGAAGTGACCTTTTAAAGATTATGCCAAACAGAACCTATTGATCAAGGTAAGGTATAGTCCGAAACCAAAAAAAAAACCAATTTGTCTTATTGAGCGATAAATTAGGAAATCAATACGAAAGAGGGACGAAAGATACCAAAGGACAGTCAAACTCATAAATCGAAAATAAACTGACAACGTCAAGGCTAAACAAACAGACAAGCAGACAAACAATAGTTCACACAACATAGAAAACTACAGAATAATCAATACGAACCCCAAACTAAGGTTCCAACCCACTTTAAGTTGATCTTCGACAAATTGGATTTTAATGAAGTTTTAGTTTGGACATATCTCGCTTCATGTGTTTTAGGCTTATATATTGTTGGTTGCCCAATTTTTGCTTTTGATGAACCTGATGACAATTTGTCGAGAAAAGCGCTACGGATGCAAAAATTTGGTAAAATACTTTTTTTTTAATTGCAGAGATGAAAATATATCTTTGAAACATTAACTAATTTGATATTACAAAAAAAACATGTATTGTATTTGTATGATTTCACCTGCCGTAATCTAACAAGAAGATGGTTTCACACTCACAGTTTTACTGTTATAACAAATTATAATTTGTCCTTTACTTCTAAATGTTTTGATTCATTCGCTTTTGTTATTGGTAAAGGTTATACTCTTGCTGCTGTTGTTCAATCATAGTGCATCTCAATTCATTTTCTGTGTGATTGTTTTATTGATTTGTTTTATTACTTTTTTTTAGCACTATTGCGTTGTTTCGTGGCGATCAATTTGGTTAATGAATGCTGGAATGACCGGAGAGAACTATCGACCTTCGAATGGGCAACTCTCTGTCTTAGTCAATTAAGATTGGAGTCGAGCGCACTTGCCATGTGCATAATTTAAACCCATAGCCTAAATGTCGACAGGCTAGTGATACAGTAGTTCTACTACATAGACCAATCGGCCACCAATATCCCTTTTTGTAATGAAAATCAAATTGGTCATGTTTAGATTGCAAAAGGTTGAGGAGTTGTTTTTTTTTTAAAGATATACAGCACGTAAGTTCTGGGTAGTATCATTAGTTTAACATATTTTGGTGGAATTTGTGTTGTTTATTCTTTAGTTTTGTTTATTCCTTAGTTTTGTTTATTCTTTAGTTTTGTTTATTCTTTAGTTTTCTATGTTGTGTCATGTGTGCTGTTGTTTGTTTGTCTTTCATTTTTAGCCATAGCGTTGTCAGTTTGTTTTAGATTTATGAGATTGACTGTCCCTTTGGTATCTTTCGTCCCTCTTTTATTTGTTCAAGTACATAAGACTTATGAAGTCTTCTCCATTTAAAATGTATAGCAATATAATACAAAGATATATGTATGAGCATGCATGTATAGAATGGCATATCTATCGATCCGATGGATACATCTGTTGTAGAGTTGTCACTGACTCAGACGTACTTATAAATATAATTATTTTCTGTGACTGTATATTACATTAATTTGTAGGATCCTTTACTATAGATAATTTAGCTGATCTGTAACAATAACATCTTCATGCCTTCTATATCATGTACTGTAGTACGCCGCTAGATTAAAACTGACGAGGAAAGGTAACACACGGCCAGCGAAAGCTCTTTTTTTAGAGAGCCCAGGTGGTCGTGTGGTCTAGCGGGACGGCTGCAGTGCAGGCGATTTGCTGTCACGATATCACAGTAGCATGGGTTCGAATCCCGACGAGGGAAGAACAAAAAATTTGCGAAAGCAAATTTACAGATATAACATTGTTGGGTTGATGTTTAGACGAGTTGTATATACATTATGTACACAGCCATGTATCAACATCATTGATGGCGATCCGATGGATACATCTGTTGTAGAGTTGTCACTGACTCAGACGTACTTATAAATATAATTATTTTCTGTGACTGTATATAACATTAATTTGTAGGATCCTTTACTTTAGATAATTTAGCTGATCTGTAAGAATAACATCTGCATGCCTTCTATATCATGTACTGAAGTACGCCGCTAGATTAAAACTGACGAGGAAAGGTAACACACGGCCAGCGAAAGCTCTTTTTAGAGAGCCCAGGTGGTCGTGTGGTCTAGCAGGACGGCTGCAGTGCAGGCGATTGGGTGTCACGATATCACAGTAGCATGGGTTCGAATCCCGGCGAGGGAAGAATAAAAAATTTGCGAAAGCAAATTTACAGATCTAACATTGTTGGGTTGATGTTTAGACGAGTTGTATATACATTATGTACACAGCCATGTATCACCATCATTGATGGCGATCCGATGGATACATCTGTTGTAGAGTTGTCACTGACTCAGACGTACATGTATATGGATTTATGTCAAAAGACGGGAAATAGAAGAAAATTAAAAAGAAAATAATAAAACAGAAAAACTTAAAAATAAATAAATGAATGAATGAGTGAATATTAAGAAAACAAAAACACAAAATTTTAAATTAAAAATTAAAAAAAACGAAAAAGAAGACAAGAATTTTACTTAGAGGAGGATGTGTGTGCGATCGTGATTTGCTATCTAGACATTTTGAAATCTTTCCGAACTTTTAATAAACTTGAAGACATTTTTGAAAATGTTTTGGTTTTGCTCTAAAGAAAGAAGACAACTACCCGAGGTTATTAGTTCTGTGTTAATTTTACAATCATTTTGAAACCAGCGCAGAATTTCAAACATTTATTTCGTATGTGTAAATATTATATACATTTAAAAAAGAAATGATAGAAATCTTCACGATTTACACCACAGCGACAAGAAGGGTCAGATATAGTATTGACCCTATAGAGATCATAGCTAGTTTAAGGATGATGCAAAACATCGAAGTTGGGTTAGAATTATATTCAATTTTCGAATTCCAAATTCATATTGCTTCGGTACAAATATGTTAATCTGAGGATAACAGTGTTTTAGTTCAGTTTTAAATTTATTAATTGATACCACATCACGAGTTGAATCATCAAGATTATTCCATAGACGTATGGTTGATGAAAAGAATTAATCATTAGTTAAAGTTTGTCTGCAGGATGAAACCATGATATCATTGCCATTGCATAGAAGATAGACCGTCATACTTTGTATTTTTGGGGGAACTAAATTTCGTCAAATATTCTGTAACATTATCTTTTTGAATATTATAAAACATTTGGAATTTTCTTCTCTCTCTTCTTTCAGCTAACATTTCCCATCCAAGTTCTTCATAAATAATCCTTGAGCTTGTAAATGTAGGTAACCCCGTAACTATCATAGAAGCTTGGAGCTGTAGTTGCTCCAGTTTATTGACATAACCTACCCAATATTATCCCAAACTGCACTTGCATACTCAAATAAAGGTCTTATAAAACTAAATAGAGTTTTTCTAATTTTTTCCTGCTCATTTTATATTTCAACTTCCTTAGCATATTTATATGTTTAAACGTGCTTAAGATAATATTATATTATATTTGTAATATGTATATTTTTATCATTCAAAATAAAGTTCATTCTTAGCATGGCACAGTATAATGTGTGACGTTGCTATATTATATATAAAATCTTTTCATGAGTTTATCTGATTATATTACAGTACAGGACAGCATTATTTTGTATAAGGAGGAGGATTTTTGAACCGGTATATACAGTACTTATTTTTGGCAGGGTATTGTTTACTACAATGTAATTATACAATCTTTGCAAATGGAACAAAATATATGTAGTACAATCGTGGAAGAAATATGAAGATAACACGCCCTGTGTTGACATGAAGTAACATTGAGATGGTCCTAATGATAAATTAACTGTTTACAAAACTTTGAAGTTTTGAAATACTAAAGCTTTTCTACATCAGAAAGTAGATTCCCCTAGCTGTATTTGGCAAAACATTTAGAAAGTTTTGGTCCTCCATGCTCTTCAACTTCGTACTTTATTTGGTCGCTTAAACTGTTAGATTCGAGCGTCACTGTATAGTCTTTTGTAGACAAAACGCGCGTCTGGCGCAAATGCAAAACTTAAAACCGGGTATCAATGATGAGTTTATTTATCACAAAAATAGAGATTTATTGAAAATGCATAAATCCACCTGTAGGAAAGTAATAAAATGTGGTTTACGGAAATATAAAAGCACAGAAAATAGTGAAGTGCAGATTTTTTAAAGTGCTTTTGGCTTAACTGACTATGTTTGTGTTTGATGAACCTGATAAAGTATTTCATGAAAAGCTTCTCTAAAGAACGACAGAAAAGAAAATATAATAAAAAAAAAGTCATACACATGCTAATTTGTTAGTGACGTAGATAAATTGTTTTTTTATTACGTTCCGGAGTGGTCATATCTCTACCAAATGTACGTTTTAAATAATCTAACGAAGATTAGCCGGTTAGAAAAGCGCTGCGGATGCGCGAAATTGATGAAATATTTGTTTTTAACTATAGAGATACAATATATGTTTGTGAAACATTAACTTATATGCTATTGCAGAAAAATTGTACGTGCAGAATGTCCCCTGCAGTTATCAAGCAAAATCCTAGTTTTCACACTCACAGTTTAACTGTTAAGAAAAGTTTTTAAAAATTGTCCTTTTACTTCTAAATGTTTGGATTCATACGTTTATAATACTGATAACGGTTAGACTCTTACTGCTGTTGTTCAATCTTAACTAATTGTAATGCACCGACAATAAGAAAAGGTCAGCTTCTGGTAAATAGAAAGAACAGAACGACAGTTCTTCTTTAAACAGACAGAAGTTTTATTACTTATCATATCAGACTCAATTTTTAATTATAGAATTGACGAATTGTTTTATTTTCCAGTGCAAAACAAAAATGATATACAGTTTACACTGTGACTCTGTATACACTCATCGGTATTTCTTTGCTGACTAATTCTTGTGAAAATAAAAGATTAATAATTGAATTTATCATTTGTTGATCGACATATAGAAGAATGCATGTTTCACAAAACGCCTAGTTTATTTTTAATTTAAAGGCAAATACAAAGGTTATCTAATGCATCTGCAAACTAAGTGTTTACATTTAGGTCAGTTACACCTCTATTTAAGTTTCGTCGGTCTCCCCATTTTCCAAATTGTCTTCCTGAATATACAATCTTTTAACTACGTTATTCACTTTTTTTGTACTTTTAACTATATGTTCAATCGACTATTGAATAGTGGCCTAGGTATACTAGATGTTGTATAATTTTTAGAAGCACTGTTGAAATGTCCCGTCAATTACAGCAGCGTCATCTTTACCCGATAAACAATCATGATGTCGCCTTAACTTTTCATTATAGAAAACAATGTAAGTTATCTTTTATACAGGTTAACAGTCAGGATTCTACTTGTCAAAATTAGTTCCCCGTTACGCCAGTTCATTTTCACAATCATAGAAATGGAAGGCATTATAGGGATGACGCACTGCCAATTATGCTCTTGAAAAACGATAAATTTATGCATATAGCACCATAACGATTCTTGGTGCAGAAAAATTAGTACTGTTAATGTTATTACTATCACTGGGTCGATGCCTTTTCTGGTTGACTGTTAGTCCCCGGGGATATCACCAGCCAAGTAGCCAGTACTCCGGTACAGGTATGAAAATACAGATTTTTTGTGTTATCATATTTGCTGTTACAAAATGTTAAAAATTATTATAAATTAAGGAATGAATCTCCATCATGCAAGCTCTGATTCCTTTCACGGATTTGGCTATACTTTTGGAACTTTTGGATTATAGCTCTTCATCTTTTATTTAAGCTAAATTTTACATATTTTGGCCACGAGCATCACTGAAGAGACATGTATTGTCGAAATGCGCATCTGGTGCAGAAAAATTGGTACCGTTAATGTTTTTATATGTCAGTTGTATTTTAAAAGACAAATGTATCTACTAGCTAATGAGCATCAGTTAATTATTTTGTCTGCATTGATTCAACTTAACACTATTGTCTGATCGGTTGTCAGGTGGAATTTTCGAAAATTCTTAAACATTTAAAAAAATTATAATTAAATATTTCGTGGAAAGACACCTACAAAATTTTCAGTGGTTGGAGATTATAAACCCTAGTTATCACACACAAACATTTTTTTTTCTCGAAGATATGCATTTTCTTCATCCAACTTAAATGACTGTCGTAAAGTACTTTTAGTAAAAAAAATAGCTATTCGAACACTCTGCTTTTGTGATTCATTAGATAGGTTTTTCACTTGACCCATATATTTCATCTTTTCGTACTGTGATTTTTTTTATGTTATAAAGTCAACCTATAGCTTTGATATATAAAAATGATAGAATCTGAAGCGAGGTGATATATCTAATACTCTTGCCTTGTACGTTTTAAAGAAAAAATATACACCTCAAACACGCCATAACATAAAAAGGTGCACTCGATTTTCTCTTTTCGATGCAATTGTTACCCAATTTTTGGATTTTTTTCTTGAGTCACATAATGGAAGGGCAGACACGAAAATTACTGAAATAATAGATTGATATGTTCTCCGTCCGTGGTAATTTAAAAAAAAACCAGGTGCTCCGCAGGGCGCAGCTTTATACGACCGCAGAGGTCGAACCCTGAACAGTTGGGGCAAGTATGGACAAAACATTCTAGCGTGATACAGCTCTGAATTTGGATTGTGATCAAATTTTTGACATTACATGGTTTTTTTTTTACACAAAACAAATGTCAAGATTTCACAAATTTTACAATTAAAGATTTCTTCTTCAAACTTTTTAAATCTAAAATTAAATAGTTGACACAGCATAGGTTTCTGACACAGAATGAATGTGGTCTAATGAACTTAAAAGTTTGTTTTTGCCTTTTAGCAATTCACTATGCTGTTGAATATTAATCCTCTCAAAAAAATGTTTGAAGAAATTTTCTTTTCATTTATGAAATCTGAAATTTGTAAAATTTAACCCCCCCCCCCCCTTTTTTCACATCCCCGTTTCCCTTTTTCCAAAACTGATATCAATTCAAATTTCTAATGGAGTTTGCAACAATAACTACTCTTTTAAATACATCATAAAATATTAAAATGTAAAATAAAGTGCTTGTTATCACTGAATGGTAAAGATTGGTTGGTAGTAAAAGTGAATATACATTGTTTATTGTATAAAACAATAAAAAAAACTTCATCAGCAACATTTTATATTGGCAAATTTCCAATGAAGTTATTTACATAAAGCTATTGGCAAATAAAAATAGAAAATGACATCATAGTCATGTCTGGCAAATGTCCAACATACAATTTTTTAACTACGTTATTCACTTTTTTTGTACTTTTAACTATATGTTCAATCGACTATTGAATAGTGGCCTAGGTATACTAGATGTTGTATAATTTTTAGAAGCACTGTTGAAATGTCCCGTCAATTACAGCAGCGTCATCTTTACCCGATAAACAATCATGATGTCGCCTTAACTTTTCATTATAGAAAACAATGTAAGTTATCTTTTATACAGGTTAACAGTCAGGAATTTTTGACATTACATGGTTTTTTTTTTACACAAAACAAATGTCAAGATTTCACAAATTTTACAATTAAAGATTTCTTCTTCAAACTTTTTAAATCTAAAATTAAATAGTTGACACAGCATAGGTTTCTGACACAGAATGAATGTGGTCTAATGAACTTAAAAGTTTGTTTTTGCCTTTTAGCAATTCACTATGCTGTTGAATATTAATCCTCTCAAAAAAATGTTTGAAGAAATTTTCTTTTCATTTATGAAATCTGAAATTTGTAAAATTTAACCCCCCCCCCTTTTTTCACATCCCCGTTTCCCTTTTTCCAAAACTGATATCAATTCAAATTTCTAATGGAGTTTGCAACAATAACTACTCTTTTAAATACATCATAAAATATTAAAATGTAAAATAAAGTGCTTGTTATCACTGAATGGTAAAGATTGGTTGGTAGTAAAAGTGAATATACATTGTTTATTGTATAAAACAATAAAAAAAACTTCATCAGCAACATTTTATATTGGCAAATTTCCAATGAAGTTATTTACATAAAGCTATTGGCAAATAAAAATAGAAAATGACATCATAGTCATGTCTGGCAAATGTCCAACATACATTATCTAAAAACATTTTAGATAAGATAAGGAAATAAGATGTAAAAAAACTGCTTGTTATCACTGAATGGTAAAGATTATTTTAATTTATCAGTTGGTAGTAAAAAGTGAATATACATTGTATATTGCATATAACAAAGATTTAAGTTTATTCTGGACAAAGAAAGATAACTCCAATTAAAAAAAAATCTTGCTATTGCACAATATTTTGCAATTAGATATTTCTTGCTTACTATTCTGGACAAAGAAAGATAACTCTAATTAAAAAAAATTTGCTATTTCACAATATTGTGCAATTAGATATTTCTTGCCATTGCGCAATACTGTGCAATTGAAAAGACTTGCTATTGCACAATACTTAATATAATAATTTTAGATCCTGATTTGGACCAACTTGAAAACTGGGCCCATAATAAAAAAATCTAAGTACATTTTTGGATTCAGCATATCAAAGAACCCCAAGATTTCAATTTTTGTTAAAATCAGACTAAGTTTAATTTTGGACCCTTTGGACTTTAGTGTAGACCAATTTGAAAACAGGACCAAAAATGAAGAATCTACATACACAGTTAGATTTGGTATATCAAAGAACCCCATTTATTCAATTTTTGATGAAATCAAACAAAGTTTAATTTTGGACCCCGATTTGGACCAACTTGAAAACTGGGCCAATAATCAAGAATATAAGTACATTTTTAGATTCAGCATATCAAAGAACCTAACTGATTCATTTTTTGTCAAAATCAAACTAAGTTTAATTTTGGACCCTTTGGACCTTAATGTAGACCAATTTGAAAACGGGACCAAAAGTTAAGAATCTACATACACAGTCATGTCAGTTAGATTCGGCATATCAAAGAACCCCAATTATTCAATTTTGATGAAATCAAACAAAGTTTAATTTTGGTCCCTTTGGGCCCCTTATTCTGTTGGGACCAAAACTCCCAAAATCAATACCAACCTTGCTTTTATGGTCATAAACCTTGTGTTTAAATTTCATAGATTTCTATTTACTTATACTAACGTAATGGTGCGAAAACCAAGAAAAATGCTTATTTGGGTCCCTTTTTGGCCCCTAATTCCTAAACTGTTGGGACCTAAACTCCCAAAATCAATACCAACCTTCCTTTTGTAGTCATTAACATTGTGTTTAAATTTCATTGATTTCTATTAACTTAAACTAAAGTTATTGTGCGAAAACCAAGAATAATGCTTATTTGGGCCCTTTTTTGGCCCCTAATTCCTAAACTGTTGAAACCAAAACTCCCAAAATCATCCCAACCGTTCTTTTGTGGTCATAAACCTTGTGTCAAAATTTCATAGATTTCTATTAACTTAAACTAAAGTTATAGTGCGAAAACCAAGAAAATGCTTATTTGGGCCCTTTTTGGCCCCTAATTCCTAAAATGTTGGGACCAAAACTCCCAAAATCAATACCAACCTTCCTTTTGTGGTCATAAACCTTGTGTTAAAATTTCATAGATTTCCAATCACTTTTACTAAAGTTAGAGTGCGAAAACTAAAAGTATTCGGACGACGACGACGACGACGACGACGACGACGACGACGACGCCAACGTGATAGCAATATACGACGAAATTTTTTTCAAATTTTGCGGTCGTATAAAAAGGTTATGCATTTTGTACAAACCCATGTCGTCGACTTGACTTGACATCTAACTGTTCCGTATTACTATGTAATAGATGAATTGAAAACTTATGCAAATGGTGTTTTTAAAATAAAACACTTCGCAATTGAGAAGAAAATTGTCGTTTGATTTGTGTCTCTTTACTTTTAAACTTTTTGTTACTATAGTAAACATTACAGTAATCATTTATCGCCTTCTCTAACAAAGAACTTCGATTCTTTTGTTCTCTTTTGACTGGGTTTCCGACTGTTAAGACTGCACATATCTCTTTGCTTATAAAGCAATAGATTATAAAGGGAAGGCCTGGATCGGTTTTAAAATACATTGTAGTTTAAAGATATGAAAAATAATATTTAAAGTTAAAAATAAAAAGTACAACGGGATGAATAAGTAATTACCATTAGCTGTATTTGATATATTTATATTGGCAAATTGTCTATTTTTGAAACAGTAACATATATGAAATGCCGAACAACTCTATATTGTAATTGTCTTAACTTTGAAAATCCGTAAATAGTTTATTAAGATATATTTAAATAACACAGACACCAATGCGTTGAGTGTGAAGCAAACACATATATAGATACGTACTTTTCTACAAAGGATCGCTTGAATGTTACATGTGAGGCGATCTATAATTGTTAACTTTGAAAACAAACATAAAGTTTGATTAACATTATGAGCATAGCCTGATCGAAAATATCTTAATTTGATGTAAAAAAAACAACTGACCAAATTTGAAAATATCACATCGAGGCAAAACAAATGGAATAATGCAGAAATGTGCACGGACAATGCGCATGGAAAAATAATAAAAAATATATAGAAAAAATAACAAACGAGGGAATATATGATTAAGGTTAAGTTTTTTTTATTCGAGCGTCACTAATGAGTCTTTTATAGACGAAACGCGCGTCTGGCGTATATACAAAATTTAGTCCTGGGTATCTATGATGAGTTCATTTACAACCACTGGGTCAATGCCACTGCAGGTGGAGATTTAAGGCTTTTCTACCTCAGGCATAGATTACCTTAGCTGGATTTGGCAAAATTGTTAGGAATTTTGGTCCTCAATGCTCTTCAACTTCGTACTTTATTTGACCTTTTTAACTTTTTTGGATTCGAGCGTCACTAATGAGTCTTTTGTAGACGAAACGCGCGTCTGCGTATATACAAAATTTAGTCCTGGATATCTATGATGAGTTTATTTATAGTAAAATGGGCTTTGTCATAGAATTCTTAAAATTTTGCTCGTTGAATTTCTTCTAGTCGACAAAATAATGCATTATCTCTTTTATTTCATTAAATATTACTGATTAATTTCGTAAAAAAAGAGTTAAAAATTTGTATATGAATAAAACTGTCAGGATGAACAGCAATTCGATATTTTTTTATTTGAATAAGGTTAAAGTGTTTCTCTTACATTCGATGTAGGTAAAGTCAAGACAGTTTTATTCTTGGCATTACACTTTGCATGTGACTTTGCTGTATAAAATCTATTCTGGTTCATTTGTCCAAATTAAAGTACAGGGCATTTATCACTGTTTCACATATTAGTTTTATAAATAAAGAGCTGCTGAACCAACGCCTCTTATGTTTTATGTTTTATGTTTACTGTTTACTCTCCCTCCCTATTTGTTACGTACCTGTGATAAGTCAGGAGCCAGTAGTGAGTGGTAGTTGTTGGTCAGTGTCTATGACTATACCGACTATACGCTATGTGTTTTTTCATTGATGAAGACCATATGTTTGCCTATTATTGCTTACATCAATTCTATTTGAACTTTGGGGATAGTTGTAATATTCGCAATCTTACCAGTTCTCCTTATGTTTATATGTAGCAAATTGGGAAAAAAATACCATAAATATAAGGATTTATTGTCCGACATGCTATTAAGAATATTAGGAAACAGGAAAATAATCTTATTAAAAAAATGCAAAACAAATAATACAATAAATACAATTTGTAAAGTTTTAAAAACGTTTTTTTTTGGTATGGCTTTTGTTGAAGTATATGATAAAAAGAACATAACATGTTATTTTTCATATCAGACCCCTTATCAGCTCATGGTCTAATCCATATGTATACAGTTATATTACAAACAAAAACAGTTATTTCGTAGTTCCTTTCTTTAAGACAAATAAAAAAAATCCTACATGCGCTTTCTCTCCAATACTTTTACAGTTTGTTGTACTACTTTATCGGCTCTAACTCAAAATATGGACATTTCTATGTTAATTGGGCCTTGAAATCTTTTGACAGCTTCCAAAGTGCTGTCTTTTTACTTTTTGCAGCTGAACTAAATCTTTACTTCAAAATTCACGACCAAAATATTTGTACTGTGTAATTTCATCCCCCTACTTGCTATTTGAGGCATAAAACATGAAAAATACATGTAGAAGGGGTATAAACACACTGTCCACACTAGGGACTATATTCGTAATGTGACAATATGATGGGCTTAAAATATATATATAAATATATATTATATATATCTATATTTATATTTATGATTATATATTCTCAAAATGTTTATTAAATTGAATAAAATAAATACAGGGGAATATCTATTAAGAAAAACATGACCTTGTAAAAGGTTGTTCAATTGACCGCTGGGTTGCATATAACATGTTTACATGCAGACCAGGTGGTGACATGTAGCAATTACAATTAATTATAACACTGGACATACGTGTATTCTTCAAACATCAATTTCCAGGTTGGTCAAAACATGTCAATTAGAGTCAACTTAATAGATATTCATCCCTGTATCTTTAGAATTAAAACTATAATGGTCAAATTAATAGAAACCTTGACACTGTTTATATTCTGTATATATACTTATGTATTTTACTGGATAAGGGGAGACCGTCCGTTATGGACACTGGTCCAGACGGGCTTTAATAAACATCTATTCCAAATAACCATGTGTTGTGTTACAGTAAACAACAAAAATCAAAGAACCAACTGATATTATTAAGGTAATCTATAACACAAAACAAGATTAAACCTCATAAAACGTAACCGTCAAAGGAACAAATGAACATGTATCAAAACTAACATGACCGAATCGATGTTCTTATCGAATATAACAATGAGCTAGAATTCAATGAGCAACACAGCACAAGTATAACCTTTATCAATATTTAGTAATATTTTACGAAAAATTTAGACTTGAAGTTCAATTCAAAAACTCGTTAGCTTATAAGTGATTTAACTGTAAAATATGATACTATTCAGTAAAATATTCAGAAAAATTATGCTTGATTGATTTTTAATTTATGCTAAACACAACTTTCAACACTATTGACATTTCGTGAACATCAGTTTTTTGAGAAATTTGTATAGGTCATGCAACAGTCAGTCTACCACTGATGAAGTTACTCTTGCTTGGCTGGTTATTTTTCTTAAGTGAACTAAGAAAGCGGTAAAAAAGTATGTTTCATGTTATCTTTTGTACAGGTTTGGACTGCACCCATCTGTAGGTATATAAAGCAATATATATATAGAAAACATTGGTCGTTTTTAGAATATTTTCAAGATATGAATACTGTTTTTGGAACAGGATATTCACATATTTTTTTGTAATTGTAATTGTTTTTTTTATTTTTGAAACAAGTAACATATATGAAATGCCAAATAATACTTTTCAACTTTAAAAATCCTAAAATAGTTTGTTGAAATAAATTTGAAATAACACAGACACCAAATCATTGAGTGATAAGGAAAGACATATATGGATACATAAATACTTGTCTATAATTAATCGCTAGAATGTTACGTGTGAGACGATCTCCTACTGGTAAATTAAAAGACAAACGGGAAGTTTTATAAACGCAGTGGCGGATTTACCGGGGGGCACAGGGGGGGACCCCCCCCCCCCAGTTCAGGTCACCAAAAAAAAAAGTTAACATAATTTTATTGCTACTGAATCTTCTTAATATCTAGAGTGGAAATGAATCATAGTTTGATTTGACTTCTTATACTGGCCTTTAATTAATGCCAGCGTCCACATGCGTGATTTATGACAACTTATCGATGGGTGTGTTAATATTGACACCTTTGTGTGTTTTTAATTTCTCTTTGCAAGCTTAAATTATGGAAAATACATTTACATGTTGATTGGAATAGTACGAACTTTTATTGGTTTATAATACAATACAGATTAAAATCGATTACCAGGTGAAACTTCTGATCTGTGTTTTTAAAGAATAGGTACAAATTATATGTTTATGTCGATAATGTTGGTATACATCTATATTTAGGTTCTTAGTTTCTCTCCATTCCAAATACAGTACTCACATTACCATTTTATTTAGAATGTATGTGTTTTCTCTCTTCAAAACGGTCTTTTTGTGAATTTATTCAGCAACAAATCAAATCATTAAATAATTTTTTAATACCATACACGTTTGTTTTTTTAAATGGAATGGAATGTCCTATTTACTTCCCTCTTTTTTTCAAGGGAAATTAACAATTTGTCAAACCCCCTTTTTTCACCGTTCTAGGAAAAACATGATGAACTGACATTTTCTTATAAAAAAATCATTGATAAAATGCTAAATTATTTTCCTAAGATCTATTTTGTAACTGAATCTGGGACTTAATCATTTCTTTAAATGCCCGAGCATACAGTTATTTTTGTTTATTTTTATTGTTTCAATTGCCATGTACATGTATGAGGCTGAAAAAGGTCACCATTTGTAAGGATATGAAGGTGTTTTACAGATATTAGAATAATGTACAAAAAAGTAAGTCTGGAAGCAAGGCCAAAAAATATAGAGGTGATGAAGAAAATATTGATTGATTGTATGTTGTTTAACGTCCAGTGGCAAATATTTGATGCATGTTGAGGACAAATATAATAACAGATCAATTGGCAGGAAAAGAAAGTATAAAGTGAAATAGTAAAAACAATAAAAAAAAATCTAGAAATATAGAGATATAGAAACGATGATCTGACCCTCCCCCCTTTTAAAAAAACAACAACCCAAAAAAAAAACCACTCACACTCGCATATACCGTATATACATCTCTAAAAAATCTAAAATTTTGGTTTCATAGTGCCCCCCAGACATTAAGGTTCTGGATCCGCCCCTGAAACGTTATAATCATATATATATATATATATATATGTTATAAAATTAGTTGTTATATTTTATATATTATTCACGCAATATTTCGCTAAACAAATTAGCTTCATCGGGCGTGTGCATCTATCTAGGTGAAATCGGATGCATGACAAAAAATATCTTTGTAGCTTGAGCTACACAAAGTTCGTGTAAAAGTTTAATATATTGATTGATGGTCTATACAAAACATATTTTTGCCGTTTATTGTACATAACAATTTTTAAATCTTAACAAATAGTTGTTTTAGAACTGTTTTTCAAACCCTTTGGTATTGTGTTGTTATCTATGTACGATTTAAGATTAGAAGCATGATGTTCAAGCTGTATTTTCTTTTTCGTTAAACTTCTTAATTTATTAAAAAGGGTTTGAAAAACAGTTCTAAAACAACTATTTGTTAAGATTTAAAAACTGTTATGTATTCTTCAAATAAGTCAGTTACTGAGTAACACGTTATGAAAACCTATGTTCATACAATTGCTAAGAAACCAAAAAAAAAATCAAAAAAAACGGCAACCTTCTGAATATATATTATATCCACACAATCAACTTAAACATTACATAAATAATCCGATGGCTGTAGTGAAAGACAATGTTTAGTTTTGCTTGAAAGAAGAACAGATGCATCCATTGCTTGGTATTGATAACGTTTCCTTGTTATTTACATATAAAAAGATTTAAGTAGTTGTAAATACTATCAAAGACCACAGTTCCACTAAAAGAAAAAGATAAATGAAGAAAATTAAGCATTTGTACCACCAGTGTTTTTCCCATATTAGTCTTTTAAAAAAAATGTGCAGGATTTATCTTCGTTTCAAATAAAAAAATTACTTGTCGACCAAGATTGAAGTTTTTAACTGTCCAGTAGAAAAAAGATCACAACACAATTTATTACAATGATTTGGTGGTACTACACCGTGGCATATTGTGTCCAATTTAAAAAAAAATCGCACAGTTTTAAAAAAATGAACAACAAAACGGATGAAGGGGATACTTGAGAATAAGAAACAGTCACCCTTGTCTTTCTTAGTGTGTCTTACAATACACACTCTTATCCATTATGACAATTACACATGTTAATAGTGATCGAAGTCACCAGGCTTATAATTTGATACACAAGACGTGCGTTTCGTCTACATAAGACTCGTCAGTGACGTTGAGATCAAAATATTTAGAAAAACAAACATGTACAAAGTTGATGAGCATTGAGGACCCTAAATTCCAAAACAATACTGTTATAACTTTGAAACGTAATAGGAGAATATGTATAGTCCTGTAAAGTAAACGACCCATAGTTAATAACTGTGTCATTTTGGTCTCTTGTGGAGAGTTGTCTCATTAGCAATCATACCACATCTTCGTTTTTATACACACAAAATAAAACAAAAAGTGTTCATCATAAGATTTTGTTTTATTCATCTGTCGAAAGTATTTTAATTTCAGCGTTTGATATTTGATGTGGTTCCCTCATATATATATAATTAAATAATCAGTAGGAAGAATAAAAAGTTCTCACAATTCTTCAAAAAGATCAAGAAATAATGGAATCTGTCGATACAATATAGTCTGTTTAATTACTAAATGACAAAAAAAAAATATTCTTGTTTTACACTTTTTGTCTTTCACAGACTTACATTACCTGTATATTGTGTACTAAATTGTGTCTGCACAGATTAGGTCGACCTTACAAAAAATACTCATTTTTTGAAGACATGATTTTCAGTTGACATCTATTTCGCTAACTAGTTCAGATCTTACACCAGCCTTGAGAACCATTCAAAGTTTGACTTCATATTTGACCAGTGACATATGCAATAAGTGTTACGTGTAGGAAGATAAATGTGTTCATTCGATTCTAACCTGTTTATCGATTATGGTGTGAATTTTAAATTCTCCTTTTTTGCATCTGTTCAAGTGCTTGTCCTAACATCTGTATTTTTACGTTTTTGTTCATTAATTGTTATCTAGATCAACTTTCTTGGATACATATTGGTTCAGAGAATATCTATTATATACTCAATAAGGTGTTTGCAATAGAAAGTTTGAAGGAGGAAATTTTAAGGGTATTACTGTAACTAACACAACTTTTTACCTATATCGAATTTACAAATATGTTTTAAAAGTTTGAATAGGAACACACTTCTTGGAAGTTTAAATAAAAAAAGTACCTTATCATGAATGCCGTCTTATTATGTCACTAGCGAATATTTCAACATGATATCTTTAGCTAGTGGAACTCGTTCTTTCAACTTACAATCCTAATTATTAAAACAAAATGCCCTCAATAAATGATGCTGCAAGAAAGCTAGAGTTTACAATTGATATTATTCCAATGCATGTTGATTTTGATAGCGAAATCAACATTTGATTTGTTGAAACGTTCACACGTGACGTCGAACAAAACTTCCTATTCACCTCTGAGTATCATATTCCCCTCTGACATGTCGGGACTAAATCGTGTGACGTTACGCGCGGTTTATGTACATAACGTCTTGAACTTTTTATGTCTAAATAACTTTAGCAAATATCATTATCGTGTTCAAAATTTCAGAAGTTAAACCAAAAAAACTAATGAAATAATTAATGTTTATCCGTACTATTTATCCATATATATGTGTCGTGTTTAGTAATAAAAATAAACGGAAAAGTCAGAAAAAATGCCGGTGTGCAAACTAATATTTGAAGTTTAGATAGTATACAAAGCTTAGGCAGTGGAATAAAACATTCAGTTCTCTTGACCTCGGGAGATATGAAGATTTGTTCACCCTCGAAAAATCATATTTACCTCGGTCAGAGCCCTCGTGAAATATGAATATTCTTGGGTGAACAAATTTGCATATCTCCCTCAGGCACGGGAAATAAATGTACAATATCTTCTTTACGTTGAAGGTGGTGAAAGGTTTTACAATTGTTAATCATCAATACAACTAGCAGGAAATAAGTAACTTATTTTATGCATCAAACAATTTTCAGCAAAGTTTTTTTCAAAAACAAAGCTTATATGAAAGTATTTGATTCAGCGTATTGATGTATAGCTTATAGATAAAAAAAAAATAAATACTAAAGTTAACATTATCACACTACAAAAATTATGTGCTTTATCACAAAATGACAATCGTAATTATTCTTGTTACAAAGTTTATTATTGTGCTTTTAACTGATAGAATTAAACTAACATTACCTTCACATCGTGTATTGAATAATATTGAAAAGCGAAGGGGCACTTTATTGGTGTCACTGCGTAGAAGCACTATTTTTTACAGTCCAGCTTGTCGACCTTTATGTAGCATATTAATATATTGCAATAAACATGATAAAAATCCATAATATCTAATAAAATTTGTAAATTTGGCTAACAAAGTCTTATATTTTTATAAAGTAACATTCGCTTATAGTGTACAATTTTTTTTAACGTTGAATAATCTACAATTAAAAATTGCTTGCTAGTCCCTCTCTGTGATTATTATTAGATAACTCCGGTTATTTTCCAAATTAATCTATCACGAAGGGGAAATTATTCGACTTCTATTTATAGTCTTTTTTTAAATGATGAACGGTTCTATATATAGATATGCAATCATTTTAAACATTTCAAATTTATGAAATTCTATTCGTACACCAATGTTTTTGATTCACCTATAACAAAAACTGAAATATATTGAGTTGATAAATTTTGTAATTATTCAAAATTATATCAGAAACCTATACGTAATTAAAAAATAATGAACCTGTTACAGGGAGACAATATTCGCATAACTTTTTTTTCGAATCGCCACATAATACAAAGAAATGTCACTCTTGCATACAAATGACACACCAATATAATTAATTAGCTGTGCATTCGTGCTCCACCTTCAATGAAGATTCTTAATTATAAAGATAATCAAAAGTTGTTAATCTATAGGATAGTGAAGACTAATGAAAGCTAACCAACTGTAAAAAGTATTTCTTTGATTTTTTTTTAAACTTCCTCAAAATAATGCTTGAGCCAGATGACTTTCATAGCTCATAATTAACGTTTTTACACAATATCGTAATAAAGTAGTTCAGGATTATTTGCTTCTCAAAGTAAAAGACGCAATAAAAATCGTATGCTTGCATCATCTTACCCAAATACAGATTTAATTAAGTCCTGAACATTTCGAAATTTGTTTGTTTATTTTAATCAAAACCGGTTTAAATAAATCACAAGTATGTGTTAAGATCCGAATTAATACCTATATCCCGATATCGTCAGGTAAATATTCTACTTTATGACCATAACTGACTTACAATCATTAACCGCCTTGAGACCCATTCCAAGTTTTAATTCTCAGCCAATATGACTAGTGGCCTATGGGATTAGTGATACGTGTTGGGATATGAATTATTACCCCAGTTTTTTGTAGGGTTTGTGTTGCTTAGTTTTTAGTTTTCTATGTTGTGTTTTGTGTACTATTGTTTGTCTGTTAGTCTTTTTCTTATTAGTCATGGCGTTGTCAGCTTGTTTTCGACTTATAAGTTTGAATGTTCTTTTGGCATCTTTCTCTGCTCTCTTTTATCAGAACTGTATCGCCTTGAATGTGCGTATCAGTTATCATTTTTTTTAAAGTTTCATGTGTTTGTTCTAATAGTCTGTATAGTTTCCTTTCTCTCTCATTCATTAATTGTCATTTTAATTCTAATGTTAACTTACTGTAGACGTTATCTGAATCAACACTGCACTGTGTTTAAAGAAGATACAAGAGGGGAAGTTGTTAATCTTTAAAAGGTTGAAAGGGAAAAGTTAAAAAATAAATAATGTCACTAACACATTTCTGACTTGATAGACGTTTTTTAAAAGATAGTTAATACTCCTGAAAATTTAGACAAAACGCCAATCTAATTTCACTGCGAAAACTATTTAATACAACCCCAATTAGCAGCGAAAAGGTAACATTTTAGGAGGCATTGGAGATATCAAAGATAGGCACAAGAACATGAACAGTAATAGTGTGACTTCAACATCTACTAGGTTATTTATTCCAGGTGTATACAATCATCAAAAGCTATAAGTAGCTATATGACATTCATTGTCTTCTGCTAGTTTAAAACCCAATTAACCACGTGAAGGTCAGAGACCACATGACAGGTATTTGTCTCAGTTTCAACACAAGTCGCAGTATGCGAGAAATAGAGATAACAATTCGACGGCAGCGGCCATGACGTCTACGACGTTTTTTTTTTTTTTTGTTTTTTTTTAAAATGTTACCTCTTTGTTATAAAAAACATTGCTGATGTTTAAAGCATCGATTACGCTTTTAGAAACCTATACTAGAGCGATTTTTCTATATTCTTTATGTGATGAATCCGATCTTACTGGTTTAAACAGATGCTGCATCACATATAACACTAACCAGTCTATTTATTGAAGAAAATAATGTATGCATCCCTTCTCAAGTACATAATCCCTTAACCTATAAGTATTGTTTTGGAACAGGAAATTCACATAAATAAAAATTAAAGTTCAAAAATATTTTCAACGGGATGAAAACTGATCATCCTTAGACGTTTTTTTGAAACTTGTAACATTAAAGATATGTCTTTTGAACTTTTGAAATCCTGAAATAGTTTGATTAAGATTTTGATATAACACAGATACCAAAGTGTTTGGTGTGAATACCTAAATAGATACGTAATTTCTTTTCTACAAATAATCGCTAAAATACGAATGAAATGTGTGTGGCGATCTCTAACTTGTAAATCAAAAGAAGACACACGTGTAGTTTGGTAAATTAAAAAGTCATACATACAGAACTAAACTTTATCTAATTAAAATCTAATTGTTAGGAGAACAATCGAATGCGTTTTCACATCAATTTTCAAAATTATTGAAAAGAAGCTAGAACTGGTTTACTCAAAGTTAAAATTGGCTTCCTATTATAAGTTTCTCTATACTGATGCAATAAATAAATGGTTTCTATATACTTTTGAGAGAAATATGGGAGATAATGTGCTACTTCCTGTGAAGTTAATGTCACTTCCGGTCTCATATGATAGCTTCGTTCACACTTATTCTAAAATACATAGTCCTTTATACTTTTATATGTAAAACTGGTGATCATTAACTACATCCGGTTTATCGAAAGTCACTTCTTATCCTTAGTGATAGGTTAATGTATTTAAATTACAAAATATATGGAGTCCGGGTACTTTTCCATGAAAAAATGGCAACAATTGCAGCTTCAGCTTTTCTCAAGGTCACTTCCAGTTGTCATTTTTTTCGAGATCATATGTCACCGTACCTTGGTAAAAGGTCATATGTCTTTATAATAAACCAAGTTGAAGTAATAATCAATTAACCTTATTATTAGAGGCACTAACTCCTATAAGATGTTATATAAGCTTGTTCCTGACCAAATGTAACATAATTTCATTACAGTAAAGTACACATGTTGCACTTGTTCTTTTATATATATTTAAGACCGGAAGTGACATATATATATATATATATATATATATATTCAAAAAAGTTGCAGAAAATGCAAAAATAAGGAAAAGTCGAAATTAAAAACTTGACCTTGACCTCATTTTCTAACTTAAGACCCTGGGGTCTCAAATAAAAAAAATCTACGTTTATATGGTTAACAGTTTAGGAGTTAAAACATTATACCGACACATTTATTTGGTAAAGGTAGTTAACTCCTATACGAATCGCTTCAATCCAATTATCCAAAAATTCCCGAGGATGTAACAAACAATTTACAATTATTTTTTTGTCGATATCTTTTTTAGTTACGAAGGAGATGCACACACTTGATAAACAGTGAATAGGGAGATAACTCTTACAAAGAAAACTCTTTGGCGTAACAGGGTATAAATTCTAAAAGCACATGAACTGTATGATACTATATAAGAAAAATCTTAGCGACATATTGCAAAACAAGGGTATAAATTGTAGCTGCTGATAGTTCTTGATTTTTTATGTCATTTTCTGAAATTTTCCCGTTAGTCCTATTGATTAGTCTTGTGGCGGCGCTTATGTGTCCACCACGAATTGCTTTCAGCTTTTCAATGAGTCACGGCACCAATGTATTACATTGTTGGTAGTACTTCGCTTATGTAAATAGATTGCGTGTGAACAGCTCTTATAGACCGCTTTCGAGTTCGTCCGTCACCGGAAAAAAATTCAATTATGCGCGCCTTGATGACGTCATTTACCAGATAGAGGTGATCTCCTGTATCCCTGCACTACTAACGTTTCATCAAGCGTCATTGCGCAGGATAAAATAAACTAGAAATAATATTTGTTCCGTAGGTACCTAATCACAATTTTTACATGATAGCAGTACTGAATATCAATTATAAGAATTTGATTTGACGAATAATTTGTGCAATAAAGCATTATCATCGATATCACAAATGCACATAATTGATCAATTTAACACTTTGAACCAACTATTACTTTGATTTGTCTTTAAATGTAGTTGTCCTTCTGCTAGTCTCCATTCAATGGTAGATCTATCTGCTCTTGTTATATTTCCAAATAGAGATAATGCTTTTAGACGTAGTTCAGCCTCTATAGGTAGAGATCCACTTAGAATGTATACCACAGGATCAGCTGTATTTTTGGCTAATGACAGTATTTGTTTTATCATTTTATTATGGAATTGATGATCTATAGAATCCAAAATGGAAGTAAAATTTCAAGGCCATGGGTTAAAATAGGCATGACATAAGTATATAGGATTGTTATAGCTGTTTCAGGATCAAAACTATTCTTTCTATGTAGGCCTGTACCCATAAGACTATAGAATGATCGTCTAGCTTTTTTCATGTCTTCCTAAGCAGTAAGTTTTGTAGAATTTTTTTTGACATTTTTGTATTCCAATGCGTGTGGAATGTTCTACAACTGACATCGGATTTTTATTGATGTTCCAAAAGTTTTCTTTTATTTCAATAGATTTAGTAGAGGTACTAACTGGTATGACTACACTTTTTGTTGGTTGCAACGTGTAGCCCTCTCTCTTACTGAAGTTGGCAGCTATGTCTATCAACATTTGAAGTTCCACAGGGTTGTTAGAAATTATGGCTACATCATCAGCACATGTTGGGGCACAGCATCCAATGTCACCTATATGTCGACCCAGTCCTGTTCCACTTAGAATATTTAATAGCGGATTAACATATAGTTTGTATAAATCTGCGCTAATGGCTCCACCCTGTCGTACACCTTGTTCAATCTCAAACATCTGTGAAGTGTTGTTTTTCCATTTTACGCATGAAGTTGCATTTTTATACAAGCTATCAATTAATATTATAGATTGGTCTGAAATACCAGCTTGATATGATCTTCGTATTAAATTTGAATGAACAACGATTTGCCATCTAAAAGGTCTATATATATTGGAAGTTTCAGATCTTTGCTTTCACGCTCAAACTCTTCGATCATAAGTTCACACAATAGAGGGGTGGTGTTTTCTGTAAATCCTCTTTGGAGTGGATTCTGATTTCTCAAGATAACTGGATTCTCCCTAATCTTTATTATTTATGTATAAATGAACTATACCATTAACTGTAACATATGTTACTTTGGTGTAAGTAATGTGCAAATTTAATAACTTGCATAACCTCTTGAAATAAAAGGGGGGTCAGTTTGTAGATCATTAAAGTATTGTGCAATAGCAAGAGATCTTCAATTGCACAGTATTGCGCAATAGCAAGAAATATCTAATTGCACAATATTTCACAGTAGCAAGAAATTTTCAATTGAACAGTTTTTATGAAATATTCTTTGAAAATTGGAGTTATCTTACTTTGTCCAGAATAGTAATTGAATCAACTTAAATCATTGTTTTATACAATATACAATGTATATTCACTTTTACTACCAACTAATAAATTAAAACAATCTTTACCATTCAGTGATTACAAGCACTTTTTTTACATTTTAATATCTTATGATGCATTTAAAGGAGTAGTTATTGTTGCAAACTCCATTGGAAATTTGAATTAAGATCAGTTTTGGAATAAGGGAAAGGGGGATGTCAGAAATAAAATGGAAGGGGGGCCGGGGGGGTTAATTTTTTCTCATTTCAGATTTCACCAATAAAAATAATGAATTGCTCAAAGGCAAACAAAAATTTAAGTTCATTAGACCACATTCGTTCTGTGTCAGAAACCTATGCTGTGTCAACTATTTAATCACAATCCAAATTTAGAGCTGAATCCAGCTTGAATGTTGTGTCCATACTTGCCCCGACTGTTCAGAGTTCAACCTCTGCGGCCGTTTCGTTTTTATCGTTTGAAATGTTTTACATTGTCATTTCGGGGCCTTTTATAACTGACTATGAGGCATGGGCTTTGCTCATTGTTGAAGGCCGTACGTGGACCTTAAGTTGTATTTCTAAGTCATTTTGGTCTCTTGTGGACGGTTGTCTCATTGGCAATCATACCATATCTTCTTTTTTATATAATCCACTTTATTTGTGTTAAATCAGTTTAAAAGCAAAGAAGCTATTCCTCTTTATCTTTATGACATCAGCCAATCTATATAAACGTGTAGGATAATATACACATGAATTGAAAACATTTAACTGAGTTAAGGTTCATCATAACAAATGGACAAATATTGCCATATTTTCACCTCAAAAACTACTCTGTATACAGACTTACCTGTGCTGTTTGGAAAGTTTTAAGGCCTAGCATCCACTAGATATATAAGAGTTCAATGCATTTTATATTTAAGAAAGATAAACGCTTTCATGGTTTTGATGGGCATTTTTTTCTTTTCTGCAGAAGGTGAAAAAATAAACAAACACCTGAATTACTTTGATACTGTCCACTCACTGACTCAGATAAACTCTTTAACTCACCTGTAGTTGTGAAGATACCTCTTGTCCGCGTCAATTAAGGACAGTCAAAACAATACAAACCGTTTTTTTACCTGAGGGAGCATCTCAAAGTTGTACAACAACTTAGTTAATTTTCACATCTTGTGCATGAAGGGAAAAAATTGCCCATCAAAATCCAAAAGAGATTTTATCTTTCTGAAACACAAAATGCATTTAACTTTTATATATCTAGTGGATTCTAGGCATTAAAACTTTTTAAACTTCACAGGTAAGCCTGTACTCAGAGTAGTTTTTGGCATGTAAATACAGCCATATCTATCCGTTTGTTATGATGAACCTTGATGCACCAGGAAGTTAAATTAAAATAAACACACATAACACTAGTTGTCAATATCAACCCATTTGATGATAAAACTTTCAAAATGGCGGAATTGACATTAAGAAAAGCACAAATGCATGTTGGCTGCCAAATCTGCAAACAACAAAAAGCAGTCAGTTAGAAATGTGTAGACTGCAATCGTTTGTTGTGTGATACATGTAAAATGACACATGAAAATATTCCGGCGACTGAAAACCATGAGGTTCTCTCAACGAAGTCAATTTTGCCAAGACGAAGTATCAGAATTAATTCAAAAATGTGCAAATGTCATGGAAAAAGCTTGTCCCTTCACTGTTCAACGTGTGATGTACTTATTTGCATGGACTGCATTTTAGAAAAGCATAACACACACAAGTTTGGTGATATAGAATCCATTAAGCAACGCCAACGGCAAAAGTTTGAAGAATTCACGAATGAAATTCAAGAGGTCAGGAAAACAAATCAAGAAAATGTTAAATTGTATGAATTCATGAAACAGGAGTGCATAGTAGATGTTTCATTAAAGCGTTCATTGGTGAAAAAACGCGAAGAGGAGCTAGTTGATTGGATAAAAGAGTGGGTCAGATGCTCAATTTCTCAGCTCGATAACTGTCAACGTTCTCATGTGACAGATTTAGATGCAAAAATATCAGAAACTAAAGAATTTCTTTGCTCAATTGATAAAGTTGAAACTCAAATCCAAAATCTGTTAAAAAAAGATGATTCAACATTAGTGTTTGAAAACTTTGAGATGATTAAAGCTCAGGTAAAAAATCCTAAACCTTCAGAACTGAGAAATTGTCAAATACGGTACGAGGATGGAAACTTGAAAATGGACAAAAGCGACAAAATCCTTGGAAAAACAGTAATTACACAAACTGACAAAACCGGTAAGTTTTCTTAATCATAAACTTCACTATTATCAGACTTTGGGTCAATTACATTGGAATGTAATTAATTAAATTACAATTACTTTACTAAAGTAATTAATTGAATGACACATTACATTTCGTCATGGTATTTTTTTTAACAATATTATACATGTATAAATAATGCATGTGTAAAATATTCTTGTAAGCATAGTTTAAGCGTTGCATTTGATAATCATTAGCTATCTTAATGTTTTATCATTTATTCTGAATCTCTCTGGTCTGAACACTTTGACATCAATTCTAAATAGCTTTTCGACAGGAGCTTATGTGGCAGATATTTCTTGATCAGGACATGGAAGTTCTTTGATCAAAAGATCATCATATTGAAAGGAGGAGGAATTGGTTCCTATTAACTTGCTAATACATCAAGGGATATTTTGACATCTCAGAAATGAAGTCCTTTAAATGAAACATAATATAAATAAATATATTATACATAAATCATTAATATTTGTTTTTACATTAAAAATATCAAAAAGTGTCCTTGTCGCAATATTGAAAATAATTTTAATTTACCGTTTATAAAAGTTTGAATTTTTCGAAAAAATAAGGATTTTCTTATCCCAGGCATAGATAATCTTAGCCGTATTTGGCACAACTTTTTGGAATTTTGGATTCTCAATGCTCTTCAACTTTGTTCTTGTTTGGCTTTATAAATATTTTGATATGAGCGTCACTGATGAGTCTTATGTAGACGAAACGCGCGTCTGGCGTACTAAATTATAATCCTGGTACCTTTGATTACTATTTACACCACTGGGTCGATGCCACTGCTGGTGGACGTTTCGTCCCCGAGGGTATCACCAGCCCAGTAGTCAACACTTCGGTGTTGACATGAATATCAATAATGTGGTCATTTTTATAAATTTACCGTTTATAAAAGTTTGAATTTTTCGAAAAACTAAGGATTTTCTTATCCCAGGCATAGATTACCTTAGCCGTATTTGGCACAACTTTTTGGAATTTTGGATTCTCAATGCTCTTCAACTTTGTACTTGTTTGGCTTTATAAATATTTTGATATGAGCGTCACTGATGAGTCTTATGTAGACGAAACGCGCGTCTGGCGTACTTAATTATAATCCTGGTACCTTTGATAACTATTTACACCACTGGGTCGATGCCACTGCTGGTGGACGTTTCGTCCCCGAGGGTATCACCAGCCCAGTAGTCAACACTTCGGTGTTGACATGAATATCAATAATGTGGTCATTTTTATAAATTTACCGTTTATAAAAGTTTGAATTTTTCGAAAAACTAAGGATTTTCTTATCCCAGGCATAGATTACCTTAGCCGTATTTGGCACAACTTTTTGGAATTTTGGATTCTCAATGCTCTTCAACTTTGTACTTGTTTGGCTTTATAAATATTTTGATATGAGCGTCACTGATGAGTCTTATGTAGACGAAACGCGCGTCTGGCGTACTTAATTATAATCCTGGTACCTTTGATAACTATTTACACCACTGGGTCGATGCCACTGCTGGTGGACGTTTCGTCCCCGAGGGTATCACCAACCCAGTAGTCAACACTTCGGTGTTGACATGAATATCAATAATGTGGTCATTTTTATAAATTTACCGTTTATAAAAGTTTGAATTTTTCGAAAAACTAAGGATTTTCTTATCCCAGGCATAGATTACCTTAGCCGTATTTGGCACAACTTTTTGGAATTTTGGATTCTCAATGCTCTTCAACTTTGTACTTGTTTGGCTTTATAAATATTTTGATATGAGCGTCACTGATGAGTCTTATGTAGACGAAACGCGCGTCTGGCGTACTAAATTATAATCCTGGTACCTTTGATAACTATTTAGTACAAATAATGTATGTATAATGTCTAAATATTAGCAATATTTTGCTAATTAGATAAAACAAAAAATACATGTAACAGTTGCATTGCCCCTGGACATTTTAATCTGATTAATTGCTGTTTGTTTTTACAGCTGTTAATTATTATTTCTATACTCCTTTTGTGTATACTAATTTGACAAGATGATTGTATGCAGTGATTTTAAATTCTAAATGAACTGTCTAAGAAAGATTTTTCACAGTGACACTTTTTTTGTTTTTTTGTTTAACAAAGTGATTAATTACTCATCAATCTATTTAGTTAAAAGATCTTTCTTAAAAACTAAACACTAATATATGATTCTCACATTTTTTTAATTTATAATTAAATAATACTTATTAAAAAAAAAACATCTGTAAGTCAAATAAATATTAATATGCATTGTAACTTCAGTATAATTATAGACTTCATATATCAAAACTAGAGGCTCTCAAGAGCCTGTGTCGCTCACCTTGGTCTATGTGCATATTAAACAATGGACACAGATAAATTCATGACATAATTGTGTTTTGGTGATGGTGATGCGTTTGTAGATCTTACTTTACTGAACATTCTTGTTGCTACAATTATCTCTATCTATAATGAACTTGGCCCAGTAATTACAGTGGAAAATATTTTCTAAAAATTTACAAAAATTTATGAAAAATGCTAAAAATTAACTATAAAGGGCAATTACTCCTTAAGGGGTCAATTGACTATTTTGGTCATGAAACTTATTTGTAGATCTTGTTTTTCTGAACATTATTGCTGTTTACAGTTTATCTCTATCTATAATAATATTCAAGATAATAACAAAAAACGGCAAAATGTCCTTAAAATTACCAATTCAGGGGCAGCAACCCAACAACGGGTTTTTCGATTCATCTGAAAATATCAGGGCAGATAGATTTTGACCTGATAGACAATTTAACCCTGTCAGATTTGCTCTAAATGCGTCGGTTTTTGAGTTATAAGCCAAAAACTGCATTTTACCCCTATGTTCTATTTTTAGCCATGGCGGCCATCTTGGTTGGATGGCCGGGTCACCGGACACATTTTTTAAATTAAATACCCCAAATATGATTGTGGCCAAGTTTGGATTAATTTTGCCCAGTAGTTTTAGAGGAGAAGATTTTTGTAAAAGATAACTAAAATTTACAAAAAATGGTTAAAAATTGACTATAAAGGGCAATAACTCCTAAAGGAGTCAACTGACCATTTCGGTTGTGCTGACTTATTTGTAAATCTTACTTTGCTGACCATTATTGCTGTTTATAGTTTATCTCTATCTATAATAACATTCAAGATAATAACCAAAAACAGCAAAATTTCCTTAAAATTACCAATTCAGGGACAGCAACCCAACAACGGGTTGTCCGATTCATCTGAAAATTTCAGGGCAGATAGATCGTGACCTGATTAACTATTAAACCGCTGTCAGATTTGCTCTAAATGCTTTGGTTTTTTAGTTATAAGCCAAAAACTGCATTTTACCCCTATGTTCTATTTTTAGCCATGGCGGCCATCTTGGTATATTGGCAGGTTCACCGGACACATTTTTTTAACTAGATACTCCGATGATGATTATGGCTAGTTTGGTTTAATTTGGCCCAGTAGTTTCAGAGGAGAAAATTTTTGTTAAAGTTAACGACGACGGAAGAGGACGACGACGGACACCAAGTGATGGGAAAAGCTCATTTGGCCCTTCGGGCCAGGTGAGCTAAAAAGTATGTTATGTCAATATTTGAAAAACAAGTATTATTTTACAATTTATATTATTAAACACAAATCCTTATCTTTATCACCATTAAAGTATATGTAATTGAAATGTAATTCAAAAGTAATTGAGCATTACATGCTTTTTTCAATGTAATTAATTAAATTACCATTACATGTAATAAAAAAAAATGCTCAATTACACATTACATTCAATTACATGGAAAATTGTAACGCATTACACTTAATTACCATTACATTTTCAATTACCCCATCCCTGACTATTATATTATTTTAATATACAACTTAAAATCTTTTCCAATTGTAACATTGTTTTCGCCTTTAAGCTGCATGTTATTTACTCTTTGACAGTGTCACTCACATGACCTAAGGAATTCTAAATTTAAGCAAGTGATACGGTATGCCACCTGAATACGAAAATCATAAAATATTAAAGATTTAATCCATGAATTAAAATTCAAAATAGTGCGTGCATAACCTGTTCAAAGTTCATTTTGACGGTTTTAAGTAAACTAAATATCTTTTGAGCAGATAATCAAGTTAATGTTATCGGTATAGACCAGACCTAGGTCTGCCTTTTTATGACTGCTCCAGACGAGACATGTCAACTTGTCTGCTTCAAACAAATTCGAAAGGAAGGCCGGCTTCAGATCAGACAAAAGATATCTGCCTTTAATAGATTCTGAGGATATGTCACCTCCTAACCGGACCGATGGACAGGTCAACTTTTGACAGAACATCGAGTCAAGCAGTTTTCTTAGAAAAAAGAAAGTAAAATCCAATTGTTTAAGCAGGTTTTCGTTTTGATTTTTTTAACAAATTTTATCAGAACTAGTTTTCTTAGTGTTTTTGTTTTTTTCACTCTTTAAATTCCTACTTTGTAAGATCCTTAACGTCTGCGCAATTGAAAGTTAAATCAATATATAAATTTACTTTGTAATTAACAGAAATACCAACAAGGAGAATTTTTTTCAGAGTACTGCATTCTTACACGGCAGAGAACGAGGACGAGTTATCAATGGAGCCAAATGATATAGTTGAACTTCTAGAAGAGGTATGTGAAGTGGCTGCAACATAAAAGGAAAAGGGTACTATTTATTCTGCCATAGAAGACAATACTAACATTTTCTAATTTTAACCAATTTTTATAACAAAAACCTGGATAAAACAGTTACGTGTGGTGTTAGTACTTTATTTTTCTTGTTTTAAAAATGACAGCCAAATAGTAATATGGCCAACTTCCAACAGAGCTTGTTTATGTTATCCATGCCCACTTTCATTTTACACCAAATATGAAATTTTGGAAGTCTTTTCGAATAATTATCTAGAAAATATTTCAATCAGTTTAAAAATTTATATTGTAAATAAACATACGTTCTGTGGAAAGACCTATTGATTTTCTTCTGATTATTAAGTCTTTCCACTTCTGTGTGGAAAGACCTTTTGCTTTTGTTCTGATTTTGTTTATTAGTTCTTTCTACTTTTTTGTGAAAACACCTTTTGGTTTTCTTCTGATTATTAGGTCTTTCCACAAGGTCAAAATCTTTTTAGTTTAAAACGTATGCTAACATAAAATTAGTGTTTTCTCCCTTTTGTAATTAAAATTAAAAAACAAAAATATGCGTATGGTGATATACATTGTTACCCTTGTATCATTAAGGCCTAGGGTGTTTGATTTGAGGTCCTTAATTTTTAACCGTGAAATTGAGATCAAGGTAAGTTAAATTTAACGTTCTAGATTGTGACTTTTGTTTTTACATCATATGTATATGTTGTGTACAAGTTATCATTTTGTACGAATTATAATTTGTACAAAACAATTGTAAAAATTATATTTTTACTTTGTACAAATTGTAATTTGTACAAAAAATTTGTACAAAAGGTGACTGTACAAATTACAATTCGTACAAAATTTGACTATCATTTGTTTGAGCATGTGAGTGAATTATGGCAATCGATGATTACACAATATCAATTGCATTTACAAGAAAGAAAATCCTTACCATATAAAAAAGAAGATGTGGTATGATTGCCAATGAGACAACTGTCCATAAGAGACCAAAATGAAACAGACATTAACAACTATATGTCACCGTACGGCCTTCAACAATGATCAAAGCCCATACCGCTTACCACCATTTTTATACAGCCTTTTCACTGCTCTATGTAAAAAAGTTGGAGCTAGGAGATTTTACTGTGAAAAAGGATGTGTCTTTATCAGCTTCAATTTGATTTATTGATAAATGCCATGTTTAATTTCATACAGCTAGTCCAATGCGGTGCCCAAATTCTCCAGATTCAATAGGTTATCCTAAGATATTGTTTGGGCACGATTATACGAGATATTGGTATAATGACAATATGCCCTATCCATGGTAAGATATATGGCTTGGATCTATTGGACAGACAGCGCACGCTTCTTTGTCCTTTGTTCCTGACACGTATAATTGGTGTTTTCGTGTCACTGAGGTCAATTTCTATCAAACTATCAGAATCGCCTTTAGCTCAAATTCTATCATGATACTATCAGAATTGTCAGTGAGGTCAATGTCTATCATACTATCAGAATTGCTAGTGAGGCCAATTTCCATCATGATACTATCAGAAGTGGCACTGAGGCCAATGTCTATCATACTATCAGAACTGCCACTGATGCCAATTTCCATCATGATACTATCAGAAGTGGCACTGAGGCCAATTTCTATCATACTATCAGAACTGCCACTGATGCCAATTTCCATCATGATACTATCAGAAGTGGCACTGAGGCCAATTTCTATCATACTATCAGAACTGCCACTGATGCCAATTTCCATCATGATACTATCAGAAGTGGCACTGAGGCCAATTTCTATCATACTATCAGAACTGCCACTGATGCCAATTTCCATCATGATACTATCAGAAGTGGCACTGAGGCCAATTTCTATCATACTATCAGAACTGCCACTGATGCCAATTTCCATCATGATACTATCAGAAGTGGCACTGAGGCCAATTTCTATCATACTATCAGAACTGCCACTGATGCCAATTTCCATCATGATACTATCAGAAGTGGCTCTGAGGCCAATTTCTAGCATACTATCAGAATTGTCACTGAGGCCAATTTCTATCATGATACTATCAGAAGTGGCACTGAGGCCAATTTCTATCATACTATCAGAACTGCCACTGATGCCAATTTCCATCATGATACTATCAGAAGTGGCACTGAGGCCAATTTCTATCATACTATCAGAACTGCCACTGATGCCAATTTCCATCATGATACTATCAGAAGTGGCACTAAGGCCAATTTCTATCATACTATCAGAACTGCCACTGATGCCAATTTCCATCATGATACTATCAGAAGTGGCTCTGAGGCCAATTTCTAGCATACTATCAGAATTGTCACTGAGGCCAATTTCTATCATGATACTATCAGAATTGTCACTGAGGCCTATCAGAGTTGTTAGTGAGACCAATTTTATTACTAGTATGCTATCAGAATTGTTAGGGCGGCCAATATCTATCATGCTATCAGAATTGTCATTGATGCCAACTTCTATTATATTCAAGATTGTAACTGAAGCCAATTTTTTATTATTCTATCAGAATTTCCACTGGTGCAAATCTCTAGTCTACTATCAGAATTAACTGGTATGGGCTTGTTTCAATTATATTTCCTGTCTCCGTCTGGGTATTTTTGTATTTTGATATAAGGTTTATAGTGTGTATCAATGCTTTTTAATAACACTATAAATGATTGTACAAGTTCTAAGTGAAATTTAGTCAAATTTTGTACACATTGTAATTTGTACAAGCACTTTTTGTACAAATTACTATTTGTACAAAGTCAAAATACAAATTATAATTTGTACGATTTTTTTGTTCAAATTATAATTTGTACAAAATGATAACTTGTACACAACATATACATGTTAAAACCTTGGAACTTTTTGCATTAGGTTGCAAGCTGTTTCACTTTGGAAAAACAAACCAGAAATGACCATTTTGTGATTCGGAAGTAGATATTTTTTGTACATGTTTAATATATAAGTATATTGAACCACGGTGGCATATTTTTGGAATCAGTGGCAATTTAACATTTAAATAATACCGGAAGTTTCACTTTACAAACCGGAGGTAACAAATTATCTTCCTAATTCAAAAACATTGTATACAACGGCCGTATATTTTTGGAATCAGCGTAGCATTAGCTATCGTTTGACGCTGGAATTCACATTTAAACCGAATTTTGATAATTTCCTATAAAAAAAAGATTTATACGGGTGAATAGACATTCAAATGTTCTATGAATTATTGGTTTGATTTTTTTTTTCTTCCGTTTAATTTTTTACTTCGCTGTTTTGTTGTTTACCAATATGTCGCTTAGATATTTGGTATTTGATATCGAACAGTTAATACGCTTTTGAAACTGACTTCGTTAAACCAATTACTTTACCATGTAAGAGTAAACTCACTGAACACTGATTTTCTTGTTATTTCTAAAACTTCCCAATAATTTAACAAATTTATTTTACCAAATTCCTCGTTATATCCATAGGAGGTTTTGATTAATTTTGACGGAACTATTTAGGGCCTCCATATGAGAGTTATTCCCCCTTATACATTTGATATAAGTGATATGCATTTCTAACTAATAAACCATTAGTGATAGAGATCTTGGGTCTTTTAATTTGAGGTCCTTGGTCCATAAAAAGAAAATAAGGTCAAGGTCAAATGTCAAAGTTATGTTCTGAATTTTAATTTCGACTTGTCTATCTTATTAGATATCAAGAAAACATTTATACAGAGTTGTTAGTTTCGACATGTCGTAACACATAAATTTAAATTGAAAGGGTACGTAATCATTTAATAGGAGTTTTTGACCCTTTTATATCTAATATTAGATGTATGGTTATATAACTCATTAACAATATATAGTGGAGATATAGAGTTAATTTGATTTGAGGCCCTTTGTTACATGTCAGGATCAAAGTTTTATTTGACGTTCTAGCTTTTGACCTATACTTTAACTTTTAATTTATGCATGATAAAGCTATATGTCCTTGACAAAATCAACTTTAAAATGACCTTTTGTTAACTGGGAGTAGCTATTTTTGTACTTATTTAATATAAAAGTACATTAAACCATATGTTTTTGGAATCAGTGTCAAGTATACTATCAAATGAGACCGGAAGTGACCTTTTTCAAACCGTAAAAAACAAATTTTCTCCTTAATTTCAAACAAAAATGTATAAAAAACATATATTTTAAAATTCAGCTTTCAAGAAGTTATCATTCGGCTCTGAAATTTACATTTCTAACCGAGTTTAATTATTTTTCACTTCAAAATATAGTGTATCGGGTGAAAAGACCGTAGTTGTTCTCTGAACAATTAGTTTTTAATATCTGTTTGGGCTGGTATCCTTATTTTTTCAAAATAACGGATGATTGATAACAATTGATTTTGTCAATTTTTATTGACTATTTATTTTTTTATTTATCTTGAAGTTGTTTTTTTTTTTTTTTTATTTAAACTTTTTTATTATTCAGGCTTGATTTGATAATCTAGAAATGTCTTTTTTTTTACTATGTTTTTCTCAAGTCATCTAGTCGATATTGAGACGTCATTGTTGATATTGACGATATCCACATCAAAATCAACATTGTTGCATAATGTATGTCATAATAATATGATCATCGATATCAATTCGATATCGACATTTGGACCACGATAAAAGAATCACAGAGTAAGTTCTGAGTTTAACCAAAAAATCGCTGTCGAGCTCTTTGACACATTTCCAATTTCCATTCTCTGTTTTAACATTGTAATATGAACATTGATAGTTGATTTGTTGATTATTTGTCTTACTTTCATCATCTTTATAAAGGATACAGATGACAGTGGATGGGCAGAATGGTGCTGTAAGGGGAAAACTGGTCAATATCCAACGAACTTTGTAGAAGAAACATCTGATAATCTACTTCAAGAAAGTAAGGGGACCAAGAAAGGTAACATATAGTTTTAATAAACCGATCGATAATGACTTCTTTGTATTTCTACAATTGTTTTTAAAGCATGGACACCCCCCCCCCCACCCCCCCCCCCCCCCCCCCCCCCCCGTTTTTGGAAGCATGATTGAATTGTTTGTTTGTTTGTTTTTTGTGCTTGATTGCTTGCTTCCTTGTTTTTTTGTAAATATTTTACACCATATCCGGATTTCGACAATTAATGTCTCTTCAGTGATGTTAAGGATCGAAAAGTATTTGGAAGGCCATTTAATTTACCTCAATTAAAAATAGAGTCCTGAATTTTATAAAAAGTCAAAATAGGATGAACGGGTTATATTAACCGGAGGGAAAATATAATACAAGGCCAAGCAATATAAACAAGTCAAAATTCGTTGTTGGGGGGTCTAAACACAGCACAAACAACATTTGTCCCCAAAAGACCAAAAGAGTGAAAAAATATATATTATTACAAAACGCATTTGATACATAAGTAAACAATTATTGATAATATCTATGCACACGTACCGAAAAATTGTGTGGAGGAAAGTCTCAAAAAAGGTTTGCGACAATCCCGGCGAGGACTGGTAACTCTGGGGGGTTTTTTGCGGGAAAATATGAATGCCTACTCATATCCAATCTTTTAGAAATTATAATTTTCCGCGTTTCGCAGTATAGAGGAAAATTATTGTACTAACGTTCCGTCTGATTAATAATGCGATCATCACATGTCTACATGTACATGTAATAAATGAGCGGGAAATAATCCCGTGGAGTAATCACTCTCTACACAACACTAATACGGTCAAGATGGACACCGGAATGTTGAGCAGCCCTTTAAGAAATGCCATTTCGAGAGAAGTTTCCAATGCCATATCAACATCTCAACAGTATTTATTGAACAGTATAAATGGTATAATGGACAGTAAACTGACAAATTTGCAGACCACCTTACAAGAAAGTCAACAAGAATTTCGCAGACTCAAATGGCCAAGATGGAGGAAACTCTGACCGATAACTATACTTTTCA
The DNA here is from genome assembly GCF_963676685.1 of Mytilus edulis. NCBI lineage: Eukaryota > Metazoa > Mollusca > Bivalvia > Mytilida > Mytilidae > Mytilus > Mytilus edulis. The sequence goes on from NC_092347.1 coordinate 43,784,544, forward strand.
GAGGAAGGGCAACGAAAACTAATTCAAGTATGGTGTGAAGGTTCTAACAAAGCTGAAAGAGGCGAGTCAAGCTTAGAAGTTCATGATTTGACCAGAGCGACCGTACAAAACGCTAAATCCAGGATTTCAGAAGGTATTGACATTGTGCAAGAGAGACAAAAGTTATTTAAGCTTGCAGATTCTTCTCAACTCGGTTGGAAAGTGATAAATGAGTATGTTGCCAACCCAATAGCAGACTCCGAAGATGAGAGAAAAATGTTAAGAGCTCAGTCTAGAGCAGAGTGCAAGAGTAAAGCAGAGAAAACCAAGAAAAGCATCAAACCCAGACAAGTTCCTTATGCCAGGAATGCAGATAAAGATGATTCCTTCAAGCCTGGAAAGTGTTTCAATTGTGGAAAAAGGGGGCACTGGGCAGATAATTGTCCTGATAGAAAACAAAAGATAAGTAATTCTTTATATTTATCAAACTTAGATAGTTCAAGCTTATTTTGTACCTCAGATGCTAATTTTTATTGCAATAATTCTAAAATAAGAAACGCCAATGAGAAGGTTTCAATAACAATTAATTGTTTATAAACTGTTGATCTTGTTACTAATGTGGAAAAACCGGTTAGTCCAGTAAGTAGATTGAAAAATGCTATCGATGTATGGAGATTAATCACAGGTAATACACACATAATTGATGTTATACAAAATGGGTGTAAGATACCTTTCAGAACAGAACCAGATCATAAAATTATTAGAAATAACAGATCATCTCTTGATAACGCAAGTTTTTGTTAAGTCAGAAATTGAAACTTTGCTGTCAAAAGGTTGTATATCAGAAGTAAATTAGATACCTTGTGTAGTTAATCCTTTGACCGTTGCTTTTAATAAATCGAGCAAACCCAGGTTGGTATTGGATTGTAGACTCATCAATCCTCATTTATTTAAATTTAGATTTAAATATGAAGACACAAAGTTAGCAAGGGAAATTTTTCACCAACATGATTTTCTATATGGCTATGATTTAAAAAGTGCTTATCACAATATTGAGATTGTTGAATTGCACAGAGAATATTTAGGTTTTGCATGGGAGATAGATGGTGCAAACAGATATTTCGTTTTTAATGTCTTGCCATTTGGATTGGCTACAGCTGGTTACATATTTACCAAAGTTCTCAGAGAAGATGTAAAGTATTTCAGATCTAAAGGCACACGAATTATTATGTTTTAGATGATGGTTTGGGAGGTGGCAAATATTTTGAATCTTGTCAAAAAAGTTGTCAGTTTGTAAAATTTCAACTTCAAAAGCTAGGTTTTCTAATTGCACATGAAAAATGTGTTTGGGATCATGATGCCAAAAATTAAAATGGTTAGATTTCAATTGGAACATTGAAATTGGTAGAATATTCGTCAGTCCTGAGAGAATAGATAAAGCAGAGCAAACTGTAAACTATATACTTTCCGAGATTGGAAAAGGTAAAGTTTTGTTAAAGGCTCGAATTTTAGCGGGCTCATATCAATGCAAATAGTATTTGGTGATCTCGTGAGAGTGAGAACCAGATTTTTATATGCTTGTGTTAACGGTAGAGCAAGCTGGGAGGCATCTGTAAAAATTACATCAGAAGCTATTGATGAGTTAGAATTTTGGAGAGTTTCTTGCAGAGCAAGGAATAGTAAAGGTGTGAATATAAGCACAGTTAATTTTCACGACAATTTTGATGACGATTTGTTTTGTGATGCCTCAGATGTAGGCTTTGGTGGTTTTTGTTCAACATATGATCGTACCGAAATATTCGGTAACTGGGTAGGTAATGAACCTTTTGAGAGTTCAACTTGGCGTGAACTTGAATGCGTCAAGAGAGTTTTGTATACTCAAGATTCGTTATTGGAGAACACATTAGAAATTTGTCACTGCAAAAAACTACGATTAATATTTAAGAATCTTGTGAACAGAAAAACATTAATATTCAGACTCGCTGGGTCCCTCGGGCTCAGAATGTATATGCAGATCAACTTAGTCGTTATACAGATCACGATGACTGGTCTTTAAACGATGAAACATTCAGTTTCTTAAACAATATTTGGGGTCCGTGTAGCATCGACCGATTTGCTACTCATTACAATACACACTGTTCGCGTTTCAATTCAGTTATATGGTGCCGAGGAACTGAAGCAGTTGACAGTTTTAGTCAATATTGGGGAAAGGACAACAATTGGTTGGTACCCGCACCTTCTTTGATTGCAAAAACAGTAAACAAAATGTGCAATGAGCATGCTAATGGTATTTTGGTAGAATATTCGTCAGTCCTGAGAGAATAGATAAAGCAGAGCAAACTGTAAACTATATACTTTCCGAGATTGGAAAAGGTAAAGTTTTGTTAAAGGCTCGAATTTTAGCGGGCTCATATCAATGCAAATAGTATTTGGTGATCTCGTGAGATTGAGAACCAGATTTTTATATGCTTGTGTTAACGGTAGAGCAAGCTGGGAGGCATCTGTAAAAATTACATCAGAAGCTATTGATGAGTTAGAATTTTGGAGAGTTTCTTGCAGAGCAAGGAATAGTAAAGGTGTGAATATAAGCACAGTTAATTTTCACGACAATTTTGATGACGATTTGTTTTGTGATGCCTCAGATGTAGGCTTTGGTGGTTTTTGTTCAACATATGATCGTACCGAAATATTCGGTAACTGGGTAGGTAATGAACCTTTTGAGAGTTCAACTTGGCGTGAACTTGAATGCGTCAAGAGAGTTTTGTATACTCAAGATTCGTTATTGGAGAACACATTAGTTCGAGTCAACAGTGACAATCAAAATGTCGCACGTATTTTGACGATGTGGAGTAGAAATTTGTCACTGCAAAAAACTACGATTAATATTTAAGAATCTTGTGAACAGAAAAACATTAATATTCAGACTCGCTGGGTCCCTCGGGCTCAGAATGTATATGCAGATCAACTTAGTCGTTATACAGATCACGATGACTGGTCTTTAAACGATGAAACATTCAGTTTCTTAAACAATATTTGGGGTCCGTGTAGCATCGACCGATTTGCTACTCATTACAATACACACTGTTCGCGTTTCAATTCAGTTATATGGTGCCGAGGAACTGAAGCAGTTGACAGTTTTAGTCAATATTGGGGAAAGGACAACAATTGGTTGGTACCCGCACCTTCTTTGATTGCAAAAACAGTAAACAAAATGTGCAATGAGCATGCTAATGGTATTTTGGTTATACCAGAGTGGAAATCGGCGGCATTTTGGCCTTTACTTTGTGAACAAGAAATTTTTAAGAGTTTTGTTTCAGACGTTATTTATCTTACAAATGACAAAGTTATAGTGAAGGGTGCCGGTATAAACAGCATTTTCGGGAAATGGCCACTTATATTTAGGTTGATCGCTTTTAATATTATGTTCTAATGATCCATATTTGCGATTTTCAGGCTTAGGACTGAGGCAACATGTTGTGGAGATTGTAGAGAGGAGTACTGTAGGATGTCCGGGTGAACTTGGAGAATTAGCAGAAAAGATGTCTGTTTATCTTATCCAGTCTAAAAGTGACAATACTACAAAAAAGTACTTTGCTAGTTATAATCGTTGGATATATGTTGGTCAAGGATATGGTTTTAACGAATTACCAGCAGATCCAATTCAGGTTTCATTGTTTTTAACATTATTGATTGACAAGAAATCATCACCTTGTACTTTAGATTCGATAATTTATGCTTTAAAGTAGGTACATGAGCTTTATGGTTACGTTGATCCTACAAATAACGCTTACATTCATTCGTTAGCTCAATCATGTAAAAGATTAAATGGAAACCCAGTTGTAAAGAAGGACCCTGTTACCTCTGATATAATACTTGAACTTTGTAAAATTAATGAATTTGAAAATGACTTGCTTATTGTTAGAGACTTGACTATGATTTTGATTGGCTATGTTGGATTTTTGCGCTATGACGAATTAAGTTCTATTTCATGTAAAGATGTTAAGATTTTTGATGATCATGTTTCCATTTTTCTGCCCCGGTCCAAGACCGATCAATACAGACAAGGTAACGAGATACTTATTTCTAGTGGAAGCACTTTGGCATGTCCAGTTGTTATGTATAAGCGATACATTTCACTCGCTAGTTTGGATGTTAATTCGGATTATTTTATATTTCGACCGATTTTTAGGTCTAAGGGGTTAGCTAAGTTGATATATAAGAATAAGAAGTTAAGCTATACAGCCACAAAAGAGAATATTGTACGTAGATTAAAAACTGTAGCTCCTGACTTGAACCTAGGTTTGCATTCTTTACGTTCTGGTGGTGCTTCTGCAGCAGCCAGGTCAGAAGTAAATGAGAGATGTATTAAACGTCATGGAAGGTGGAAATCAGATATTAGCAAAGATGGTTACATTGCGGATTCCTTGGATATGAGATTATCAGTATCTATACACTCCGCCATAAGTTAAGCACCACCCAATTGAATTTCGAAATAATTGTTTTCTTAATTATTGTTTTTGTAAAAAAAATACTATATATTAAACCTGTAAACAATAGGTAACTTTTGGATACAGGTAAAATGTCAATCGATTACATTTTGATTGTTCAAAACCAGTTTTAACAACCTGTCTTGTGTGTTTTTCGCGTTACTGTTTTTGACTAAACACAAATGATTTTAGCGCGTGCATTTCGCACTTGAATTAGCCATTGATATCAAACTTTTAAGATGGGAAGACGAAAACTGAGTATTGCGGAACGCTGGCAAGTTGTAGGTATGGCAAATACAGGTCTAAGTTGCCGTAGAATAGCGGTCCATTTTGGTGTTAACCACACTGTGATTATCAGGCTCGGTGCAGAGATACCGACAGACATGGTCAGTCGAAGACCGCCCTAGAGCAGGCAGACCACGTAAAACTACTCCCAGAGAAGACAGAAATCTTTCCCGGCAAGCAAGATTGAAACCTTTTTCGTCTGCTGATCAGCTTCGTAGACTTTGGCCTATTGGGGGTAGAGTAAGTGTGCGGACTGTGATACGTAGGTTGCATAGTTTCCGTCTAAGGGCTCGGAGGCGAATAAAGCGCCCGGAATTAACTTTAAGACACCGTAGAGCAGGACAACAGTGGGCTAGGAACCATCGCCGATGGACTTTACGCAGCTGGAGAAGAATTCACTGGTCCGATGAAAGTCGTTTCTTGCTGAAGCGCGTCGACGGCAGAACACGTGTTTGGAGGGAAAGAAACACCGCATATCGGGACAATAACATTCTTGGTACAACAGCTTTCGGTGGTGGCGGTGTAACAGTATGGGGATGTTTTTCCCATGACTGTAAACTTGATATGCATGTTCTTCACGGTACCCAGCTGAATGGACAAAGGTACCGGGATGACATCTGAACACCATTGTATCGCCTCATTTTGACAATCAATCGTTAACTGATAGACCGGTCTTTCAAGATGACAATGCGAGACCTCATCGCGCACGAATTGTCAACGCATACCTGACGTCAGAATCAATAGACACTTTACCTTGGCCGGCCATGTCACCTGACATGAACCCAATTGAACATGTATGGGACTTTATCGACCGTAAACTTAACCAGAGACAACCAAAATGTGCAACAATACCAGAATTGAGGGTCGCTTTGGTACAGGAATGGCAGAGATTTCCACAGTATAGGCTACGACGACTTGTGCAAGGAATGAGGAGACGTGTATTGAATCTCTACCGGAAGCGTGGAAGCTATACACGATATTGACTTTATGAACCTTAATTGACAGTAAATGTATACTTGATTGTTTTCCAAAAAGTTCAAAACTGTATCATTATTTGAAATTAATGAAAATGATCAACAAATTAAAACATTTTATAGGGATTTTAACTTGTTGTTTTTAACGTAAAATTGAAAGTTCCCTTCACACAGCAGAAAGCATAAAAAACCCTAACTTTTATTTTTTTTTATACTGCACAATATTTACATTTTATTTAACCAATGTCAACACGATTAACTCTTATTCAAAAATATTGAATTTTTGGATTTGAAAATTTCTTATTGATAAAAATACGGGTGGTGCTTAACTTATGGGGGAGTGTATAGAAAACTTGGTTTATAATTTGGGCTCTTTCCATCCCTTTCTTTGTGATCTCTAGATTACGTTGGGCAGTCCGCAAATATATATTTGGTTATTATATTAATATTATGTATTATAGTGAGATTTATGGTATAAATTGCAATGACATTACATCAGTAAAGTGTGTACTTATAATTTTCCGCGTTTCGCAGTATAGAGGAAAATTATTGTACAAACGTTCCGTCTGATTAATCATGTGATTATCACATGTTTACATGTACATGTAATAAATGAGCGGGAAATAATCCCGTGGAGTAATCGCTCTCTACCCAACACTGATACGGTCAAGTTTCTTAACGATATTTATATATATCGTTTCTCATTAATATTTCATAGCTAGATCTTAATTAGGTTTTTATTATGTTTGTGCAATGTATTCGTTCATTTATGAGCTTTACGTTTTTTTGCTGAATGTACTGATGCACGTAGGGTTATTTTTTCATGTTCTCCTTTATATCACGTTATATGTCATATCTTTAAGTATACTGTCCAAGTATGACTCCGGAAACGGTCTTTCGAGCAAATTAGCTTTCGACTAATTTAGTGTTTGGACACAGGTTTCCAATGCTGTCTATCGACATAGTTGGTTTTTCCTGGCCGGCGGGATCGTTAAGGATGGAGAAATCTTGATGACTTATTATTAATAACCACTCAGTATGTTATGCTGTATGGCTATATCACACATGCTGTTATATTTCACATGTCATCATGTTTATTTATTTGTAATGAGTTCGGTGTCCTCTAGATAACGTTGGGCAGTCGGCAAATATATATTTGGTTATTGTATTAATATTATGTATTATAGTGAGATTTATGGTATGAATTGCAATGAGATTATATCAGTAAAGTGTGTACAATCGGTTTTTTACAGAAGAGTGTCCACCAAAAACTTACACTGCACTATTATTAGAATAGTAGAATAGAATGATAAAGAAATGGATGAAAATTATATCTACATGTTACTGTTATATTAATAAAATATATAACAAAAAACCAGTGTATACTGATTTGTTTCACAATAGTTATAACAATGAGGTTAAATTTCCTGTCATTTATTCATCATCCACGCACGAACTTATCTCAGAAAAATATCTCTGTACATTAACCTCAGGTTTAGGAGATGTGATTTTTTTTCTGTGAAAAATGCTTTTGACCATCCACAAGAACTTGCGGTCATCCGATGTTCTGCACTTCAGTACTTTTATTTTATTTGATTCCATTCACATCAACAGAAAGATACAACATAACATGTTATTTCTAAAATGTAATTTTCAGGTTTTATACAGTATATTTGCATTTTACTTGAAAATGTGTATTGAATGCTTTGCAATTTAAATTATTTGATATACATCAGTGGGGGTTGGGTATTAAGTTGACAAATACTTAGTAGCTGTCACACCCAGAATACATCCTGATATTCTTGGCATTGACAATAAATATGTTTGCATAAATATGTACACATTTACATAAAGTAATTTGACATTCCTGTGCATTTTTTTTTTATCGTATTATAAGCTTTCAACAATTAATGGGTGTCTTCCTTCTATTCCAACTTTTAAAAAAATCACTATTCCTTCGAGATGTTTTGATAAATAATGTGTGTTTATATCAATTAAGCTTAATTACAAAAATCACCTAAGATTTATACCGGCGTCACACAACAGCGTACAGCTCCGCCGTACGCCGGGCGTGTTAAAAAAACATGTACGCTGCCAATACTAGTAATTTTGGATGCATTCAACCTGTCAATCATATCTGTAACGTGTGCACAACGAGCTTTAAGCGTGTATTTGTCGTACGCTAAACGTTTATTGGGCATTCAAGAAACGTATGGTGGTGTATACTTGTCGTTTGTCTAACGTAGATGGAATGCATGCTACGGAGGTAAAAAGTTTCTTGAGACGCGCCCCGGTCGTATCTTTGACCTTCTATTATGGGGTGTTTGTTTCAACACACCCGCATATGATTTAGTTAAAGTCGAACGATCTCGTGCCCTAATAGTGTCTCAAACTTATCTGTAGCGCGTTAAACGCGTTTTTATCGCACCGCGGGTAAATGATCACGTTGTGATTGGTTTAACGCCTTCACGTGGTGACCCCCTATGAGACTGTAGGGGTTAGTAAATTCATAGGGGTTCATGATGCGTTAATTGTGACGTCATCTATTAATGTTGTTGTGTTTTATTGCTTATTTTTCAACATAATGCAGCAGAAAAAGTCCGGCGTGCGAATTTACGGTTAACTACTGACTCCCTCCGGCCTCACCCCTAAGAATTTTACTAACCCTCTATGGATCCGTAGGGAGTCAGTAGCGAACCATATAACTTATAGTAGCATATTCATAACGTGCTTGTAGCGTACAGGTATACGCTAGTCACACGCTTGAGCTGGATGAAAATGTTTTAGCTAAGTATTTCGACGTACGTACTTCAAACTTATACAACGCGCATTTAACAATTGCTTATCGTTCCTCTGGCGTGCAACTAACGTACACCGACTTTGTCAATTTTTTCTGTACGTTTGGTGCACGCCGGTTTATACGCCAATGTGTGACGCCGGTATTACCTGTATTTTTTTAAAAAGAAAAACCGAAAACATATATTGATTATAGATAATTAGGAATTGAATGCTTTTATATATAACTTCATTGGTGTGAAAAAGCGTTGACCGAAGTACATTTTGGATGAAGCGCTTTTCGCGCTTCATCGCGATTCGTTCTAAAAATGTGCGTACGGTCAACGCTTTTACAACCCTATGAAGTTACTAAAAGAATCATTCAATACTCAATACTCAAAAATTTCATTTGTTTAGCTAGGATCATGAAACAAGATTTTTATAAAGTTTATATTTGATTAACCTGTGCACTTTATTGTGGGACCTCCTGTCATCATGAATGATACATTTTATTGTGTAATGAAGTTGATTAAGAAATAACGCTAGATTGCAGTGTAGCCAATCAGAATAACGTATTATAATGAAATTTACATCTAATGTAATTATTGTAATACCAAACATTCTCATCTTGCAAGATTTCCATGTACAACTTTATAAATAGTGGGAATAGGAGAAATGAACCAATTGTGGGAATGGCGGTTTTAGTTTGAAAGTCAAAGTATGTATATACCATCTTAAAATTGATATATCTTGTTGAATACAGACATGACACCTAAAGGGAAACTATAAAGGGTTGACCATACATGTCATATGTGAAGCTTTATATCTTCAAAGTTCTGGATCATTAAAAACACAAAAAACTATATTTTGAAGAAAAAAAAAATGTTTGTTATAATCTACCTTTTCTGAAGTGAGACAATACAACAAAACGAATGACAGGTTTACAATCACTATCAGGCCAAAGGTTAAAATGCCTTCAACAATAAAAGAAAACCCATACCGTATAATCTGCTTTACAGGAAAAATATGAAACAATAAAATTGAGAATACTTACCGCCTAATAATAACAAAACAATTCACGAAAAGCAAATATGACAGACATTAACCAATGACAACCACTTAACTATAGGCTTCTGACTTGGGAATGTGGCAGGGTTAATCATTTTTATGAGCGCTCAACCCTCCCCTAACATGAGACAGTGATGTTACCGCACCACAAAAAAGTTGAGAAAGGTTTAACTCAGCAGATCGATAAAAATAAAAACACCAAACCAACACACAGACAGAACGTGGCAGGATATATATATATCCATCCTTTATCCCCAACAACAACAACACAAATGACTCCAAGCACAGATCTGAGAGTACTCGCAGTTACTAACAGCAAGTTCAAAGCCAATACCAACTTATACAAAATCATGTTTCTAAAACTAAACTATCAATCAGTATATATCCAACATCAAATTTAGTGTAAAGACGTCATTAACAGTCAGGGAAACACATGCCTTTGTGCAATGCCAAGATATTGGTATCGACAGAAAGTAGTAAAGTGAATGTACATAAATAAAGGCAACAGTAGTATACCGCTGTTCAAAACTCGTAAATCTATGGTCAAAAAACAAAATCGGAGTAACAAACCAAAAATGAGGGAAACGCATTAAATATAAGAGGAGAACAACGTCACAACGTTAGAATGTAACACACACAGAAACGGACTAAGCATTAGACAAAATCCGATGAGAATACCAAATATATCCTCAAAACCAAATACATGAATTTGGGATAGAAAAGTACCGTGACACGTCTTATAGTAATTTGAATTCACACTAAAATATAAGAGCAAACAAACGTCACAACGGAAACACAACGTAAAAATGTTACACACACAGAAACGAACTATGATATAATAATAGCCATTTTCCTGACTTGGTACAGGACATTTTTAAAGATTTAAATTTTTAAATGTGTAATATTCAGTATTATATATATTTACTGATAACAAAATCAATATTCTATAACTGTGTTGAATTGGTAACCTTTTAAGATAAGTTTATTTAAGATTGACAAGTCTACACGAATCGTATTTAAACACCACCATGACATTTATAATGTGTTACTCCGTTTAAAAAAAGTTTTTTACAGATACAGCCAAACTTGCAAACCAAATCTTTATATTTATGAAAGAATTATGTAAAGATTCTAATTTATGTGTGGTAACAAGATCCATGAGTAATGATTAAATAGTACAAGTAATACATAGATAACGTTCGTTGAAATCCAAAACGTCATTACAGAAACATGCATAGCGAACGAGCTTAGATATACAAAAACCGAAAAACGATGTCAAAGGAACAACGCCGTCCAAAATCAGATTTATCAAATGACCAATTGTGCATTTCTTCTAAGACATTAAAACAAAATTTAAACTAGATGTGTCAAAGCGATACGAATGGCCCCGTCCCAAAAAGTTCAAAAATCTGCAATTTCAATATAAACCATGTGGACACAAACATCAGCTCAAAATCTGGGGGGGAATAGAGAAAAAATCTGTATAACTGTGATTTTCAATTATTTATCAAAGTTCAAAAGCCTGTAATTTCAGTGAAAATAAGCGGAGCAGAACGAAACTTAAGCTTGATCTATAACTCATCATGGTTAACTCACATACCAAAAATCAGTATAACTGTGATTTTAAACAATTTCTCAAAGTACAAAGCCCGTAATTTCGGCAAAAATTAGTGGAGCAGAACAAAACTTATATTTGATCTGTAACTCATCATGGTTAACTCACATACCAAAAATCAGCCCAATATCTGAAAGCGTTTAGAAAAAAAGTCTGTATAACTGTGATTTCATACCCAACTATATCAGTCCTATTCAGGACCGATAACTCTGTCGATAGATATTATCGGGTATACACTATTGTTGAAATCAGAGCAATCGGAAACATAAATATTTGAATATCTGTGAAGCAAAAAATATTTTTTTAAAGAAATTTTCATAATATTCATATTTTCGTAAAGTTAATTAATGATACATACAATTTCTGATTTGACTGTGACGGCAAATTAAGAGAAGCTATTCATTTTTACATTTATGAAAACTTTTGTATATCACAAAATTTAAACTCTGGTAATACATGTATACACAGGATGTTTAATGTCACCTGGTTGCTTTTGGTTTGCACGTCTACCTGACAATATATTGTTATGTAACATTACATCCAAAGTAAGAGTTCACCTGTTTGGTCAAGGGATGAAATTTTAAAAGTATAGAACATTTATCTATAATAATTGTTGGTGTTGGGGTTTTTTTTCTCTTGGGATGAAAACATTTTTATATTTCTAAAGGAAAATAAAGTATGCAGAAAACAGGAAAAACACCTTTAAAAAAAGAAGAAATTTTTTTTATAACAAATTTTATTGTAAACTATTTTCTGGTAACAGAACATCCTGGATATATCTGTCAAAATAAATGTTCCCTTGTCACACTTAAAAAAATACTTTTTTTATCAAGAAATTTTGAAATTAATCATATCGAAATATCACCAAAGAAAACAACAGAAACATCAGAGATTCTGCATGAAAATTTAAATATAATCTAGGAAAGTCTTACTATACAAATCCTTGACTTGATGCAACATTTCCATATACATCATCCGCCATTTTGAAAATCCCGAAAAATTCCCTTTTTTGACAGGTTTTGCCCTGAAATTCAACTGTTTTAAGTAGTATTCTTCGCCAGATATATGTTTTAATAAACTTAATCGATTTGCAAAATTTTATTTCTATTTACGGAATTTTTTATATTTATTGTACAAGTAGACATGGGTATCGGTAATTTAGCATTGAGTCAACGGAGAAATGACGAGGAAAATTGCATGTTGTACAATTCTAAAATGACAGAATTTAATCAAAAATTAAACTGTTAGGACTAACATTGTTTGATAGAAATATGTTTGAATATCAAGGGTTGATTTGCAAAAGTTAGAAAACGGGTCAGGTTTATGAGAAAATTAAACTTTATTGAAGCATCTATGCATTTTATATGGGGAAATATAATACAAAATGGCGGCTTGTATACGTCACAAAAGTCACGTGATGTCTAACTTAGTTGGATATGTCAACAATTTCTCAAAGTCCAAAGCCCGTAATTTCGGCAACAATTAGTGGAGCGGAACGAAACTTAAACTTGATCTGTAACTCATCACGGTTAACTCACACACCAAAAATCAGCCCAATATCTGAAGGCGTTTAAAAAAAACTCCGTATAATGGTTTGTTGCGGAATGACGGAATGACGGAATTACGGAAGGACAGAAAGACGGAAAGACGGACAAGGATAAAACTATATGGCATCGACAACTTCGTTGCGGGGCTATAAAAATCGGTCATGCTGTATTCCAACAAGATTTTTGCTAGCTCTGTCTAAAGATATGGACAATTATACGCTAAAGATATCTATAATTCAGTATGACGGGCTCAGTCATAGTAAATTTTGACCTTATTTAACTAAACCAAGTCAATACTTTACCTAAAAAATTCATCACTCAAAGTTATTTAAAAACCTAGAATTAGATCAATCTACTTTATATTTCCTGCATAAAATATTAAGAAATAAATGTAGAAGTTAAATGAACAAAATTTTGCAAGTAATATACTGCCCACAATAGGGACTATATGTGTGTCCTTGGACCAGCTGCCCGACATTTAGACATGAGTTAATCATAACAATCACGGAACAAGAACAGCAAACATACAAAATACTTAGTAAAACCATAATATATATGATAATCTAAATTCAAATTTAAAGAAATAGAAAAAAATGTAATAATATAAAAACTATGTGTAGACAGTTTTCTCACAATCATAAAAACCAATAACTGTAAAATGTAAAGGCATACACTACAAGCAATTGTGTTTACGCTTGGCATAAATTAGTTTCTGAACGTTCCAATTCTTTTGTCATATATGATGCAAGGCTCTTTGATCTGATCGGATTTGCTAGATCATTTGATGAATGATTGTTGTTTGATAAAAACATTGCAAATATTTTAAATAAACACAAACAATACTATGTCCAAAACCAAAAGACAACAAATTTGATTAAATTACGGTAAAATGAAAAAGGTGAAATGGCATCCTACACTATAAAATATTCAGATATTACTATTTCTTAAGGAATTTGAACATTTAAATTAAGTCCAAAAAGAGAAAGTTTGAAGAAAAAAAGACCAGCTTCTAAATATAAAGGATAGACCATGATATATTGATTAGCACGTACACTGAACAAATAAAGCATTATGAACACTAAAGCAGGAGCATGACTTTGGTGAACAAAAATACTATGGAATGGCAAGTCCGACATTGCTATGACGTCTGACGGCCTTTTAATAGCATAAAGTTGCTAAGAATGTGGGATTTCAAAGCGCAGTATTTTGTACAAAACATGGAAATCGCCAACTCAATCTTTGTGTGGCAGGATTTTATCTCAAGATCTAGAAATATTGACTGTCAAGCAGATAAATCAAATACTAGTCAAAATCTGGTTGTTCATTGTTCTCCGGAAATAAGTACATTCCATTCACCATCTATCGCCATGTATCGCAAATGAAAGCGTATCTCCTAAACTATCCATTTTCAGCGTTATACTTCTTGCTTTCACAGATATATAGCAAACTGCAGTAATCTCCTCACGGAACTTGTTATCTTTGGGACTAATTTATGAAAAAAGTACGCGTGCGCTGCGTTTGATACAATAGTTTTACACATGTTTATGTATGACCTTTCGCTTTATTGATATTTTTTTATTTGCAGAATTAATTTGGATAAAAATACAGCGCAACATATGAGTTCCTGAAACTTAGATAAATGTTAAGCTTTTCAAAACATTCACTTAACTGTATTTAATACACACTTTTTTATTTACTTTAGCGGAATGCGACATTCAACAAGCTACGGTCAACTATGAGTATATTCCCGAGAACGAAGATGAACTACAACTTGATGTCGGATGTGTCATAGACATACTTAGAAAGGTATGGTGAGCTCTGGTGAAAAAATTTTGTCAAACGACTTTATACAGTATAATTAGCTCCAAATTGGGTCAACGGAAAGAGGTAGTAAAAATCATGCAATACTAGATGTGTTACTTCTTTTTGAGATTTATAACTACGCACTCCCGTCGATAGTAAATACTTCACTTTTATAAAGATTATCGATTACCAAATCTCCCAACTTTCATCTTTTGTTCATAACTATTTGTATGTATTTCAAGATTTTTTTAACTTTAACATTTCTACAGAAAATGTTCGGTGTTAAATTTGTATGATCACGGTGGTGATTCGGTATGTCGAGACAACTGATCGTGAAAGAATACCTTACTGTGGTCAAGCATTTCAGTCAGATCCTGGAAGATCTGAGAATCGGATCGTGAATGTAATTAATTGTAATTCTACTTCAAAATGTGAGTAAAATCTATTTTATTTTAAAAACGCGGAACAAGTCCGGGGGAAAAAGTGATTGTCAAAATTATTCAACTTCGGCAATTACAATGTTCAAAAAGGTATTGAAAGTATGCAGTACGTTATGAGAAAACACAAAAGTCACAATCCTTATCAGCCCATCAATATAGATATAATATTTAATATATATAATTCGTCCTAATATCAGCCCAACAATGATAGATCTGTAAATTTGCGTTAGCAAAATAAATTTAATCAATAGCAAAATTGCAGATAATGAATTTGTCACCACCAACTTTAACTCGCTTGTCTTGTCATTGCGCGGTTCCAGTTTTAACGAGAGAGTGAAATTGTCCATTTACTTGAATACAAAACAAAACAAACACACCTGAAAACCAAGCGCACCCTACAATGATATTCACTTTCACCGTTAAATTCAACATAAACGAATAGACATCAATAATAAACAATATAAAGAAATCATATGACTTCGGAAATTCTAAAATGAACAAGAAATAAATATGATAATGACTAAAATGAATCTTCGCTAAATGGCCTAATAAGGGCAAATAACTAGAAACCACATCAGCTTCGGTTAATGTGTGACAAATATCCGGACTTGAATTATGTATGAAAAGCAGATATTTAGTCAAATATTTATCTTTTTACTCATTAACTTCAAAAAGGAAATCGGGTCGATTGAAGTATGGTACGTCGGCTTCCTTGTTGTAACTTTAAAACACATCAATACTGAACTTGCAAATGATAACTGGTTTAAAACGATAATTTTTCTGCGTTACTTGTAACTATTTTCAGATGCATATTACTTCACATATAGTACAACTATAGTTTATGAAGTTCAAGAGTAACTGTATTTTCCAATTTCGTTCACAAATTATTTTTAGAAGGGGGAAGTTCTGAGACTTGTCTACCGAATAAGCAGTGGGGTATTCGTTGTTAGTTGGGTAACGTCAGTTAAGGAAGCTGGCTTGTCATGCTTTGGATTTTTTTAAAGATTTTCGTAATCCTCTGGTTTTATCCATTTGAATGCCTTTACAAAATTTGCCCGGTGACCCCCATTTTTCTTTATGAAAATCTATTACATGTATATTGATAAGTCATCTGTAAAAGTCTTATAAAATTTTAATTACTTTTAGAACTTCAACTTGTGAATGATAAAGCTATGAAAAGTCAAGAGAGAAAATTTTCCCGCCAAAATTTCAATGGTTCATATCTCGAAAACAAGCATGGTGACCTACATATTTTTTTTGCTAATTAATTCCCTATCAATATAAACTAGTGTTTTGAAAAGTTAATTACTTTGAAACTTAGAAGCGGCTGAATAATCAATAAATAATTTAAAACATTAAAATTCCATGAGGTATTTTGGTAATTTAAACTCGTTAACTGAACGGCTTTTTCAACATTCGCCGCTCCACTATTCTAGAAACGTCTTTCACATTATTTACATATATTTTATCAGCAATTAAAGCTTTGAGTAAAAATGGAACTACCTTATCTAGTTGCGTTGTAAATCAGATGTAAATATTAGAAAATATCATCGAAGTAATAGAATAGAATCAACATATGTTTCTTTCTTCGTACGATTGTATAAAACCATTATTAACATAACGACAGGATGAAATAATTAGTCCAACTTTGTTTCATACAAAAGAATTGGCAACGTAGATACAAATATCTTGGGTTACGAACGTGTTTTCTTTTGTTACATTCGGAGGATTAAAATCAGGTTCTGCAATACAGAGGACGTCCTTTCACTAAATAGTTCAAAGTTACACACACAAAAAAGTCAATTGAACGTATCTATCAAATCGAACTTGAAATAAAAGAAATAAGAAATAGTTAAGTGATATCTTGACTTGCATCTATAATTTAAATTGGATTGTATCCAGGATTAAGCATCACCATAGCGGCTTATCATCGATTTTTCAATTACAACGAGCTCGTAACGTATGCTACAAGTCGAGCAGGATCTTTCGTAATAATTTTGATCACATGAGATCAACTCCTGGTTTTGATACGGTTCATGTTGAACGGTCTAGTTTTCTATGTATAGTACACTAATTTTTGTGTGTTTTATCATTTTTGTACCTAAGCATTTAAACACTTCGACATATCAATATTTATATTATAGGTATAATTCGGTTGTGTACTGGGTTCTAGATATGGTGCAAGTAAAATTAATTTGAAAAGAAACATGAACAAACGAATGGAATTTGTTATTAGAAATATACGACCAAACGTGGCGTTAGTGACAATATCTTAATCGGATTCTTTATTATATTTTAGGACGGTGATCCTGGGTGGTGGTTTGGACGATATGGAGATAAAGAGGGATTTTTTCCAAATAATTATGTTACAGTAATATCAAAGAATGAAACCTAAAGCGCTTGCTCAATATTTCTTGGGGGAAAAAACAACAAAGCCAACAAGAATGCAAAAGAAAACTAAACTAAAGATAATGCGACGGAATTGTTTTGCAAAATATTTTCTTCATGAAATAGAATTTTAACATAAAATCAATATTATATTTTACAAAGTTTATGACTAAACATGAAACATTCGCTTGCACTGTTGTAAGAAAGTTAACGGTTGAAACAGGTTGACAAGAGACTAACATTCCATTCACAAAACAATTATATTATTTATTTAACTATGCATCAGCTGCATTTTTATACCATATTTAAGTTATTGAGTTATTTGTCATGTTATTCGTCTTGATGCACATATGTATAATGATTCAATTTGATCTTACTTTTAAATTCAAAGAACAAAGATCCTTTCGTTGAAGAGGACTCAATTATTTTCTCCTTTGATAGAAACGTTTGTTTTAACTTGATGTAAATAAGATCATAATCGAAACTATTTGTTTAATATTTATACAAAAATCATTTCTTTGAAAGAGTTATCGTAGCTTATTTTTTTTAGGTTTTGTACTATCAATACAGATAATGTAGTAAACGACCAGTTTCTTTTTGTTAAATTGCTTTCGAGTCACACACATATTTTATCTTTCAAACTTTATAGATAACAAAAATATATTTGTTTGTTTGTCTTTTTCTTTTTAGCCATGGCGTTGTCAGCTTATGTTAGATATACAAGTTTGACTGTCCCTCTGGTTTCTTTTGCCCTTCATTTAAACAATATATCCTCAGACCAGAACACCAAACGATTAGATTGATATAATTCCAAAATCTAGATGAAAAATGTATTTTGAAATAAGTCATACTTTATATAGAAGACAATGAAAGAAGTTAAAGTATATATAATTTGTGCTAGTTATTATTCCTGGTTTTTAAGGCTAGGTTAAGTGGAACTGGATGAATAAATAATTAAAATGACACAAATACCGAGCTCCGGGAAAATTCAAAACGAAAAGTTTGTAATCAAATGGCAAAATCAAAAGCTCAAGGACATCAAACGAATGGACAACAACTGTCATATTCTTGACTTGGTACAGGATTTTCTTTATGTAGAAAATGTAAATCTTGTTTCATAGATAGCTAAACATCTCACAAACAGACGCATACAATTCCATTATATTGACAACGATTTTTGAACAAAACAAACAGACATATTTAAGTACCAATGTCAAAAATAGAGGTACAACAGTCAATATTGTGCTATAATTTAGCATTGTGTCAATTATAACTGTTAAATATCATTTCGTTCTAGAATGACATACTAGAACATATCTAAAATTGAAAGTGTACATTCACCAGTCTAAACAACAGTGATAAGTTTATAACAGTTTGATCGAAGCGTTTTTAAGCAACAACATGACTTTTAAAAATGTTATTTGTTTATATCACGGGCGAAGACCAATAACTCGAGAATGACATTTCGATCGGGTTTTTTCATTGAACGGTTTGATGTGTTGTGATTAAATCAATCAATCAAGACAAAGTCAAGTTACGATACAAACTGTGATTGATTGGTTGATGGTTGCTCAACGTCCAATGGCAAATAGTCAAATAAACAATAAATGCAATAGGCAAGTTCTGTAAGAGAGGCGTCCGGGTTAAGAGTCGGGGAAGTTGAGACTGCAACGGGAAGTGTTATGCCAAGGTGATATAAAAATGAGTGACTCATATGAACTTGAATAGCAGTAAGATCAGATGCGTTGATATTAAGGTACGTGTTTGCTGCTCCTGTAGATGCATCCCCGCAATACAAATCCTTACCGGAATTGGCACAATTGGTAATATAATTGAACAGATGACTATTCGAATACCGCGAAGACATATTAACAGTGTATCAGTCAAT
The DNA here is from genome assembly GCF_963676685.1 of Mytilus edulis. Taxonomy (NCBI): domain Eukaryota; kingdom Metazoa; phylum Mollusca; class Bivalvia; order Mytilida; family Mytilidae; genus Mytilus; species Mytilus edulis. The sequence continues at coordinate 43,803,793 of NC_092347.1, forward strand.
TTATTTAGGATCGTAATACTTTTGGAGTGTCTTTTTTTCTTCCTAATAAATACGTTGATGAGAGTTTTATTATAAGTAGCAAATCACTATAAATGAGTTCCGTATATTGTGACCATACACGGGCGTAACGCATTTAAAATTAAGTTAATTAAACTCCAGACGACCAGAGATTTGGGAAGTTGACAATTGGAAAGATTAACGCATCGAGTTTTGTCATAAATTGTATACGAGTTGGAGGAATCTCGAATCTTGGGAAGATAACAGTGTGGATATACCGAAAGGAGAAAAACAGTAAGATACAATCAAAGACAGCCTGACAGGTTTGTGGACCTTGGACAGGCACATAAACATGTAACGAAGTATAACTTTATGTTGTTTAGATCTCAACTCCCCCTTTTACGTATTGATCAGTAAAGAACAAAAAATGCTCACCAAAAAAATAACAATAAAAAGTTCAAAAAGCAGGATTAATAGTTAAGATCAAATGTACAGGGCTTATAATTTAATACGTGCGTTTCGTCTACATAAGACTCATCAGTGACGCTCAGATCAAAATAGTAAGAAAGCCAAACAAGTATAAAGGTGAAGGGCATTGAGGGCCTATTTTCCCCCAAAAAATGTGTCAAATACAGATAAGTTAATGTATGTCTGGGGTAATAAAATCCTTAGTAATTCGAATAATTCGTAATTTTGCAAACATTACATTTATAAAAATGATCATATAATTGATATTCATGTCAACAGCGTGATCGAAATACGAGTCAAATAGTAGAATGCATGTAGATATTCAATACAGAAAGAGAAAAAAATAATCAAAATATTTTACACTTGTTTCAAACGATAAAATTGTTAAATCTATTAAGTATACGCAAATGCACTGATTTAATAATTATTTTCATAAATGATTTTCATAAATGATAGTCTTTAGAATTATATGTTGATGAATTCACAAAATAAATCATTTTATCATTACAGATACAGGTTTGATATAATTTCACGATTTTTTTCAAAATCAAACTCCTATCATATACAATATATGCTTATCTTTGCGACCTCGTGCCTCTTTGCACGTACACGGACTTTGGTTTATCATGGCCATCCTACTCGGATATTAACATCGGTAACCTCTGATCACCTAATTTACACACATCTGTTGATTTTGGTTTTTCTTTAAGTCACACAAACAAATGACTTTGGCTTTGGCTACCTGAGTTCACCTTACACATGTTTCGAATATGGTAACCTCTGGTCACCTCACATATACGTTTTTTCTACCTCGTGTCCCTTTAATCATACGTTGACTTTGTTTAATCAGTTACTCATGGTCAGCTTACTCGGATATTGAACGTGATTTGTGGTCAGCTTAATATACACATTTTGACATTGGTCCTTCTTCTCAACCTACACAGTCAGATATTATATTTGCTTTGCTCTGAGCACCTTATTACACACATATATTGACTTTGGTAATTTCTATTCACTATACATAAATTTAAACTTTCGTTATCTCTTGGGTTGAGGTAATAAAACTTTGCTCAGTGCGCGGAGCACAAAACTCATGCTCGAAACATGAAATCCAGCATTTTGATTGATTGTTTTGGGGTATGAGTACAAAAAACTGACTCGAAAGCCTTATAAATTTAAGGCTTGGTCACCTTACACAAATATTGACTTAGGCTAACTCTGGTCATCTTACACTGATATTGATGTTAGTAATTACTGACACTTTCCCAAATGTATTGACTTTGATACATTATGATCATCCTAAGCTATTGACTGCGGTTATCTCTGATCACAAAGCAAAACAGACTTTGGTTTATAATGTGTAAATTGACCAGAGAAAAGATCTGAGATACGTGACCATAATCAATTGACGTCACCGTTCCAGGACAACGACTGTGGTTACCTCTGTTAAACTTACACTGATGTTCGGGTCACCTTACAAAGATATTTAATTTGGTGACCTCTGCTCAATTAGCACAAAAAATTACCTCTGTTTATCTCTGATCACCTTACACAAATGTCCTGATCAACAGTTGGTGAATAGAAAGAAATGTTCTGATTCTCTGTACTTATTTCCCTGTTTTGTGTCGTTTATTTTTGTTAATAAAAAGTAACATATATTAAAGTAATTAATGATATTGAAAGAAAATGCACATGTCATACATTATTTGCTGCGTTGTCTCAGATAAACTAAGGTAAGTCTATTTTGTAAAAACAATTATATGTTGTCTTAAAAAAGTAACTGTAACGATAAGTGAGAGTCATAAAAAAAAGTTTGATATGAATTTTTTTTTCTGGAATCCTATCTTTCAGATTTTTATTAAACCTGATATGTTATTTTTATTTACAGGGGATTTATTTATTTTTGTGGGTATCAATTTTCGTGGACTGCTGAAACTTGAACTGAAATTTTATTTTGTGATTTTGCCAATCCCTGTATACAAAGCCAATTGAAATTATGATATTCTTTGAACATTTAAATTCGTGGTTCACCTATACCCACGAAACCCACGATAATTGGTATACAATGAATAATAATGAATCCACACTATTGATAAAGTTAAAAGGGTGCAGCCGAATAGATGTTTTAGAATGAATATTTGAATCGTTTGCCTGGCATGTTTTTAAAGATGAACAGACGAATTTATGTACAGGGTGAATAACGGGTTAATTTATAACAACTTTTTGATAAATAAAAGGACTATATTAAGACAATAAGAACGTTTGATGGTAAATGGAAGATTGAAAACATATGCAAATAGGTTCATAAATGATTGATCATCTGCTGCAGTAGAAACACTGTAAAATTAGAAGGAACTGAGAATTGAAGACAGCCTTATTTAGATGATCCAGCTTTATAAATCCAGCTATAAAAGACTAATCAAATAAAGAATTGAAATAAAATGAAAATAGAAAGAGACATTTCCATTTATGTTTAAAAAAGGTGCAAAACAATACAAATATTTAAAGTTATGGATACCAGGGACGGACTCAACGTAGTCGCATCGGACGTATCTCTTCCTCTTTCGAATTTAAAGCCTTATTAACTTGCACTATTTTCTCCTTGCTCAACTCGCAGTTTCAACCCTAAAACAGAAGTGGAAAAAATTCTATCATGTTTGTTTGTTTTGTATGAATACATTGTGATGAATATAATTGAATTTTATTCGACTGCCATATAAGTGAGATTTCTAGCTATATATGAACTAGGTTTGATCCACCATTTTCTACATCAAGCAATGACTATATCAAGTCAAAAATATGATAGTTGATTTCTACTCGGTTGATGTGTTGAGCTTTAAATTTTACCGTTTGATAACAGACTTTCCGTTTTTTTTCCTAAGAGCTCGGTGTTTTTGTTATTTCCCCTTTTTGCAGATGAGCTATTTACATTGCCTTAATTAAGCTCCCAATATCACCAATAGGATGATAGGATGACAGCAATTTTAACTATAATTTATTGGCGTTAACGTTTTAATATTCAATATTTTTCAACACATTTAGAAACATATACATTATTTGTTGATGTCATACATTAATGATTAAAAACATGTTACAACATTTAGCTTTTATTACAAAAAAATATTTGTTCAATCAAAAAATATTTTGCCAATGCATGAAATATCATATATATTTTACTAGTATCTATGATGAGTTTTTTTCACACACGAAACGAAGAGAAACCAAACCAAACTTTCGTTTCACGTAATTCAAATGTTTGCTACTTTTACTACTTAAATTAGAAATATAGTTGATATATTTGTAATACCATGAATATAAAAAAACATTTTTAAGTATCTTGTATGTTATTTCTTTTTCTGAAACGTCTTGTTGATGGTTGACTGAAACCAATGTTTTCGATAACACTTTACTTTAATTATCCTAATATATATATTATATATCTTTATATTTCTGAACCAAAAAAATATACACATTAATAGCTGTATATTACATAATGCATAAGTTCAGACAAAAGGCATGCATTGAAAGTTATATATACTTTACCGTGAATAGTCTACAGGTATACTTACATTTAGGATAAGCTTCAGTATTTACTCATGGTGTTAATAGCAGACAGAATTTAGCTGTTTATGAATTAGTAAAATTTTGACGATTCTGGCTAGTGTCTATATATTTGAACTTTTTAACGTTTTGTTTTATTTTTTTGTCAGCACTCTGTTGGTGCCTCTGTTGGTGGGCTATCAGTACTAAGGATATCATCAGTTCAATAGGTAGCCATTCGGTACTTACATGATTTCTAACACACTTCTTAAATTGTCCGTTTATAAATATGAACTCCCCCAGGCTAAATTGGCCTGATTAAATGAGCTGGCTATTTTATTTCGGCCTTGTTGAGTTTTATAATTCTTTAAATGTTCAAGTTATTATACATCCTTGAATTTCCCAAATTCAGCTTTTAGCATTCCTAGTTAAGAAAAATCCAGAAAAGCGCTTCGGACGATTTTATTTCTATCGTGATCAATTAAGTAAATGTATGGCGTAGATATAAGGAATATGAATTCACTCGAAAGGATTTCGACTGATCAATTATTTTGAGAGCCTAAATTTTACAAACTAACTTATTAGATTATCGGATTTATTCAATCGAGATAGTTATTTATCGAATTTTAAAGTCCTCGCACTAGATCGGATTTTAAAATTTGATAACTTAACTATATCAATAGGGGAAAATCCGATAATTTACTGCTACCAATGAAACAATATATATGTATCACTTAAAAGATAATGTGTATTCCATGCCATTAACAAATAAAAAACACCAAGAGTGAATTTTACAGAGTTTAATCCATGTATATCATTTATATATGTTATGCAACTAATGCGCCAAAATGAACAAAATAGTTTCTTGTTTACAAAATGATTATGTTGTCCAGTTATAAATTATACGAGGCTAATCATCAATTTTTCACATTATACTTTCGCCAAGTCTACTGATATCATAAAATAATGTGTAGATTTAGAAAAAGTGTATAACATTTCCCATTTACATTTTCAATGACAGAGTTGAAGTTGAAATCACCCCTTCGTAAATTTTACGGGCACCATCACGAGTTATTTGACCGTTATGGAATAACCGTTTCACAAGTGATGTCGGATATGTTCCTTACGTCGTAACTAAAATCTCCTTCCCTTTAATGAATGTAACCTACAGATTTAGATTATTTACCGGATTTGTTATAACATAAGCAACATGACGGGTGTCACAGGTGGAGCAGGATCTGCTTATCCTTCCGGAGCACCTAAGATCACCCTTAGTTTTTGGTGGGGTTCGTGTTGCTTATTATTTAGTTTTCTATGTTGTGTCATGTGTTCTTTTATCTTTTTCATTTTAGCCATGCGTTGTCAGTTTATTTTCGATTTATGACTTTGACTGTCCCTCTGGTATCTTTCGTCCCTTTGTTATAACCAGAAAACATCAGTCTTTATAACCGTTAAGTGAAATTGTGTTAAATAATTCATTTTGACATTCAACAAACAAATTGTGCAATCTTTCAAGTAAACAGGATACATTTTCTTGTTTTATTACTTAAATAATACATGGATACAATTCTGAAAATTCACTACAACTAAAACTAGTACATCATTTTATATAGCTGTTAACAAAACTTTGATTTTTTTGAATACTAAGGCTTTTCTACCTAGAATAGATCACCTTAACTGTATTTGGCAAAAACGTTTAGGAATTTTTGGTGCTCAATGCTCTTCAACTTCGCACTATATTTGACCTTTTGAACAGTTTACGTTTCGAGCGTCACTGATGAGTCTTTTGTAGACGAAACGCACGTCTGGCGTAAATATAAAATTTCAATCTTGGTATCTTTGATGAGTTTATTTACAACCACTAGGTCGATGCCATTGCTGGTGGAGTTTTAATTGACCGAGGGTATCACCAGCCAAGTAGTCAGCACTTCTGTGTTGACTTGAGTTATCTTTGATATGTTCATAATTATAAATTAACTGTTAACAAAACTTTGAATTTTTTAAATACTAAGGCTTTTCTACTGTCTAGTGTAAATAGAAAATTTCAATCCTGGTATCTACGGTGAGTTTATTTATATAAATACATACATTTAACAATACATATTGACAATATTCAAAATGTCCTAAAACTGCAGCGTAAAAATGTCTTCCTATTCAGATGAAAACAAACTCTATCTTATTTAAATACGAATAAGGAATGTCTGAATTTCAAACAATTACAAGCTCCACTCAATAAGAAACACACCAATATAATTATTGATGACCACAAAGCCTTCCTGAATTTTGGATCCACGATTCTCTTCGACTTTCTATTTCATTTAGTTTCCTTCACTTATTAATTCGCGTGTCACTGATGAGTCTGACGTATGAAACTTTAATTTTCGAATCTATGATGAGATTATTTAATTGGTCATATCCAGAGTACATGTGCGTGTCTAAAAAAAATTATGAAACCTAGCGTCTAAAAACATTATGAAAGCCATTGTCTACAACATTATGAAAGCCATTGTCTACAACATTATGAAAGCCATCGTCTAAAAACATTATGAAAGCCATTGTCTAAAAACATTATGAAAGCCATCGTCATGAAAGCCATTGTCTAAAAATATTATGAAAGCCATCGTCTAAAAACATTATGAAAGCCATCGTCTAAAAATATTATGAAAGCCATCGTTTAAAAACATTATGAAAGACATCGTCTACAACATTATGAAAGCCATCGTCTAAAAACATTATGAAAGCAATAGTCTAAAAACATTATGAAAGCAATCGTCTACAACATTATGAAAACCATCGTCTAAAAACATTATGAAAGCCATCGTCTAAAAAAATTATGAAAGTCATCGTCTAAAAACATTATAAAAACCATTGTCTAAAAACATTATGAAAGCCATTGTCTAAAAATTTTATGAAAGCCATTGTCTAAAAACATTATGAAAGCCATTGTCTAAAAAATTCATGAAAGCCATCGTCTAAAAACATTACGAAAGCCATCGTCTAAAAACGTTATGAAAGCCATCGTCTAAAACTTTTATGAAAGCCATTGTCTAAAAACATTACGAAAGCCATCGTCTAAAAACGTTACGAAAGCCATCGTCTAAAACTTTTATGAAAGCCATTGTCTAAAAACATTACGAAAGCCATCGTCTAAAATCACTGAATTTGAAATTTAAGCATTTGAATGAGAAACAGAGTTGTTCCTAATGCATTTACATCGAAGATGGTCACGAAAGTTCTTGATCCGTAGGGTGTATATAACGGGATCTAGCAAAGGATTTATCAAAACAAACACATTATTGCAAATGATAAATACGATATCATCTCTTTCATATTCATTGACGGTATACAAATAGAGCACAGCAAAACTTCGTGCAAGAAATGTAACTAAAACGAGTGCTATGATCACACCGAGAGTGATTACGTTTTTATGCATCCTTTTTGTGTCTCTTGTTTTCTTCGCAAACTGACTAGCCGTTAATCCACTTGTTTGAACATTTCTTTGTGCATGGGTTATTCGGTAAACCACAACCCCGTAAACAGAGATAATTGAAACAGTTATACATAAAATAAGAATGTCGAATGAAAAAACAATCAATGGCGTAGCTGTGTTTTTAGGGTCAGATGTAACTGGTCCACCAATTGTTTCGACACCAAACATCAACACAGCAATAAAGTGACTAAGAATGAAACATAGAACAACACATTTGTTACTGGTTAAATGCACCAATAATCCCTTCTTCGTGGTAAATGTAGCATTTAATCGCTCGATGCATATCAATAAAGTCTGCATATGACGCCAGAGAATGGTTCCACAAGTTAAATATCTAATCGCCATCAACTGATACTGAAATGGAGCACTTTGTGAATTCATAAAACGCAGAACATTGTGATAGAGGAACTCTAGACCAATTGTTATATCACTGAGACTAAGACACAAAGTTAATACTAAGAAGCGACTCTGATTTAATTCCTTTGAAATATTCAATATGTATATAGATAAACCATGAAGCAGAAACAGTGCAGCAACAATTCCACAATTAAGTATCTTTACAACTATCACCATTTTAGTCCGTACAATGGAATGAAATGTATTGGGAAGACTGTAGAACAGTTAATACGTGTACCTATAAAATCAAATCGCAATAAATGATTATCATATTTGTATTTGAATATTAATGCGTGGGTTAGAACTTGTTATAGAAATCTGATTGTCTATTTGGTCTTTTGTTGAAATTTATCTCTATGGCAATCTCAATATATCTTTATCATCACAAATAAGACACCAGGAAAAAACCCTCTGTGAGAATATTGCTTTGTGAGTGTTAATTAACTTTTTTCTTTGTTAAAAAAGACAAACATAAGAGATAAAAATAGTCTCCTTTTAATGAACTCCAGTAGATACTATAAAAAAATAGTGAATCAAGAACATAATTGTATGTTCCATTTTATCAAGGAATTGTATATTTAAAAGGAATGGAAACGCGACTCGAGATCAGTCGGGATACCCGCAGAGCACCCGTAGAGCTATAATCCATGTCTGACTCAATCGTAAGTATGATGAAAATATAAAGAATCATGACGGAGGTCCATTTCCTGTCATTTAGATCGGTCTTTTAAATTCAAGGGGCCATCTTGCTGGAGAAGCCCAAAATGCCCGATGCTCTTCAACTTCGTACTTTATTTAGCCTTTTTAACTTTTTTGGATTCGAGCGTCACTGATGAGTCTTTTGTAGGCGAAACGCGCGTGTGGCGTAAATACAAAATTTAATTCTGGTATCTATGATAAGTTTATTTACTGCTAGAGTGGAGTTTTAATTTCTCGAGGATATAACCATCCAAGTAGTCAGCACTTTACTGACATGAATTATCATTCATATGGTCATGTTTATAAATTAACTGTTTTAATTTTTTTTTAATTTTGGAAATACTAAGGCTTTTCTACCTCCGGAATAGATTACCTAAGCTGTATTTGGCAAAACTTTTAGGAATTTGGTCTTCAATGCTCTTCAACTTCGTACTTTATTTGACCTATTTAACTTTTTAGAATTAGAGCGTCACCGATGAGTCTTATGTATATGAAACTCGCGTCTGGCATAAAAAAACTAAATTTAATCTTGGTATCTATGATGAGGTTATTAGTCATTTGTAACTGTACACTTGGTGGAAACAGAGTGTGCTTCTTTTGAGTGGATCCCTAGTGTTCATCCTTCTTTCAATTTGAAATGCAATGACGAGTCTTTGGGGAACAGAAATTTAGATATACCTGAAATTACTCTCGGTTTTTTGGTGGATTTCATGTTGCTCAGTCTTTAGTTTTCTATGTTGTGTTTTGTGTTCTGTTTGTCTATAATTATTTTTTTTAGTTTGCCATGGCGTTGTCAGCTTATTACCACGTATGAGATTGAATATTCATTTGGTTTTTTTCACCTGTCTCTAAACACAATACCTTGGAAATATTATTCATTGGATATTGCGTTGCTTTCACCACTATTGGGTATGTGATGTCGTTAAGTTCGACAGGAAAACTGACAACTCTAGTCAATAAAGATTAGAGTCAAACTCACCTGCCACGTGCAGGATTCGAACTCACAACCTCAGTGTTAACAGGTTAATGGTATCATACAATAGTTGGATTACCAGATGTAAAAAGTTTGAAAGCAACAACTACAAAGTTGAAGATCGTCTAGGACCAAAAGTTCCAAAAAGTTTTGAGGCCAATTATTTTCGACAATTTTTCGTTGACTACTGTTAATTTTCTCTCTTCGGATGTTGATGTTCCTTTGGCACCATCTTAAGGTGTTTATATTTCACAACTCGTTCGCTATGCCCGTGTCTGTTGTTCCCCCGTTTTTTTTTATTTTAACGAACGTAATCTATGTATACTGGTAAATTATTTAGCCAGGGATTTCGTTACCACAAATTATTTAAAAGTTTACTTAAGAGCCATTCTCTGTAAGGTCCAAGTTTTCTGTTAATCTCTTTTGTTAATGCCAATTATTTTGTCATAATCGCATCTCAAGTTGCATGTTTTACCTGTAACCTCTAGAAATGTATCCAACTGTCATACAAGTGAGTGGTTTAGCTAGCTATAAAACCAGGTTTAATCCACCATTTTTTACATAAGAAAATGTCTGTACCAACTCAGGAATATAAAAGCTGTTATTCATTCTTTTGACATGTTTCAGCTTTTGATAAGGGATTTTCCATTGTGAATTTTACCTTACTTTCATTTTGACCAAATCACTTCTTTCACTTTAAATAAAAAAAAATTTCAAATGTTTTACTTTGTTCAATATATATATGCAACTGATAGGACCAATTAAATAGTAAACATTTCAAAGATAACAGTAGCCATAATACTTACGAAGAAATACCCCATATAATAATTGGGAACTATATTCAAAGGCCATGAAAAAAGGGAATTAATTGTGGTCTGAAGCCAACTGCAACGTTCTTTGTAACGTGTTTCCATAGCAACTGTTATTGATATTTATTTTGAATAACATTATTTGTGTATCAAAACAATTCCTAATCAGTATGGTTTTACAAAGTTAAATTGAAAAAACTTTGAAATTGACGAATATAACCACTTACTTTCTTTTAATCTGCACAATGCAATTTTAAGTTTTGACAAATTTCAGAAACTTTTGAAAATATTTTTTTTTAAACAACAAAAAACACACACCCAATTTTTTTCTTAGTAAAAGAGTGATTTATGAAGATCATTTTGGGGGCATAACAAATAAATCTGACGTTGGGATAAAAATAAATTTGAAATTTACTAAAAAATGTCTTTTTCAGCAGTTTGAAAAAATGCAAAATCAGCACTTTTCAGATACAAGTTTTAATGTTTTGAATGGGTTCAAGACAATGTCTGCTAACTTTAATGTGTTATTTCAGACCTTCATTTGTTCAGTATACCTATGATTTAGACTAAAAATGTATATTTGTTAAAAAATAATGAAAGTTGAAAAATGATGCTTTTTGAGATTTTGCTACTCTGTTACTTGGCTTATATATATGGGGACCTGTAACCATGGCAACAGAAACCCCAAAAACAAACATGAAAGTTATTTTTGTTATCAGGGCATCATAATTGTGACCCGCAATGACATTTCCAGGCTTAGGTAGCAATAAACAGTTAGGAAAAAATACTAAAATTTGCCCTTATGAATTTCACCATTCCCTTTTCATTGCTTTCTTGCAATATCAAGCTTACTGTTTGTGTCATATATGGGCATATGTATGTAATCAGAATCTTCCATAGATTTTATTTCCAGTATATAAAATGAAAAATATAATTTCTGTTTGGTGTATCCATGGCAACAATCTGCATTTATTTGTTATGAAATATTGCAAAAAGGGGGGGAAAGATGTCACATATTTCCCCAAAATTTGGCTAAAAGTAGAATTTCAATCGCTTGAAGTAATACCTTTTCTGATACTGTGTACATATATCATTCAGCAAATCCAATGAAAATCATATGTCTTTCGTCTCATTTTTTTGTTAAATTGCGTTAAAAACTTCGTGTAGAAAAGCAGTGTTTGTAAACAGTACATTAATTTCTGGACCGATGGCCGGCCTAGCTATGAAAATACGGACTGTCAAACAGAAAACAGCCCATAAAACATGTAAAAAATAATCTTGATGCTCTTATAAACCATCTTTGAAGGCTAAATTAGCACTCATCTGTCTTAAAATGAATTTTATTACACAATAACTTTCCTATTTGAAAAATTCACAGGGGCCATAATGCGAAACTAACTTCTAACTGTGTATTGCTACCTTATGGAGGTAAACGTCATAATGCGAAAACGTCGATGTACATAACGTAATCGGGGCACCTGTTATTGAATGTCCGATTTGTTTAACTCATAAACTAACATTATGGGCTTAATATTAAAAAGATATTGAAAATCTGTGACATTGGTGTGAACAGTCCCTTGAATTTCGTTGTTTTTTACAGAGAATGACTCTTAATTCTTCCGTAGATATCATGATTTGATTTCACGGAAATGTTCTTTACCGTGTCCGGACATTTAGAAACGATCCTTGTTAACTTATCGATCCTTTAAATAAACTTATTCTAAACGGTTAGCAATTCAACACTGTAATTAGATCATTGGATTATTATTTCTATTGGTATTAGTATTGATTTTGTTATCAGTTAAATAAAAGCACACTAAATATTATTGTTATATACATATACACATTCATGGATCCACAATATGTCGATACCTGTATCTTGGCATTGCACAAGTTCGGGTTTTTCTCTGACTGTTTATGACGGCTTTACACTAATCAATCCATTGGATGACTGATAATTAGTCTAAGATGCATGATTTATTTATCAGTTGTAAGTGGCTTTAAACTAGCTGTCAGTAACTGCGAGTACTCTAACGACTGAGATGTTGATAGTATTACACTGATTGGTGTAGGTTAAACGGTAGTATTACATTTTCCCAGCATTAGGTTGGCCTTTTGTGTACCCAAGACAGGTGAAGGAAGTCAACTTAGGAGCGCTGTGATTGGATGTTAGGGAACAATATATTTTTTCATTTATCTATGAATAACTGCAGTGTGTAAATTTACAATATAAAGTTTAAAACGTAATGAAATATTTTCTAGAGAAATATTCGAAAAGGCTTCCATAATTTCATAAATTTGGTGCAAAATGATAGTGGGCATGATTAACATAAACAAGCTCCTTTGGAAATTGGTCATTATTTGGCTTCAATTTTTAGAATACAGTAATAAAGTACTAACACCACAAATAACTGTTTTATCCAGGTTTTTATTATAAAAACTGGTAAATTTAGAAAATGTTAGTTTTGTCGCCTATGGCAGATATAGAACCGTTTTCCCTGTAACGGTATCCAGCCGCGTTAATAATATAATAGTCATAGGTTAAATATATAATATTGAAATCAAAATTTCACCAATTTATAAAGAAATATTGCGGTAATTCCATGACATTTTTGTAATCTGATTTTTTGGTGAACATTTTATGAATTTGAAAGTGGAAGGTGGTTTGGCCGATATGGAGGTAAAGTGGGATGTTTTCCAGAAAACTTTGTTGAAGTCATTACAAAAACAACCTAATGCGTTATAAAGTAATCATACGATGTTGATTCTCAATAGAAACCTCCTGCATGTATATAGTTCTGGTATCCTTTATCATAAATATGTATTATGTTTTAATATCTTAATTGTTATAAATTAATTTTACTCAAGATACAGAAAACTCACGTATACAGTCTTCTCTCTACATTTGCAAACGACTTTTAAATGATTGTGAAAGCAAAGTGCATAAATCTAAATAATGAAAAAAAATGATTTCATTTTTTTTATGTGTTTATTAGATGATTCAATGAATCCTGGATGGATAGTGGCATTTTATGTTTCAAGCTGTTAACGTAAACAATTATTAATTTCATATGTTTCGAAATCAGGGTATCACCTTCAACCTTATTAATAATGCAATGGTTACAAATTTGCATTTTTCCTGGGGGGTGGGGGGGGGGGGGGTATTTTTGTTTTGGTGTATGTTGTCATTATTCAAATGGGTACTTTTTTATAGCTGTCTTCAATATATAGATAATGGTTTATCAATGAGTATTGTTTTCATAGCTGTGTTTTAGTTATATTTCAAATTGATTTTATAATTAGATCTTGTTTTGTTCAAGGATGGAAAAATAAAATCACACAAATACTTAACTCAGAGGAAAGTTCAAAACGGATAGTCCCCAATAAAACGGCAAAATGAAATAATAAAACAAATCAAACAAACGGACAACGAATTCCTGACTTGGTACAGGCATTTTTAAATGACTAAAATGGTGAATTGATTGTGTGGTCTATTTTTGTTTGATATGTCTTCAACATATGAAAAATATGAGTATGTAACAATTGTGAACATGTATTTCGTTAACCTAAGTGACAGAAACTATTAAGAATATATTCTAGGTTTATTACGTGGTTATCATCTTAAACACGTGTTATATGGTTCTTTTATCTGTCTTTGTAAATTATTACCTATTCTGTTTAGTCCGTTGTTGGCAATATCCCTTTGGCTCGGCCTTGAACTTGTACAATTCATAATTGTGTTCTTGGCTGATATTTGTATTCTTGTCTTTCATGTCAGACTGTGTACATATGCCGTTTTGCCTTTGTTGACATAATTTTTTGTTTTATAGGAATTAAGATTTTAACACAATATTGAATGATGTTCCTCTATTTTGACAAGTTTGTCAATATCATGGAATTCTATGCAAGTGTCATGCAAGTGTGAGGTTTAGTTAGTTGAAATATCAGTTTTATTCCACCCTTTTCTACATAAAGAAATGCCTGTTCCAACTCAGGAATATGATTTTGATGTTAAGAGATTTTGATTTTGACCTTTGATAAGGAATTGTTTTCTGAATCGAAGTACATACTTTTCAAGGTCTTAAATAATGTTTCCTGAACTGACCACAAACAATCATTAATGAAACATTAAACCTTCTTATATATCTTAATGTTGTGCTAGCATATTTTCTCTTATTGTCTTTTACATCTAGTTGTAGAAATCCACATGTTTCAGAGTTGCATATAATTTTTGTAATAATGTTTCAAACTTTAAATACATTACTTATAAGAAAAAGATACATTCACATAATAAACGTAAATGTAGTGCATATCTAAGCATGTGTTGAGTTTTTTCTTCATTTCACAGAAGCTTTTCAAGATATTTTTTTATGTTAAGACTTTTTTAGTTTACCGCCATTTTTAAAAGATAACTAAAATCGTTTTTATTCCAAATAATATAGATCATGCTACAACGCACCTGAAAACATCCGGCGGAGTCACTTGTTTACAATTATAATGATACATAGAAGTAGCCAATTCAAGATGAAAATAATTTTTCTATCACTGTTATTATTACAGAACTTCTATATTTTGTAACCATATATAAACGACCGTTTTAGTTCTGTAAAAATATTCATAATTAAACGATCTAAAGTACAAATTCCATTGCTCAGTTTTCCTTGTATCACATATTTTTCCTATTTCTTATTCATGTTATTGGCATAAAAACTTGTTTGTGAGAAAACTTTGATTTGAAAAATAAGTGTTATGTTGCAACTTTTATTTATAAACCAATAATTCTTATATGATTTGCATATCAATAAATACTTGAATTGGATTGGTCAATTAGAATTTTTCTCTAAGTTTACACTTCGATAAACCATGTTTCCGAAACTACTTTTGTAATCTATTCATGCGCGATACACAAGCTTGCAGTGATCCCGGGATTTTCAGCAAATTGAGATTAAAAAACAATTGCATAACAGTTGTGACTATTCTAGTGCATATATAACAAAAAAATAAATAAATTTATTGCACTAAAGCTTCGAAAATGTACAAAAATTAAATTTAATAAAATTCCGCGAAATTTCATGAAGGATTTGGCGAATTTACGTCATGGCAAAACACGACGTCATACGAATGGAATTTTTCAAGGGAAAGATTATTTCGTTACGTGTACGCTTCAAATTCGGATAACATTTAATTAAAATGAAGTTTTTGAGGTAGGTGCTTTTTCATTTAAGATTCCTTTGTATTTATCGGACATTTATGGTTTTTAGAAAGTCAAGATGGCGGCGTACTCCTTAGTTACGACTTGCCATTGTGCTTTTGATCAGTGGTAAATATATATAGTAGCCATCAACAAAAAAATGTTTGGCTGAAGAATTATAAGGATTAAACACATTTTTTCTAGAGGTTATTGATGTGTAAACCGGGGCTCTTACTCACAAACTCAACATAAAAGTCCTTCGGACTTTTATTCAGTTTGTGAGTTAATCGCCCCGGTTTACACATCAATAACCTCTAGAAAAAATGTGTTTAATCCTATAATACATACATAGGGAGTTACAGTTTATGTCCACCACATTTAATCAAGTTTCGTTAGAAGAACATTTCAATAAATTACATAATGAAATTAGAAATGAAAATTTGGAATGTGTCAAAGAGACAACAACCCGACCAAAGAGCAGATAAAGAGTCTAAGGCTAAAAATGGATCTTCAACACAGCGAGAAAGCCTCTCAACCGGAAGGAGTTATCAGCTGGCCCTAAAAAAAATGTTTAGTGAAAATGGACGTCACACTTAACTCCAAAACATTTAAATTAAATAACAGTTTTACATATCACAATTGATACGTTATTCACGTTCACACTATACGGACTTCATATACAGGAGTGTGCTCCTTACGCAGAAACTGCTCCAACAAAGTTATGAGGAAGACAGATTAAAATTGACACTCCGTAAATTTTATGGACACCATCACGAATTGGTGGATCCATATGATGTCTCTTTAACCAAACTAGCTAAGGACATTTTTACCACATGGTAGATTGTGGTTTGTCATTATGGCGTCTTATCTTTTAATTACCAAACGTGACTTATTCCCGATTGTGACTGTTTTGCTGAATGTGAATTCGCATTACTATAAGACGTGTTTCTGTACTTGTTTATCCCAAATTCGTGTACTTAGTTTACATGTTTAATGTTATATTTGTAATTTTCATCGGATTTTGTCAAATGTGTTGACGTCTTTTTATTATATTTAGGTGTTACGGATAGAAAAATTAATCACCGCCTCTTTATTAATTATATTAAATTTTGTACGATTATTTACGTTTGAAGTTGGATTCATAACAAACTATACATATATATATTACAGTTAATTGTTATTAATAAGTATTGCAATATGCATTTTGTTTAAATGAATTATCAGTATTTAGTTCTAATACGATCTTAAATCAATCCTAATTTTATCTCACTTTTGAATGATAGTTTTTCATATGTGACGTCAAGCTGTTTCTAAATTTCATAAATTCAAATGTGGCATAACGTTTGTGCCTTTTCGCCATCGTATTTGACGTCACATTATTTTTTAATTACGTTGACGCCTGGACTGATTCGGGTGTGTCTATTTTGTGATAAACTCGGGTTAAGTTTTCTGTAATTAGTTAATACTTCAGTTTCATTATGTATATCTCTTTCATATTCATTTGTTAAAATTTACTGTTTGCAATAGCATTAAGTGTTCTATATAGTAAGGATGTTCTTATCCCGTCCATAAAAACAATGCCGTATTTGTCAAAACCTTTTCAACTTTTGATCTTCAGTGCTGTACAACTTTGTACCTTTTTCACGTTCGATCTTTTATATCTGGGCGTTATGTATTCGGGTTTAGTTTTCTGTAATTAGTTATTACTTCAGTTTCTTTGTGTATATCTCTTTCATATTCATTTGATAAAATTTACTGTTTGCAATAGCATGAATTGTTCTATATAATAAGAATGTTCTTATCCCGGGCATAAAAACAATGCCGTATTTGGCGAAACCTTTTCAACTTTTGATCTTCAGTGCTGTACAACTTTGTACCTTTTTCACGTTCGATCTTTTATATCTGGGCGTTATGTATTCGGGTTTAGTTTTCTGTAATTAGTTAATACTTCAGTTTCTTTGTGTATATCTCTTTCATATTCATTTGATAAAATTTACTGTTTGCAATAGCATGAATTGTTCTATATAATAAGAATGTTCTTATCCCGGGCATAAAAACAATGCCGTATTTGGCGAAACCTTTTCAACTTTTGATCTTCAGTGCTGTACAACTTTGTACTTTTTTCACTTTCGATCTTTTATATCTGGGCGTCACTGGTGAGTCTTGTGTGGACAAGGCGCGTTTTTGGCGTATTGAATTTTAAACCTGATGCTTTTTGTTATCTATTAATCATGTTTTTCTTTGTCTAATATGTTCTCCTATTTATTTGTATTGTAGTCCTGTAATATGATGTTGTCATTTCAATGTTATATTTAACTTTGCCATTAAAGTGCGAGGTTTGGCATGCCATAAAACCAGGTTCAACCCACCACTTTTATTCCCCTTTAAAAGTGTCCTGTACCAAGTCAGGAAGATGGCATTGTTATATTATTGTTTGTTTCTGTGTGTGTTGCATTTTTACGTTGAGTCGTTTGTGTTTTCTTTTATTTTTGAGATATTGAGATAAGACGTGGCACGGTACTTGTCTATCCCAAATTCATGTATTTGGTTTTCATGTTATATTTGTTATTCTCGTGGTGTTTTGTCTGATGCTTGGTCCGTTTCTGTGTGTGTTGCGTTTCGGTGTTGTGTCGTTGTTCTCCTCTTATATTTAATGCGTTTCCCTCGGTTTTGGTTTGTTACCCCGATTTGGTTTTTTGTCCATGGATTTATGAGTTTTGAACAGCGGTATACTACTGTTGCCTTTATTTAAAAACATTCACGACTTAAAAAGTCCAGAAGCTCTTGACTTGAGACAAGCGCACAAATTCGGCATGGTTAAACATGCATCGTGAGATTTGAAGACTCCCCTATATCTCTAGTTAATGTACAATAAACAAGTACACAACAGTACTCATAGTATAAATAAGTTTAAGAGAAGTCTGAGTCCCATGCAAAAATATGTAACTACCCAAAATGACAATGACATATTAATTAACAATGTCATTTAAGCAGCTACTGTCATGCCAGCTCCAGGCATCAATTACTGATTGAAAGATTGTGTGTTCATCATATGAAAATTTAGCACAATCCTTCCCGTAAGTGTTTTATTGTCATACCATCAGAAAATATAAGAGAATAACATAATTGTATCATGCAACGATCCAGCTTTAGAATAAATGTGTTTTCGATGCAGAGACCCTATAAATGAATCAATATCAATACCAAAATATGCCATCTTTATTTGCCTGACAAAAGTATTGTAACAATATATCTTCTAAATAGGTCTGTTTAAGGTGGTTCCCAACACATTCACTAAAATTAATTTGGCTCGTTTAATTTTCCTTAAATTTTGATAATTTATTAACCCTTTGACAAAAAACATAAAATTTCCAAAAATTGAACCAACCGTTTTATCAGAAAAATTACACTGGTTATATTGCAATTTGACAAACACTAATTTTGATCATTCAGAAGCTCAATATTCCCTCAACAACACAACGTAATTAAAACGTTTAGCTGATTTTAGAGAGTTATCTCCCGGTAGTGTCTGCATGTTGGTTTATATTTATAAATGTTTTGACTAGTTTGTGATACCGAAAACCCTTGTGTAATATTTGTTTAATAATACGTTGTTAAATATACGAGCGAATCGAACAAGAACAGATATATATATAAACACCATAAGATCGTGAAAAGGGAACGTCATCGAATAATTACCAATAGGAAATGAACATCATCTTTATTATCATACATTTAGGTATAAAGCTTCCCGTTAGAAATATATATAGATATCAGGAATCAGGAAAGGGCAATGTTCATTGTTAGTATTGGCTTTAATTAAAGTCGATTTAGGAGGATAAATAACTTTAATGTACATACTGAGGTCGTCATTATTGAGAGCCAATATAACATTATATATCAATATATCACAATTTATCTTCGTATCAAATGTTGTTTCGATGGTCTCTGCTGATTTTAGTCATTAATTGTAATTTATAACAATACAAAATCATGTCCGCAATAAATGGTGCACAGATAGTATCAATTGTAACTCTGATAACTTGACGATATACGGAATCTCCAGGTCGATAAAAATGTTAAAAAATCCAAGGGTAGTTATCAAAGCAAAACAGGTCCAATTGACACAGCTCTATTGCTTGTGGTTACTAAAATATGACCTTAACATATATATATATATATATATATATTCGATTTCTGACTTTTTACATGCCCATATTATTATGTGTGTATATTTTTTCTTAATGAGATTATGAATCAAAGTTCTATACAGATAAAAAAAAATCACAACTTTGAATAGATTCGAAATCTACAGTATAAGCATGACGAATTTTTAGCACTCCAAATGTTATTAATTCCACTATTTTCTAATGCTTCATTTCAACAAGTTATTATCTGGTTTTTTATTGTATAAAAGGGTACTAGTAAGAAGAATATACAGTTAAGTAGTGGATCAGTTGAATGAAGACGAAATAAATCTATATGAGTAAAAAAATAAAGGCAACAGTAGTATATCGCTGTTCGAAATTTGTTAATCGATTGAGAAAAAAACAAATCCGCGTTACAAACTAAAACTGATGGAAACGCATCAAATATAAGAGAACTCTGACACGACAGAAACACAACATTTAAATGTTACACATACAGAAACGAACTATAATATAACAATGGCAATTTACCGGATTTGGTGCAGTACATTTTCAGAAAATAAATGGTGGGTTGAACCTGGTTTTGTGGCATGCCAAACCTCCGGCTTTAATATCAATGTTAAATATAAAATGTTTTTGCAGCTTCAAAAGCCAGTACATAGTTAGAACATTCATTATATTCGGCTTAGATGGTAAAGAGATATGTCATGTTCCGATAATGGAATGAGTTAGAATGTTTGTAATTCGTGATTTCCTTTTGCTGAACCTCAATGTAAAAACCTCAAACAATAACGATACTGTTAGCAGCCTTATCAGCCGGGACAAAATTCATTGGCCGGCACAAAAAAAAAATAATAATATTTAGCAGTGTGTTATTCCGTTAAATTTAACTGGATATAACTAGAGTTCTTTTTTTTAAACTGGACTTCTTGTTTCAACAAAAATTACGCATGCTGCGTTAAAAACAATAGATCCTAAAACCGGAACACCAAACGATTAGATTGATATAATTTCAAAATGTAAATAAAAAATGTATTTTGAAGTAAGTTCTTTTTCATGTACAAGACAATGAACTTTTTTTTAAATCGAATGTGTACATGCATTCACAAGTCCTATAACATGACATGTAAACTTTCTTTGTTTATTTCACAGGCGAAGTCCAATAACTCTGGAATGACAAATTTGGATCGGGTTTTTTTTTTATTGAAAGGCTTGGTGCATGTGTTATCATAAATTCTGTAGGGTTGTCATTACATCAATCAAGACAAACTCAAGCTACGACACAAAATGGGATTGATTGATTGTTATTGCTTAACGTACAGATGCAAATTGTCCATACATATTCAGGACAAGAACAAATAAGTAATAATCACAATAATAGGTAGGTTCTGTACGAAAGGCGTCCGGGATTAACGTCGGAGAAATTTAGACTAAATTTAGTCCCGTCTTGCACAGTCATTTAAAAATGAGTACATTCATGAACTTAAATAGCAGAGAGATCAGATGCATTGAATAACGAGTTATTTTGTAGCAACGTTATGATAAATGAAGAGACGATAATAAGAATAGTAAATGGAAAGTAAAAAATATATTCAAATTAGTTCAAAATAACCGATCATCTGCTGCAGTAGAGACACTGCAAAATAAGAAATAACAGAAATATTTTGTTTTTAGAAAACCTGTGATAATGTCACTTAAAATACGTCACTTTATTGAGGCGTTGACCAATTCGTGTATTTTTATGATTTTTTATGTATTTATCTATCCTAAATATTCTTGCGTTTTTTTGCTTCTGTATTCCTGTCACATAGTGTTGTAGTGTTGTCAATTTAGCAGTATCACCAACATTGCCAATAAGCAGGAGGTTTGTCTGACCATAAAATCAGATAGATGCATGCTCAAACAATAATCTTGGACCAATAAATTTGCAGAAATTTTGCCGATCAAAACAGTTAAGCAATACAAGATGTTCGCCTACACCTTCCATTAAACACACACATACAATAATTTTGCAATGAACCATTAATGCAAAAATGGCTACATGGAGCTCTTATTGGTCCTCGTATAGCGGGGATTTGATGGTAGGAAGTGTGAATTCTATGTTATAGAAGTGAGAGAGAGAAAAAACTTTACATAACGATAAATTATAATAGAAAGCGTAAGCCTAAAATTTTCAATGCATTTATAAAATCTATAACTTAAGAATTTTTTTCGAAAAATTAATAATCAAGGGAGAAAAAGATGGAGTTCTGCAATTTTACTGTGACACAGCATGAAAAATTGGCTCCCATTCGTAACATTGCCCAATAGGACAGGAGGAGAACAAACTCTTCTATGGAAGTCCATGAAATATATATAAATCTTCGTTCGTTTCATTCCAATTAGAAGAGGCACTTTCCACCTGTATTATTACTACAGTAGGCAAACATATATGATGCATTTCTTCCTAGGCTATGTATATTTCCATGCAATTGCTATCACTTTTCAATCAATAATTCGAACTTTCAAATACTATCTTTAATGTGCCTTTTTAAAATGTCTGATGCTAATGTGTGACATTAACAGTTGTGAGCACAAAATTCAAAATTTAAAAGCTAGAAGATGTGTACACGATCAAAAGTCGAGATCTCAATTTTTGAAAGTGTGAAACCAATAATTTGTGTATCGATCAAGAACTTAGTCTTGAAGAAGTCTCGGAGAAGTCTTGAAGTACATGGTTTGTCTATAAAATGACATACAACTTTGAACTAGCATGTAGATTCTGCAAATGGTCTTAGATCCAAGTAATTTAGGGTCCTTTGTATTTTGTTATTTGAATATGTGCTAAGTACTAATCTGATATCTTAAGACCTCTTTAGTTGGTTTGAGCGCTTTCAAACATGTTATACCCCTTCAAATGTGCCTGTCTGAATCAAGTGGTTGTCGTTTGTTGTTGTCTGCAATATTTGTCACGGGAGCATGTTGTTGCTAACATCTGTTTCAGGGTTTATCAGTCATGTATGAAAAGGAAGTCTATATCAGCTACTTTTATCTTAACAAATTTAAAACTAAGGGGGAGAATTAGAGACAGCAGTACTCATATGACCTATCTTTATAAATCCAGCTATAAAAGACAAATCAAAGGAAGCGTTTACTCTCAATAAAGCGCCACCGCTTCGTCGATATTATAATCATATTTTGCGATTCCTACATTGAATGAACTTATACCAAGAAGAAATCTCTAATTTTGTCACAGATTAAAGAAAATATATCAATGACGATGAAAATGTTCCTTGAAATAAGGTACCTGTAAATCGTTTAAAATATGCTGTGTTGATGAATGCAACCATTTTATTGACATTAAATAGCTTAAATAAAACTATTCTAATAAAATACATTTTTATCAGATATTGCACTGAAAATGTTGCTGCTTAAATTAATGTTATTTTCGATTATTTTGAAAAGTTAAATGTGCGGTCTATAAAAAACAATATAACCAATCAGATTTAATAGAAGTTATTGCAAAGTTAGATTCAAAATAAGGTTATTTTGTCGTCACAATCATCATAAGTGTATCATTACCAATCCAACAAAAAGTCCATGCCACGAATCAGTACAAGAACAATACCGTAAAATTACTCGATTTATAGATATTGGTAAGCATTTTATTGAATTAAAATGCCCAACGTTTTTTAATATAAAATTGCGCCACCAAATTTATGAATTTCCGATTCAGATGTTCTTCAAATGAACACTTCTTCGTTTTTCAAAACATTTAAAGTCTTTTCAATACCAGAATCTATGACAAGCAAGACGATTTCAATTTTGAAATTATAAATGTTTTCATCCTTATCAGCAATATATCGACTTAACCTGCTTATTGAATATACATTCCCCGATTCATTCGGCATTCAAGTGCCTGGGTCTGCTTCTCAGGCTTTATTTAACATCGCCAAGTCTGAGCAGACAGTTGATGAGTCAAGAATATGTCCTCACCTTTTTGTGTCAATGTATATTTTTTGCCTTTATGTTTATCCATTTTTGATTATATACTTATGACGTGGATCGGTACTTATACATCCCGCCATTGTGTTATGGTAAATTTTGAGTTCTTGTCTTTTATGTTTGCTTATGTACTTGGTCTATTTGCCGTTTTGTATTTCTTTGTTAAAACAGTTATTTGTTTTATTGATTGTTAAGATTATACTACAATGTTGACTGCTGTACACAAATTTTTGACGTTTTTACCTAAAAAATATACCTGTTTGTTTTGCTCACACATTGTTGTCAATATTATGTTTTCTTTGCGACTGTCATAAAAATGGGAGACTTAGTTAACTATAAAACCAGGTTTAATCCACCTATTTCTACAAATGGAAAATTCAGGAATGGTTGTTTTCCATACGTTAGGTGTATTTGAGCTTTTGATTTTGACCTTTTATAAAGGACTTTCCTTTTTGAATTTCCTTGGAGTTCGGTATTTTGTTTATTTTACTTTTTACATATTTTTAACCGTCATCAATAACTAGCGTCGATCAGAACCAAATCACTAGCACAGAACATTCTCACACAGGACAGCATTACCCTACGTACATTAACTCATCAAAGATACAAGGTTTATACCTACCAGATTCATATTTATCATTTGAGGTCTTCTGGAAAACAAAATAAAGAAGAAAAAAGTATTATGACACAAGAGCTGTTCTGTTTAAACGAATAAAAGATCATGTAGACCCGATAAATACTATCATAAATCATTCAAATAACTGTTTAAATCAGATATTTTGATCATAACGAGTTACTGGAACTAATTTGGTAAACGTGTATAACCCATGTCAAATGTACGTGCAAATGCCAAGATACGTAATATTGTCACGACCAGTTCAATTCTGTAAAGGAGATGTCTTTACTAATACATTTGAGACATTCTTATTCATGTTTTAAAAAAAGGGCAGAAAAAATTACAAATATCCAAAGTAATGAATATCTGGGACGGAATCAACGTAGTCGCATCGGATCTATCTCTTTCCCTCTCAAATTTAAAGACTTGTTATCTTGCACATGACTTTTTTTCTCCT
Organism: Mytilus edulis; assembly: GCF_963676685.1. Classification (NCBI taxonomy): domain Eukaryota; kingdom Metazoa; phylum Mollusca; class Bivalvia; order Mytilida; family Mytilidae; genus Mytilus; species Mytilus edulis. The sequence goes on from NC_092347.1 coordinate 43,828,561, forward strand.
TGCTCAATTCGCAGTTTAAATTTTATATCAGAAGTGTGAACTACAGTGAAATTTACATTATATACATTTGTTCCTATCATGTTTTCTGGTTTTGTTCATGCATTGTGGTGAATGAAATCGAATTATATCCAACTGGCATATAAGTGAAATGTTTAGCTAGATATACACTAAGTGTGGTACACCATTTTCTACATAAAGAAATGCCTATATCAAGTCAGAAATATGACAGTTGTTTTCTATTCGGTTCATATGTTTAAGCTATTTATTTTGCAATTTGATAATTTCCGTTTTTTAATATTCCTTGGAGCACGGTATTTTTGTTATTTCACTTTTGTAGATGAGCTGTTTTACATTGTATAAATTTAACTCCCTGTGTTAGCAAAAGGATGACAGGAAATTTACTATCATTTTTGGACGTTTACGTTTTAATATTCAATATTTTTTAACACATTTAGAACCGCAAAGATTGTTTGTTAAAGACGTACATAATTTTCGGGACAAATCCGATATTTACTGGTACCAATGAAAGAATCTACATGCATCACTTAAAAGATACAGTGTATTCCATGCCAATGACAAACAACAAACATATATTTTACATAGTTTAACTCATGTATATCAGTTGTATATTTAATGCAACTTATGGCCTAAAATGAAAAGAAAATAATCTTATTTTCAAGATAATATGTTGTCTAATGATATCATAAAGTCATCTGTTGGTTTAGCAAAAGTGTATAACATTTCCAATGTATCATCTATTTCATATTCATTGACGGTATCCAAATAGAGCACAGCAAAACTTCGTAGAAGAAATGCAACTAAAACTAGTGCTATGATCACACCAAAAGTGATTACGTTTTTACGCATCCTTTTTGTGTCTCTTGCTTTCTTCGCATACTGGCTAGCCATTAATCCACTTGTTTGAACATTTAAATAGTGCATGGGTTATTCGGTAAACGACAACCCCGTAAATAGAAATAATTGAAACAGTAATACATAAATTAAGAATGTCGAATGAAAAAAAAACCAATCAATGGGGTAACGGTGTTTTTAGGGTCAGGTGGCACTGGTCCACCAATTGTTTCTACACCAAACATCAACACAGCAAGGAAGTGATTAAGAATGAAACAAAGAACAACACATTTGTTACTTGTTAAATGCACCAATATTCATTTCTTTGTGATAAGTGTAGCATTTAATCGCTCGATGCATATCAATAAAGCCTGTATAAGAGACCAGAGATAGGTTCCACAAGTTAAATATCTAATCGCCATGTACTGATACTGAAATGGAGCACTTTGTGAATTCATAAAACGCAGAACATTTTGATAAAGGAATTCTAGACCAAGTGTTATATCACTGAGACTAAGACACAAAGTTAATACTAAGAAACGACTCTGATTTAATTCCTTTGAAAAAGTCAATATGTACATAGATAAACCATGAAGCAACAGCAGGGCAGTAACAACTCCACAATTTAGTATCTTTACAACTATCACCATTTTAGTCCGTACAATGGAATGAAATGTATTGAGAAGACTGTAGAACAGTTAATATATGTACCTATAAAATCAAATCGCAATAAATGATCATCATATTTTTAATTGAATATTAATGCGTGGGTTAGAACTTGTCATAGAAATCTGATTGTCTATTTGGTCTTTTGTTGAAATTTATCTATATGGTAATCTCAATATAATATTTTAATCTTCTCGTTTTATCGTCACAAATAAGACACCAGGAAACCACCTTTGTGAGTGTTAATAAACTTTTTTCTTTGCTTAAAGACAAACATAAGAGAGAAAAATAAAAATACAGTCTCCTTTTAATGAACTGCAGTAGATACTGAACAGATATATCATGTTAAGGAGGGGTATTTGCGAAAAATACCAGTCGAGGGAATGTTAAATTTCACGAGCCGTAAGGCGAGGGAAATTCATTCTCAAGACTGGTATTTTTTCGCAAATACCCCTCAATAACATGATATATCTGTTTAATAACACTGAATGTTAATGTACTAAAACGCATTGATGATCGTGACGTTACAAGCGTCCAGTCGGATAGAGTATTTTTTGGCAAATACCACGGCAGAGAGGGTAAAAAAGGAATATCCTTTTAGCAAATACCCCGGCGACGTTAAAAATGAACGATATTCATTTGATAACAGTAGATTGGTGAAAAATACACTGGCTATTAACCAATCAAAACCCAGGATTCTTACATAAGGTGTAATTATATAAAAAAATATATTCAATCAAGAACATAATTTTATGTTCCATTTTATTTTGGTTTTCAATCAAAGGTGCGATACAATCTTGTACACAATCATGATGATGTGCTTGTTATAATATCTTGTATACTTTTATCGCATATTGTAAACCAATTAATTTTCGCGAGCGATTTATTTTCGCGACTTTTGCGAGTAGAAATTGTCGCGAATATGTAAAACTTGAATCTTTCCTTTTTTAACTACATCAAGTTAATTAGAAGATCGCGAAATTATATTGCCGCGAAATGGACTCGAAAGGGCTAAACGCGAAATAAATTATCCGCGAAAATAAGTTGGTTTACATTATATGAAGGCTTTAGATTTGATATAGAGACAAATATAAAAAAATAATGATATTCTCTTAAACAGTTTCAGTAAATAATATAATGAATAGTCGGTATAGAAAATATGTTCAATTTCATTGAAATCAAAATGAAAAGGATGTGTAAGTCATGAACACGGACGTGATGGGTTTTTTTCTCGTGTATTCTTTTATCTTATATTTGAATTGATTTTGTATTTGATCTGGAGGTACTCAGAAAGACAAAAATCAGTTAACTTCCTTGTGAGCTCCAGTAATTAATAGAGTGATTAATCAATATAGAACATATATGAAATTATAGATAATAACTATAAAAAAAAAACACTTTTACTTTCATGACCAAAATTATTTTTAATTTTTTTTATATACATATATCTCGCTTTTCGAATAGCTTTGTATTGGATCTGGGGATTAACTTAAAGGTCTGTTACAGTCATGACGACGATGTATGTATTTTAGTGTTTTGTTGTTGTTTTTAATCTTTTTGAAATGTTTATTTATTTGACTTTGTATATATTATTTCAGGCTATTTTTTTTAAACACGTATGCAGTAAGAATAAATTGAGATACTGCATGTATTATACTATGTATACCTCAAGTGGATTTTGTCACTTGTACCTGTTCATTGTAAAAGTAGGAACATATTGTGCAATACTCCTAGTTAGTTCAATGTACCCAACATATTGGTATTGTACTATACTTTAAGTGTGGTTTAATACTAAGATTTTCTACCTCATGAACAGATTACCGTAGCTGTATTTGGAAAAACTTTTATGAATGTTGGTCCTCAATGCTCTTCAACTTCGTACTTTATTTTGCCTTTTAAACTTTTTTGGATTCGAGCGTCACTGATGAGTCTTTTGTAGACAAAACGCGCGTGTGGCGTAAATACAAGACCTATTTCTGGTATATATGATCAGTTTATTAACAACCACTTGGGCGATGCTACTGCTGGTGGAGTTTTAATTCCCCGAGGGTATCACCAGTCCAGTAGTCGGCACTTCTGTGCTGACATGGATTATCATTGATATGGTCATATTTATAAATTAACTGTTTACAAAACTTTTTAATTTATGAAATACTAGATAAACTCATCATAGATACCAGGACTAAATTTTGTATATACGCCAGACGCGCGTTTCGTCTACAAAAGACTCACCAGTGACGCTCGAATCCAAAAAAAGTTAAAAATGCCAAATAAAGTACGAAGTTGAAGAGCATTGAGAACCAAAATTCCTAAAAGTTTTGCAAAATACAGCTAAGGTAATCTAGCTTGAGGTAGAAAAGTCTTAATATTTCAAAAAGTTCCAAAATTTTGTAAACAGTAAATTTATAAATATAACCATATCAATGACAATTCATGTCAGCACAAAAAGTGCTGACTACTGGGCTTGTGATACCCTCGGAGAAATAGATCTCCACCAGCAGTGGCATCGACCCAGTGGTTGTAAATAAACTCATCATAGATACCTGGGCTAAATTTTATATATATATACGCCAGACGCGCGTTTCGTCTACAAAAGACTCATCAGTGACGCTCGAATCCAAAAAAGTTAAAAATGCCAAATATTTGGCAAAACTTTTAGGAATTTGGTCTTCAATTCTCTTCAACTTCGTACTTTATTTGGCCTTTTTAACTTTTTTGAATTTGAGCGTCACTGATGAGTATTTTGTAGACGAAACGTGCGTCTGGCGTAAAAACAAAATTTAATCCTGGTATCTATGATGAGTTTATACGTCATTTGTAACTGTGCACTTAGTGGAAACAGAGTGGGCAATTTTTTAGTGGATCCCTTGTGTTCATCCTTTCAATTTGAAATATAATGTCGAGTCTTTGGGGAACAGAAATTTAGATATACATGAGATTACCCCCGGTTTTTGGTGGGGTTCATGTTGCTCAGTCTTCAGTTTTCTATGTTGTGTTTTGTGTACTGTGTGTCTATAATTCTTTTCTTTTTTTTTTGTCATGGCGTTGTCAGCTTATTACCACTTATGAGTTTGGTATATTTCACCTCTCTTTAAACACAATACCTTGGAAATAATATCCATTGGTTATTGCGCTGCTTTCACCACTATTTGGTATATGATGGCGTTCAGTTTGAATTAATAAAGATAGTGGAAGAAGTATAATTGCCCAGAGAGAACAACGGACCTTCGACAGGCAAACTGACAATTCTAGTCAATAAAGATTGGAGTCAAACTCACTTGCCACGTGCAGGATTCGAACTCACAATCTCCGTGCTGACAAATAAAACAACAGCACACACGACACAACTTAGAAAACTAAAGAATAAACAACACGAACCCCACCAAAAAACTAGGGGTGATCTCAGGTGCTCCGGAAGGGTATGCAGATCCTGCTCCACATGCGGCACCCGTCGTGTTGCTTATGTGATAACAAATCCGGTTAATAGTCTAACTCGGTAGGTCACATTCATGAAAGGGAAGGGGATTGTAGTTACGACGTAAGGAACATATCCGATATTATATGTGAAACGGTTATTCCATAACGGTCAACCAACTCGTGATGGCGTCCGCAATTATCCATTTGATTGCATATAGTTTGACAATTATATGTTTTGTTTAAATGTAAATGATTGGGGCTCGAAATAAATTGTGACAAGAACGTCTCGACCTTTCTTTAAAAAGTTCATCGCAAAGTACCAAGACCTAGTTGATCAACTTCACAAATAATACATGATGGTCTTGAAGTATAGACTCTGGGTACTGACGTTATCATCTTAATAACGTGTTATAATATTCTTTTATTTGTCTTCATTAATATTACCTTTACTGTTTATTCTGTTTTTTATGGCTCTGTACTTATGCATCCCTTCATTTGCTTCTAAATCTACACAAACATCGTTTAAATGCAAAGGGTCTAAGACCCATCAAGCAAGTACTAATTAAGTCATTCTATATGATGTTCATTAAAAACATATTATCATGTGAAATTAAATTAAGTGGTTGTTGCTTGACTAATCTATTAAATAAGATGTAAGGCTGTTTTTGAATGCTTCTGCATCTTCTATATTTTAACAGTTTTGTTGGTAAGGTATTCCAGTGTTTGGTGGTACGTGAAAAGAAGCTGTATTTGTAGGTGTTGGTTGCAGTTTGAAGGTTTCTAAATCTATGTTGATGATATTACTTATTTATTTGTTCTTTTGTTTTATAGTGTTTGTTTTGATAGTGATTAAGGTTTATAACCCCTTCTGTAGCCATGTAATTACGAAATTTTAAAATGGCAATAGTATCAAAACAGCAAAGACAATGAATTGTAGAGATGGACCATTGTGAACATATATACTAAAGGGAAACTTCGTGCAAAGCATTATTCTTCGTTGTTTCATTGCGTTTAAGGTTCATCATAACCTTTTGGCTAAAATGGCCTTATTTACACCCCAAATTTTACTCTGAGTACAGACTAACCTATACACCTGCAACAGTTTTAAGGGATGGCAGGAACTAGATATATAAATTTTAAATGCATTTTATGTTTCAGAAAATTATAAACTTTTCTAGATTTTGCTATCCATTTTTTTTCGTTACTGCAGAAGGTGCAAAAATTAACTAAGTAGTGAAAACGATTGAGAAGCTCCCCTCATATAATCAATGTTGTGAGTAGTATTGATTTAAATGGACAATAGATGGACAATAGACACCTGTAAACAATAGGTGATTTAACAGGTTTAAACTGTGTAACTGAGTGGACCGTATCAAATGAAACTCGGGTGTTTGTTTATTTTGCTATCTTCTGCAGACTGGAAAAAAATGAACATCAAAATCCAGGTAAGTTTTTAATTTTCTGAAACGTAGACTTCATATAACTTTTATATATCTAGTTCCTGCCATGCCTTAAAACTTTCCTGGATGTACCAGTTTGTCTGTACTCATAGTAATTTTGGAGGTGTAAACACGGCCATATTTTTCAATTCCTTATGATGAACCTTAACCAATAACTACATTTATAAACTTGTTTTAAGAAAATCAATACTAGCACTGCATGCAATAATCCTATATCTATCAGTCATCAAATTGCCAAATATGAGAGTACAAGGATAAAGGCTGTGGATTTTCTATAAAAATCTTGATTTATTTGCCACAAAGTCCTCTTTTTCTATTAAATGCAATGGAACAGTAAAAAATAATGCTTTGCTTCAAGTTTCCCCTTGGAATATGTACAAAATGGCCTATCTCTATTATTCATAATATCTGTAGTTTTGATACAATTGAAGTTTGAAAAGTTCGTACAAAAATGGCTACAGAAGGGTACATAAACCTTAAAGGAAATCATTGCTAGCATTGCATGCAAGAATCTTCTATCTATCAAACAACGAATTGACAAATAAGAGAGTTAAAAGAAAAAGGCTGTGGATTTTCTATAAAATGTCCATATGTTTAGCATTGATGATGTGACAATCGAAGAAAAAAGTACTAGGTTTTGGTCAACAAACTCAAGATGGTGTTTCGTACAACTTTCTGATTGGTGTCTTAAACTTAACCACTTGAAACCCTTGGTAAAATAGCTGACTTTTAAGCAGCAACCTCCTATATTAAAGAAATCATGATTTTTTTTAATTTTTTTTTTATATATATAGGATACACAAACTCTGGTAATAATCGGGAGATATAAACTTCTTATACAGGTGCTGCTTAAATTTCGTTGATAAGAATTGGAAAGTCCAAAATTAGAAAACTGAAATCATTTCTTTTGTCGTAAAGATTTGTTATTAACAAAAGTACCTTCAGTGTCCAATTCTATATGAAGGTCAAGATATGATACCGACAAATCGGTTTCTTTGGTACTCCATCATTATAGCGGACGTGAAGTGAAGTGAAGTGCTAGATTCTTTTCGCTCTTCAATAGCAGAACGATACATTGAAAAAAGCCAGTGACTGAAACTTTCTTTTTTTAATGGTTTGTTTACTACTATATATTAAGTTTAATTCTAAGTATATGGTGAAAGATTGCTATTCATACAAACATGTTAAAGTTACATTTTATTGTATTCTTTCATTGCAGTTACTCGCAACCTCCTATACTAGTATGGCCTTGAAAGGGTGTCCAAGGCCTTCTGTTGTGTCTCGGCATGAACGGAAATAAATGGCTTTACTGGTATGTTTGTGGTATGTTTGTTGAAATGAGGAGGGGTAGTTTACAAATATATATATACAGTTTTAGTTGTCTTTTAAAAAAAATACCAAAAATTTTCTTTTTTATTATTTTTTTTTTTAATATTTTTTTCATTTCTTGTCCTTTTTTGCATGAAAGAGGAACGACAGATACAAGAGGGACAGTCAACCTCATAGATTGAAAATGAACTACAAACGCCACGGCTAAAAATAAAAAGACAAACATACAAATAATAGTGCAGAAGACACAACAAAGAAAACTAAAGACTAAGCAACAGGAGCTCCACCAAAAACTGGGGGTGATCTCAGGTGCTCCGGAAGGGTACACAGATCCTGTTCCACATGTGGCACTCGTCGTGTTGCTAATGTTATTACAAATCCGGTAAATATTCTAATTCGGTAGGTCACATTCGTGAAAAGGGTAGGGTATTGTAGTTACAACATAGGGAACATATCCGATATTATCTGTGAGCATACGATACAGTTTTGATCCCGTATTTACAGTTTGATGAACATTTCCATATAGGCTATTTTTTAACTGATTAAAACAAATATGTAACAAAAAAAATACCTTCTTGTGCTACTTTTTGAGTTAAATGAGGTCGAAATTGTGTATATTTGCTCAAAATTCGGATTTGTGGTCGTATTTTCCCTTTCAAAAGAAAGCCATAACTTTTTTGTTTTAAAAGATAAACACAAATTGTCTTTTGTTTAATAATTTGTAATATCTGTATTTTATAATTGTCCCAAAAACTTAGGCATTTTTTATTCAGAAATAATTACATTAGATGTATGTTTCATTATAATATTTTATTCTGATTGGCTAACTGCACATCACGTGTTATTCCGTAAGCAGTTGTAATGCTCAATACAACTTTTCATTCATGATAACACGTGCTCCAACAATAAAGTGCACAGGTGAATTAAATAATAAAATATATAAAATTCGTGTTTTCGTGATCATAGCTACAAAATGTAATTATAAGTATTGAATGCTTCTTTTTGTAACTTTATAGGGTTGTAAAAGCGTTGACCGTGCGTACATTTTTAGAATGAAGCGCTTCCGCGCTTCATACAAAATGTACTTCGGTCAACGCTTTTACACCCCAATAAATTTACAAAAAGAAGCATTCAATTCTTAAATAACTCATATTTATCAAATGGTCATGAATTGAGAAAAAACGTAATTTTTGGCTGTATATTTATCAACATTAAAAAAATTGCACTATTTACAGTTTTATAAAATTTGATTCACATAATCTCCCTGCAAAATGAAACAAAATGTATTTTTAAAAAATAGGGGTCCATGCACTCGTTTTCAAATTAAATCAGTTTGAATGATAAAAATCAGTCGAACAATGCATCTTTTCCCAGTATGTCACAGTTTGACGTCGCGAAAATAACATTTTACGTTAGCAACGTCATTACCTCCCCTGTACCCTTAAAATAGCTTTCTGGTGAGAATCAAGGAAATCATGATAGGAAATACAAGTCCGGCAATATCGTATCAATTGGGAGATATATATACTCCGTATGCAGGCGCTGCTGGAATGTTGCTACATAGAAATGGAAAGTTCACAATTGGGAAGCTGAAATCATGTCTTTTGTCGAAAAATTCTGTTTTCAACCGACCCTCTTTGCCAATTTCTAGATGTAAGTCAAGATATGAGGCAGACTTAACTGTATATATAGTATCCTTTATCTCTAGTTCGATGGGATAGATTCGTTTAACATATTCCTAAACTTTTGTACTATTTAATGAGAGAACATCATCGATATAACGGAACGTAAAGTTTAAGGATATTGCTAACTTCTTATCTTTCTTCCTAAGAAGTTCCTGTATGAAGTAAGCCTTATAATAATAAAGAAACAAGTCGACAAGAAGAGGGGCACAATTGGTTCCCATTAGAATTCGACGGTCTGTTGAAAAAAACACGCTCCAAACGTAACAAATATGTGGTCAATCAAGAAATCAAGCATCTTGATAATGTCAGTTTTATATTTGCATGAAAAAAAAGGGGGGGGCTAGAGGGGGTCTCATCCCGATTTCCCGGTTTTAATATCAGAAAATCCCGAAATCCCAGACATATTTTGTTAAAAATCCCGATCCCGATAAACAAGAAATCACCGTTTATTTATTAAAGAGGTCCTTCACTATGTTAGGTAACGAATAGACACATCTGACACATCTTTTAAAGGAGGCCGTCCTGGTAAACTTTGAAAATTAAACCCTCTGAGTAATGTTGTTCTTAATTATTTGCTTTCCTTAATTTGTGCATTTTGAACAATATATTCAGTACGTACATTTTAAAAACGTCAAGTTGGGGTATTTGTTTTCTTCAAAATGGTAGAATGTCATAAATATTTTTTATATGATATTCGATTATAGAGAAGAATGTGTCTGTGAAATTATCTGTGTAGTAAGGCCAAGAAAAAATACAGGTGTTTCAGGTAACATCCCCTTAAAAATTAGGATAGGTAGGAAAGCAAAATTATTTTTTTTTCAAACGTTTTTGACTGGTTCATATGGAAGAAAAATTCTGACTTTATAAGTGCTTGTCCACATAACATCCAAAAAACTTTCGTTGTAGAGTTAGATTATAGGTACTTAAAATTGGGGTAGATATATTTAAGGGTACCAGAAACACATGTGTTTTCTTTTAGGTCTTATTCTTATTGAAAATATCCAAATCAAGTCTAACTTTTGGGAAGGGTTGTAAAGAGGCGTTATGTTCACGCATAAACGCGAAATAAAATTCAAATTTCACGATGAACGAAAAATAAAAAAAATTGCTTGCACGTTGCCGTTTTTACCAATTTCACAGTGAAGCACGAACTGTTTTCACGGAAGGTTGAAATTAAAAATGGCAAAACACGTTGCACGAAAAAAAAACCTTTACCACCCTCTTTGGGTATACTGATCTTCTAAATCAGAGCGACACTAATACCAAGGAGATTAGACATTTATCATGAATTTTGGTTAGCATTTCATTCACGTACAGTGGATATTAAATATGGCACTGGCTACGGTTACTTAAAAATAACGAGCAGAAAATAACAATAAGATCTGGATCTACTCTGTTTCTAGATGCGTTTCTGATTGAAGTATTATGAAAATGGCACTTTTATCTGTCCAAGGTACAGTTTTTTGTCAATCCCGTTATATTTCAACATAAAAATCCCGATTTCCCATGGCTAAAAACGTGGGTTTCCCGTATCCCGATGTTTTTCTATCCCGAATTCCCGATCTTTAAAAAAGGCAATCCCAATTTCCCGTTGCTAAAATCGGTCAATCCCGGCGTCCCGAAAATGGTCTCGCCCCCCCTCAAAAAACGTGTGTTTGTGTTGATTTGATTTTTACTAAAAATTAGTTTCAACTTTAATTTTCATTGTAGTAGAAGAAACTGGAATACAATACATATTTAAAAGAAATATGTCCAAAAAGAACTTAAAGAAGAGTAACAAGGTCATAGTAATAGCTGCGTTGAAATGGTAAATTTGAATATCTCAATGTATTCGGCAAAAAATACGTATGAACGTACATCATATATTTTAAATATATATAGTTTTCCCGTTTACATACTAGCTTATATATATACATATGAGGGAATATCAAAATACATGTAAATACACGAGGGCTTGGTTTTGGGTTTACAGAATAAAAAATAATGCGACAGTACTGCAGAACAGTTGGCCGGATAAAATTTAGCAAATATAGAGGCCCCAAAAAAAAAATGATTAAAGAGAATAACCGAAAATAATACAGAATTATTGGCAAAAAAAATATAAAACGAATACAGAAAAATTATTTAAAAGATTAATGAATACAGATTACAGAAATGTAGGACCTGCATCTCGACCCTCGTACATGTATGTATACGTGTATCATATACTACAACAGTTCAATCATGATGTGTACGAATTAACCCGAAACACTTAAAAACATCAAACTTCGTTTCCTTAGTATATGAATCAATGCATTATAATGCACAACCGCATTGACTTTGTAAATCTAAGACTATTAACATATTTTTAAATAATAAATAATTATGCACTATTTTAAAGGACGTTTGAACCTATAAGTAAAGCATTTTACGATATATATAGAAATGATTATCAATATAATAAAAGAAGATGTGGTATGATTGCAAATTAGACTACTCTGCACAAGAAACTAAATGACACCGAAAGTAACCACTAAAGGTCACCGTACAGCCTTCTCTAATGAGCAAAGTCCATAGCACATAGTCAGCTTCAAAAATAACATATGTAAAACAATTCAAACGAGAAAAGTAAAGAACTAATCTATGTACAAAATATTGAATGAATAAATGGGGAGTGTGTCCATGCATTAGACACAGATGATGCCCCTGCTCGCATATGCTATAAAGGGACATAACTCAACCATGCATGGGACACAGATGATGCCCCTGCTAGCATACGTTATAAAGGGACATAACTCAAGAACGGTAAAAGTGACACTACCCTAATGTGCACTTGATCTGAATTGTATCGAAATGAGCAATGAGTAGAAGTTTCATTACATTTGGCTAATGCAAACTTAAGTTAGATAATCGAAACCAAATATTTAGATTTTTAAAGGGCATAACTTTAAAATAGTCATTGATTCATAACATTTGGTTGAGGAAAACTGAAGTTAAAGAACGGAAACGTAAACTTCGGTTATTTTTTTCTCCTTTTGTAAAGGGGAATAAGTCTAAAACAGTAAAAGTGAAGCCACCACTATTCAAACTTGATGATTCCGTATTTTGTGGTTAAGAGCATTGTGTATAAGTTTCATAACATTTGGTTGAGGCAAACCAAAGTTAAGAAACGGAAACCAATTTCGAGACGTAAAGACGGACGTACAGACGAACAAGGGTTAAAACTTTAATGTCCCCTCCTCTACGGTTGGGCAACGAAAACCACTGAATTACAGGCTCCTGACTTGGGACAGGCACATACAGTAAACCATTTAGATTTGCGTAGTAAAATACACTTTCAAAACGTTAAATGCATGGGACTGATACAAATATAACAGATTTAATACTTGAATAAAATAAAACATGAATCGCAAATTCTTAAATGAAAGGATTTTGCCGTATTTGATAACAAAAAGATTAAAAGCTGGCATGGTAGGTTCAAAGAGAGGCGAATGATGCCAAAGGGACATTGAAACTCATAAGTCAAAATTAAACTGTCAACTTCATTGCCCAAAATGAGACTTAAAGACAAAGAACACAATATAAAAAAAATATCTTAGCAACACGAACTAAAATAAGTTTATTTCGAGGAAAGTGACGAAGTCAACTCAAATAATACACAAAATAGACAATAAAACAGAGGTGTATAAGAAGAATTAAAAAGGCAGTGACTGAAAGGTTGTTCGATAGATTTGACTTGAAATTTGGGAGCATGGATAAACGAAGGAGGTAAGTAAAGGTTTATACGCGTTTCGTTTTTCCATTTTTATTTCACGCGTTGTTGTTCTTGAACCTCATTATCATGATTATGCACCGTGTTAAGCGCACATGTGAAAATAAAGGTGCAAGCTTCTTTTTTTAATTTTCTTGAAATCTTGAAATTCATAGTAATTTCACTCCCCATTCGTCCGTACTCATACAACTGAAATGCACTTTTTAAAGAAGTGTTTGGTTCAAGAATGGTCTTTTCAAGCTTAATTTTCGAATAAGCAAAAAGCCCGGCTGATGCGCTCGCCTCAAATTCATAAGAATTGTCAGTTTTCCTACAGAAGCTCGGTGGTTCTCTCCGGGCACTCCACTTCTCACACCAATGAAAAAAACAGTAAATGAGTTGACCGCCACAAAATAGCACAATTATGCTGAAAGTGGCTTTAACACCAATCACTCAATCACAGGCTCAAATTTAAAAAAAAAAGATTTATAATTTTTGTAATTATTAAAATTAAAGACAAGTCATCAAAAACATGAAAGAACTGGCCCAAACCAGCAGTAGATATCAAATTTCAATCCATTAAAATGTTTAACCCTTTCTTGCCAAATTCTTCTCAAATATATAACCCGTAGTCATTCTTTCTCTTTTGACATCGAGATGGAAACAAGAAGAAATAAAACTGGATAGCATGTTGTAGACACACAGTGATCTAGTGTATTTATCGCAATTAAACCCTTTTTTTTTTATTTGGTTAAGCCTGCCAATTGATATTTTATTGTGTGTTTTTCTATGTTGTGATGTTATGCTATTGTTTCAGAAAAAGGGAGCTAGGTTTCAAACGTTAAATCCCGCTGCAAATGTTTGCACCTGTACTAAGTCAGGAATCTGATGTACATGCAGTAGTTGTCGTTTGTTTATGTAATTTATACAAGTTTCTCGTTTCTCGTTTTTTTTTTAAATTTTATATAGATTAGACCGTTGGTTTTCCCGTTTGAATGGTTTTATACACTAGTAATTTTGGGGCCCTTTATAGCTTGTTGTTCGGTGTGAGCCAAGGCTCCGTGTTGAAGGCCGTACATTGACCTCATGCCAAGAAATTGCCTCCGTTGAAATTCTGCAAATATCCCATAGAGCAAATTACATGGATGATTAATATTGACCATTTGGTATATGGCCGTGTTCTAAGCGACACGTACATGAAATCAAATCTTTAGCTACTAATGACTGCTGTAGGAGGTCGACCGGAATTTTTAGCGAGGCCTTCTTGGCATGTATAATGGTTTACTTTTTTTTAAATTGTGATTTGGATGGAGAGTTGTCTCATTGGCACTAACACCACATCTTCCTATATCTATGTTTTTATATATAAAGAAACCATATTTGGATTACGTGGTAAACATTTCACGAAGTACGTGCCACATTGCATGTACGTGTGTTGCAGGTTGTCTCGTGCATATTTATAGATCTATATATTACATACATGTATCATGTACATGTAACGAAAGTTGTTAGACTGCACTTTTTGACCCATTCAATATATTTTGAAATGTATGTGTCATATCGGTGCACGATTACAATAAATACATTTCAAATCGTTTCAAAATCAAAGTTGGGTAATCCACGTCTAAAGTAAGTATAAAATTGGAAGATGTGGTACTAGTATGTGATTGTCAATGACACAACTCTCCGGCGCAAGTGACCAAATGACACAGAAAATACTTGTAACAACTATAGGTCATCATACTGTCTTAACAATAAGTAAAACTCATACCGCATAGTAAGCTATAAAAGGCCATGAAATGACAAATGTAAAATAATTCAAACGAAAAATACTAACAGCCTGATTTATGTACAAAATATTGAACGAAAACAATGATATACAACAGCGAACGACAGTCTCTTAAATTATAGGTTCCTGACTTGGGACTGACAAATATAAGATTGAGAATGGAAAATAGAATATGGCGGGGATAAACATGTTAGCGAGCACCAAACACTGTCCCTAATCATGGGACAGTGCTGCAACAGACTGAAAATACAAGAATTGAACAGTAAACAAATAACATATTTGAATTCTTTTGAGCCATCAAACATAGTAATGATGTAAGGTATGAATCAAAATAGTTTGTTTTTTCTCTTTGTGAATTATGTATATTAAAAAAAAACATGATTAAATGATGTAAAAATGCATCATGAATCTATCTTCAGCAACTTGTCGAAGATCCTGCATAGAATGCACAAACTATGATAGTTCGTGCTTTTTGGTAAGCTTATTGAACTAGATGTGACAACACATAAAAGGGAGCTTCAGAGAATTTTATCAACATATGGTAACTTTCAAGTCCTGCTGTTTATAGCAAAGTCATTTGTTGAATAACCAGTGTTTCCCAAGTCAGAAAGTTCGCTGAGATAATATTTTTATGTTTATTTTTTTTATTAATATTATTAATAGACTCATTCTCAATAATCGTTTTGCAAACTACAAGTCCCTGTTGAGGGGCAATAATGGTTAGTTAAAATGCACCAAAGTAACAAATTCACTGAGTCATTACCTAACAAGAAAATTAGGTTTTAAATTGTAGAACCGTTTTCACTTTTTTCTGTATACTTCTCGCATGTAGAAAGCGGTACTCAAGATGAAGGTTTAACTATGTATTCCCCATATGCTGCGATTAAAATAAACGCTTGTGGTTGTGTTTAACAACTGGTTTGTAAAATTCACACACGTATTTCATAAGTATATAATGAAATATTCAACCAATATTAATTTGGTGTCGACTAATGTATAAAAATTCGATTTTTTTTTATAGCCAAAGCAGTCGGAAACCAGGTTGAAATAGAACAAAAGAATCGATGCTCTTTGTTAGAGAAGGCGATAAATGTTTACTGTATTGTTTACTATAGTGACAAAATTTTTAAGAGTTAATAGAAACAAACAAAATTGCAATTTTCTTCTCAATTACGAGGTGTTTTATTTTAAAAACACCATTTGCATAAGTTTTCAATTTATCTAGTTCATAGTTAAGCAGAACAGTTAGATATCAAGTCGACGACATGGGTATCTTTCAAGTTGGATGACAAAAATGCATAACCTCCGATTTTTTTGAAAAAATTACCACGGACGGAAACCATATCAATATATTACTTCAGTAATTTTCGTGTCTGCCCTTCCATTATGTGACTGAAGAAAAAATTCCAAAAATGGGTAACAATTGTATCGAAAAGAGAAAATCGAGTGCACCGTTTTATGTTAGGGCGTGTTTAAGTTGAGTATTTTGTCTTGATATCGTACAAAGCAAGAATATTTCATACATCGTCTCGCTTCAAATTCTATCATTTTTATACATTAAAGCTACAGGTTGACGTTATAACACAAAAAAAATCACAGTACTAAAAGATGAAATATATAGGTCAAGTGAAATACCTATCTAATGAGTCACAAAAACAGAGGTGTGTTCGAATAGCCATTTTTTTACTGAAAGTACTTGACGACAGTCTTTCAAGTAGGATGATGAAAATGCATATCTTCGAAAAATTCCAATTTTTTGTGTGTGATAACTAGAGTTTATAGTCTTCATATACTAAAAAAATCTAGTCTGCCCTTCCACGAAATATTTATTTAGAATTTTTTTAAATGTTTATGAATTTTCGAAAATTCCACCTGACAACCGATCAGACAATAGTTTTAAGTTGAATCAATGCAAACAAGATTATTAACTGATGCTCATTAGCTAGTTGATACATTTGTCTGTAAAAATACAACTGACATATAAGGATCGTAATCAGTGCAATATGGATAAATTTATCGGTTTCCAAGAGCAAAATTTGTAGCGCGTCATCCCTACAATGGCTTCCGTTTCTACGATTGTGAAAATGAACTGGCGTAATGGAGAGATAATTTTGACGAAGTAGGATCCTGACTGAAAGTAGTAGAATTTTGTGTGGTCGGATAATCATGATAATAGTGAAATGAAATTAAAATCGTACAAATATTATTAGATTATATTATTTGGGTTCAAAGTGGTGCGTGTCAACGATGACGGATGCCGACTGATAAAATAAATATGGTTATGAATAATTTAAATGATTCCTGATTTAAACGTAGACAACATATTTTTTCATCTCTACAAATATTTTTTTTGATATCTTAGAAATGTTAGAGTTATCCCTCTTTTCTAACAACCAAAAACAAATTGTCGATACAAATTGAAGTGTAGTGAAATACTTCTGAAGAAATGTGACAAGGTCATGATTTGTTCTGAAAATTATCAACATAAGACTTTACCTGCACTTTTTTTTCAAATCAAACATACCGGCAATCACTAATAAATTTGTTTGGGGAACGACCGAAGCTATAAAGAAGTATTACAAATCCATCCCGACACACAAAAAATAGATGAATAGACATTAGACATTATTTTATTAAACCAATCATGGGCCCTTGTCGGGCAAGATACAAAAACATCATACAATGATTATATAAACATTAGTGAAATACACAATATTATAAGTAATACACAAATAATAAATTGATAATATGAGCAATGTAGGATATAATTAAGGTAAGAGGCATTGAGTGCAATGAGGTCGATTTAATATTAAAAGAATATGATATAAAGTTTATTAATACGGAAACAAAAAGTAAAAATAGAACCAGGAATATAGTATCTCATTCTGCAGTAGTTCTCCTCATGACCAGTGCACAGCAGTGAGGGACTTTTACATCACAACAATGCAAAGGTCATCAAGGGGAGATCCTTCAGAACTAGCTACAGATACATGAGATTACTCCAATAGTGATTCTCCTCATGATTAATGCACAGCAGCAAGGGTTGACATTGCTACTGGCCAATATTCATCAAGGGACGGTGCTCTAGAACTCGCTATAGAGAAAATATAAAGTTCAAATTACAAGTAGTAGAGGGAGATAAATCCCAATAAACTTTTCATATTTCTTAATGAACATGCATAATTCCGATAATAAATTCTCATCTTCATTATTCATTAACCATATCAGTTTTTGGTTAGGGTCAAGATTTTAAAAATTCTTGCAGCAATTATTTATCATTGTTATCATGTCTTTCCTTTGGTCCGATAAACTAGATGAATATACAACATCATATTTAAAACCTCAAAATGTTACAGATCTCCTTACTCGTATTCTTAAATTATTTTGATATATTTTATAATTTGATATTATATCTTTTGTATCGATTGCCTTGATAAAAAAAAGTTTAATGTTTATAGCGATATATGTCTATTTTTCACGGTTGATTAGAATCTGGAACATCATGTACATGCATGTACTTTTTAAAAAGTTTTTAATCATGTAGCTTGATTTAAGAACTCGTAATTAAGGTAACTTGTCATATAATTTAACGACTTTGCATGTAACTGCTTTTTCGTGCCATAATAAGTCCTACGGTTATATCGCATAACGCGCACAGTGTGTCTTATCATGGAAGTATTATTACAGTCGACATAAGCTATTCCATGGTCCTAGGGATAAATCTACCATGTATGAAATGGCTCTCGTTAGATATATACATGTACATGTAATGCATGCTGTGTCCCAGGGATAATTCACAAGCGAGTCATGATTTTATCATTACTTAATTAAGTCTATGTATTAACATGTAGTATTACGTGAATGTCTGATAAACTGTAAACAAATTAGTACCTTATGTAATCCTTACCACAGTATAGTGTCTAGGTCGTCCTGATATAAACGTTACAAGTACGTGTAAACATACTATTTTTATGATTATTTTCAACTATAGGGTGTTGCTACTGTAAATAATATGGTTGATTAAGGGTCTCTTAGATCATAGATATAAGATCATATAATGTGGAAAAAATAAGGTGTAAGAAAACCGCTTCAGACGAAATGAAAATTTCTGATCAAGCGCATTTCCCTGCTGATGCGTTCATGCTTGAAATACGGATTTCCTAAAGGAGCAGCTTTTGCTATATTTATTTTTGAACTTATAAACATCTGATTTTTATGGGGAGGCAAGAAATGAATTCTTCAAAAAATGAATAAAAATTTCTTAGGATACAAGTATTTGACTAGGAATATTGTTATTGTGACACAAGTAATGCTTTCGTTTAAAAGATTCCAGCCTGTATTTAAGTATGCGAGATTATTCCCTTGCCCTCCGGTCTCCTTTTTTCTACACCAAAAGATCACTTGGTTGCTCTCAGAGAATTATACAGGGGTAATACCATCAAGGAATTGTATATTTAAATATACAATTCCTTGATACCATGCATTATAATGAATGTTCCGGTTGGTGTTTTGCTGAAATACATAAAATAGGTTGTGCTGTAAATAAATTTGTAGACAATTCTGGGTGAACAACTTCGTTCAATGTTCTATCAAATGTTCCTTCAGACACAAATTTTGAAATATTGGAGAAGATATTGTAGATGGAAATTCACGTCTGATCATTAGTTTGATATTCTCAGGTTTCAAATCCACTGTATATAAAGAACGATTTTATTTTTAGCTCACCTTGCCCAAAGGGCCAAGTGAGCTTTTCCCATCACTTTGCGTCCGTCGTCTGTCGTCCGTCGTCGTTGTTAACTTTTACAAAAATCTTCTCCTCTGAAACTACTGGGCCAAATTTAACCAAACTTGGCCATAATCATCATTAGGGTATCTAGTTTAAAAAATGTGTGGCGTGACCCCGCCAACCAACCAAGACGGCTGTCATGGCTTAAAATAGAACATAGGGCTAAAATGCAGTTTTTGGCTTATAACTCAAAAACCAAAGCATTTAGAGCAAATCTGACAGGAGTAAAATTGTTTATCAGGTCAAGATCTCTCTGCCCTGAAATTTTCAGATGAATCGGACAACGGGTTGTTGGGTTGCTGCCCCTGAATTGGTAATTTTAAGGAAATTTTGCTGATTTTGGTTATCTTATAAAAATATTACAGATAGATTTTAACTATAAACAGCAATAATGTTCAAAAAAGTAAGATTTACAAATAAGTCAACTTGACCGAAATGGTCAGTCAACCCCTTTAGGAGTTATTGCCCTTTATAGTCAATTTTAACCATTTTTCGTAAATCTTAGTAATCTATTACAAAAATCTTCTCCTCTGAAACTACTGGGCCAAATTAATCCAAACTTGGCCACAATCATCTTTTGGGTATCTAGTTTAAAAAATGTGTGGTGTGACCCGGCCAACCAACCAAGATGGCTGCCATGGCTAAAAATAGAACATAGGGGTGAAATGTAGATTTTGGCTTATAACTCAAAAACCAAAGCATTTAGAGCAAATCTGACAGAAGTAAAATTGTTTATCAGGTCAAGATCTCTCTGTCCTGAAATTTTCAGATGAATCGGACAACGGGTTGTTGGGTTGCTGCCCCTGAATTGGTAATTTTAAGGAAATTTTGCTGTTTTTGGTTATTATCTTATAAAAAGTATTACAGATAGAGATTAACTATAAACAGCAATAATGTTCAAAAAAGTAAGATTTACAAATAAGTCAACTTGACCGAAATGGTCAGTCAACCCCTTTAGGAGTTATTGCCCTTTATAGTCAATTTTAACCATTTTTCGTAAATCTTAGTAATCTATTACAAAAATCTTCTCCTCTGAAACTACTGGGCCAAATTAATCCAAACTTGGCCACAATCATCTTTTGGGTATCTAGTTTAAAAAATGTGTGGTGTGACCCGGCCAACCAACCAAGATGGCTGCCATGGCTAAAAATAGAACATAGGGGTGAAATGTAGATTTTGGCTTATAACTCAAAAACCAAAGCATTTAGAGCAAATCTGACAGAAGTAAAATTGTTTATCAGGTCAAGATCTCTCTGTCCTGAAATTTTCAGATGAATCGGACAACGGGTTGTTGGGTTGCTGCCCCTGAATTGGTAATTTTAAGGAAATTTTGCTGTTTTTGGTTATTATCTTATAAAAAGTATTACAGATAGAGATTAACTATAAACAGCAATAATGTTCAAAAAAGTAAGATTTACAAATAAGTCAACTTGACCGAAATGGTCAGTCAACCCCTTTAGGAGTTATTGCCCTTTATAGTCAATTTTAACCATTTTTCGTAAATCTTAGTAATCTATTACAAAAATCTTCTCCTCTGAAACTACTGGGCCAAATTAATCCAAACTTGGCCACAATCATCTTTTGGGTATCTAGTTTAAAAAATGTGTGGTGTGACCCGGCCAACCAACCAAGATGGCTGCCATGGCTAAAAATAGAACATAGGGGTGAAATGTAGATTTTGGCTTATAACTCAAAAACCAAAGCATTTAGAGCAAATCTGACAGAAGTAAAATTGTTTATCAGGTCAAGATCTCTCTGTCCTGAAATTTTCAGATGAATCGGACAACGGGTTGTTGGGTTGCTGCCCCTGAATTGGTAATTTTAAGGAAATTTTGCTGTTTTTGGTTATTATCTTATAAAAAGTATTACAGATAGAGATTAACTATAAACAGCAATAATGTTCAAAAAAGTAAGATTTACAAATAAGTCAACTTGACCTAAATGGTCAGTCAACCCCTTAAGGAGTTATTGCCCTTTATAGTCAATTTTTAACCATTTTTCGTAAATCTTAGTAATCTATTACAAAAATCTTCTCCTCTGAAACTACTGGGTCAAATTAATCCAAACTTGGCCACAATCATCTTTGGGGTATCTAGTTTAAAAAATGTGTGGTGTGACCCGGCTAACCAACCAAGATGGCTGCCATGGCTAAAAATAGAACATAGGGGTGAAATGTAGATTTTGACTTATATCTCTGAAACCAAAGCATTTAGAGCAAATCTGACACGGAGTAAAATCGTTCATCAAGTGAAAATCTATCTGCTCTGAAACTTTCAAATGAATCGGACAATGGGTTGTTGGGTTGCTGCCCCGAAATCAGTAATTTGAAGGAAATTTCGCAGATTTTGGTTATTATCTTGAATATTATTATAGAAAGAGATAAAATGTAATCAGCAATAATGTTCAGCAAAGTAAGATCTACAAATAAGTTAATATGACTAAAATGGTCAGTTAACACCTTAAGGAGTTATTGCCCTTTATAGTCAATTTTGACCAATTTTTCGTAAATTTTTGTAATCTTTTACAAAAGTCTTCTCCTCTGAAACTACTGGGCAAAATTAACCAAACTTGGCTACAATCATCATTGGGGTATATTGTTAAAAAAATGTGTGGCGTGACCCCGACAACCAACCAAGATGGCTGCCATGGCTAAAAATAGAACATAGGGGTAAAATGCAGTTTTTGGCTTATAACTCAAAAACCAAAGCATTTAGAGCAATCTGACATGGGATAAAATTAATTATCAGGTCAAGATCTATCTGCCCTGAAATTTTCAGACCGAACAACCTGTTGTTGGGTTGCTGCCCCCGAAGGAAATTTTGCAGATTTTGGTTATTATCTTGTATATTATTATAGATAGAGATAAACAGCAATAATGTTCAGCAAAATAAGATCTACAAATAAGTCAACAAGACCAAAATTGTCAATTGACCCCTTAAGGAGTTATTGCTCTTTATAGTCAATTGTTAACAATTTTCATAAATTTTTGTTAATTTTTGTAAATTTTTACGAAATATTTTCCACTGTAATTACAGGGCCAAGTTCATTATAGATAGAGATAATTGTAGCAACAAGAATATTCAGTAAAGAAAGATCTACAATCACATCACCTTCACCAAAACTCAGTTTTGTCATGAATTTATCTGTGTTTATTGTTAATATGCACATAGACCAAGGTGAGCGACACAGGCTCTTGAGAGCCTCTAGTTTATTTTTTGTAGAATTGACACATTAAATTGATAGGATCTAATTATTTGATCGACTTGATAAAATAATTATCTTATAATCTAACATATAAGTGTTCCATTACTATAAAAAGAAGTATTAGTAATAGTTATGTCTTTCGTAAATTACAAGTGATTTCTAACCTTATTGTCAACATGAGAAAGTTACGTAACACTTGATTAGATACGATCAAAAATATACATGTAGCTCTATAAAAGGAAATTTTCAAATAGTAATAAATTGACCAGTGACTAGCTGTTTGATTGATGGGACATTTGACCGCATACCATAGTTGGTCAATTAGTTCAAATAACTCTGATGTAACCAGGGTGTTTCAAGTCCGGAAATTCTCAATCTTTTTAAACCTAATTTTTGTCATTGGATAGGATATAATATTCTTTATTTGAATCATAGACAATAACCTTGTGATGATATGAATCAACTTATGATTTATTAACTTTTGGCAAGGATTTGTATACAAATCCTTGCTTTTGGTAAAAAAAAAGTCGGCATTTAAATTAAAAACAAACAAGAATGTGTCCATAGTACACGGATGCCCGGCCCATCCGCACTATCATTTTTTATGTTCAATGGACCGTGAAAATGGGGGAAATCTCTAATTTGGCATTAAAAGTTGAAAGATCATATCATAAGGAACATGTGTACTAAGTTTAGTTGATTAGACTTCAACTTCATCAAAAACTTTAACCTGAAGCGGGACGGCCTTGGCGGTGTCCTATTCTACTACATCATGTATCCTATTAAATTTTGTATACAGTTTCTAATACAAATCCCATGTTATACATGTTATAAGCCTAAAAATAAAAGTTTTATATATGTCGCTTGCATCGCTTCTTATTGTACACAGATGAAATATTTATAAAGAAAAGTTTATAAATTTCGTGTTTGGACATGCCGGAATATCTTATTTTGACATACTTATGCAATACCATGTGATTTTGGTGAAATTATTATTTCTATTTATTGAGCCATGTCAATCGATTCTATTTTTACATTTTTAACAATAAAAAGATTAAATTCAAACTTATTTACACGGAACCCGGAAATAACTTTTATGCAATTTTTGTAATTGTCTTCTTTTCTAAACGTAGGAGGCGGTAAAATCTATTCAAATGGTCGATTACTAATAAACAACTTAAACACGATATTTTTTCATTTCAAATCAGGCTGAAATATTTTACTACACAGACGAAGTTGAGTTAGAAATAATTTCAAACATACTAAAGAAAACAGTTGGTTAAGTGAATACAATTACAAATTACAAATGTACATCTAATTTTTAGATAATTATTTTATTCTCATACATTTACCGAGGTCATCGGAGGTTGTATGTCATGCTGCATATTCGCTTAGACATCACTATTTTGTTAGCTATATACCTTGAAAAGTGCTAACATTTGACTGGGGACGTTCACCTTTCACGATGGTATTCTCTTATTAAATTTGATGTCAAAACTTCACCAGCTTAAATGTGGGAAAATGAAATAAAAAAAATCAATATGTATCAAAACATAATTTGAAGAAGTGAACCATAAATGTTTTTGACTATTATAATCCCCTTATTTTGTTTGTTATGTTCATTTCATGATAGCAGGTTTACACTATATCGGTATCTCATGAATTAAATACAAAATGTACCACTCGGTGTCACCAACTGTTTGGACAAAAGGAATTTTATATAATTAAAGTCATTAATTTTAATTTGAATTGTGGACATCACCTTCTGATGAATTCAGAAAAGCAAAATCTATTGTAATTAAAGTTCCCTTGGGTAATGAAAAATTCAAAAATATCCCATCACAGTACCTCATATGAACTAGGGTCATTGACCAACTAAAGGCAATGGCCACAAGGGTAATCTCTGTTTTTACAGTAAATGAGTTAATTTATTCTACATTAGAGGCACGAATTGGGGAGATGATTAGAATAGCAGATAATATACCAGTTGACCTTCACACTCAACTTTTTGTACGAAGTTTTTATCTACTAGCTTTCAACTATCAATTCTGTTATCCAACGTGATTTATCATATCTGCTTTTCAATGCGCATCATCAAACCCCAGGGACAAATGGACGGTTATTTGATTATAGTTGGATACACAGATGGTACTAATATTTTTCTATTAAATCATAACAAATATTTTCATTATCAGCTATTCTTATTAATTCTGTAGCTCAACAGGAAATAATCTTTCAGTCTTTAAAGTGTCAGAACACTGCAAAAAGTTAAAGGTCAGGTGAAACATATTTGACCTAATATAATGGGTGCATGCATTTAACTTTAAAATGCTTTTAAAAATACATGCATAGTTCAGGGTTATGGGGTAGTAGCCATTTTGTAACATGCTATGATACCAATTGGTGATCTTTTACATTTGTAGATTTTAGGCGCATAGGAGGATCCAGGGGAGGGGCCTGGCCCCCCCCCCTTTTTGTGGGAAAAATTTGGTTGATTATTTGGTTCTATAGGAAATCACTGAAGCATGACTGGAGCGGCCCCCCCTTAGGTCAGTCAGCGGTCCAACACCCCCACCCCCCCTTTAGGAAAAGTTCTGGATCCGCCACTGGGAAGTTATTGTTAGGATACAGGATAAATATATAAATTTCAGCCTTATGAACATTCCAATATATTTCCTGTGGATCTGAAGTCTCTGAATGTTAGAGAAATTGGAGACCCTCGGAACAACTAATAATTAAAATAAAACCAGTTGCATAGAGGATAAAGCCTCTTTTATGTTTTTGGAGTTCAATGTCCTGACTGTAATTGATTGAAGTCCATCTACTTTACTTTTATATATAATTGGAAATATCTTATGTATGTAGATAAATATTGAATCCCTATGGCTGAAGAATTCAATACATGGTTGATGTTAACTTTTACAAAGTCAAAATTCCACTTGAAATGATCAATGCAAAAGATGTCAATAATGGAACTTGAAATCTGTACTAGAGAATAACATATAACTATTTCAAAAGGCCTAATTTGATAAAAAGGTTCCATTAGCCACAAATAATAACAAATCTCATTTATTTGTGGTAATCAGATTGATATATATATATTTTCAGTCTTGAAAAAGTTTGTATATATAATATACCAAACATAAGAGGACATCGCTACATCTTCTTTGTTTTTGGAAACTGTACACTGTATCACCATATCTCAAATTAAAATGACAATCTAAAGTTTTGAAGGTTAAGGTCTAAATTCATTAACCATGTGAAAACTGGCTGTTGTAAATAATAACAAGATCCTGTTTTTTTTTTTATAAATAAAAATTTAATAGACTTTTAATTCTCTGATGAGAAAAATAAAACAACTGATGACATTGCCATTTGTACCAACATTTAACACTTATATTACTCTCTAAACTAACACATGCACATTTATAATTATTTAGTACAATTAAACAATGGAAAATTCATACAGTATCCATGTGTTTTAACACAGTTCAAAAGTGATGGTCAAATGATTCTTCACAGGTATCTTGCAAAATGAATGTTGATTTGGGACTGCCGTCATCTTGCATTTGCATTATCATATTATACAATTGTCATTTACACACTTCTGATGCTGGTGTATCATGTATGATATTTTGAAAATACAAACTCATCTGCATGCAATACAAATAAACCTATAGAATAGATGTTACTGAAAAAACTCTATTGACATATTTGGTTACATTTGTAAATAATGCCCCAATATGCAATTGAGCAACGTGGCATCTTATATCTATCCCACTTTGAACATTTTTAAACATGCACACTTATAGCTTGTATTATGCGTAAGTTACAAAATTTTAGCACTTTTTCTCCCTTTTTGGAAATACAATCTTGCAGAGAGTATTTTTTTTTCATTAATGCATTGTTTCTGTTATTTTGTCTTCACAAATGACATCAATTGTAGAACATTAACGATTAGACAAATTTAAATATTTTGATTGAACAATTCACTTACATTTTCATCATACATATGTGGGGTCGATTATACATCAGATCAACATTTTGTCCATTTATGTTTCTTTTCTCCTTTTAAGCAGTTTTTTTTTATGCAAATTGGATATTTGGCACCATTAAATTATTTTAGGATTTGAAAGTGAACATGTACATGTAGAAGAAAAGAAAAATAAGGCCCCCCCCCTCTTTTTTATACATGGTATCATGAAAGGGACATTTCAGAAAATAGAACAAATTAATTCTAAACATTTATTAAGATTAAAAATAATAAAAAAATCTTTTTTAATAATCCTTATATTTAGCCAAATATGAATGATCATATAGGGATTTTTTTTCTCTTTATTTTACTTTTATTAATTTTTTCAAAATATACTATATAACTGAAATTACTATTACTAATATTTCATAACTATGAAATTTTGAATAAAGGAATTACATAACCAAATGTTTTATTCTGTAGAGCAATTATACAATCAACTTTTTTTCTTCTAGTTTTGGAATAAATAACCCCCCCTTTTTCATAACATCATTTCCCCCATTTGAGATTTCAATAACAAAAATCAACTAAACAACAATAATAATCACATCACCGGGCACTTGTGATTCTACCCTATTGTGTCATTGGTAAACAGAAATAAAATATCTATTGAAGACATGGACCACTGCTGGAATGCCTTTTTTCAATTTATTTGCGTCTTTGGAGATAAAATACTATATACAAATCCTATTAATAAGTTCCAACCAAGATTAAATGAAAAAGTATTTCATGTGGAGCATTCAATTCAATAAACTAAGGTTTAAGTAGAGTGGATATCACAGCTATCAGCTTAAAGTTGTATTTTTTAAAAACCAAAACAAATTTGTTCATGCAGCTAGAAGCATCAACCTCTGCTTTAAAAAAAAAAAAGACAAAATTTACACTACGAAATTTTAGTTGATGCTCAAACTATTACTAAAAATTTCAACAATAAAATAACTTACTGGAAGATAAAAACAATAAATTAGATAAATAAATATATATACAGACATGTCACAATAAAGATACTGTAGAATTGTCTTTTGTTTTTTTGGAAAATTGCTGCCTTACACCTTACAAAACCTTTCAATGGTGTTTAGTTATACAAACTCCAGGTCATGTGACCAAAGGTGGGTATAAGGGTCAGTCACTCAAGTATACCATTTGCTGGGAGGTATACTATTGCACCATTTTATTTTGTACATTTTGGGTATGCCTCATCCCATCACTTAAGGAGGCAACACCGAGATCAGCTTAGATTTGACCCTCTACACTTAAAGACAGTTATGATCATCACGACAAAGGGAGATAACTTCTAAAATAGTCATTACATTCACCAAGCACTTGTTTATTGCCTGTTGTCATATAAAGTAATAATACTACACGATTAGAGTGATCCAACAAAATATTAGGGCAAGAAATACATAAAGTTTTCAATTGTTATCTCCCTTGGTCATGCACATTAATTCATCATTTCCAATCTCTCAGGTCATCACAATACAACATCAAAATTTAACAAAAAAGAGATTTACACATCTTCATACAATCAAATAAATAATAAAAATCTAACTGTCTGTGCTAACAGATCTGATAATATCATCATTCATCTTATATATATATCCAAACATACAGGACCTGTCCCCGAGAGACAGGTATCTACCATCCTCACAGGGAATCCAGGGAGGAAGAACTTAAAACTAGACGTTTAGCGGCTCCTGTATAGCCGTCGCTGCCACTTTCAATGCTGCTGTGGTCATCTGTATCACTTTGACCACTCCCATAACCAAGGATGTCTATTTCATCTGAAATGACAAATTTGACGTAATATAGAGTGTCTTGCTTGATTAACAAGAAGATAAAATACAAGGTTAATAACTTCTTCTTCATGTATTAATTAGTAAATAAAGTTTTGGAAAAATTAAAATTAAAAACGAAAACAACAATATTATTATTTTCTATGCATTTAATTTTTACAACAGGATATTGTATAATCTAAAGCAAATGTTTGTTTTTTAAGCTAATTTATAAACAATGTAGGATTTCCTGAAGATTAAAAAAAAACAAATAACGTATAAAATATTTTTTTTATTTACTATTCAATTAATTGTCAACAAGTGAAATAACTAAATAAAGAAGGTTGAGCAATATAAGACCAATGTCAAGTTCTTTTTGATGAATGAGTTACAATGTACAATGTATGTTTGTTGACCAAATGAATGAGAAATGTCTGTTGACCTAATGAATGAGTAAGATCTATGACTGGAAAAATTATATTCAAATCAAAATTTAATAGAAGCATACTGTAAAGCAGGTTATTTTTGTGTGTGTAAAATTTTGCATTTTTCATTGAAAAAGGTATACGAAATATTTTGACAATTATTATTTTAGTGGATTTAAAACTTTTAACAATACCTTTGCATGTACACTTTTAAATTGGCATAATTTATTTTGGCCATTTTGTTATATCTGTGAAAATTTACACCCTGCGAAAATACCTGTTTAATGGTTTTGCTAAGTGACATCATAAACATACAGGAAAAAGCACGAATGTAAAGTTATCTTGATAAGATCAAAAGTTTTACCTGACTCAGATGTTGAGGAGGTAGAGCTTGTTGCCGTACTACATTCACTGATACTTCTTTCATGTGGAACTCGGTACTGGCCTTCCATTAAACTTTCTAAACGACGCTGCAAAAATCGGTGTTCTCTTTTCAACTGATCCTTCTGTTGATTATATTTTTTTTCTTTATCTTCTAGGTTCTAAAATATTCAACAAAATCATTATAACACCTTAAAAATAAAAACATATTTCATTACATACAAGTATGAGGAAATCAAATCTTCTTTTTCTGGATAAGTGTTCATAATCTAATTTGCTTAATTACTTAAAAAGTTCTCGATATATAAAATGTCATTGAAAAAAAAGATTTATATTTATTTTATGTGTATTTGTCATCATTGAGGATGGATACATTTATTTGAACGTTACATTGAAGAAATGAGACATTGGTGGTCCTAAAATCATCTTATTGAAGATCAGGTAAAAATTTCATCAAGTATATTACAAGTCATAGAATAATCTTGTTTTACATGTTATTGAACAAGAAATATTGTTATCCTGCATATGATTAATGTACATCACAAATGTTAACCTTTCTTATTTTCATAGCATAGATACATAAACTAACCATAAATGTCTGTATACATTTTCAATTTAATTTCTACTATCATTTTTACTCAACATTTAAACAGTTTGAACATCTGTTGTACATGTATTTAAATTATCTCACCCTGATAAATCCTTTGGCATTTGTAAGAAGTCCTAATGTTGTATGGCGTGTGTGATCATTTCCCAATGGGACTAAATCTTTTAATGTTTCTAAAGATGATCTTAAATGTGCTCGTCTGCAATTATATAACAAATTAACATTAATTTACATTTGTAGTTAAACAAGATTCTATATATAAAACTTGAACATTTATACATATATGTTACTTATTTTTTTTATGGTACAAATAAAATGTAGCCATTATTCATCCATATTGGTATGACTAACTAAGAGAGATATCTTAAAACATGTTCAATAGTTCATTTAAATGTTTAAATATCATACTCAAATGCAAGAATAAAATTATTAACAAAATACAAATTGGATAAATTTCAGTTTAGAAAATGAAAAAGTCACTTCAAAAAGCAATATGACAGCTATCTTAAAACAATTTTTTATACTGTATATTCTAGAATTAATTTTTACCTACTAAGAACATTTAAAATTTATATATACAGCGTATATGCATATTGCTCATTTGGAATTTAAGCTGATCACACTTTATTATATACATATCATCATATTTTAGACAACATTATGAACATACTCATTTACATTGCATATATATATAGCTTGTCAACCAATTTAAGATCAACAGATGGTTTTGATAAAGGGTGAAATCATGTTAAGCATCAGTGTTTTATCTATGATTTGATAAATAAACATCAACAGTTAAACCAATTTTTACCAGATGCTTATCAGAACCCAGAAATCCAACTGGTACTTAATACCACAGCCAAATCAAACAGTCCTTGATAATAACATATGGCAAATATTATAATTAAATATAGATGTATATTGCATCTTTGCTCCTCCTACAGTTTCTGTCTATCTTATTCTTGATATGATAATTTTTATGCAATTGACCTCTTTAATAAAGTATATTTCATTTAACATCATTTGTGTTTTTATCCTAAATTAAAACATCATGTGAGCAAATATTTATCTAAACTAACTTCCTTGAGAGATCATCTGAATTTCAAATAAAAATCACCTTGTCATTTCAATTTCAAGTGTCAATCAGAAATTTAAAATATGTCCCATTTTATTATCAACAAGTGCTGACCTAGAAATATCTCTAAATGATCTCCCTTTGCCAGCATAAACAGTAAACATAGAAACTAGGTCATGACCAATCTATTGATAGCAACACCTACCTGTTTTTCTCCAGCTCATTGTGTGTAGATCTGAAAAATGGAAGATAAATGTCAAATACTTGTAAACAATGAAATGCATTTTTAAGTAGTACTTTTTAGCCTTGTTCTTAGCATTTACATGTACATTTACATGTATACATTTGTATCACAAAGAAATTTTACCCATGAAAATCTAGTGCAAGTCTGCATCAAATCCTATTTAAATATTGCTTCTGATAATATATGTACATTTCATATACATGTACAATAAATGCATTTATTTTCACATTGATATTTTTTTTCTACTAATAAAAGAAAAAATAAGGAAATGTGGAGACCTCAGACAAAAGGACAAAAATGTAAACAACTGCATGTACATTCAACATTTTTTTTTACAATGAGCAAAACCCATACACTTTACATGTACATTGCTCTCCTTAAGTATAATCGTTATTTCAGCACTAAAAACTGGCATTGACTATTAATATTGCTCTTTGAGTGACCATGTTGAAAAATATGTGCATGTAATTAATATATGCATTGGTAAGATTGGATACATTACAATTTACAACTTTACATACTTCAAAATTTAGATGCTTGTTTTTGTAGTTTTATTGGGGTGGAAAAACATTTTTAAACCAAACATATTCCTATGAAGTTCAGAAAGGCTTCATACTAAAAATGTGCGTAGGGTCAAGCTTTTACAACCATATAAAAATCAAAAGCATCACATTTCAATGCAAAAAGTTGACATTCCAAATGAAATCATGTTTTGTTTGTTTTGTTTAAAATATTCTTACTATTTGTTGGAACGTTGTCATGGAAAGCATCATGGATCTTGGATTTTATTGGTACATAAAACACCAGGTAACATTGTTGTCATCTAAGCAAGATGATGGGATCCTTATATACAATGTATAATTATAAAACATCCATTTAATCATTGTAATTTTATATTTGTTTAAAAATTCTCTATGTCATTGGGAGGGAAAACCAGGCACATCCCTGTATTTTTTTTTAAATTTTTTATTTATTTATTTTGGGGGGGGGTTGATACATATATGTGAACATATTACTTTCACTCCATAATGGGTTGGCTTAGGTATTAAGTTACTGTTTTCTATAACTTATAAATCTGGATCTACACAGGACACTAAGCTAGCAAATATGTCCATATATATACATGTGTAGCTACAGATGCACAACAGTGTTCCTTAGTAGATTGCCTATTTAGAAATCCTCATCTTTTACATGTTAACCCAAATAATAATTAGGTTACTAGGGAACATACATAATGACAAAATGTGTATCACATACATTTTTGTAATACATTACCACATTAATGGTACCAATTTTGTTTGCACACTTCAAAAAATATTACCTCTTCATCAATGTACAAGGCCATAATAATCGAAAATCCAAGCTTATTAAAAAGATGAAGAGCTTACATGTATAAACAAAAAAGAACAAAAAGTATAGCCAAGGCTGGTCAAGGAATCAGAGCGTTGCATCAGGGAGATATATATATTCCTTAATTTTGAAACAGCAAATTTAAATAACACAATATCTGTACATGTATTGTCATGCCAGTACCGAAGTACTGGCTACTTAATGATTGTATCCTAAAGGTTAAAATTACAAAACTAGATCTGTCATTTTAATTAAACATGTGCCAACCCTTTACATTTTGCTAATCAGAAACTTAGTTATTGGTTAAGAATAAGGTACAAAAAAATAGATTTAAACAATATCACATGTTATATTATATATAATAATTAGTAAGCTATTACAAACTGGTTTTCTATTGTAAATATAGACTGAATTAACCATACAAAGGAATTAATGATCCAAGCCAATAACTCGCATGTCAAGCTATTTCCACGTGGGCATAGTAAAGTAAAGTTTCCGTTAATTCTTGATAGTGATTTCATCTGAATTTAAATAAATCCTAAACCAAATTAAAAAAAAATTTAAAGGGAGAAAAGGGAAATTTAAATATTTATTATTCCCTCTAAAAACATATTTATATTTTTAAATCATTTGCAGTAGAAGCATTGAAGATTGGGAACATGTGGCTTGAATATTATTAAAATACACGAATACATTTGTTTTGTACTAACAACTTTGCAAATTTCCCCACTTCCATCAATTAAGTAGGAAGAATTTGGAAAACTTCCAAGAAAAATTACTGGCCATTAAAGAATTTGGAAATTGTCCTCTATAAATTAAAGATTCACTTTAATATTAAATCAAATTGTTACTTGTATCCCTTTGGTAAAACATGAGCAAAACAATAGTATAAGATATAAATTTTTTTGTTATTGTTTACATTTTCTTCGGCTGCTGTATTTTGTAAACATCAGCGTTTTATCAAAGATGGCCGTCCACATCGATTTGGGTCATGGTGATCCAAAATATTAGGAGATAAAATGCATCCATATTACATTGCAGTATACAATAAAAACTAAAATATTTGAAGAAAAGTACTTGAAATCTAATCCTTTCATTGGAAAATAATCCTTTCGGTTTACAGAAAAGAATTCTGCTTTCGTTTCAATTTTGTTTTGGGAAACTCTCATCAGCTGATTCCAACATGGCGGCGATGAATATTGACACGTGAAATTGACACTTATCGAACAACTTACCTATTACCCTGAGATTTCTTTGGTTTGATTTTCTTTTTGCTCACATAATCTGGCATAGGAGCTGTGGATGCATAGCCATGCTCTGCCTCTAAAATACAAAGTAAACAAACATTTGTCTATATCCAAGAGTACCGTTGTCAGCAAAATTTGTCAACAAACGATTAAAATCCGCTAAGAAACGCATTAAAATGATAAATATACCTCTTTCACGTCTTTCTAGATATTCAGCAGCTTGTAGAAGTGTTGTTATATTAAACATATTATCAAAAATTAAATTTCTTTACAAAAATATCAAGCAAGCATTCGATATCGTGTGTTCCCTAACAGTAAAATTCCCTACTGTCAAAGTTACACGTTGAGGCAAGCGATGTTTGTTTACTTCGGGTGTTTGAAAGCGATTGGTTTTGATTGGTCAAATCTTTAACATTAACCTTCAACCTCGGCTAATGAAAAACCATAACATATAAATGAAAACTTTTGTAGACACGCCCATTACAAAAAGGCTCCAAAATTAAATT
The DNA here is from genome assembly GCF_963676685.1 of Mytilus edulis. Taxonomy (NCBI): domain Eukaryota; kingdom Metazoa; phylum Mollusca; class Bivalvia; order Mytilida; family Mytilidae; genus Mytilus; species Mytilus edulis. Next base: position 43,863,119 of record NC_092347.1, read on the forward strand.
TATAGTAAAATTGACCTAAATCGAAACAGCGACTTATCTCAGAGATTTTAGATTCAAAAAAAAAAAAAGAGGGGGGATATCTCTTTAGGTTACTGTATTTTCGTAAACAAAATGGTGCATTTTTCTTTATTTTAAAAAATATCGCGTAATTGGTCTGTATAGATAAAGATCATGCGGCAAATTATTTTATATATATGATCATATATGTGTTCTTTATTGTGTATATTATCATTCGTTTCTGCAAGTTTTACTTTACAAATACTTGATTTTTGTAATCCGTATCTTTATTTCCAAATTTTAATTTTCCATTTTTAAAAAATACAATTACAAAAAGTAGGGGGGGGGGGGGGGGGGGAGGGGGCTCATTACACTTACATATTCTATACTTCCCCAATTTTTCTCTATTCTAATTATTTTTGCAATTATTCTCTACCCGTGTTAATTATATCAAACCAAAACCATTCCTTTTGGTTTAAATATTCCTTATTGTTATATATATTATAGTTGTTTGAATTACATTTGAATAATGTTTCACACAAACAAGGTTGTTGCAGCAGTCCCCATTACTCATGATATGGCAGACTTTTACTGACCGCCCCCTTTTTTGAATTTCGTTGGTGCTGCGTTTCCTTCGGAGATCCGCCATGACCTTAAAGGTTTGATTTTTAGCCGAGCACAACTGTAAAACACAACGCTTCGTGTAATGTCAGATCATGTCTCCTTATTGAAAAGAGAAGTCGAACTACAAGGCTTTTGATATGAAAAATGTATATATCGTCGAGTTTTCATGCTTTTCGGGAGGAGACAAGGAGTTTGACTGAAATGAGTCAAAACCGTCCTGGTAGGAACTGAAAAAGATTATTCCTGCACTGCAATACAGATTCTGCAACTCAAAAAAGAGAAATATTGTCTTGAAACCTCGACACTCGGATATAAGCTAGATCCATGTCGCCGAAAAGAAGATTGTTGAAATAATACATTTTAGTCATGCTATATCTGGGACTTAAATCAAGGAATTGAGTTAAATATATCTAAATATATACAATTCCTTGCTTTAATTGATAATATTATCCATTGCGGGTCCTAAATTGTCAAACTACGCTAATCGTCTCATTTCTCTCAAAATAGGAAATCTATCCACTGATCATGATTACTGAAAAGTGTGATAAGCCGGCTATTTCGTCATATTAATTTGGACGATTGACGTGATACTTGATGCAACACACGGAAGCAAGGACTGGTCATAAACAGGAAGATTCAGGAAGGATATCCGGATAAAAAATTAAATCCTTGTTTTTTCATGTTCTTTATAAATTAAAAATTAGTCAATTAATCGATCCATAAATTAAATGCATCAGAATCAACATATATTTATTTTTAATAATGATTTTTTTCGTTGAATAAATCAGACCAGTTAAAATTTAGTCGATAGAAATACACAATGAAACAAACAGAAAGGTATTTAAACAACTCTTTATTTCAATCACCAAAATATTGGAAATTTTACATCAGAAGAGAATCAATTAAAAAATTGGTAAAACTAACTATACTCAGTGATGTGCGCATGCCGAAGAGCGGACATCTAAAGCACCTGCAAGATATGTGACCGTATTGTAACGGTTCTTGCACACATTCAAGGAGCCATCTGCCAGAACACAAATCAAACGGCGGCGCGTGTCATTATTGATCTTGGGTATTTATTACAACCCAAAGTACAAACAATAACAAGTTGAAAGCCCTTTGTTGGTACCAAAAGAAGTGGACAGGTGAGACCAATAAAAGATGTTAAGAGTGTTTGAAGGAGCAGTCGTACACCAACCATTTTTGGCGGGATAGTCCTCATTGTTAGATGTTTGCTTACTCACAAAACAGACAAATCACAGGACTGAGATTTGTAAATTGACCACTTTGATCGATTATTTCAAATCAGTTATGCAAACAAGATTAGAAAAAAAAACCAAGCATAGTACACGAATGTATTAATCAGAATTGTTCAAAGCGCCCTTTCTTGATATACCTCCATCAGGAACACCAAACATTTGAAACGGGCGGAGATGTATAAACACGTAGTAAAAAAGAAGGATATATTTAACGAAAAAGGACTTTGATAAAAGACGAATTCGGCTGATGTCAAATTTGCCTAAGAAATTTGCGGGAACCTCGGTTTCTTAGTGTTTTTTTTTTTAACTTATCAACGGGGAATTTTAGGGAAAAAAAATTGGGGGAAACTGAGAAATAGGGGATAATTATTGAGAATTCAAAATTTCCACAGGACGTGAGTCTAACAGAAACTAACGATTCATGATTGAAATCAGTCAAAGATATTTATCTTCAATCCTCGTCTTGATTGTATACGCCATGTACCGTTTGTAGTTAGACACTGACAGAAGAACAAGTTGATTTGTTATTTTGCATGAACCTAGCTGTTAATTTTTTTTATTTTGTTGTAAGAAGTAATTTTGCAAATTGTTATAGCGCTTGAGGTTTCATCGTTGTACAATGGCATATATGTATATATATATAATGGACAGTTGCAATTGTATAACCTTATATTTATTTTCTAATCCAATCTTTTGGCATTTCTAGTATATATATATGCTGAAAAAATAATATATATATATATTTTCAATATTTTCTTCAGTATAATGAAACTATTTCTGTAGTTTTTTTTTACACAAAATATGCATATGTCTTCTATACTCAAATACACACGAGAGGTGACCGAGGAATAGAAAGATGGTCACTAAACCGTTGACAAGAAGGGGTGTCCTTTTCAGTAGCTGTGCGAGATAAACACGTACGCATTCCACGTTCGGTCAATATGAGGACGTTAAAGCCGATGCCTCGGATAAAAAGTACCTCACTCTCTGCACGTTATTTTAAGAACCATTGCAACAACTCTTTGAGGGACTTGTTGAGTTGCTTGCTGCAAGGCAAAACTAGCTCCCTATATACCTTGTCATCATTTTCCAGTGACACTTAAACTATGCCCGATCTTTGTCCCGAACATTGTCTATAACAGGACTTACCCATTGTATTTATTGTTAATTTGTCCTTGTCATGAACATGCATGAGATATTTGTCACTGGACGTTAAGCAACCAACAATCAATCGTCAATCTATTATATTCAAGTATTATTGAGATGGTTTTTACTGAATAAAACAACTTGACTGGGGTTGGAGCTGGCATGTCTGTGACTGCAAGTAGTCCTTTATTAATTTATGTAGATCATTATCATTATGTTCAGTTTCTTCTTTTTTAAACTACTAGTATTCTAAAATCGGACTCGGACTTCTTTGAAATTGAATTTTACTGTGCGTGTTGCTGCATGTGTGTTTGTTTATTCCACATTGGCTAAAGTTATAGGGGGAGTGATGAGCTATCACAAAAAATATTTAACCCGGCGTCTCAAGTAAGGAACCTCATGCTTTTGTGAGTCTTGTGTGCGTGTATGTGTGTTTTTCTATATGGTTCATTTGTATGTTTCGAAGTTTTTAGTATTTAGTGTGGTGTCCATTTCTCCGAACAATAGTATACATGATCGTTTATATAGGGACCATGCAGCTGAAGTCCGAATACGCACGGGATTTTCTCGCTGTGTTATAGACCCATTGAAGGCCTTCGGCTGTGTTCTCAGTGCTCTTTGCCAGATCGGGTTGTTGTCTCTTTGACACATTCCCCTTCTTATCCTGTATTTTATCATGTACAAATAATATAAAGTGTTTTGTATATCGCAATGAAGGTCGTGCTGCATCCTCGCTTTTCCCAGCAAGCCATGATACCGGTATAAATATGAATGGAATTGTTCTGTTTTCAATACCTTGAGAATACTTGTTTTACATGTATTTCATTCGTCTGGTTTACCAAATATCTATTCTATTATACTACTATTTATGTATTTATCTATAATATTCGTTTCATTTGCACACAGATTTTAAGGAAATTATACATATAACAGATGGAGAAATCATATATACCCGAGAAAAATTAAATCCATCTCGTAGATGGAAAATTTCAAAGATCTTTCCATTCACGATGTTTAATAGTTTTATTGACAGTTAAATAACCAAAAGGAACCCACACTGAATGAATTAATTGCAAGAATATTATTAGACGCTTATGTAACACTGTTTTATATGTACAGGTTTTTATCTTGTAAATATAGATAATTTAAAATAAATCCACGCAACTTGGGTATAATAACCAGGACGTTAAACTTTTACCCTTTTCACCTTTTCGGAGATCAATAATGACGAACTGTTAGTGAAAGAAGTGAAAGTGAGAGCTACACGAGGACGTTGAACTATAAATAAAATGTTTATTACAGATGATTACCAGAATGATCAATCTGATTATTCAGCAGAAAATAATCAATTTCCATTTCGCATATCACTGGTAAACATAATTTAGCACCTAAGATACCTATGAAACACCATGTGCGGAATCATTAGACACCATGAAATTATAAAACAATTAATTGAATAATTTTCCCGAAAGTTATCTTTCAACGAATAAAATTAAATAAAAGCTGGAAATATAATTAAAAATATTTCGGGTAAATCAGTTTACATAAAATTGGCTAAAAAACTTTGCAATCTGTCTTTTAAAATTATTGCCTTAAATTGTAAATGTTTTACCCAGATCGTTTCTGCATGGTCGATCATAAAAGTTTCAGGAAAATTCAGAAACCTATTAATTTTTGTATTGATAAAATCAATGAGGGGGGGGGGGGGGGGGGGGGGGGCAAGGGGGGGTCCCAATAACAGCAAAACAGCAAATTGATTTGGCTCATACCAGATAACAAGGAATTAAAATGGACAAAAACAGATAACAGTAAATGAAATATTAAAATAATTCGGTCTTTGACAAATCAGTATTTCTTATTACGGGTATAATCCTTTGTAATGCATTCCATTTTTTATGACTATGTTTTTAGTATTAATTTATGTATCTAGAATGTGTTTAAATTACTACTCAATATATTTTAATATTTTTTATACGCTCGTTTACGGAACGTATTATGGTATACTGTTGTCCGTCTGTTGTCAACATGTCGGACATTAACTCAAAAACTCTTTAACCATTTGCATTAAACTTTGGGAAATTGTTTATATCTATTGACGTGAGCTCCCTTTTTTTTTATATAAATTTTAGATTTTAAGTTTCTAGGTAATGGGTTTTTTATTCAATAAAATTGTTTTGTTTTTTTTTCAGTTTTCTGATAATATCTCAAAAATGCTTTCACAAAGCAAGGAATTTTGGTGAATTGTTTATATCTATTAACATGAGGTAACTTTCAATTTTTATAAATTTTAGATTTTACGTTTCCGAGTTAACGGGTTTTATTAATTAAAAAGGGGTGATTTTCCAGTTTTCAGACATTAATACAAAAATGTTTTCAGCAGTTCTCATGAAACATTGGTGTATTGTTTATATATATTGACTGAAGCTTCCTTTGTTGCTAATCAAAAAAGTGACCTAAAAGAGTTTGAATATTCTGACTTTTTCTAAATGACCATTTAATGAGGTGTGTGAATTTTTCTTAATAAAACTATGAGGCAAGTGGTATATAGGGTAAAAAAATCAAAAGCACCAATTATAAGCATGCAATTTATCAAGTACTTTGAACAAATTTTGACACTCTAAAAGCAATTTATTCCACTATTTTCAAAGGCCTTATTTGAACAATTTTTTATCAGCTGAGGTTTTTGATTGTACCAAGTGTACTAGTAAGTAGAATACATAGTTTAGTAGTAAACAATGGCTTGAAACGAAATAAATCTTTGTTTGTAATGAGTTATGTGCAGCTTCGGACCCAAGTACATGGTTGGAACTTTCATTGTACAATGCATTTGCTTCTGCTTTGAAAAGAATTACAGAGCTGAGTCTCTGTACCATATTATATAAAAGGTTAAGTGGTTGTTAGGACCTAGTCCTTAATTTATTGAGACCCTTGTCAGATATTCCTGGCCATATGTTTACCTTTTTGTCATATTAAGAATTGTTTTAATTTAATATGTTCGTACGGAAAACAAGGAACATTATTCTCATACAAAAAATTAAGATAATTCTAAATACACTTTCATAAAAAAAAATTGGAATTTATTACAAAGGATAATCATAAGATATACTTGAATTGTCCTGGACCTCACTTCTATGATGGGTATATGTTACAGTAATGGAATCCTTCTCTGAATGCGGGACAAACATATTAGTAGTGGAAGACCCCAATGGCCAATGATCTTCAATTTATACCGACTATTGACTGTCAAAAAAAATGCTAACATTCCAATTTTCAATAACAGTTAACAACAAATACTTTATCACAATAACAGATAACAAAAAAAACTAAAAGCCCAATAACAGCTAACAAAGAATAAGACAATAACAGCTAACAGCAAATATATTTTCAAAATAACAGATAACAAAGAATTAAATTACCCCATAACAGCATAACAGTTAAACCCCTTGCCCCCCTATCAATTGGTCATTTCGAACGGAATCTAAAAATCTCAGTTCAACATCAAATGCGGATCAACGATTTTGAAAGGCCGGGGAAAAGGGGGGACTATACAAAAAGTAAGTTAGGAATACAACATGTAAAAGGTCTTCGCATTAACCATATATATATCTAGCTTAATAGGAGGGGACATACTGACAACCCTAAATCCACATTTGTTGAGTACTCAATATTTCCGAGTTACTTAAGCATATTATGTGTAAATAACTGAAGATTCAACTATTTCTTCTTAGAACGAGTTTCAATGGTTTTATGTCTTTAGCTTTCTAACGCAGTTTTGTTTCGAGTGAGTATCTTTTCATTTAAATGATCTGAACAGATATGGGTATACGTCGAGACAAAAACAATCAGGATTGTTTCACATTTTATGTCATGGCCTTTTTATAGCTGATTAGATATGCAATATCAGATTTTTTCATTGTTGAAGGCCGTACGGTGACCCATAACTCGGATTGTATTTGTTTAAAGTCTCAATCTCATTTGGGGATTTAAGGAGAGACGGTAATTACCTACATCCACGTCATATGAACTCTGATGGATAGTTGTCCCATTGACAATCATACCCTAGTATCTACTTATTGTTGTATTAAAAAGACACACATACGTATACATATTGATCATTTGTATATTCAGAGAAGTAGGTCAACATAAGATTCTTCAACAAAAATAATAGACAAGTGTCTGTTCAATAAGAGCTCCGAAGTCGAGAAAAAACTGAGCCTATAAAAGATCTACTAGTAACACTATACAGATCTATCAAGTTAAACATAGATATGTGTGAAAAAAAGGGGGACTAATATGGCAACATAAGTAGGGCTGCATACCATACATTTACCCCAATAAAAAGGGGGGGGGGGGGTTGCTCCCACGAATATGCCTATGGTATACAGCACGTATGTAGT